>NC_090450.1:172615271-173232335 GCF_031143425.1 Pleurodeles waltl | reverse complement strand
CTGGGTGTATTGGACTGGTGTGAGGTGGATTGGTGTGGGTTGGATTAAGGTGGTTTGGAGGTCGTTAGTTGGGGTGGATTGCACAGGAGTGGGGTGGATTAAGCTGGACTGTATTGGACTAGTGTGGGTGGATTTGATTTGTCTGTGATGGATTGGTATGGGTTGGATTAAGGTGGTTTGGAGTGGAGTTCGTTGGGTTGGATTGGACAGGAGTAAGGAGGATTAAGGTGGACTGGAGTGGGGTAGACTAAGGTGAATTGGATTGGGGTGGGATGGAGTGGTGTGGATTAGATTGGAGTGGGGTGGACTGAACTGGAGTGATGTGGATTGGATTGCGGTAGAGTGGGGTGGTTTGGAGTAGTGTGGTGAACTGGAGTGGGATGGATTAGATCGGTGTGGAGTGCGGTAGATTGGATTGGTGTGGGGTGGATTGGATTAGAGTAGGTTGGATTAACGTGGTGTGAAGTGGATTGTATTAAAATGAACTGGATTAGAGTGCAGTGGACTAAAGTGAATTGGAGTGGAATGGACTTGGATGAGGTGACCAGAGTGGGGTGGATTTGGATTAGGTTAGATGGCTTGGAGTGGGGTGGATTGGAGTATGGTGTTTTGGACTCTGATGGGTTGGATTGGAGTGGGGTGGGTTAGACTGTAGTCGGTTGGATTGTGGTGGGTTAATAGGATTGGATTGGTGTGGGGTAGATAGGATTGGGGTGGACTGGATTGATGTGGGTGGGTTGTGGTAGATTGGAGTGGGGTGAAATGGGATGGCATGCAGTGAATTGGGATGGATTGGGTTGAGGTGGACTGGATTAGAGCAGGGCGGTCTGAAGTGGGGCATATTGTTTTGGATTGGAGTGGGGCAGGTTATTTTGCATTGGATTGGGGCAGGTTATTTTGCATTGGATTGGGGCAGGTTATTTTGCATTGGGGCAGGTTGTTTTGGATTGGAGTGAGGCAGGTTGTTTTGGATTGGAGTGGGGCAGGTTGTTTTGGATTGGAGTGGGGCAAGTTTGCGTGGGGCAGGTTATTTTGGATTAGATTGGGGAAGATTTTTTAGATTGGAGTGGGACAGATTTGAGTGGGGCAGATTGTTTTGGATTGGAGCAGGGCCGATCGGACCGGGGCAGATTGTTTTGGTTTGTACTGGGACAGATTGTAGTGGGGCATATTTTTTGGATTGTAGTGGGGCAGACTGGAGTGGGGCATATTACTTTGGATTGGAGTGGGGCAGATTGTTTTGGACTGGTGACAAGCATGTTGGAGTGGGATGAATTTGGGTGGATTAGAGTGCGACGGATTGGAGTAGGGCAGATTGTTTTAAATTGGAGAGGGGCAGATTAGATTGGGGTGAAGTGGATTGGAGTGGGCGTATTTAATTGGAGTGGGACGAATTGCAGTGGGGCTGATTGTTTGGATTGCAGTGGGGCTGATTGTTTGGATTGCAGTGGGGCTGATTGTTTGGATTGCAGTGGGGCTGATTGTTTGGATTGCAGTGGGGCTGATTGTTTGGATTGCAGTGGGGCAGATTGTTTTGGAGGGGGTGGGGTAGATTGTTTTGGATGGGGACGGGGCAGATTGTTGTGGATGGCTGTATTGGAGTAGAGCAGATTGTATTGGATTGGAGTGGGGACAGATTGTTTTGGAATGAGGTGGGTTGGGAGGATTGGAGTGTGGTGGTTTGGATTGGAGTGGGGTGGATTGGATTGGAGTGGGTGGGTGGGGTGGATTGGAACCTGGTGGTTTTGAGTGGGATGGGTGGGATGGGTTGTAGTGGGTTAGTGGTTGAACTGGATTGGGTTGTGGTGGATTGGATTGGGGTGGAATGTGTTGGATTGGAGTGGGGTGACTTGGGATGGCGTGAAGGGAAGTGGGATGGGGTGGACTGGATTGAGGTGAGGTGGGCTGGATTGGAGCGGAGTGGTCTGGAGTTGAACAGATTGGATTGGGTTTGAGTGCAACAGGTTGTTTTTTATTTGAGTGGAGCAGATTAATGTGGGGTTGATTGCTTTGGATTGGAGTGGGACAGACTGTTTTGGATTGGTGTGTGGCAGATTGTTTTGGATTCGAGTGGGGAATATTGTTTTAGTTTGCATTGGGGCAGATTGTTTTGGATTGGAGTTGAGTATATTCTTTTGGATTGGAGTGGGACAGATTGATTTGGGACAGATTGTTTTGAATTGGAGTGCAGCAGATTGTTTTGGATTAGTATGGTGCTGATTGCTTTGGACTGGAGTGGGCCAGATTGCTTTGGACTGGAGTGGGCCAGATTGCTTTGGACTGGAGTGGGCCAGATTGCTTTGGACTGGAGTGGGCCAGATTGCTTTGGACTGGAGTGGGCCAGATTGCTTTGGATTGGAGTGGGCCAGATTGCTTTGGATTGGAGTGGGCCAGATTGCTTTGGATTGGAGTGGGCCAGATTGCTTTGGATTGGAGTGGGCCAGATTGCTTTGGATTGGAGTGGGCCAGATTGCTTTGGATTGGAGTGGGCCAGATTGCTTTGGATTGGAGTGGGCCAGATTGCTTTGGATTGGAGTGGGCCAGATTGCTTTGGATTGGAGTGGGCCAGATTGCTTTGGATTGGAGTGGGCCAGATTGCTTTGGATTGGAGTGGGCCAGATTGCTTTGGATTGGAGTGGGCCAGATTGCTTTGGATTGGAGTGGGCCAGATTGCTTTGGATTGGAGTGGGCCAGATTGCTTTTGATTGGAGTGGGCCAGATTGCTTTTGATTGGAGTGGGGCAGATTGCTTTTGATTGGAGTGGGGCAGATTGTTTTTGATTGGAGTGGGGCAGATTGTTTTTGATTGGAGTGGGCCAGATTGTTTTTGATTGGAGTGGGCCAGATTGCTTTGGATTGGAGTGGGCCAGATTGCTTTGGATTGGAGTGGGCCAGATTGCTTTGGATTGGAGTGGGCCAGATTGCTTTGGATTGGAGTGGGCCAGATTGCTTTGGATTGGAGTGGGCCAGATTGCTTTGGATTGGAGTGGGCCAGATTGCTTTGGATTGGAGTGGGCCAGATTGCTTTGGATTGGAGTGGGCCAGATTGCTTTGGATTGGAGTGGGCCAGATTGCTTTGGATTGGAGTGGGCCAGATTGCTTTGGATTGGAGTGGGCCAGATTGCTTTGGATTGGAGTGGGCCAGATTGCTTTGGATTGGAGTGGACAGATTGTTTTTGATTGGAGTGGACAGATTGTTTTTGATTGGAGTGGGGCAGATTGTTTTTGATTGGAGTGGGGCAGATTGTTTTTGATTTGTTGTGGGGCATATTGGTGTGGGGCAGATTGTTTTTGATTGGAGTGGGGCAGATTGTTCTGGTTTGCACTGGGACAGATTGTTGTGGGGCAGATTGTTTTGGATTGTAGTGGGGCAGATTGTTTTTGATTTGAGTGGGGCATTATTGTTTTGGATTGGAGTGTGGCAGGTTGTTTTGGATTGGAGTGTGGCAGGTTGTTTTGGATTGGAGTGGGGCAGGTTGGTTTGGATTGGAGTGGGGCAGATTGTTCTGGTTTGCACTGGGACAGATTGTTGTGGGGCAGATTGTTTTGGATTGTAGTGGGGCAGATTGTTTTTGATTTGAGTGGGGCATTATTGTTTTGGATTGGAGTGTGGCAGGTTGTTTTGGATTGGAGTGGGGCAGGTTGGTTTGGATTGGAGTAGGGCAGATTGTTTTGACTTGCTATGGGGCATATTGGCGTGGGGCAGGTTGTTTTGGATTGGAGTGGGGCAGGTTGGTTTGGATTGGTGTAGGGCAGATTGTTTTAACTTGCTATGGGGCATATTGGCGTGGGGCAGGTTGTTTTGGATTGGAGTGGGGCAGATTGTTATGGATTGGAGTGGGACATATTTGAGTTGGGCAGATTGTTTTGGTTTGCAGAGGGGCAGATTGTTTTGGTTTGCAGAGGGGCAGATTATTTTGGATTGGAGCGGGGCAGAGCGATTTGGATTGGAATGGGCAGATTGTTCTGTATTGAAGTGGGGCAGATTGGACTGGGGCAGATTGTTTTGGTTTGTAATGGGACAGATTGTAGTGGGGCAGATTTTTCGGACTGTAGTGAGGCAGACTGGAGTGTAGGGCATAATATTTTCGAGTGGGGTACACTGATTTGCATTGGAGTGGGGCACGCTGTTTTGGAATGGAGTAGGGCAGATTGTTTTGGATTGGATTGGGGCAGATTGTTTTGGATTGGGGTGGGGCAGATTTCAGTAGATTGGGGAGAAGTGGTTTGGAGTGGGGTGGATTGGAGTGGGACGGATTGGAGTGGGGCAGATTGTTTTGAATTGAAGAGGAGCAGATAGGAGAGGGGTGGATTGGTGTGCGGTGGATTGGAGTCGGGCAGATTGGATTGGAGTCGAACAAATTGCTTGGATTGTAGTTGGGCAGATTGTTTTGGATTGGAGTGAGGCAAGTGGAGTGGAGCAGATTGTTTTGGATTGGTGTGGGGCAGATTGTTTTGGATTGGTGTGGGGCAGATTGTTTTGGATTGGGGCGCGGCAGATTGTTTTGGATTGGGGCGCGGCAGATTGTTTTGGATTGGGGAGCGGCAGATTGTTTTGGACGGGGCTGGCAGATTTCTGTGGATTGCTGTATTGGAGTTGAGCAGATTGTTTTAGAATGGAGTGGGGCAGATTGTTTTGGATTGGGGTGAGTTGGGAGGATTGGAGTGTCGTGGATTGGAGTGGGGCAGATGGAATTGGATTGGAGTGGTGCGGATTGGATTGGAGTGGGGTGGGTTCGACTGGAGTGGGTTGGATTGCATTGGATTGGAGTGGGGTAGATTGCATTGGATTGGAGTGGGGTAGATTGCATTGGATTGGAGTGGGGTAGATTGCATTGGATTGGAGTGGGGTAGATTGCATTGGATTGGAGTGGGGTAGATTGCATTGGATTGGAGTGGGGTAGATTGCATTGGATTGGAGTGGGGTAGATTGCATTGGATTGGAGTGGGGTAGATTGCATTGGATTGGAGTGGGGTAGATTGCATTGGATTGGAGTGGGGTAGATTGCATTGGATTGGAGTGGGGTAGATTGCATTGGATTGGAGTGGGGTAGATTGCATTGGATTGGAGTGGGGTAGATTGCATTGGATTGGAGTGGGGTAGATTGCATTGGATTGGAGTGGGGTAGATTGCATTGGATTGGAGTGGGGTAGATTGCATTGGATCGGAGTGGGGTAGATTGCATTGGATCGGAGTGGGGTAGATTGCATTGGATCGGAGTGGGGTAGATTGCATTGGATCGGAGTGGGGTAGATTGCATTGGATCGGAGTGGGGTAGATTGCATTGGGCTGGGTCAGGGTGGATTGGATTGGTGTGGGGTGGATTGAGGTGGGGGTGAATTGGGATAGCGTGCAGGGAAATGGGATGGAGTGGGGTGGATTGGATTGGAGCAGGATGGTCTGGAGTGGGACAGATTTTTTTGGATTGGAGTTGGACAGGTTGTTTTTGATTGGAGTAGGGCAGATTACTGCGGGGCAGATTGTTTTGGTTTGGCGTGGGACAGATTGTTTTGGATTGGTGTGTGGAAGATTGTTTTTGATTGGAGTGGAAGATATTGTTTTAGTTTGCAATATAGTTGATTGGAGTGGGGCAGATTGTTTTGAATTGGAGTTGATGAGATTATTTTGGATTGGAGTGGGACAGATTGATTTGGGACAATTGTTTTGGATTGAAGTGGGGCAGATTGTTTTGGATTAGAATGGGGCAGAATGTTTTGGATTGTAGAGGGGCAGATTGTTTTTGATTGCAGTGGGGCAGATTTTTTGGATTGTATTAGGGCAGACTGGAGAAGGGGATATTGTTTTAGATTGGAGTGGGGCAGATTTTGTTTTTGGAATGGGTCGGATTGTTTTGGATTTGAGTGGGGCAAACAGTTTTGGATCACAGTGGGGTGGATCGGAGTAGGGCAGATTGTTTTGAGGTGGGTCAGATTGTTTTGGATTAGAGTGGGGCAAACAGTTTTGAATCACAGTGGGGCGGATCGGGGTGGGGTGGATTGGAGTGGGGCAGATTGTTTTGGATTTGGGAGAGGCAGATGGGAGTGAGGCAGATTGTTTTACATTGTAGTAGACCAGAGTGGGGCAGATTATTTTTTATTGGAGTGGGGCAGATTATTTTTTATTGGAGTGGGGCAGATTATTTTTTATTGGAGTGGGGCAGATTGTTTTTTATTGGAGTGGGGCAGATTGTTTTTTATTGGAGTGGGGCAGATTGTTTTTTATTGGAGTGGGGCAGATTGTTTTTTATTGGAGTGGGGCAGATTGTTTTTTATTGGAGTGGGGCAGATTGTTTTTTATTGGAGTGGGGCAGATTGTTTTTGGATTGGGGTGGGACAGGTTCTTGTTGATTGTAGTGTGGCAAATTGATTTGGATTGCTGTATTGGAGTGGAGCAGATTGTTTTGGATTGGAGTTAAGTCATTTGAGAGGATTAGAATGGCACAAATTGGAGTGGATTGTGGTGAGTGGTTTGGATTGTGGTGGGGTAGATTGGATTGGAGTGGGGGGGATTGGGGCGTACTGTTTGAACATGCGTTAGTGTCATTTTGAAAATTATACATAAAAAAGAAACAGTGTTTTTGTGCAATATTTAGAACAAGATAATAGCCATCTTTTGAGAGCAGCGCCTATGAGAAAAGACAAAACATGAGTGCAAAATGAGAAAAGAAGACTTGGCAAAATAAAAAAAAAGTTAACTATAGAAAATTCAAGTTTGCAATTTTATTTCCTGCTGGGTATGTTTTTGCCAGTCACACGCCTTATGATAGCAGGGCACTAGAAGTTAAAAATAAATTCAAAATAGTACCTCAGTCCCGTCGTGAGCAGCAGATGCCACTGATTACGTTGAAACAATCAGTGCTTGGTCCCTGGTTCATCGGCAGGAAATGATGATGGGCCCGCCATGACCAATTATGAGGCTGTAAAGAAGAGTGACACGCAATCCAAAAAATAATAAACAACGGGTGGGCTCCAAGCCCTTTTCTAAATACAACAGTGTCTCGCAAGCGATACAAATGCGCTAGCGCACGCTATCTCATGCTCAACTCTAAAAATCAGAACCAACACTTCTGAGAACATACCTCGACAGACGGACTTAAGCATTTTTTTCTTAAAACCATCTAATCTGTCAAGAAAAGACGGAGAATCTCTTCTGAAACGAAAATAGCCGAAAGGCTGAGAACGCAATGGATAGATTCCCTACCACCAACGTTTTATGAAGCATGCAGGCTGCAGTTCGCTTCCTGGTATGCTTTATACAGAAGCTTTGAACTCAGCCTCTCTTTTAGTAGTCTGTGACCTACATGGTAACAAGCTAAGAGGTCTACAGAGTGTTACAAGCTATAGTCCCATTTCGCACTTGAACATAGAATTACACTTTTTTAAAACCTATTTAGCGTTAAGTGAATCCTGTGGTAGAAGAGCCTTGCTTGGGTTTATGGTTTATATTGTCTTTATTGAAGGAAAAAAGTTGGCCATGTCAGAGTGCTCTTTTTAAAAAAGATTTTTTACTGCAGCGTGGGAAGTGGGAGCAACATCAGGGGAATGGCAGGACACAAAATGGAGGGTGGGATTAGGGGGCAACACAAGTGGGGTGCAGGAGGCAACAAGGAAGGACAGCGATAGGAGGCAACACATAAGGCGAAGGCAACAGGGAGGAGGAAGGAGGCATCAGGGAGGGATTGAGTGTGAGTAATTTGCAACACGGACAAAGAAGGGTGGGACGAAGTAGCTAGGGACAGACTGACAATGGAAAGTGGCATTGAGTGGATGGGGCAAATTGATGGACAGCAGAGGGTCGGCGGATGACAGAGGGGCAAGTTTGTAGACCACTTAAGAGGACTCACTGCTGGAGAGTGCGTAAAGACAAAAAAAGGCATCTAAGCAGTAGAAGGGCACAAGTTATGCGCCCATGCCTCAGGATAGGGACAAACACAAAGAAGAAGGAAGCCTATGCAGCCGACCACCAACAAAACAAACAAAAAGTGACAGAGAAGCCAACCATTGGTAATGGACTGTCTCTAAACCCATTGTTAGAAAACAAAAGGTCTCACAGAGGCCACACATGCGCTGTCTAGACAAAACCTAACAGGTATTTGCAATGCAATGGGTCCAGTGTTTGCTCGAGTTAGAGCTACTAGCGTTGTAAATTCCAAACTGGACTTTACTTGCCACGAAAATTGAAAATGAAAAGTAAAATATTAGTTGACATAAGCGAGCCAATACAAAGAGCCACGGCCATCATGAGCATAAGTGCGAAGGAGAGACAAAAAAGGAAAAAGAAGTTCACTCGCAGTCATACGTATCGACAAACATTCAATTATCCATGTAACAGGGTCGATGGTCAAGGCGGTAACGAAACTGCCCCAAGGAGGGACAAACGTTAAGCATTTACCAACAATAACAAAGGATTTTTGAACGGGAAGCCCATGAATGAGTAATAGTGATGGACGTGTGGTGGGAGTGGTTAAAAGCCCACAGATAGATTACAACACATCAGAACGCTGGCGTGCTCAACCTAAAAATGAGGGTTGGGAGCGAGACAAAAATACATTACATGTCACTCCATTTATCAAATAAGTGAAGACTCTCTGCTTAATTGTAATTGTTGTCACTACAAACTCGGATGAGTCCCTTTGGCCTGGTAACGAGTACTGCTTAGTGTCAGGGCATCTTTCCCCAGCGAAGGTCCACCTGTGTGGGAAGGTGCAGGGAGGGGGCAATAGAACAAGCGATCCTTAGGAACTTCCGTTCAAAACGCCCATTGCATGACTCTTGTGAATTTGAATTGTTCTCTGTGGCTGCTGTTGTGTGGCCAAGAAAAAGGTGTACAACTAACTAACACCAGAATATTGATAATGTAGATGTTATGCATGGCTTTCACAGACCCCCAACTAACCTTGGTCACTGCTGTGACATTGCTATAGTGGTTAATAAAAGGCGTTACCCACTACTGCTACATCATAGAGGAATTCAAGGGTTCTCTGGCGGGGCGCTCGCAGTGCCTGTAAGTGCAGCACCGGCAGAGCATAGAGTACATGTGGAGGGGACGGTAGAGGATGAGGGTGAAAGGCACAGTAGGTGGTGTGGTTATGAGGCAGGAGATCAGGTTGTTTCTTTTTTTGTTTGAGAAAACAAAGGAGTTGTGTACGGCGCAAGAACAATTGCTGTATTATTGCTTAATCCAGTATATATTCAGGGGTTCTAGAAGCATTGATTAGTATAAAGTACATATTTCAGTGCTGGGTTGACAGTAGCCTGCCTGTTGGTTGAGAGAATGGAGTGTGACCATTAGTGAAGCGTAGCTGCATTATGTAATGGCAGCTGGAGACTATGCAAGTGGGATCTGGAGCTCCAGTGGGTGGCAAATAGGCCTAGCTGCCTCTACTCAGATGAGCCTGTGGTGAGATAGTGGGCCGCTCAAGGAGCCAGGAGCCAGAATACATCAGTGCAGTGACGTTAAGAATGTGCATGCATAAACTCGTGCTCATTAATGGTGAAGGCCATGGCTCTGGCCCAGGCAGGAGGAGCCATGTGCCACACCTCAGGTGAGTGGGACGTGTGGGCATTTGTATCATGTCAAGTGTCCCTTGCAAATGAGAAAACACTTGATCACTGAATGTTAACAGAGAGGAAGCCACTGTGCAACCTTCATCTGGGATGTAATTGTTTGTACAATTGCGGCACTTCACTGACTGCAAGTCCCGATTACAGAGCTGCTCGTGCCACCTGCGAAACATGAAGCTGGCGGAGTGCGAGATTTTGCAATTTTGAGTTCTAAGGGGACGGTCAGTTTGGGACCAGTGCCAGCCAGAGCATTAGTAGAGGGTGCTGGGGCTGTTATAAGAGTCTCCGAAAGCACTGGCAATTCCACAAGAGAGGGAACGACCGGTGGTCCAAACAGTGAACAATAGAAAGTCTCACAAGAGCTAAGCAGCCCGGTTATGTCTGCTGCTTGAGAATCATGTAGCTAGTGAGGTACAAAATAAAGGCCAAGCATTCCGTCAGTGTCACTGATAGCTGACGTACCTTAACAAAGTATTGCAGCAAACCCCCTGACCCACACTCTAAGCCACCTAAAAATAATTAAAAGTCTGCCGGTCTGTGCGGGGTGGTACACCAGCCAGCTGCTCATGGCAAACGACAAAAATACCTAAATAGAGAAAAATTGATGCATTTACCAAGGCTCTCGCTACTGCAAAACGAGTCCTGGATGCTCCGGCGGCAAGCACTGCTGAGGTGGCAAAGGTGGAGGCCTCTAGCAAAGTAGCCCTTCAAGACCGGCTCCGAAGGTGAAGATAGGCGAGAGGGGTACCGATGTTGCTGTCCTATGCAAGACCTCCAGTTGATCAGGAGACTGAGGCGAAGGGCCGCAAATTAGAACTTGAGGACACAATGAGAGCCACTCCACCCACAATATTTTGAGGTTTTTAGGCCTACTGGAATGTTCTTAAGGGTTATACCCGATTAGCTCCCTTGAAACGCGGCTTTAAGAGCATCCTTCCTAGCAACATGATTTCTTCATGCTTCTTGATAGCGGTTGCACCACTTCCTTACTCCGATGGCACCATAAGGTACTGTTTCAGACCCCTGATAGCCCAATTCGTAAATTACAGAGACCATATCCTGGTCCTAAGGACAGTTTAAGGCTGAAGTAACATTTGTATCACAAAAGATCTTGCTATTCCTCGACTACACCAGACAGTCCAGAAACAGAGGAAGTCATTTGAGCTAGTGAAACAAAAGCTGACCAGGATAGACTTGAAATACATGCCGGTACACCCAGCCAAAATTAAAGCAATTTTCCAGAATATATTGTGTTTCTCTGAATATCCTGATCAGGCCTGGTCTTGAGTTGAGGAGTGGGAGTGGCTGGAGGTAGGGGATTAATGGTTACTGCAGTCCAGGCCAGACAATCGTGAAATCCAAAGAGGAAGGCATAGGTCTAGCCCATGATCAACGATACCCAAGATGCCGGCAGAGAGATGCCGGAGATGACAAGTGATAGAGACCACACGAATAGTGAAACAGATTTGGACAGCAACACAAAACGATGACATAGACAAGTTAAAGGTATCAAGATTTCCCAGGACTAAGTTCATTTCAGATGCAGCTATTCATGTACATGGACGTGTAGTTCATATATTGAGCTCACCATGTTGCAGGATAAAACTCTAGGGCAGTGGATGCCAACCTGTTGACTCCTGAGGACCCTCCACTGAATCACTGCTGGAAGCCAGGGACCCACAAGTAATTCGTTTGATTTAAATTGCAAACTTTAAAACAGTAATTCACAAAAAATACACAAAAAAGTACACACCAAACAAATACTCTAATTACTAAAGATATCATTATTTTATATAGAAAAATATGCAAAAATCAAAAAAGTTTAAAGGAAAAATTGGCGCTCCATCTCACCAGCTAACTTTTCAATTTCTTTTTATTTTTTATTTTTTAGGAAAGCTGAATCCTCATGTCAGAAACTACATTTCCCAAGGAAATCCTGTTTTTATTTTTTAGGTACATAAAGATCTGAGAAAGCTTTTTCACATTAATATGTGTTGGGAAAAGGAAGTAAAACCATAAGGGCCTCTGATCTCTCCATAGCCTTTCTGTCGCATGTAATTCATTTGTTTCATAGCACCTCCCATACCAGTGTAGGATATCGGAGCAGTTAACGGGGGACCGCAGGGTGCCTGATTCACATTTCATCCACACTGGTAGGCATTTTTTAAGAGTGCTTGGTCTGGAGAAGCGCTGCTTCAGAATTCAGACAATAACACAGAGAATAGCATTGACTAATAATAAGAATGTACTTCTACGCAATCAAACCTTTTTTTTTTTTTTTTTAGCAGCATAAGGAAAATGAAAGACTGGGGAAAAAAACGTAACTTTCTAGCTTGTACCATGGGGTTTGTATGCAGCTCTTTGATGGCAGTTCATAGCTCACTGTGCTAGATTATGATTGTAATTTATGAACTGCACAGTAACAAAAGAATATGTGACAGAATGTTACAAAAGGAGTAACCCACTGCAATGCACATAAAATACTGTTCTTTGCATGATACATGTTCTTTACAGCAGGCATAATAGCCATCTGCGCTACCTTAGATGAGTCAAAACTACCACTGGACAAAACTCCTGCCTCTCTCCAGCAGGCACATTAATCACTACAGTTATATTGACACTTTTATTTTTGCCTGAAAGCTGCTGGATGTGCAAGGAACTTTGCAGTACTTTTAAAACTGCTGCACAAATGAAGTAATAAGTATAAAAACATGCACTTGTTCCTGTCAGACGACCCAGCTGGAAAAGTGCCTTCCTGCCGGCCCAGGGCTGGTGACCCACTGGGAATGTGTCACTGACCCCTGGGAACCACAGGTCCGGAACCGCTGCACTAGGGCACTACTGTATCATGTCTTCTTCCCACGTGTACTCTCACTTCAAGAAATACAACTGCTTGGAACCAAATACAGCTTCCTTGGCTGCTATGTTTAGACCAGAGTTTACCAAGCAGACATCACGTAGGGAACCAGGGAAGTAGCGATACTCCTCCATTAAACCTTCACACTCAGTGTCAATAGTCCGAATGGATGATTTGAGCAAGCTTATGATAACAGAAAGGCTTGAAGGGCTCATGTTGTTCATATACTGTGCAAACGCCCCCCAAGATCTAATGGCACCATCTGATTTGTTTCCAGTTTGATACCGAATTCCCCACTGGAAATGACTGTAATGGGGGTGGCTCTATATGGATCCAGCCCTGAATGTGAGCAGTTTCTCTACCACAAACAGTTCAGCACTCCTGTCGAAGTGGGCAGTCTCAATTGGTCTCTGTGAAAGTGGTATGTAGGAGACATACAGTATACTTACAGCTCAGCCCCTCCCAATTTTCATTCTTGCCACTAGATTGGTTGTTAGACACTGCTACAGTGCTACATGGAACATTAGGCACACATATAGTACCACAAGGACTATCAGATAGCTTCTTAGTGGTGGCTAAAAGATGGAACCTTCATTTACTCCAAGAAGAAACAGAAGAATATCTTAATTTTGAGTGAGTCTCTTTACCAGACACTTTTGGGAGGCCTTAAAGACACTAACAAATGGCAGAGCCATATAGTAGAGGAAAAAGACAGGGAACACGATATAATGATACTGGAAGAACATATTATACCACAAAGCCAGCTAACATCTCATACAACGAAGCTACTGTTGCACAACTCGAATTTATGTGAGTTACACTGAGGCATAAAATTGTGCACTGCACAACAAAAACTGCAAGGATTATATCCTAGGATAAAAATATATGAACGAGGAACTATAGAACCAAGTTACTAAATTGGTTTTCAAATAGGGATACAGAGGCTAGAATGATCCCATCCATACTCAGTAGCAAAAGGAAGTTAATCACAGAACTCTACGACGATTGCAGCATTGTTCGCCAACTACTACAAATATTATCTCAAACTTAGCCTGCTCCCGCTAGAAATTGAGATCTCAAAATATAGGACCTCATAATAAAGTCCTTTACACCTACTGACCAAGCTAAATTGGACCCCTTAACAGCTGAAGAAAGAAGGCAGGCCATTGTGGGAACGTGTTCAGGTAAAATTCCTGGTCCTAATGTATTTCCATTTGAATGTTTTTAAATTTTTAAAAAACAATATGCCTTGCTGCTGACACTGTTAGATATTGTTAGAGGTGTGCGAGGAGGCCCGGCAGTCAAACACCCAATCATTCGACCTGTATGGTGCTGTCATCTGTGTTACAATAAGCAGTGTAGGTTTATCATATCACTCCATTTCCTTAACTATGTTAGAGGCCAAACTCTTAGCAAACATTCTTGCCAGCAGCTTGATAAAACTGATATGAACAAATATATATAACAAATGACCAAATTGACCTCATCCATGGCAGGAGTACATGTTGTTTGACACGCCTTCTGTATGTAGTATTGGACTTAAGCGCATTGGTCCTTGCGGATTTTTAAAAAGCATATTAGATACGGTATTGTCAGCTGTTTATGTATTAAGCCCTCCAAACGATAAACCTTTCCTCTCCTTTCTTAAATATGTGGCAGCTTTATATGGGCGCAGGTCTGAATTAATGGTATATTCTTGCCTCCTTTTCCTATCGAGAGAGGCTCCCAACAGGGTTTTCCCACACCTTCCTCTCGTATTTGTCTTAGTAATGGAGACCTTGGTGGAGTGGAAAAGAAGGGACGCTCCAGTGATGGGCATCCAGTGTTACAGAGGATTTGAACCTGTTAGATGATGAAGATATGTTACTTGTTCAGAAGCCTGAGTGCACATCTTTGAGACTGTTTCAGCAGCATAGGGTGTCAAGGTAAAATGGGGCAAATCAACATATATCCATATAACAGGTACTCAGCTGCATTGTCAGCTGCAATCTCAATCATGAGTGGCAGGAGATCACTTAAAATAATTGAGTTTAAAGGCGGCACTAGTCAAGCAGAGATGCTGGGATTTGAACATTGCCCTGTTACTCCATCATAAGAGGAGAGATTTGGAAGAGTGAAACTCTTCCAATTTCTATTGTAGGGAGAACATCTTTGTTCAAAATTATATTAAATTATATCCTTATTTCAGTTTTAAAAATCTACGCTTATACTGTTCTCTTACTTTCTTCTCCTAGCTGAATTCCTTAATTACTGAATTCCTATGAGCCGGACACTTACCATAGTGTCCTTTGAAAAATATATCCAGTTGCTCTATGATGGGGGACTTAGTGCAGATTACATCTGTCTTTATTGGTGGGATTCTTTGTTGGCGTCTCAGTAAATGAGTGGTTCCTAGGGGACAGATTTGACTTAGCTGTTGACTGGAACTGGATCTCAATAAGAAACCAACGATGCTATTACTGCAACATGGAGTAACACTTCCAAATGCAAACACCCTGTCACCAGGGTACCATTCCTATGCTGGCATAACACCTTAAAACACATTAAAATGGCAAGGCATGCTGATAAATGAATTCCCTTGCTAGCCCAGGTAGTGAACCTACAGGGATTTGGTGCATGGGACATAAGTGTCATATCAAAGCTGGGAGACATATGGTATCCAATCACATTAATGTAATTTGAACTATGATCTGCAGAATTCTTACTACATAAAATACAATTCTTCTGCTTCTTGCAGTTGCGTCACACCATAGAATGACACAAAAGAAACTGGAGGAGGTCCCTGAATTTAATACACTTGAATGCAAAATAGCAATAGAGCAGCTCAGTAGAAATAGAATCTCCAGGCTATTTAGATCCCTAGTAATTATTTCCCCTGATCCATTGGCCAAGATGAGAGAAATAGATGAACCTCAAACTGCTGGAAGAAAGAGGATGAGTGGAGTAAAGCGAGGATGGCGGCAGAAAATTTGAGTATTTCCTCTTAGGTTAGAATCATTCAGTTAAAATCCTTTTTAAAGGGTTTACTATCACCCAGAAAGATTATTGAAGATGGGCAAATCCTAAAATGTAATTGGAGACTCCATGGGTACATTTTATCATACTTTTTGGGATTGTCCTAGGGTCACCAGCCACAAGAAGAAAACACAGACACGCTAGAGAAGATGGTGAATTGACAAATTACATTAGATTCTAAGACAACAACACTAGGCAGAATGGAGGGCTGAGATGGTCCTAGATATGCTTGGACTCTAATTGCAATTGGAGTCTTAATTTCCAACAGAAATTAATGTGGAATTGGATGAACTAGGAAGCCTCCGCACTCGGTGAGTGGATGAAGGGTATGGACTATTGTGCAAAAGCATAAAAGATCGTTAACAAGGTAAGAGAATGTGTTAAAAAACTTTAGAAGATATGTAGGTCCTGGTGGCAATATTCTAAATTGGCTTCACTCATACATATTGTGCATACAATGAATTGATGTGTGGAATGCCTCTGGATGTGTAAACTGTGCCCTAGAATTACAGGTATACAAACAAAATGTATTTGCCTGAATTGTCTGCGAACTCCTGTGTTTTTCTTTTTTAATAAGCAATAAAAAATATAAAATCTGGGTCCGATATACAGACTGCATCGCTTAAACTGATTTGTTTTTATTTATTTTTTAGTACAGTTTAGAAAATGTTACGCAAACATTTGATGACATGCCAGCAAGGTTTGGATACAGCCTTCCAAGTAATGGCTTAAAGGTAAGTCGGATCATTTGAAAAGGTGTAGTGAATGTTTGTTGCCATGTTCGTCCAATTTCAAAATTCAAGCAACTGGTAGTCAGTTTTATTGAGTAAACCAAAAAAGCTATACTGAAGTAACACAGACTACTTGAGACCACTTCCTCGTGTAGGTATTAGGTTTATTGCATCTAAGATGGAATTGATTCTTTTCTACAAATTTACAACTTTTCACACTCCAGCAGAATAAACATTCAAGTTGTTGTGTTGCCCAGTCTGTGTCTCCCGGAAGGCTGTTCCTAGACTTACTCATCCCTAAGTATGTTCCTGGGGGAGTAAATGTGGTATTCCTTAATGTGATACAATAAATTGCACTTTTACTTGGAGAATTGGGTCTTCACTTAGGATAGGATTCTTTCACATATCTGAAGATATTATATTTTTGGTCTAGGACTGCATTTGGTACTCTCCCTAATGTGACAACTGTAATTCAGAAGCATGTTTCAGGATAAAGAACATCCAAGGATTTGATCCATCCCTGCCCATTTGTTATAAGTATCAAATATTTACAGCACTGGAGATTAAGGGTTTCTTGTGTTTTTTGGGTCCCATTCCACACATTGTCGCGTAGGTTCTCACTATGCTAATGAGGCTACTGAATTTGGAAGGCAGGATCAGATGGATTGTAGTATTAGGTATAATTCCACGCCACATGACGCCTGTCTGCCTAATCCAGTCTTTCTGGATAACTAGTAGCGCCACTTTACTCGCCGAGAAGATTATGGAACCGGGCGCATGACATGAAAGGCTCCTTAGGGGAATTGTGGTCAATCAGATCTTACCCCTTTCTCTCAGTTACCAAAGTCTTAGATAGGCAAAGACAGCAGAGGCGGAGTATAGTTCAATAAAGATTAGATAAAAAGGCATGTATTGCAATAACTAGGATGATAAAACACAATAAAAACAATCAGGTGACTAAAAGAGTAACACACAAAAACAGACCTACCATGCTGTCACTAGGAGTGAGCTGTATTCACCTACCTACACTATGTTTGAACGCAGTGTAATAAGCCTAATCTGCCCTTCGGATTTCCCCTTGAAAGTACTTCATCTCTCATACCTGGAGAAAGAAGCCTGTAGTCTAGAGAGACACCGTCCCCATGTGGATCAGGGGTTCGGCTGTCTAGGTAAGTAGCTGTAGTGAAGCAATCAGCAATTGGCATACAGTCGTGGTCATCTGGCTGGAATCTTCCTCAAACGTGTCTTGGACAAAGGGGTGTTTTTATAATAAAACAACTGATATTCTAAGAAATGGTCCCCACATATGAGTGTGTGTGTTTTGGCAAATGTTGAAGACACACCATCCCACCAATAAAGCAATGTTGAATGAAATGTAACTGGGTTAAAGTGCTCAGCAGCAGGCCTAGTTAGCTAAACATTGTGTCTAAAATGTGGCTAACATAGCTATACAACAACATTTTCCATGTTAATCTAAGGAATAATATGTTGCCAGTTCATCTAAGAAATAATATGTTGCCTCCATGGGTTATGATTCGTGGTGAGGGAGAGGGGGTTGACAAATGCAAATAGTTTGGCAGTAGCCTTACTGGTGTACTAGCAAAGGATTTTTCTTTTGGTTTCAGTGCTAATTTAAAACTTTCAGCTGAATTTATTTTGAGCTCTGGTATCAATGGCCTGTGATAAGTATTTTGACCCTGGTTACCTGTTACTTTCTGTAGATATGACTTAGTGACCATTGTCTAGTAACTTTCTTAAGGCGCAGTTTCCATTCAGTGTTAAACATGTCCGACAGTGATTCTCATCTACCTAGGTTCTGTTTCTTCAGCAGTGACACAGTTTGTTTTTTGTGGAGGCAAAAGAAATGAATGGAGGCAAACTGTTCCCAGCACTTATAGTTGCGCCTTAAGAGTGTATGGTGCACATCTGGTGCATGATCTAATTTCTCAGTGGTGTGGAATGGATTGCTTGAAGGCTTAGCAGCTGCTGCACCCAATTCTTAGTGATATTTTCTAACGTGCAGTGTAGTCATGCAGCAAATACTGGCATCCAGTGTGCCACGGTTGTTTGTTTTAGTAGCAAAAGCTACAAGTGCCTCAGCGAGAGCACAACCGCCATGGATCAAGATAAATTGCTTAAACTGTGAAGTTGCACTCTAGTATCTAGTTAACAGTGTTTCAGATGAGATAGTTTTATTCTGTGGTTGAGCATCAGGTCAAGGATACTGTTTTACTCCATCCACGTGTAAGTCATTTTTGAATTTGAGAATAATGTACTGTTTTTGAGAGTTTTTTATCTGGAGGAGGTTGAGGCGGTGATATTCATCTAAGTTGGTGGGTAGTCTATAGGCAATAGGCGTAGGTGATGTAAGGACTAGGCAATCTGTGAAGGTCACAATTAGGATGGGTTGTGACCTGAATTTTGGTGGAAATACTTTGTTTTTTTTTATCCAAAAATCCTGTTAGGTTAGATGTATGAACAAAATTAAGGGGTGTAAGAATTCACCCCTGATTTAGAACATTGAATGTTGTGATATTGGATGTCAGGCTGCCATTAGTTGATAGTTTCACCTGAACCCACATTTTAGTGTGGGGTTGTATGATTAAGCTTAGTAATGAGCTGTCTATGTTACAGTTTTGTAATATGGTCCACAACTGCGCTCGATCAACCAGATTGAATGCAGCACTGTAGTCCACAAAGCATGCTAAGATTTTGTCTTCAGGTTTAGACAATCCTTTTTTGGCTGGTGAGCCTAAGGTAAATACTTTCAAGTGCACAGCAACTTGTTTTGGAAGCCTATCTGTGTGAAGTAAAAGCACATGCTTGACAGTTTAGCCTAGAGAAGTCTGGCAAAGATATTGATTTCCACGTTTGGCAAAGTAGTTAACCTATAATTGCTTGGGTCTAATTTTCTTACCCGTTTGTAAAATGTCAGAATAATTGAACTCTTGCAGGCGGGGCGTAAGGTATGATGTTGCTGCTTAGTGGTAGAATTGCCATTTCCAAATCTGCTGAATTTCTCTTAGACTGTCTGTTGGTGTCTCGTTTGGGTGAGGAGGATCTCATGGCTTTCCTTGCGACTATTAAAGTTGAAATGTCCTTAATTAATTAAATGTCTTTTGTGGGTTCTCAGGACAGGACTTTGAATTTATTGCCATTCCATGTCTTGTAAAAAGAGGTTATGTGGAATTTCCCTCACTATGTGATAATCTTCTTTTTTTTTACTTTCTCCATATTGTCTGCTTATTAAGAACCGGGGGCCTGATGTATCAAAAAAACGATTTGCATTTCTTAAATAGTGAATTTTAAGAAATCGCTATTTAAGAAATGCAAAATGGTATATATGATTTTTTGCAATTCGGTGATAGCGATTTCTTAAAATTAGCAAATGCTATTACCGAATCGCAAAAAAAAAATCCGACCCCATTCGCAACTATGGGCTTGTTGCATATGTTTTTGCATTTCCCAAATTGCAAATTCCAGTTAGGAATTTGCAAATTAGGAGATGCAAATCTCAGGGTGCTGGGGGCCTAAGGCCCCCTCTGCTGCATCCCAAAAATATTTTTAGGGACATGTGAAGCACACACAGGCCTTAGGGGCATGTGTGGACTACATGTCAATTATATAAAAAAGCATTTATAATGCATTTTTTAAATTTGCACATGGTTACCACTAAACTTTAGTTTGTGGTAATTGCATTTCCTAAATGCCCAATTCGCATTTAGGAAATGCTTGATATATGTGCATTGGAAATCGCAAATAGGAATTCTTTATTTGCAATTTCCAATATAGAGAATCGCAATTTGCGATTCTCTAAATGGGGTCGCAATTTTAAGGAATCGCTATTTTATTGATTCCTTAAAATTGCACTGCGAATGCCTTTCATACATTGTGAAAGGCATTTTTGCATTCGCAAATGGCCGAATTTTGCAATTTGCACCGTTTCTGAATGCAAAAAAGCTTGATACATCTGGCCCCAGAATTTTCTACTCTAACAGGCTTATTTTCAGTATAGAATGCAACTCCCACCTTTTTCTATCAAGACTTTCTTATTTTATATGTGTTAGACTAACTTTATTCTTTAATTGTATTGATCAGATTTCATAGTCTATGGACTCTGTTAGTGGATATTTTACTATATTACGCAATTCCCTCTGCTTAAAGCACCTACATATTGTCAAGAATTTATGCTACACGTTAGTTGAGGATTTCCTCCCTGCCTGTGGTTAATTAGAAGTAGGGGCCCTTTTGATGAGCTCAATGAAGCTTTACTGAGGTGCTGATCCAGCCTGCAGGGAAGGACGCCCCACCCTCGCCTTGGCCCGAGGTGTGTAACAATGATGCATAGTGCCAGGCTGATGCTTTGTCCAAGGATGACACTAGCAGTACCAATTCAGATGATGATGGGGCCTCCACGGACCCAGACTTGAACACTGACACAGAACTAGCTAAGTTGCAGGAGAGGGCATTTTCCTTTATATAATCCACCAATCCTAAGATAAATATGTTTGTTTCAGAGAGCAACTTACATCTGCTTTTCAGAGTATGCAAAGTGGCAGCAACTCTAGAAGTCAACTCTAACCGGCACCTTCAATTTAAGATATGCTTGAACCTCAAAAGATTTATAGATGGTGTCTGCCACAAACAGCTGCAGTTAGCTTTTTGGCATAAATCTATGATCTGTCGGGGGAAGCCATGGAGACTGAGAACCACTTGATCAGGGGGTGTTGGAAGGCTTGATACAGAGAGTGATATGTATGTTAGGCAATGCAAATTTCACCCTTTCTTCAGAGAGACATATAACATATCAGTTGATGGAACACTCTAGGTTGGGGAATTAGCTTATGTGGAGGTAGGTAGTAGATGAGACACAAGGATTCTTCTTTGGCTATAAATTCATTAAACAGATCATATATATATGGACTTCGAGAAAATAGTCTTTGCTGAAAAAAAGCATTTGTTCCTGTATCCTTTTTGCATGGATAGTCAATGTAGGGACTCATAACCAGGCCAAGGATTGTAATTTCAAAGGTTTATGGAGAGAAGAGTTTACCACCAGTAGCATGACAGAGAGCGTTAGTTTTTTTCTTTTTTTTTCTTGAGGGTACACATGGGTAGAGGTAGATAGTGGAAATGAGGTCAGCGAACAAGCAAAGGCCTTACAGGGAAGGTGATTGTGATTGTTTATAGTCCTACATTCTACGACATTTCAGTACGAGAGAGTGGGTTCCTTTACCATGAGATGCTCACAAAGAAGAACAGCCATTTACAAAACTGGCAGGGACTGGCGTGCTCATTTACTGCCAGATCCTTCCTTTGTACTACTTGATGGTTTAGTGCAGACACCAAGAGAGAAGGTCTGTTTGTTAAGATCATATGTTATTTTAAGGCTCAAGATGCTTAGAAGTCTGTTTCAACATAGCATGTGTTTTAGAAGAGATGTATAATTGTTATGGCATAACTGCTGATCCGTCATCTCTGACAACTAAGGTGATGATGTCCTACCTTTCCATGGACTCATTAAAAGCCCTGTGTCTTTGAAGTTGTGAATCAGAAAATGTTCTCTCTCAACCAACCAGACTCAGTGTAATCTTAAATGGAGTTTGTGAACTATACAACTATGGAAAAGACTTAACCTTTTGCAGCCAACTTGGCATCTTTTTTTGTAATGCAGATATCTCAAGCTACAGAATGAAGTTATACCAAAAATAGAGCTATAAAATTCTATTGTCATTCCATATTTGGTGTAATTCTGATTCAGGATTGTGTGTACCGGAGAGCAAATATTAATGTGAGACTGAAAATGGTAAATGCTACCTCTGTATTGTCATCAGTTACTTTTCCCCCTTAACAACTGTGCTGCAATTGGGATTGAACAATCTAGGTTAAGTTGTTCAGATGTCTATTCTCATTTGACAAGCATGTAGGTCGTTGGGCAAAGTTATAAGCAAAATATAAAGATGTTTTTCATTTTCGTTACCTGACCATAAATCTGACCGTTAAGTCTGAGCTATTAATATTTGTGTCCCCTTAAAAAGTGACAATTATGGTGACAGTGCGAATTTTTTAAAAAACTGCTGAAACTCACGGTTATAAAAAGGCCTGCTCATCAGATCTTATGCTCTTTCCATGTCCTGTATTGCTCATAATCTCACACATGAAATTACTGATGCCCTCAATAGTGGTGTATGACCAGGATAATATGTGAGGTGGATTCTGTGTAAACACCGTCATATGGAAATACTTCACGGAGCATAGTAACGCATTTATTTTCACATCCAGGCACCTCTAGGGAATGGGGTAGATATTGAATCATTCGTCAGCTATTTGATGAGTATGTTTATCTGCTGTTTTTTTTGTTAGTTTTGGACTAGTAACCACAATTAAAAAAAAATAATAATCATTGGAGCATGGCCTTCTGACCTGTGTACCAAGATTTATTGCAGGTCCTGCACCCAGACCCAACACTGGAGGTATCCCAATCCTCCCTTGAACCATGACATCATTGGCACATGGCCTGACTGTAGGCACAAGTCACTGTGGTAATGGAGTGCCATTATTTTGGAATACGTAAGCTGCCCTAGAATGGCAATCGGTGTCAAGGTTTTTTTTCTTCGCTAAGTCATTGACATTTGTTACCTTAATATCACTGTCAAATTTGTGTCTGAACTGTATGAACCTTGTTCAGAGGGATAAATCAGTTGTAGGAGAATATGATCAGGGCCACTGGAATTAAGTGATGCTGCAGCATTTTTCACATATTCATGGATTTGCTGCATTTGCTTCTTAATCCATCATATTATGGCTATTTCAGATCTACCAATTTCATCCTAGAATAGAGGTTTTTCCATTTGATAAATTGGCAAAGTTTACCTGAGGCTGATCTCTTTTTGATTGGTCATACCAGCCTGTACTTTTTTTCTGATGTAGTTCAATTTTTAGAGATCTTGCAAAATCCTGTCTTTCGTTTCAACTCTAGTTTGGCAATCTGATGCTGGAGCTTTGATCTCCATGTATGTGTTGGGCTTATTGAGATTGTGGCTATAAGTAATACCTCACCCCTGATAACCACTTTATTCACTTCCCTGTTGGCTTCACATCTAACATCTTCATAAACATTAAGGGCCTGATTCAGAGTTTGGTGGAGGGGGTTACTCGGTCATAAACGTGACGGATGTCCTGTCCACTGTATTACGATCCCATTATAGCCTATTGAGATTGTAAAAGAGCAGACGGGATATTCGCCACGTTTGTGACAAAGTAACCCATCCACCAAACTCAAAATAAGGCCCCAAATTTGAAAGCACATTTTTGGGGACAGCAACCTCAATTTGTATTAGGGATCCCAGACTAGTTTGCCATTCACTCTCCTTATACACTCTCTTTGCCCAGTAGTTTTAGTGATTTATGCTTGTATAAGAACTGGTGTATGGTTTCAGAACCAATCTGCGACACCAGGCAGTTGGGATGAGCAGGTACTTGAAAATGCATCGTGGGGATTTGAGTAGCTAGTGTAGTTCTTTTAGCGTGGCTGTTCAAAAGTCAGTTGAGTCTAGCTTTAGAGTATGTTGTGTTAAGATCACCAGTTATCATCAGGCCCCCTTCCATAAATTGTGCTGTGTGAGAGAAAATGGAGATGTGAACCTACACCTTCTTTAAATGTGAAAGTTGGGCACATGGTGGTTAGAACACCATTCAAGTATTTCATAATCCCAACCAGCTACTTTTGTATGAAGGCATGGTTGGACTGTGGAATCAAAAACAGCCCTGGGAAAATGCTTGAGCTGTGCCGCTTCTATATTTTCCGTGCTGTCTGTCTATTTCTTCTCCCTGTCTGATATACATATCTCTCTCTCTTTCTCTCCCCCCCCCCCCCCCCCCCCCCCCCCCCCTTTGCCTTCTGAAATAAGCTTCTGGTCATCTGGAGAAAGTGACAATGCACCAGCAATGGTCTCTCTTCAGAAACCAGTCACAGATGTCCCAAAATAATAATGTTCATACAATATCAAACTGGTATCTGGAAATAAAGGGAAGAGAGAACATCCCCCTGGCTGTAATGACCAAATCTGTCATATTGGGTCAATGGGAGCGCTCTAGGGCTCAGTTAGGAACTTTGAAATCTCAATTCAGGTTGTCCTGTGGCTGTCTGGGTATGGTCCTTGTTCAGAAACTGAGGTGGGGGAAACATAAATCGTCCACTTACCTTGTGTGTTTAGGAAGACTAGGAAACTGAAACTTGATATGCAAAGTGTCTGAGGGTTTTGTGTTAAAAGCAGGTGCAGACTGTGCTGTGGTTTGATTTAAGGAAAGCTATTGGTTTGATGGATGCAAACAAAAGGTTTTGAGTCACAGTAAAAATCCTAGTATAGGGAAAAGGCCAGTTTTATTATTGAATGTCAAACAAATTGCATAAAAAAATCAATAAGGTTATAGAGAACAGTACTTGAGTGAAGTTTGATGTTTGAGGGGAAGATGTGTAATGTGTCATAGAAGAAAGACTGAGTGTTAAGAAGATAATGAGTTCATTCCAGAAGAGAGTGGAAGTTATAGTGCCTGTGTGTTGTATGCATTATTACTTATGTTTATTACTTCAGGGCGGTTTTCGTTGGTGAACTTTGAAAATGGTGAAGGTTAAATACCTTCTCAATTCTCAGCACAGTAGAGCAGTACAACAAAGAGTGATAGCATAGCAGAATAGAGTCCCAGCAGCACTGATACAGCATGGTGTATTTCTGTATAGATTGGAGGACTTATCAGGTTGAAGATGGCGTGTTGGAAAGCACATGTAATAAAATCAAGTAGAACCTATCATAATGCAATGCTGATTTTCAAGATGGCACTACAGCAGCACAAAATAACATAGTACAAACTTAATTTATATTGTTGTAGTGGCCCTTTAGTGCTAGGTTGGACTCCTAGGTTTTAGTTCGTTTTACGGCCTAAGCCTTTAAGTACCCACATTTATTGTAGTCACTTTAATTTATTTATCAGAACCCGTTTTTAGTGCATTGCTTTATATTTGTAATCATCCGCCTCCTTCTAAGAAGACGTAGTACGTACTGCACATTTTTATCAGCCTTCAGCACAACACACATTCTGTGTCTTCTCCAAGGCTGTTACGTACGGTACAAAATATGCCAGCTTAGATTGCCGTCTAAAGAGACCGTTCCTATCCTCTAGACACATCAAGACATCAGGCCTACTTCCACGAACTGTGTAGGGTTTATTATATAAGTAATTATATAAGTAATACATAGGCCTAAGGATGGCAGAGGGGATTCCAGTCATGACCTTCCTGGGACGTACATCATACTGCAGCCATCTTTACTGATCCTGACCCCTTGGCTCCTGAGATGATTGAAATCCAGACAACAGGCAGACTCCTCTTATCCACTTCAGGTACTCCCTTAGAGAAGGACTGGTAAATGGGTTACTACCACTGTGCTCTCAACATTAAGGTTTGGTAGGAATCACTAGACTTTATAGAACCATAAAAAATGGTGGGGTTGTTTATCTTTTCACAGTCATTGTAATGATGATCACTGTATTGTGTTTCATTTGCCTTATTATCGCAGCTCATGCTTTTTACACTAGAATGCAATTGCTTCAGTAAATATATTGAAACCCAGTTTGCATCTCTTGTCTTGCCTTGGCACATGTGAGTATCTGGGTAACTGAGTAAAAGGTGAATGATCTGTTTCCACGACTTCCCTTAGGAGTCAGAGTGTCAGGTTTAGGTTGTCACAAGTTACTGCTACCGTAATCAGGGTGGGTAAGGTACTGCGGGTCAGCCAGGAGTTAGGCCTACAGTTTCCAGACAGAGTGGGGTTGACCAGTCTCTGCTGCCCTAAACACACAGCCTGATTGCCATAATAAGAGCCACAAGACAATAATACACACAACTCCACGGTATAGAGTAATGTAACTAGTTTTTAACTATCATAACTATATAATATAATATATCAACACAATAGAAAACTACAAA
Source organism: Pleurodeles waltl (assembly GCF_031143425.1). Taxonomy (NCBI): domain Eukaryota; kingdom Metazoa; phylum Chordata; class Amphibia; order Caudata; family Salamandridae; genus Pleurodeles; species Pleurodeles waltl. The sequence goes on along the minus strand of NC_090450.1, from coordinate 173,206,184 downwards.
CTTTCATAGCTTAATATCATAGCACAGTTATCAAATTTTTAAAAAAAACATGTATAAATTAATATAATGCTGAATAACAGCATACTAATGTATCTCAATATAGCAGTCCAAATTAGCAATGTAACGTGGCAGTATGGCACAAAACCAAAGCAGCTTCTTTTATTTGTGCACCTATGGCCTTTCATAACATAACCAAGAAAACAGGCCTGGATTTTGATGGTGAATTATCCTGTTCCTGTCCTTAATGTTGAGTTGAATTTTCCTCACATCCTCCCCTATTTTTTTTTTCAATGTATTTCTATTGACACTTCTAAGGCACAACTACATACTATAATCAGACAGCGCTGTGCGGAGAGTGCAGTCATCGGGTCAACAGATGAAAAACAGAGGTAATTAAGGCATGCTTGAGGCGGCCTAGAGTCTGCTGTGCCAGTAATGCTCGGTAGGTCCCCGAATAGCAGGCGAGGATAGGATTGAATGCCGAAAAAAAGGTAATTTTGTTTTTTATACTTGTTGAATGCAGTAGAACTTCTCCGAACAGTGGAAGAAGAAAACAAAAAAATAGAAGAAGGAAACTAAACTCTTCCCCTCCCTCTGACCCTCTCAGAGGTTCACCACCAATGCAAGTGTTATTCAGGCAGCCTTTGAAGTAGGGATTATGTTTGTAGTCTAGGTGTCATGAGAATTGATGTTTCAAAAGAACGACGGAGAAAACAGCCAGGGGTATCAAACAATTTTTACAGTTTTGGTGGAGAAAGTGTGGGGTTGTGCTGGGAAAAGCAAGAGGGCCGGTGACCCTTGCATGTGCCGTAAAATCATGGAGGATTGTGTCCCAGAAGGTTTCTAAGGGATATTTTCGTAGGCCTTGTTTTTCTTCCCTGCTTTCAGCTTGTGCCAGTCAGATCACTTCTGCATGATCGAAGGGGATATGGCAGATTTCCCTTTCATCGCCCACGCCCCTTTAGCGAGGAGTATAGCAAGATTAATAAAGCGAGTTGGAGCCTTTTTCTTCTTAGGGCAAGAGAACAGTCCATGCAGTGGGGTACTGTGTTGAGTCTTTCCCGGCCTGTAGCCTGCGAAATATCTGATAGCACTCTCTCAATAAGCTTGCAGTGCTTCATAGGCCCGGAACATGTGGAGCAGGTTCACCGAGTCTCACTCACAATGGGGGCACATATTTGTGGCAGATGGTGCAGGTCTCAGGGAGTTAAGTAAGCTCTATATAGGTTGCAGAGTTGTATACATTTAATTCAGGAATTCCTGGAGACCTTACTGGGGTACTCTAGGGATCAAAGCCATACTGAATTGTGAAATGATTGCCCCAGGGAATTTTTCCATTTGGTCTGCAGATAACGACAGAGAAGTAAGGAGTGCCACGCAAAAGCCTGGTATAACTAGTTCACTAACTGTCTGCAATGGCTTGCGGAGTGTAAGGTGTGTGTTAAAGGGTCCTGGGCAGGCTTTTGGCCCTAGACGTTCCAGTGCAGCTTTATTACCTCTTTAAGCACCCCGTATGTCAGAAAAGCCTTGCTTTGTAAGTTGTAGGAATCTTGGAGTTTTTAGAAGGACATTAGTGTCCCATCTGTGAAGAGGTGGCAAAGCGAGGTAATGCCGGCTCCCTCCAAAACCTCCAGTGTGCAACAGACTAATGTATGGCCTTATAGGGCTAGTCCCCGAGTGGTAAAATGGGGGAATTTTGTTGGATGGTATTGGCCTACAGTAATCCCTGAGCCGTCTAGAGTAGGAGTGGGTGAGGGCCTCACATCTGGTGTCCCAGGAGTTGCAAGCAGAGGAGGTGCCCCTCACAGTTTTTTGTTAGGGGAGCCCTGACTCTTCCGTAATGTGGCCCACCAACCAAAAGACTGCCCTTTGTAGCTGAGCCTCTAAGCAATAGTGCGAGAAATTTGGGGTGCCCATACCGCTGTTAGAAGGAGAAAGGTGCTGCATATTTAGTACCACTTTTTCTGCCTATTCACCAAATCAGGTTAAGCAGCAAGGGGTATAGGTGCTGGAGGGTACACATGGGGATTGGGACCTAAAGGTTTTTAAAGAAGTAGAGAAGCCAGGGTAGCATCACCATTTTTGTAGTGCAACACAACCTGCCACAAACAACGGTAGGGTCTCCCGAAAGGATATCTGGACCTCAAAGAACTTACTGCTCTGCCAAGGTTGCTCTCAAGATAATTCTCTTTGGTGTGTGTTATATCTGGACAACTAGGTATTTAAATGTTCGCAAAGCCCAGGTTAGTCTCTTGTTACCCAATTTTATGAACCTTTTGGGGAGATACTTGGCAAATGGGAAGACAAGAGTTTTGGCATAGTTTACTGTAAGGCCGGAGATCTCACCAAAAGTATGCAGTATAGAAATGAGCCGGGCCAGGTCTCCATGAAAGATAAAGGATAATATTATTGGCATATAGGGAGACAATGAGTGTCTGCTTTCCTCAGTAGTATGCCCCCCATCTCGACCTTTGGTTCAGAGTTGTGCCACAAGTGGTTCTAGTCCCAGAACAAACAGCAAAGGCAACAGGAGGCATCATAGTCTGGTGCTCATGGACACCAAGTATGCCTCTGAGATGTTGTAGCCCATTCTGACCTTTGTGGTTGTGTAAGGAACACTGATCCATCACAGGATTCAAGGGCCAAAGCCAAAATGTCAGAGGGCCCAGAACATATAGTTCCAGTTTAGTTAATCAAAAGCCTGTTCCAGTTTAAGAGCAAAATAGTCTACAATAGGCCAGTGTTGGGGATCTAATTCTTTAACCACATACAGGCGTTGAATATTTAAACAGATGTTGCAGCGGTGATAAACCTCTTTTGGTCTGGGTAGATCAACTTGGGTAGGATGGGAAGGAAATGATCTGTGATTTCACTAATAATTTTATAGTCTGACGAGAGGGGGGGATTGGTGTATAGGAGCAAGCGAGTGATGAGTCAGGATCCAGTTTTGGGTTTAGTACCGCCAATCAATCAGTACATTTGTAGAGCGCGCTGTCGCGTAGGCTCTCATTATCCTAATGAGACTACTGGATTTTGAGTGGCAAGATCGTTCACAGTGTGGGGGACTAAGTCCGACCCATGGTGAAGGACCCTTGTCACTCCAAATCCGGGTTTTGCTCCGGCTAACTAGCAGTGCCTCATCTCTCCCAAAGGGATGAGACAATTGGGCAGCCGAGCGCATGACATCTTAGTTCTTCTCAGGGAAGTCGTGGTCACTCATGTCATAACCGGTTCTCTTAAACACGGTACAGTCTCATATATATATGACAAAGACAGTTTACGTTTTAAAGATTGGTTTAATAAAACGACTGCATTTTAGATAGCAAAGCGTGAGCTGCAATAACCAGAACTACACAACACAGTAGGATTAAAATAGTAACGATGAGAGTGAAGCCCAGAATATGGCTATCATAGTGCAACTAGATTAGGTTTTCTCTAAGTTATATTCTGAGCACAGCATGTAAAGCTCTAAGCCTGCCTTTCAGGTTCCCCCGGGAGGACATCAACCGTCATACCTGAGCAAAGGCCTGTAATCTGCATCAGCATCTGCAACGGGGCAGTCCGCATCTAGTTGTAGGTTCCTGGTCGGAATCTCCCTCTGCCCTGTACTAGGACTATAAAAGTGGTTTTATAAATAACACGCAGATGTTCTAAGAAAATGTCCCTCCGCAAGGATGCGTATTTTCTACGAACACTAGAGACTAAAATTCTACCACGTTTACCGGCAATGTACCAGACTGTAGCCTTGACTGAAGCACAGGGTGAGCAAGAATGCATTGTTTGAGAGCATAGTGCTGAACTAAGCTAAACAATGTGATAGAAAGAAATAAAACAAGACGGTAAAACTGGTTATTGTAAAATAACAGTGCGAGGCTGAATAAAATGTATCTAGTGCAAAGTGCACAAAGGCCTAATATGTTAACCTAACGTGCATGAAGCTATATTAAAAATGGCTACACTACAGCGCTACTCACCCATGAGGGTCTCAATGCGCTTGGGTGGGGGGAGCTGCTACTGCTCGGACAGCTGTTCTTGAGGTGTTTCCTTTAGGTCAGTAGGTCCTTGGTCTGTCGTAAGTGGATGGGGAGGGTGTTCCAGGTCTTGGCAGCGAGGTAGGAGACTGATCTGCTGCCGGTTGTTGTCCTGTGGATGCGTGGAATGGTGGCGAGGACGAGGTCGCTGGAGCAGAGCTGTCGGTTCGGGATGTAGAAGGTGAGTCGATCATTGAGGTATGCTGGTCCGGCGTTGTGGAGTGCTTCATGTACAGTAGGCAGGAATTATCTGAGGTCCCTGTTATGTGGAAAGTTTGCAAATGGGGGGGGCTTGAGGAAGGCCTCATAGGCTGCGTAAAATTCAAGAGGTAGTCCAGGGTGAGAGGCCTCACAAAAGGGTTCTGATCGCCTTCCTTACATTTTGCTCCATGATTGGACCCTGTAGGGTGGACTGGTGGTCACACGGAATCTGAAGCAAGGTTATGTCCTCTAGAGATGGGTATTGTGTGTGGAACGCTGTGGGGGTGCTCTCTTGGTGCAACCATATGTAGTATGAGCAGAAGGTGGTATTGGTTTCCTTTTGCATGGTAAGCATCACTTATCCCTGATCATTGATTGCGTGTTTAGAAGTCACGGAATAGTAATATTATGCACTTATTTGTTGCCATCTCCCTTTAATTGCTCTGCTTTTCATGTCCTAAATATATTGTGAGCTATATACCATGATACATATAATATGAAGGACTGTTTTTCGTGTTCAGTAAGCCACATTTATGTTGTGTTTACACTGTTTACCTTTGCTTAGTCTCACTGTCCTTTCCTTGGCTTGAATCTTGTGTTTATACTTTATCCTATATACACTGGGTAGTCGTTGCATGCCTCCCCGGGTTCTTCTAAGTCTGACTCTGTGTTTGCTATAGTGACTATATACGTGGTCTTGCACATACTATCCGTTTGGCTAAGATCCTACTTGCTAATACTTCAAGGAAGATTTAGGGGCTGCTCTAACATGAGTCCCTTTGGAGCGAGGAATTTACAGTCAGTGTGTTGTTTCTGGGTCTTTCCAATCTTATGTGATCTTAAAATTGTGGACAGTACAATATGGTTGCCATAGCCTTTATCTTAGAAAGGGTACCATAAATTTTTTAGTTCCAAGGTGTCCCTTTGGATTGAGAAGCCTGCATCTGGTGTGTCGTTTCTGGGCCTTTCTAGGTATGTGTCTTTATCAATATGGACATTACAATATCGCCATAGTCTGTCCTAGACTGGGGACTATACAATTTGTAGTACGTTTTTTATTTTTCCTGCGCGAGTGCGCCTTTTTACCCTCGGTAGTTACTCACCTCGGATGAGACTTCTACAGTTCGACCACATTGTTTGCTGTCCATCACAAATGGTAAATATCTTGGGGGTAACTTTAGGTTGCTTTTTTTAGGCTGTTGGGACCAATATGGCTAGAACTACACTGATTTTGTGCCAAATAGTGTTTTGTGTATTTCAAGTAGTATTTGTTTGAGGCTCCGGGATTGCATAATTTATACCAGTACACTTCTCAAAAGATTCTAACAAAACACGAACTATATAAAAATCTTAGTAGTTATTGTAATATTGTTTTATATTGTATTGAGTGTGCATTTGTTTCCACTCTGAGTTCTTCATTATATAAAGGACTGTGTGGGACAGCCCTAAGGTGATTGTACATACTGGAATTGCTCTAAAATGTAATCCCTCAGCCTCCAGGACCTCAACTTCATTCTTCTGCATGTCCGCCCCCTTCTCTAAGAGGTAAGTTTGAAATGGTCTCCAAATATCAAGAGGGTGACTGCCGCTGGGGAGTAGTTTGCCAACTGTATCGGATTCCACGTTGCAGTATGTCATATCTCTTACCCAGTCTATAAGTGTAGGAAAGGGCCCCCTACTCCCATCGCATCTCTACTATTATCTTCGCCAATAGTAGTCAATCTGTGCATCCCTGCTGATACATCTCTCATCATATCCCAGTAGCGCCACCTGTGGGTCGGGTACCAATGATTCACCTACAATGGTTCTTAGCTCCTTGAATATTCTGTGCCAAAAGCTTTGTACACCAGGACAGTCCCAAGCCACACACCGTGCTCTCTCCAAGTCCAAACTGTGCAAGCTGACTTGGGTGTAATCCACCCAATTAATATACCTAAAAATGATCAATCTGTGCCTGCTATTTAAAGAAATCGTTCTGATCACTGAACAGCTTTACATCCATTTCTTATTATCTATTACACTCCTAGCTCACCTTGCCATGCCATTCTAGCACGAGACACACCCTGCCCCCAGCCGACTGTGCATACCCATAATATTGCGAAATGAAGTGACTAGGTGTAGTCGTTTTAGAAGTGAAGTCAAGGCAGGGGGCTCTAGCAGCTCCTCACCCAGAAGGGCGTGCATCCCAGTTTGCACCCTGTGGTAGTGTTATTGCATCAGTGAAGTGGTATATAACGTGTGTACCTGTATTTCTTTCCAACTGCACATATGTTCATCAATAAACATATCCCCTACTAAATGGATTCCAAATTCTCTCAGTGCTAGAATGGCTCCCCACTCTGTAGGCAATGGGAGCCATGCACCCCAGGCCAGGGGCACCTCTGGAGAATGTAGCAAAGATTCTGCCTGCCTCTCTCGAAGTCTAGTCCATGCGCCCAATGTCACATTCAGAGAGTCCAGACCTCCATATTTCTGAATTGGGCGCTCGAGAGGAGTCGCTGCAGTCTGTGCGCTGCCGCCATCCCACCCTCCAACCTGACATGTGGAAGCTCCTGCGGACCGTGTACCCAATAGTGTGCAAACTGGTCCTTTGCCACCAGATAATATGGTTCCAGGTCGGGTGCACCAAAGCTTCCCTTAGGATCCGCCATCCCACTCTGGGTTGTCCACCCACCCATTCCAACCTGCACAAAAGAGTCCACAGATTGTCAAATACTGCCTATGTAAGAATTATTGGGACGTTCTGAAATAAAAATAGAAATAGGGCAATACAACCATCTTCATTATAGCTCCCACAAGTGAAAGATGCAGTTTAATCCAATGTTCCACGACTTCGGTGAGATGCTGTATCGCTTTTCCATAATTGTCCCGCAATTCTATTTCTGGTTTCTTATGAATTAGTATGCCCAGGTAACGAACTGAGTCGTCAGTCCACTGTAGTGGATAGTCCATTTGTATCGGTTTCGTAACTGGGCTGAGGGGAAACATTATAGACTTTCTCCAATTGATACGAAGCCCAGTGTGGCTTCCAAACAGCAGCACCTCCCACAGGACCAGAGCCAAATTGCGCTCCGGATCATTTATATACAACAGTGTGTCGTCCGCTTAGGCTGACCCTATGGGGGTCATTACAACATTGGCGGTAAAAGCCGCTTACCGCCGTGCAGAAGACCGCCAATACACCACCGCGGCCATGGAATTCCGCCACAGATATTATGACCCACATCTCGGAATCCGCCGAAATTCAGACACCCACACAAGACCGCCACACCAAAGGTCAGTGATAAACTGGCAAAAACAAATCCTCCACCGTCACGCCAACAGAAACACGCCCATGCTATTACGACCCACGAATCCATGCGGCGGTCTTTCAACCGCGGTATTCCATTGCCGGTACACACCGCCGCACTCAAAATACACACACATCTCCAAAACACCGCCACATTGGACAATTAAAAAAACACACACCTGATACACATACAAACACCACTCCCACACACCCAACACAATATAAAACACACACCCACATCACCCACAAACCCCTATGACCAAAAATTAGAGACGAAGGCGACAGAGAGAGAGAGCACAGCAATAGACAACCCCACCACACAGTGGCACACAACACCATCACCCACACAACATCCACGCACAAAACACCCCACACCACTACACATCACCACATACACCACCCCACACATCACCTACACCACCCCATGGCACGCCAAAGACACCCCAGGTTTTCGGAGGAGGAGCTCAGAGTTATGGTGGAGGAAATCGTACGGGTAGAGCCACAGCTATTTGGATCACAGGTGCAGCACACCTCTATAGCTAGGAAGATGGAGCTATGGCGAAGAATCGTGGACAGGGTCAACGCAGTGGGACAGCACCCAAGAAATCGGGAGGACATCAGGAAGAGGTGGAACGACCTACGGGGGAAGGTGCATTCCGTGGTCTCCAGGCACAACATCGCGATTCAGCAGACTGGCGGCGGACCCCCACCTCCTCCCCCACAACTAGCAACATGGGAGGAGCAGGTCTTGACAATTATGCATCCTGAGGGCCTCGGAGGAGTCGGTGGAGGAATGGACACTGGTAAGTCAAATCTTAACTATCATATCCACCACCCTACATGCATGCTATCACCCCCACCCCCACCCTCACCCCCTCCCCTATCACTCCAACTCCTCACTAATGTACTAATAACACAAACCACCCATCCGAACACCAAGCCCTGCATGACACAACAAAGCATGGTCACCCAGCACTAAAGCATGCCCACTGCACATACCCATAACAACCCCCCAACCATCATCACACAAGCCCACACACAGGAATGCTGGCACTGGGGTACACGCTCACCCACCCATTGCACACCATGACACACACAGATGCAATAATCATGCTTTTATACCCCTGCAGGACCACTACGTAACGTCACCAGACAGGAGGGTCCAGACATCTCTACCCCACCCACAGAAGAGGCCCACAGTGATAACAGCAGCTCTGGCCAACTGGATCCAGATGACCAGCCCGGACCATCGTGGGCCTCGGGACAGTCGGTTCCCCTCGCACAGGCACAGTCCAACACTGACCTTCCACCCTCTGGTAACACCAGCACAGCACCCAGCCAGCGGGCCCATACCTCCGTACCCAGGACACGTCAATCAGCTGTGTGTCCACCACTACAGGGAACCCAGGATAACCCACCACCCAACAACAACAGGGACCTGGGGGCAGTGGTAGTGGGCACACGGTCCAGGGGACGGAGGCACAGGAACACAGGGGAACTGGGAGGGCTGCTGAGTGACAGGGGGCGGACAGGCCAAGGGAACCCACTCTCCACGAGGCCCTCTCCTCCATCATGGGAGCATACCACCACTCCCAGGAGACGATGGCTACGGTCCTGGCCAAGTTTCAGGAGACCCAGCGCCTGCAGGAGGAACAGTATTTGGGCTTCAGGGAGGAGCTCAGAACCATCAGCTCCTCCCTGGGCACCATCGTAGGGGTGCTGAAGGACATACAGAAGACCATGAGGGACACCGTGGCACTCCAACGGACCCCTGACACTAGCCTGGACGATGAACTGCCCACCACCTCCGCCGGCGCTAGTGGACAGGATGCCCCGCCACAGGACCACCACACCAGCACCCCAACCCCTGCAGACGGAGAACCACCCCGCAAGCTGTCCCTGAGATCCAGGAACAGGACAGAGCAAGATGGCAAGACCCCCGCCAGGAAATGAGACCACCCTGATTGTCATCCCACTGTCCCACTTTGTTACCCTGACTATATTGGAACTGCCCCAGCTCCACTTCCTATGCCCATATGGGCAGTGCACCTGTGAGACTAATAGACTGGACTCTGCCATGGACATTCCTCCACCATCACCCCTCACCATTTTGCCACCCCCTCCAATAATTAGCACTTCAATAAACACCCTTGAACCACAAAACAATCTGGAGTCAGTCTGTGATTTTGAAAATGTGTATTGTCTATGACAATGACAAAATCCGTTCGAAAATGTAATGTCAACATACCTATGTCACACATCACAAGCCCATGAAGGAGGCAAGCAGATGACACACGTTGGTAACCACACCTGTGAAACCGTAATGGAAATGTACAACTCAGTTAGCAAATACTGCTTCAAATTGACAGACAGGATAGAGGTAGAAGTGTGAAAGTAAATGTACTAGTAAAAAAATTGTTCTCACCTGTGTGTCACTGGAAATATTGCTGTATGACAGAGTCCCTGTTGTCAATGTCTTCTTCCTCCTCATCACTGTCCACAGGCTCCACAGCTGCCACAACACCGTCATCTGGACCATCCTCCTGCAGAAAAGGCACCTGGCGTTGCAAAGCAAGATTGTGAAGCATAGAGCAGGTGATGATGATCTGGCGCACCTTACTTGGTGAGTAGAATAGGGAACCACCTGTCATATGTAGGCACCTGAACCTGGCCTTCAGGAGGCCGAAGGTGCGTTCGATCACCCTCCTAGTCCGCCCATGGGCCTCATTGTAGCGTTCCTCTGCCCTGGTCCTGGGATTCCTCACTGGGGTCAATAGCCATGACAGGTTGGGGTAACCAGAGTCCCCTAATAGCCACACCCGGTGCCTCTGGAGTTGACCCATCACATAAGGGATGCTGCTATTCCGCAGGATGTAGGCGTCATGCACTGAGCCAGGGAACAAAGCATTTACCTGCGAGATGTACTAGTCTGCCAAACTTACCATCTGTACATTCATCGAATGATAACTCTTCCTGTTCCTGTACACCTGTTCACTCCTGTGGGGGGGGGACCAAAGCCACATGGGTCCCATCAATGGCACCTATGATGTTAGGGATATGTCCCAGGGTATAGAAGTCACCTTTAACTGTAGCCAAATCCTCCACCTGAGGGAAAACGATGTAGCTCCTCATGTTTTTTCAGCAGGGCAGACAACACTCTGGACAAGACGTTGGAAAACATAGGCTGGGACATCCCTGATGCCATGGCCACTGTTGTTTTGAAATGACCCACTTGCTAGGAAATTAAGCACTGATAGCACTTGAGGGGGGATTCCTGTGGGATGGCGGATTGGTGACATAAGGTCTGGCTCCAACTGGGTACACAGTTCCTGGATTGTGGCACGGTCAAACCTGTAGGTGATGATTAAATGTCGCTCCTCCATTGTCAACAGGTCCACCAGCGGTCGGTACACCGGAGGATTCCGCCATCTCCTCACATGTCCCAGCTGACGGTGCCTAGGAAGGACAACAGCGACCACAGAGTCAACCAATTCTGAGGTATGTACCCACAGCTACACAGAACACGACACAAAATACAAAGTTCTTCCTGTATGTGTGTTGAGTCCAGGCCTAGGTATGTGTGATGCAGTTGTAAATGAAGCCATGTGGGCCCCTGAAATGGCGGATGCCTGACCTCTAAAGTGGGACAATGGGATGTGAGGAAACTGCGCTGGCGTTGTACACCGTCGCGGTAGGCGGTCGTAGACCGCGGCGCAATGCTGCATTGGTTAACATTGGACCCTATGGGTCCCAGGAGCCAATGACAAAGTGCGCCGGCGGTGATGATACGCACCGCCGCGGACTTGACCGCCATTTTCTATCTGTTCAATCACTCGATACCTGATCTTCGATAGGAGAGGACCTACACTGCAAGTGCTGCTGTGACCTCGGTCTGGAAGAGACAGTGCAGTTGGTAATGACTTCTCTTCTTCCCCTGTACATGTCATGTAGGTCAGAGCCCACCAGAAGAAGGATATTTGGTGTGCCATCGCCAAGGGCGTCCGGACCCTGGGGGTCCACCAGAGACGGAGCACCCACTGCCGTAAAAGATGGGAGGACATTCGCCGCTGGAGCAAGAAGACGGCGGAGGCTCAGCTGGGGATGGCCTCCCAACGTGGGAGGAGTGCCCGTCGCACCATGACCCCCCTGATGTTCCGGATCCTGGCGGTGGCCTACCGTGAGTTGGATGGGCACATGAGGGCATCACAGCAGACCCAAGGGGGTGAGTACACTCACATTCTCATGACTTTGCGCACAGTGGAGTGGTCTGGGTGGGGGAGGAGGGCTGTGGGTTTCCCTAGGCCAGGGCGAGTTCCGTAGGCTAGGCCCCTCTGTAATGCTGGCCATGTGCCACTCCACAGCACCTCTGTAGAGTGCCAAGTACAGGTATACATGCCTCTGGGTCATCTATGTGGGCAGATGACACTCATAGCCATGTAGGCCATATCCCAGGAACTGCATCTGTAGAGGCCAAGAGCACGGCGTAGTGCAGGGGGCTGCTGTGTCTGTATTATCCGTCAACGGTAGCGGTAAGCCATGCACTCAACCTGTCTTTCTTCTGTTTCCCCACCCCTTTTTGTGCTCTCCCTGTTCTTTTGTGCATCAGCATCATCAGGCGGAGGTACAGGGGCACCGGAGCACGAGGGGGCTGCATCCCACATGGCCATGGAGGGCCACACCACGGACTCGGAATACACCAGTGGGACGGAGGGCGAGGGGAACTTCACGGCGGTCACCGGATCAGCAACCAGCGACACGGACTCGTCCTTCGATGGGAGCTCCCTTGTGGTGGCGGCAACATCTGTGCCCCCCACTTCTATAGGTACAGCCGCCACCCCCCCCTACCAGCACCGCCCTCCCAGCAGCCCCTCAGCCTTCGCCCCGTGCTCGCTCATCCAGGAGGGTGGGCATCACCTTCGCCCCAGGCACCTCAGCCCCTGCCACCCCTGCTGCCCTCAGTGAGGAGGCCATTGACCTCCTCAGGTCACTCACTGTTGGGCAGTCTACCATTGTGAATGCTATCCAGGGTGTAGAAAGGGAGTTGCAACACACTAATGCATTCCTGGAGGGCATTCATTCTGGTTAGGCTGCCCATCATCGAACCCTGCAATCTCTGGCCTCAGCACTGATGGCAGCCATTGTCCCTGTGTCTAGCCTCCCCCCTCCAACTTCCTCCACCCAGAGCCAATCCCCTGTACCTCTGCCTATCCCAAGCACACCATCAGACCAGCCTGCACACACGTCAACACACAAGGGAAGCTCTGGCAAACATAGGCACCATACATCCCACAGGCACTCACACATCCCACAGGCACTCACACAAGCATCACCCACATACAGACACAGCAACATCCACTGCCTCCACTGTGTCCCCCACCTCCTCGTCTCCCTCCTCCCTCTCAGTGTCGTCTACACTCTCACCTGCATGCACTACCACTACAGCCACTAGGTCTCGCACCAGAACACCCAGCACCACACCCCGCTCACCTGCACTCACCACCCCCACTACCATTTACACGTCCCCTGTGTCCTCTCCCAGAGTGTCTGTGACGCCCCCTCCCAAGGTACACAAACGCGGGCACACACACACCCAACATCCATCCACCTCACGACAGCCTCCAGAACATGCACCCAAAGTATCAAAAGTTACACCTCCTACAACCACCTCCTCTTCCTCCACTCCCAGACCCCCTCCAGCTACCCGTCCCAGTGTTCGTCAGAACCTTTTCCTGAGCAACCTTGACCTCTGTCCCCCCACCCCCCCTCCAATTCATAGGTCCCGTACTAGCACCTCAGCCAAAAAAAGTCCGGTACCAGTGTTGCCTGTTAGAGGTATGTGGAGTGCACCGGGCACCAGGGCAGCCAGTGTGACACGGAGTCAAAGCACTGCCAGTCCACCCCCTGTGAAGCAACAGAAGTTGGACAGTGCCCGACGGGAGAGGGTGAAGACTCCTGCCGGCAAAGCCGCTCACAAGGGTCCCGGGGGGAGTGTCTCGTTAGCTGTGACTCCTCCCAAGGTGGGGAAGGGGCAGAAGAAGTCTCCAAAGTCTGGGAAGAGCAGCACGGCAGAGAAGGCCGCCATCCTCCCCGCTGACCAGGACCCCACCCCCAGCCCCATCGTCACTGGTCCGGAGTCCACCGCCAGAGTCAGTGCCCAGGAGGGCAGCACAATCGTCACTGGTCAGGAGACCACCGCCAGAGTCCGTGCCCAGGAGGGCAGCACAATCGTCACTGGTCAGGAGACCAGAGTCAGTGCCCAGGAGGGCCACAGCCCCGCTGGGCAATGAGGGACCGCCATGGCACACACCGCTGCACAGGTCAGAGACAGCAAAGTCAAGCTCCGCTGAACAGGGCAAGCACTGCTTAACAGGGCAAAGACCGCCATGACAAGCACCGCTGGACAGGTCAGAAACTGCAAAGTCAAGCACCGCTGAACAGGGCAAGCACCGCTGAACAGGGCAAAGACCGCTGAACAGGGCAAAGACCGCTGAACAGGGCAAAGACCGCCATGGCAAGCACCGCTGAACAGGGCAGGCACCGCTGAAAAGGGCAAAGACCGCCATGGCAAGCACCGCTGAACAGGGCTAGCACCGCTAAACAGAGCAAAGACCACCATGGCAAGCACGCTGAACAGGGCAAAGACCGCCATGGCAAGCACCGCTGAACAGGGCAAGCACTGCTGAACAGGGAAAAGACCGCCATGGCAAGCACCGCTGAACAGGGCTAGCACCGCCAACTCAAGCATCGTTTGCCCATGTGCGGCAGGGGCAGTGACGGAACTGGGACCGTCACGGGGAGCGTGATGCACTCTGGGCACCAGTCCCCCTCCAGAACCAGTGGAGACTGTTATCCACTTGAGAGACTGTGGCTTTGCACTCCCCAGGATGGTACAGTGGGCAAACCACCCACTGAAAAGACTTGTGAGACTGTGGCTTTGCACTCCCCAGGATAGAGCAGTGGGCAAACCACCCACTGCAAAGACTTGTGAGACTGTGGCTTTGCACTCCCCATGATAGAGCAGTGGGCAAACCACCCACTGCAAAGACTTGTGAGACTGTGGCTTTGCACTCCCCAGGATGGTACAGTAGGCAAACCACCCACTGCAAAGACTTGTGAGACTGTGGCTTTGCACTCCCCAGGATAGAGCAGTGGGCAAACCACCCACTGAAAAGACTTGTGAGACTGTGGCTTTGCACTCCCCAGGAGGGTACAATGGGCAAACCACCCACTGCAAACTCTTGGGAAACTGTGGCTTTGCACTCCCCAGGATACATCAATGGGCATGGAGCCCCGTCATCTATCTGGCGTGGTGCTGTCATCCGGCTGAGGTGCCCCCCCCCTTCACTTCCCCCTGAGGTGCCTGTTGTATTTCTATCTGATGCCCCAGCAGTGTTCTCTCCGTTTCTGGACAGGTATCGTGTGTGGGCCTTGCCCATGCATTTTGGGCCCAGTGGTCCACGGACATTGAAATGTGCATACCTGCACTACTAATCGTGATGTATATTTGGAATTTGTATATATTTATTTGTGTATATATGAGCTTACTGTATTTTGATACATTACAATGGTTGTACTGACTTCCTTTTTGTCTTTGCATTCTTCCGGGGGGGTTGTGGGTTGTTACTGTGATGTTTGGAAATGCATTGGTGTGTGTGTTGTAGTGTGCGAGGGTCGGGTCGGGGTGGGGGTGGGGGTGTTGCGTGTGTGTGTCCCTGACTTTTGCCTCCACCTCCCCTATGTCGTAGGTGCAGTACTCCCTGTTGTCTTCGGCGCCGCCGTTGCAGATGTTCGTAGAGGAGCAGGAAGACAATCACAGGGAGTATTTGGAGTTCCGGCTCCATGGTGCACTCCTTCCTCGTGGAGTGTGTTAAGGTGAGAGTTTTCCCATTGCAAAAGCTGTTTCCGTCGTGTTTTTATCCACGATGAATCCGCCCCGGAAAAGGTGGCGGATTGGCCTGTTGTAATACTGTGGGCGGTACTTTGTCTTCCGCCTGTCTGTTGGCGGTGACCGCCGCGCTGCTTGTCTGTACCGCCGTGGCGGTCGGAGTGTTAAAGTGGCTGTCTATGTTGGCGGTTTCCGCCACGGTCATAATTCCCTTTTTTGTTCCACTGGCCTGTTTGCGATATTACCGCCGCTTTAACACCGTCCGCCAGGGTTGTAATGACCCCCTAAGTGTATATAGAGGAAAGCATAAGCCACGATGTGAATGGTATTTTCGCAATGCGCATGCAAGGGGCTCGGCAATCAGGGCATACAGGAGGGGGGAGAGGGGGAAACCTTGCCTGGTAGCCCTTTCTATGGAAATGGGAGTAGTCACCCGACCATTCAGGCGGAAACGCACCAGAGGTCTCGTATAGAGCACGCAACCAGTTGAAGAAATGTGTTTCCAACTCCTACTCGGCCCAAAACTGCTCTCGGGTAGTCCCACTCCACGGACTCAAAGGCGTTTTCTATATTAAGAACTACTGCAAATGCTTGTATCTCCGGGTCTACATGCTGTAGAACACCAAAGGGTGTTATACAGACAGCAGAGGAGCCAGCCTGTTTGCCAGAAATTTTGCGAACAATTTAGTGTCCACATTCATCATAGACATCGGTCTAAATGACAAACATTGGTCTGCTGGTTTTCCCGGCTTCAGCAGGACAGTCAACAGGGCCTCAGACACGTTATTCAGCATACATTCATCAGCTACAATCCCCACAAATAGGGAAACTAAATGAGGGATAAATATATCCTGATATGCATTATAGAAGGCAACGGTCAACCCATCAGGGCCCGGCGCTTTGCCGGATGGCATGTCTTTTAGAGCATGTTTGATCTCAAGGGGGTCAAGTGGGGCCATTAAACGCTGCCTTTGGTGGTTTGATAGCCAGGGCATCGCTATGTGTGCGAAGTAGTCTGTAACTGCAGCCTCATCAAACTGTAATTGTGACCTGTATATGTCTGCATATTTGTTGCAAAATCGCTCCACCACCTCCTCTATGCCACTATTCCTGAGCAGTATCATCTTGTACCTGCAAGATTACGTTGTCTTCCCTTTTAGGACGCAACAACGCCGCAAGTGTATCTCCCGCCAGTTCCCCCTCTCTATAAACTTGTGCTACTGCATATTTTTCCATCTGTGTCACCTCAGTCTTGAGCTGTCTCCTGAAATTCTACTAGCATCATTTGAAGATAACTTAATACAGTGTCTTCCCCTCCCTCCCGCCAATCTAGACTCCAAATCTTCTATTTCGGCCTCCAATTTGCCAAGCCGGGCACACAGCAACCGTATCACTCCAGCATGTTTTGCCATTGTGACACCCTGTATATAAACTTTAAAGGCTTCCCAGACAGTGGCGAATTCCGCCACCGTACATACATTCAATGTGAAGAATTCCTCAATGTCCCTGCTCAGCCCGGAATGCCACATCTAGAAGTGAATTCGGAGGGAACCGCCAAGAGAAGGCAGGAAAGGGTAAATAGTCCCATAAGTATAGGGAGTGGTCTGAGTATGTATGGGACAGCGCCTCACATTCCCTGATGCATGGGGCCAACCCTCGAGTTATTACCCAGTAGTAAGTGCGGGTATGTACATCGTGAACAGTCGAATAGTGTGTGAACCTGATATCTCCGGAGACCTATAGAGCTAAACATCTGTCATAACCTCGAGCTGCATGATGTCAGTAATAGAACGCTCCGCCGCCAAGGCCCGTCTCGTAGGGCCTTTTGATCTATCTTGTTCAGGATTAAGAACACAATTAAGATCCCCCGCCGATAACTGGGGCAAATTGTTCCATTGACTAAGTTTAGCATTTAGCGCAAAGTAAAAACTCGGATCATCATAATTAGTGCCATATATTGCCACCAATAGCATTGACTGCTCATCAATATAGCACTCAGCAACAACATAGCACCTATTCAGATCCACACATAACTCCCGCAAACTGTTCCCCGCTCCCTTTCTGGCCCAGATAAGCACCCCCTTGCATGTGAGGTGAACCCTGCCATACATATTTGCCCCTGCACTCTAAGCTGCAGCCATTCCTTGCGGTCAGGGGAAAGGTGGATCTCCTGTAGTATGGTCATATCTACCATATGTCTTTGCAAATAGGCCATCACTCCTCTTAAATTCCAGCCTTCGTTTAGCCCGCTAACATTCGATGTAAGCAGATGTACCTTTGCAACTTTACCCAGTCCAGTCATATGTACCTGTCCTGGGTTACCTTGTGAGAGACGTGATGTGCATCGCATAACAAAGAGTAGGCAATACGCTCTATGCAAATAGTGTGATTGAACATGCTGCTAAAAACCCATAGCCCAACCAACTTCCCACACCACGCAACCCACAACTTGTGCAGTTTAACAAACTCTCCCCCTAACCCGCCCTGAATACCCCTCCATAATCTTATATGCAGTAAAAGTGGTTCACACGTGGGGTCCGAGATGCCAAGTGAACCATACCTTACAAAGGTGTTACAGTGGCCTAAAGAACATTTAGACACTTATAGTGCATCCTAAACAGTTTCTAGAACAGTTCAACAGTATGCAACGGCTCCCAGGCCAATACGATACTCCCAGGACAGCCCTGTGTTGGGCGCTGAGATGGAGCCACTGGAAATCCCATAAGTGCTCCTCGCCGTTGTAGGAAAGTACTATATTGCCTGGCATGTTACCCCCATATTTCACTATATATATGTTGTTTTAGTTGTATGTGTCACTGCGACCCTGCCAGCCAGGGCCCCAGTGCTCATAAGTGTGCCCTGTATGTGTTACCTGTGTTATGACTAACTGTCTCACTGAGGCTCTGCTATCCAGAACCTCAGTGGTTATGCTCTCTCATTTCTTTCCAAATTGTCACTAACAGGCTAGTGACCAATTTCACCAATTTACATTGGCATACTGGAACACCCTTATAATTCCCTAGTATATGGTACTGAGGTACCCAGAGTATTGGGGTTCCAGGAGATCCCTATGGGCTGCAGCATTTCTTTTGCCACCCATAGGGAGCTCTGACAATTCTTACACAGGCCTGCCATTGCAGCCTGAGTGAAATAACGTCCACGTTATTTCACAGCCATTTACCACTGCACTTAAGTAACTTATAAGTCACCTATATGTCTAACCTTTACCTGGTAAAGGTTGGGTGCTACGTTACTTAGTGTGAGGGCACCCTGGCACTAGCCAAGGTGCCCCCACATTGTTCAGGGCAAATTCCCCGGACTTTGTGAGTGCGGGGATACCATTACACGCGTGCACTATACATATGTCACAACATATGTATAGCGTCACAATGGTAACTCCGAACATGGCCATGTAACATGTCTAAGATCATGGAAATGCCATTCTGGCATTGGGGAGACCATTCCATGATCCCCCGAGTCTCTAGCTCAGACCCGGGTGCTGCCAAACTGCCTTTCCCGGGGTTTCACTGCAGCTGGTGCTGCTGCCAACCCCTCAGACAGGTTTCTGCCCTCCTGGGGTCCAGCCAGGCTTGGCCCAGGAAGGCAGAACAAAGGACTTCCTCAGAGAGAGGGTGTTACACCCTCTCCCTTTGGAAAAAGGGCTGGGGAGGAGTAGCCTCCCCCAGCCTCTGGAAATGCTTTAATGGGCACAGATGGTGCCCATTTCTGCATAAGGCAGTCTACACCGGTTCAGGGATCCCCCAGCCCTGCTCTGGCACGAAACTGGACAAAGGCAAGGGGAGCGACCACTCCCTTGACCTGCACCTCCCCTGGGAGGTGCCCAGAGCTCCTCCAGTGTGCTCCAGACCTCTGCCATCTTGGAAAACAGAGGTGCTGCTGGCACACTGGACTGCTCTGAGTGGCCAGTGCCAGCAGGTGACGTCAGAGACTCCTTCTGATAGGCTCCTCCAGGTGTTGCTAGCCTATCCTCTCTCCTAAGTAGCCAAACCTCCTTTTCTGGCTATTTAGGGTCTCTGCTTTGGGGAATTCTTTAGATAACGAATGCAAGAGGTCATCAGAGTTCCTTTGCATCTCTCTCTTCACCTTCTGCCAAGGAATCGACTGCTGACCGTGCTGGAAGCCTGCAAAACTGCAACAAAGTAGCAAAGACGACTACTGCGACCTTGTAACGCTGATCCTGCCGCCTTCTCGACTGTTTTCCTGGTGGTGCATGCTGTGGGGGTAGTCTGCCTCCTCTCTGCACTAGAAGCTCCGAAGAAATCTCCCGTGGGTCGACGGAATCTTCCCCCTGCAACCGCAGGCACCAAAGAACTGCATCACCGGTCCTCTGGGTCTCCTCTCAGCACGACGAGCGAGGTCCCTTGAACTCAGCAACTCTGACCAAGTGACTCCCACAGTCCAGTGCCTCTTCAGTCCAAGTTTGGTGGAGGTAAGTCCTTGCCTCCCCACGCTAGACTGCATTGCTGGGAACCGCGTGTTTGCAGCTACTCCGGCTCCTGTGCACTCTTACAGGATTTCCTTTGTGCATAGCCAAGCCTGGGTCCCCGGCACTCTAACCTGCAGTGCACGACCTCCTGAGTTGTCCTCCGGCGTTGTGGGACCCTCCTTTGTGACTTCGGGTGAGCTCCGGTTCACTCCACTTCGTAGTGCCTGTTCCTGCACTTCTGCGGATGCTGCTTGCTTCTGAGTGGGCTCTTTGTCTTGCTAGACGCCCCCTCTGTCTCCTCCCGCAATTGGCGACATCCTGGTCCCTCCTGGGCCACAGCAGCATCCAAAAACCCTAACCGCGACCCTTGCAGCTACCAAGGCTTGTTTGCGGTCTTTCTGCACGGAAACACCTCTGCACGACTCTTCACGACGTGGGACATCCATCCTCCAAAGGGGAAGTTTCTAGCCCTTGTCGTACTTGCAGAATCCACAGCTTCTACCATCCTGTGGCAGCTTCTTTGCACCCACAGCTGGCATTTCCTGGGCATCTGCCCACTCCCGACTTGATCGTGACTCTTGGACTTGGTCCCCTTGTTCCACAGGTACTCTCGTCAGGAAATCCATCGTTGTTGCATTGCTGGTGTTGGTCTTCCTTGCAGAATTCCCCTATCAAGACTTCTGTGCACTTTGGGCAACTTAGGTGCACTTTGCACCCACTTTTCAGGGTCTTGGGGTGGGCTATTTTTCTAACCCTCACTGTTTTCTTATAGTCCCAGCGACCCTCTACAAGGTCACATAGGTTTGGGGTCCATTCGTGGTTCGCATTCCACTTCTAGAGTATATGGTTTGTGTTGCCCCTATCCCTATGTGCCCCCATTGCATTCTATTGTGACTATACATTGTTTGCACTGTTTTCTATTGCTATTACTGCATATTTTGGTATTGTGTACATATATCTTGTGTATATTTGCTATCCTCATACTGAGGGTACTCACTGAGATACTTTTGGCATATTGTACCTTTATTTTTAGTATATCTGTGTATTGTGTTTTCTTATGATATTGTGCATATGACACTAGTGGTACTGTAGGAGCTTCACTCGTCTCCTAGTTCAGCCTAAGCTGCTCTGCTAAGCTACCTTTTCTATCAGCCTAAGCTGCTAGACACCCCTCTACATTAATAAGGGATACCTGGACCTGGTGCAAGGTGTAAGTACCTCTTGGTACCCACTACAAGCCAGGCCAGCCTCCTACAGCCGTTGTCCACGAAAGAGCCATGCGGATGCCCCAACCATCAGAATGTAAACATTGCTAAGTCATGTATTAGGCAACCAGTCACCTTCACCAAAGTCCAACAGCGATGAGATGTATTTAACAACTTCTTCCCACCACCGGGTGTAGAAGAAGACAGCGCCCCCTCCTATGCACCTCACAAGCCTTATTCTATGCCATCCATGGCTGTATCCTGTTCATCTCCTCCCCCCAACTACCTCAGCTGTTGCCGCCCCTCCTCCTCTCTTTTTGCATGGAATAGCTGCAGTTTCTTCGGGTCCAGAAAAATCAAGGCTTTACCATCTATCAACACCTTGAGGCAAGTAGAGTACAGCATGTTATACTCAATATGTAACTTCCAAAGCCGTTTTTTACCTTGCCGAAATTGGATCCTCGCATCCTGTACCTGTTGAATAAAGTCTAGGAATAGCGAGATCTCTGTCCCCTCATGTCTCAAAGTCCCCAGCTCGTGTGCCCTCTGAAGAGCTACGTATCTGACCCTGTAATTAAGCAATCTTGCAACTATGGGATGTGGATGGGCCCCAGGAACCGGGCACGGCACCAAGGATCGATGTGCGCGCTCCACCACAATATCATTGAAAAAGTGTCTCTGCCTAACAAGTCAATCAGTAACTGTTCCACAAATCGCTCCATATTGTCGATGTGGGTAGGCTTCCGCCACTCCTATGATTCTCACATTGTTCCTACGGGGCGCTCTTCCAAATCCTCAGTTTTGGACTGTAGTGCAAGGAGTAATTTATATGCCTCTTTCTGTGCTGCCGTCAGCGTATTCTGCTCATCCTTGGCCTCCGACACCCTCCATTTGACCATATCAAGTCTCTGCTCCTGCTTGTCCGTCCTCTCGGACGTGCGGTCAATCCTGTACTTGAGAGCATCTATCTTCCCATCTATTTTTGTTAGGGTGTGCTGCATTGCGGCCAGTATTTGCTTTAAGTCTGCATCCGACCCCTCAGCAGCTCTCACCTGCATCTCCTCGGGGGCCAGCAACCCTTCACCGAGGGCCTTTGGTGTCTGCTGCTGGTCAAACTGCAGTTTGGTCTGAATTCTGACTGCTTTCCCCATGTTTACGACTATTCGCGGCACTTATAGTCGCTAGTCTCGTCGCGACCATGTCCCTCAGAGTTTTTACGTTGGCGCTCTTCAAAAGCGCAGTGCAGGTTACTTCTTTAATTCACAGCAGCATCATGCATGTATTTTGCCGTTCTCACTGCCCCAGTACGGGGGACTTCCCACACTAAACTTCAGAGGAGCCGGGAGGCCCAGCGACCTCCCTTCTATCCACACCTTCCACTAAAGATGTCCACCAAAAAAGCAGGACGCACCACGCTCTCACCAGCACCTATCGCCGTTTGTTGTTCTACAAGGCACATCCCTCTTGTCCGCTACACTCGTACCCCACGCCGAGAAGGCCCTCCACTGGGCCCATCTGGCATTTCTCCAGCTCAGCGGAGCCCAGCCTGCAGGCGGCAGTCAAATGCCAGGCACTTTCAGAACAATAGGGAGTGAGCTCTCCCACTACAGCAGGCGCCAAGTTGGCCCACCCCTGCGGCAGCCACAGTCCGCGATTGGCACCGCGTGTCTCCCGAGCCATGCCACCACCAGCTGCCTGACCTGGGCCCTTGCGCCCCCAGGGGCTGACAGCACGTGGCCCGCCTCCTGGTGCGGCAGCCGCGTCTCTTCTTGGGCCCACCATACAGCCCCGTTCTCACTCCGTACTCTCCATCCGCGGGGTTCTGTGGTGCCGGGGGCACTCCGGGAGCCCTTGCAAGTATACATTGTGTCTAGGATGCCAGGGTTGTGAAGGATCTAGTCCTCGACCGGAGGAGCACTTGGCCTATACGACCATTTTCTTAACCCAGCAAGCTCTGCCCCTTAGTTGGTTTTTTTTGGATGTGCATTCTTGTAATGTCTAGTGATCTGTCTTTTGACTTGTTGTGTGATATGACCCTTATTCATTGTTTTTTTAACCTTTGGAGAATGGATATATTATCATTTTCGGGGTTTATGGGTTCTATCTCCTGGTACTCTTGTGTTCTGTCAGCATTTGCAATTTTGTGGTCTTATACTAATTAAGTTTCTTTCTAGTATTATTACAGAATTAGGGCGTATCATGGTCCTTAGCTACATTGTAATTATCCTTTACTCCCGCCATTGGGCTTTGGATTATTGACCCGACTTGCAGTTATTCTAATTTTCTTGTTTGGACATCTGCTTATTTTGTCACTGAAACTTATTCCAGAGGACTTTGGTTTCATTTGAACAAGTATCTCTCCTCTCTCTGCAGCTTCAGTTTTACTCAGTATTGTGAATGTTGGAGCTTGGTGCCCTCATACAGCTTAATCACCTGTGTTCCATTGCAGTTACTCTGACGTGGGTCATTCTACGAAAACAATTTGCCGTAATCCCACTTTTGATATTTGTTGGTAGATTCTGGATTTGTCTGGTAGTCGTTTCACCTTGACTTTTCTTTATATCTGTGTATTTTTCTATGGTACTCTCTAGTGTTTTCTATTCTTGGTGTTTCTCTTCGGGCACGTACTCCTTTTGGCTAATTGTTCCATGAACACGTTCATTCATTCAATTTGGATATGGTGTTGGTAAGGATGTGGTTTTTCGTAAGATGTTATGGAGTTTGATTTATATTTAATGTATACTCTGTACTTCGCAGCCTTGGAAAAGTCGAAAGACGAAACACTTTTGGCTGTCTGTGTGTATTTGACAGATGAAGGACTGGTTTCTGCCTGATTGAGGCTGTTGATGTCTGTCAACCTTGTAAGAAGAAATGGCAATCGTCAATTAAAAGACTGAACCAGTTTGGAATCTCTGTGACTTCTTTCGTGTGAATTGCAATACATCGGACTTGCAATGAGTGCTGTGGTTTCACCTTGATTTGCTGGGTTATATGTGCTCTGCTGAGTACACGTCTATACCTTGTGGTTGTAGGTGCATAGGAATCCATCCAGTACCACCCATAATTTTGACTGAAGTTGACAACTAAACCATTCTTGTTACTATATGACACTTATAGGATGTGCAGTTAATTTACTACTACTACCCCCCTCTCATTTTGTTTTCCTTACCTGGGTGGAGGTGATGGGATCTATCTAGTGAGGGGTCTAGTACACAGTTGTATTCACCTCCCCAGCAACCACTGTATGTCCCCCATAGTAGGTGAACTGTGCTGGGATGAGAGGCAGTGTGCTCCCTCTCTCCTTGTGTTTAAAAGGATCCCTTGAGCCCGTGAACTGATGAGCTCACCTGGGATGCACCAGTTTGCCTGTGGATTGGTACTGTGACCTGTGAAGACTTGGGAGCATATCAGCAACCCAAGATGACTTTTCTCTGTTCTCTACTACTTCTGCTCTCTACTAATGAAAGGCTAAACCCAGAAACCCATGTCTAGAGATAACAGCACTACCTGCACCATCTGTGGTGAAGAACTACAGCAGCTTTGAAGTAAGCGTTCTGCATTTACTGGGATGCAGTGGGGTATACTGTGCTGGGATGAGAGGCACTGCCCCCCCCCCTTATAATTCCAGAATTAATAGTCCATATCATGGTCAGCAGCAGACTCACAATCTTAAAACTCGCAAATAAACTCACTCTAACACTTTCTCACTTATTTTCTCTCACTGCTAACCACACAAGCTTACCCGTACCCACTGGTTCTAACTCTCAGAAACACACACTCACCCTTTCGCACTTGCTGACTCAGAGGCCTTGCGCAACTGCACCATTGATAGGTACATCCTTGGCTCACTTCCCCTCACTCTCACACACTCCAATTACTCATTCCTAACACACTCCTACACTCATAACACTCATTGCCTTACCTCATGCCAGCAGCAGAGAAGGAATCTGGTCTCTCTCCCAGCTTCTTGATAGGACTGGAAGCACATCCCTTTAGAAGGCTGGGACAGCCTTAGGGGCCCTGCCTCTCCTGCTGCTCTGTGTGATTTTCTCATTGACTTCAAAGATGCACTGATGTTCACCCTGACTGCTGCATTTTACCAGATATGCGGTGCTGCCTGAGGCATGCGCAGAATGTCTGCTACATAAAATAGATTGTGCCTGTGTGAGGGAATCGTAGTTAAACCACGCCCCTTACACATGCACAGACCAGCGATCCTCATACAGAATATTGTGTTTTTAAACCTTACTCTGTGTTTGGATAATCACTGAACCCCTCAGCCACCTTCCTCCTGTCACCGGGAGCTTGGAGATGAGTCCGAGGGGGGCTGACTTTCTTACTGGCCGTGTTCTTGAAATAAAAAGTTGTGTTTTCGTGAACACTGGTCGGTTAAACAATTAGTAGTTGTGGCCACTCACAGGAGGATGGACTGCGCACTGAAGCACCTGATAAGGAGCTGCCACAGGCCTTGAGTTAAATTCAGAGACAAATTTTGTGGCTGACCTATTCTTACTAAATAACATCATAGCTTTTCCTCTTGTGTCACAAAGGTTTTGGAGGACTCCTTTGACCTTTTCAGTTAAAGAGCAATAAATATGCAAGTTTTTGCATAAAAAAAAACTTTACTCTTCGCAAATTTCCCAGTGTTCCAAGAGCGACAGATGAGTACAGCTTTCTCAAAAGAAGACTTGTGTACTTCTTGCTTCTTAAAATGCATTTGGCTCCTGTATGTTTATGCGGGCATGTTATACATGCATTCACCCGAAATCCCCACATGAGCACCACTTCATTAAGCAGACAGCTAAAACACACAAGCGCATTATCAACACACACACACATGCAACAACTTCTAATTAATCTTAACTTGGTGACATGGAAGACGAAGATCAACTTCCTGTGCTAGCACTACAGGCTCCACACTACCAGGTTCAGGATTCACGGATTTCTCGCCTCGCCAGCACACCATGCACCAGGGGGACCAGGGAAAGCAGTTATGATTGACAGCCTTTGCTTCTCCCAGCATGGTCAATGAGCTTCTGTACAATCAGAAGCAAAAATAAAGCTGGAGGCGGACCATCTTTCCCTATCCTAGTTTCTGATGGGGCTAAAGGGTGTATATTGACAACCCCAGAATCCAGTAGATGATGATCTAAACCGCCCGGGGTTAATGCTGCATGTACAGCCATAGCCCTCACATATGCACAACATTAATCAAGAAAGTAGAGCCCCCTCTGCTGCTGGTATGATATTGCAATTTGTATGTGAAAGCAAAAGGTCAGCGACATTGTTTACTTGTAAAAACAGTGTTGTCATTTAATGCAGACTTTTGAAGAAGGAAAGAGCAGATGGGAGAAGATCACACCGAATGGGTGAGCTGTCACTGCTTCAAAGATTATAAGTAGGTTTTAGCATAATTTGAGGACTATGTGTTTTGTGCTAGTACGAGCATTGAAAGGGTAATGTGTGTGTGCATAGTGGGATGGGAATGCTCACAGGTGTTGTATGTCCCTATGTCATCGTGACTTCTGTGCTTACCAGTTTTTGCTCAGAGGTGCACCAGTGAGGAGCTGAAGTGGCCTTTGCATGGGGCATTATTAGGCTGGAAGAGACAGGGATACCTTTATGTGAATTAATCCTTTGTCATTATTAAATCCGTGCAAATATTATTAGATATCAAGACTGCAGATAAAACTGTTTACAACAAGCATTGCTTCACTTTCTCAAACACATGACTTTCATCTGATGCAAGTATATTCCAGAGCAGTAGCCAACCCCCTCCCTCCTGCATTGTGCTTGAGCCAGCAAGTTGTGTTCAGGCCAAAGGGGATGAGATGGTGGACATCATGTGAGTGCTGAGAAAGGTAAACATACAACTAGTAAACAGTTCAGGCACTTAAGAATGTTTCAGCCTATGGTGTAAAAGTATTTCAAAATATATTCTTAAATGCTGTTACCGATATTTGGAATTTGTGATTACCTTTGAATCTTTATTTTGAACTGTTTTTCGTAAAGAGAATTGAAAGACCTCTCACAACTTGTTCTGAAAGTTCAAGATTATCAAGTAAAATCTGATTTATGTGTGCAGCGATATAAAGAAACACCGAGCTTCGAAACTAATCTTTCCAAACTTAGGGAAGAGAGTATGTGATTCGTGCATCACATTTGTTCATCCGGACAGTAACTGCACGTTTTAAATGCCCACACGACTCTTCTGTGTTATCTGCATAAATCAAAACTGGAAAGATATCCACGGCAGTCTCTGACCTTTCTCACCACAGTGTAGTTAGTCGATTTGGGGCATCGTTACATTGTTGGCGAGGCCCCAAGAGCGGAGTAGGAGTGTGTTAGGTGTAGCAACAACCAATACATCCTATGGAAAATTAATAGTAACCAGCCAAATTCACTTAAGACAGCCTTATATTTGAGTTGCCATTTTACAGAACCCACAAACGTCCCGCTACAAACCATCCACTACTATGACTTTACCTTACTCTTCTTCAACCTCGCAGTCATTCCTTTTCAAAACTGTTTCAGGTGGGCACCTGAACAAAGTAACCGAAGGTATCTTCAAGCAAATATAAGGCACACAACACCCCACAGCACCATAAAACGTGAGATAATTACAAATAACATCTGCCACAAAACAAACACATTGGACGTGCTGTCACAAATCAAACTGAAAGCAACAACACTTTAATCACGTTTTTCAACAGGAAACTGGATTAATTCCTTCCTTGTTGATCACACTTCAAGAATTGATGGGTTCCATACTATTATCACACTAGCATGTGGGGTACCAAGCTCATTTTCCTCCCCACCAGTATTCAATGTGTGCATGCTTCCACCAGCACAAGTACTGGGACTCTACCAGGTTCATTTCCAAATGTACACAAATAGTCAAAACTCACATCAGCCTGTAATACAGCCCCTCACCTTCCACGAAAATACATACTAGAGAAACTGGTCCTTCACTTTCAGATGTGACCCTTGTTATTGCTGGGTCTTTATTACTGTCACATCACATGATTTAAAAACAAAAATTGTGGGCAGACATCATAGAGTACAACATCAAAGCGGAAGCTCTGACCTCAGGTTCAGGAAATAAAATCTGAAATATCTCCGCTGGCTCCTTCTGAAATCGAGAGTTACATCCAGGGTTTATGCACCTTTCAGAAGAACTACTGGGGCAGAGTTTGGGCTGTCTATAACAATGGAACCTGCATTACATTCCAGTTAGAGGCCTTGCAGCAGGCAGCAAACCAGGTCAGCTAAAACGGGTTGAAATGCCTTAAACATGGGGTAAATGTCCCTGGGCGTTCAAGGTCCCAAACTCTGGAAGAACCGGAGTCCTCTTTTCAGGGTTGAATCTAAGCACCTTTCCTTGATCTAGCCCCCGATACTGGACCTGTTGAAGCTGACTTGCAGCAAATCGCATTCGTAAAAGTAGCGGCTGAAGAATGCTGAACATGGGAGCACCCAAATCTATTTAGACTTTAACTTCCCTGGTGCTCATTTTCTAGCGGTTACAGTTTCTCTTCAGCTATGTAGTTCTCTGAAGTGAGTGCGAGGTGACACTGTAGCAGCAAAAAAAACTTCTCAATAATCGAAAAAAAGCAAGAACATGAAGATGCCCTAAAGACGCACACCGTTAACTAGTGCATCCTCAGAAGCAAAATTGATTCCCCTTTCCTTCTTGCTCTTTAGCTTGTTCCTCTAATTCCTGCCTGTTTGCTTTGCTTTTGCCGCTACCCCGCAGCATGGCGTACCCGCATGACAAGGTAACATTTACATTACCTGCAGTTAGTGCGAAACTTCCAACTTTTCTGTGAAGGGTGACTTGTTGGGAGAAAGTTGACTGCCTCCTCCTGGTGGGCCCTCCTCTTCCGTCCAGGGGAACCACATTGAGCTTGATTAACTAGTTCATTTATCTTCCTTTCCTTTCTTGTCTAGTGGCTACCAGCTCTAAAGACCCCTCTCCCCTGTAGTTTTTGTGCCCCTGGTTAGAGTATGAAACTACAAAGAAGGGAAGTAAAAACATGTTGTGAGAAATGACTGACATGCAAGAACTTTGGAAAAGTTTAATAAATTCTTATAAATAATTCCCACCAGTTTGTTACTTACCAGCAAAATATACTCCCTTCTCAACTAGAAATTCGTTACAATGAGCCTCAAAACAACTAAATAAATAATGCCCTTAAATTGTGTTTCCTGTTCTGTGAATTTTGGTCATGCGTGCACTTTCACACTTAAGTAGGTTACTTACTGCCGAATGTAGTATAAAACGTAAGTGTTCTTTTGAATCACGAGGTGTTGAACTAGAAAACCCTGACTGATCAGATAAGATGTTCTGGTCTTGATATCCGTGCCAGTGAGCCCAGGCTCAATCTGTGGTTATTGGTGTGCATACAATCTTTTTGTGTAAGTTAGATTTGAAAATATACTATTGTTTCAATTCACTTTAATACAAAACTGAAAGACCTATAGCTGACAAAAATGTTATGCATATCATTTCTATTTGTGTAAGAGGAAGTTCTACTTTTAAAAGTCAGATATGAACATAGTTTCAAATACTGATTTGCCTTCTACTCACCATCATTTCAGTCTACGAGTGATACAATATAGCCATTCTAACCATTGTGTTTCAAGCGAAATCTGGGAGGCAATCCCATGCTCTTGTTCTTTGAGACACTGCTATGACGACCCCTGCCAAACTTCCCCATCAGGGAGTCCGGCACTTAGGGGCAACCCAATACATCTGCTGGGATCTGGTCATTCTAGTTTTGCAAAGTGACTCGCTTTTAGGTGGTCACTCTCAGGTTTCTTTAGTTTCGGCGGGGATTCACATGCTGGTAATTTAGTACTTTAACAATGGGACACTGCACACAGTGATTGTGCAGAACATTAATTTACAATCTACTAAACAATATCCCTCTGATCCACTGTTTTCATGTATTTCGAATTACCTAGATTGGCGTGGGTTTAAGGGTAGCTCTCATTTTGAGATATTGCCTGTGTATTTAGCATATTTTTATAATTAATAGTCGCCTAAAGCATGGAAGTGCTTTACAATTTAACAATAATAGCGACACATGGTCTTCCAAAGAACAGGTTAAGTTGATTTAGATGAGTAAAATGTTAAATCCGTGATACTTGGTCAAAAGTAAAGAGGAGGGAAGAATTTGAGGTTTATATGGGTGGAAAAAGAAAGGCGGGTGAGAATGTGGGTTGAAGGGAGCATCCGCAGATAAAGGAAGGAAGGGATAGGATGGTGGGATTGATGGCATGTGGGAGAAGATCTAGAACAGTGGATGGAGAGGGTAGGATTAACAATTTACATATGCAGTTATCATAGGGGGCACCAGTTAGTGTTGTAAAATCAGGGGCTACTGCATCAGGTTAAGTTTGAACATGTGGGTTTTTAGTTGACGTTGGAAGGTGAAGAGGGATTTTGCAGTTCTGATATCAGTAGGCAAGGAGATCCATTAGGTGGGGGGGGGGCACTCTTGAGAAGGACTGCTGTAGTTTGGAATAAAGGTGTTTCTAGGAGAATGTTTTCTTTACCTATTGCAGACCCCAAGCCGCCATATGTCTTGGGAGGATTGGTCAAGTAGGATGGGGCTTTTACATGGATTGCTTTGAAAGCTAAGCATCCTAGTTTAAATTTGATTCAGGTTTCAGGAGGTAACCAGTATAGATAGAAGAACATCGGAGGAGATTTGGTCGAATTTCTTGGTCAGTGACAGTAATTTTGCTCTTGCTGCTGAATGTAGGACCGATTTTAGGGAATTAGGTGCAACGTGAGAGGCACCAGCTAGAATCACACTGTCAAAGGCTTATGTTGATAATATCAAAGCATGGGTGGTGGCTTTTAGGTGGGTTGCTTGCAGGATAGCTTCAGTTTCTTAAGCAGGTGTGGTTGAAAATTTACACTTTTGGCAATTGTGTTTATGTGCTGGACTACGGTTTGGGAGGAGTCTTGTGTTATACCTAGTGAGCAGACTATTAGTGCTAAAGTTGGGGTGAAATCAGATAGATTAAGGTGATTTAGGAAATCAGGGTTGATGGATGTTTTTGATTTGTGTGAGAATAGGAGAAATTCATGCCTAAAAGAAAATCCGAATTGGCTTAAACACCATTTGGCATATTTAGTTTTACTTTATGACCATTGTATAAGGTGTAAAAACTATACCTATGCTGTGTAAAATTAAAATTCACATATGGATGAAGCTGTATATTGCTCCTTCCACGTTGTGACCTTAGAAACATGACACATACCTCCACTGAGGCCAGGCCCACTGCAGCCTGAAA
Organism: Pleurodeles waltl; assembly: GCF_031143425.1. Lineage (NCBI taxonomy): Eukaryota > Metazoa > Chordata > Amphibia > Caudata > Salamandridae > Pleurodeles > Pleurodeles waltl. The sequence goes on along the minus strand of NC_090450.1, from coordinate 173,174,818 downwards.
GTACTCATGTTTGCAGGCTGCAAACCCTTCCACAGCCCTAAAAACACACATGTAAGAGCAAAGTAAGTCAGCCCTAAAATTGCATCATTGCCCATCTGAAATGTGGTATAGTTTCTCAAAGTGGTTCATGCCTAAATTAATGTTAGTATATTCCTACTCTGAATAATTCAACAAAAGTCTATTTTCACTGTGATGTAATGACCATAGTACCCGACTCCATCTTGAGCAGTGAGACTCCTTTTGGTGTATTTTTGCATAATCATTTTTAAGTGTGCCTTTAAAGCAGATGTTGTCTGTCCTCGTCTTCCCAGGAGCCCATGAGTGTCAAGTCACTCAGGCAATGACAATAATAAGGCACCTCATGCGACATCAGTCTGGAACAAGTGCCTTGCTATCTCTATTTCAAGGTCAAACAAGAACAATAGCCAAACAGTGTAGTCTGAGTTGTAGTATTTTTACCTTATTTGTTTGTAAGAATGCGTCAGGACTAGTGTATTAGTGCCCATTGGTTATGCTAGGCATTCCAAAGGTGATGTTGTTAATTCCATCTTCGATAAGATATCGTATAAAAGGGCAGCCACTTGAGAAGAGAGGTGCTTTGCCCTAGATTATCGTGCAAGATACTGCCAAGGAAGATTGTGACTGCCAGAGATGCTGCCGTATTGTACTCTCTACTAAAAGCTGATGTTGAACTGCCAAGTCCTGGAAGAGAGGAGTTGATGCTACTTGTATTTACTCTCACGGGGAACACAGCCTCTCTGACCTTTCAGAACTACATCACTTTGTTGTAAACAGGTGTGTGTTGCGCTGTTTCTCCTAAGAAGCTCGAGATGCAAGTTACCAGTACTCCATGCTCTCCAAGCATAGTGCTTAGAAGTAGGTTTTAGGGTGTTAGGTTTTTAGGTGACAGTTTAACCATGGTAGAAATGTTCTTGTTATTGTTGTTGTTCACAACATGCCTTGGTGCTATTTTAATTATATTTTCTGTGGTTGTTTTACATGTGCTAAGCAACAGGGTGCTCCTGTTAAAGTAAGCATTCTTTTTAGCTAAAAGGTTCTTCTTCTTAGGGCAGTTTGTGTGTGTGGTATTGAAAAGAACAAGATAGGTTTGTTTCCATTCCCCACGGCATTCCTGGACCATCTGTTTAGGGTTTGTTAGTAACTCAAAAGCATTGATGTTACTTCAGGTATGTATTGGGTGGGTTTCTGCTGGGCTACAAAAACCTGTCTTTCACATTCAAGCGTTGGTGCATTGAACTAAGTTCACTTGCTTCACACATAGCTGTGAAAACAAACCTCATACAGCTGAGCCAGAGCCTCAGTTTATGCAACAACTATGTTAGGATTAGCTCTTCCCATGGGAAAGGCTGGTAAAGCAGATTAAATCACTAATTCTGCAAATTCTGAAACACTACAGAAAAAGTTCAATACCTTTTCCTGTTTTTAAAAATCCAATTCACTTGGCAATTAGGAAGTATTACTTTCAAAAAAGCTATATTTACTTGCCTGAGCCACTGTTTGCCTTAGTATGCAGCCGCTGGCCAACCATCCTTGCGCTGTAATGAGTTGTAAAGTTTCTTCCAGTGGCTTCACACTAGAACCCTTCGATTAACAATATGATCTAGATGGGGAGGGATAACTCATCCGATTTAGCAGACAATTCGGGGGCCTGGGGCTGCCTCGCCTGTTGGCATATCAGTGTCAAATCCTGCATGACACGCTTATCTGAGGCACATGTAAAACTTTTGCGACCCTGAAAGGGGAGCAAACTGGACCAGATTACTTTCTGAAGGACCTTGCTTTTTTGTACTAGACTGAGTGTCATTACATTTTGTGAGTCCATGGCCTACTTCAAACTGTATGTTAGTGTTAGATGTGAGAGGACAGTATTAATTTCCGCTACACGCCTCCGGCTCTGAGATCTCAAGTTTAGTGTGGTTGAAAACGTTTACCATCTTGGATTTGCCCTATCGCACTTTGTTTTGTGTTATGTGGTACTAAGCAAATGAGAACTATTGAAGAACAGGTAGGCTAGGTCCTGGAACCATTTACTCCACTGGTCAGAGAGGATTAAGGAGTGTTTTTGGCATCTCCCACCTAAAGACTGGTGAACCCTACAATATTGGACACTCACCCAAACGTCCTCAGGACACTGCTGAACTTATACCTGATAAATGTGGGTATGTAATGTCCAGTAATCTATATTGAGCCATCGGGGCACAGAGATCTAAGTAGACTGTAAAAATCCACAAAAATCAAACTTTTACTGTAAATCAACATTTTTAATAATACAAAAAATCCCCATAAGGCACTGTTGCTAGACTGTACAACGTATTCAGCCAAGACTTTTGAGGGTTAAAGTAGCTGCTTTTTCTTTTTACCTGTATTGTCGCTTGACTGAACTCTTCCCTCGAAAAGAGAAATCAGAAATAAGAGTGAAGGTGCATCCATAATTTTCTGAAAGTGCTTTGGCATAGAGGGTAGAAACGTATGTTATAGAGTTAGTTCGAAAGAACAGAAGCTCCTTAGCAGTTGAAGACGGCCACTTGTCTCTGGAATCCTTATCTATTCATTAAATTATGCTTCAGGTAGCCCTTGGAGAATGCAGAGCCAAGCACGCCAAAGTAATCCCCTAAACTATCCTAGTTTGAGCATGGCGGCTATACGTGAAATGGTAACCAGGTCAGATGCAATTACTTTGCTTTATTCACCTAACACTGTAAGTTTGGGGCCGATAAGGTTTTCTTACTCAGTCCTGACCAGCGATTTCTTCTTTGAAAAGTTTAACATTTCACCTCACGATGAGCTTCTTCCACATCCTGTCTGCAGCTTGCACTGAAGTCCAATTCCTTCTAAGAAAGTGAACGAGTTTGTAGCTGTTGAACCATAAACAAGATATTTTCTTTCTTTATTCCGTCATAGAATATACATATTTGTAATGTTGCTTTATTTAAGTACTTCTTCTGAAATACATTTACATGCTTGTAATAGACTCCTGGACCTTTTTAGCCTGAACTCTTCCTAGGTACATGAAATATTTTCCTCAGCTCACTTCGTGTATAGATTGTAGATTGCAATAAAGATGGAGAGTGAACATCTGAAAGTGAAATTGCAGAGTGCTTAATTTTACTCGATCTTTCCTAAATGTGAAGTATATATATATTTTTTGTGACTATATCTTGGAACAGGTAGGATGAATTGGTTATCATTAAAAGGCTTTATGGACTCGCTAAGAAAGAACAGATTGAGAAGGAAACTGTAGATGTAAAGAGTCTGTTATCCTGGGTCCAGCAAATAAGCAGTGTGCCTCGATGCAAAAACCCAAAACAATTCCAGCAACTCTAGTTTGATTCTGCCTACAGAACAAAGTTTTGGGCTGCATCCCAAGTGAGAGGGTAAGGAGTGTGTACCAACGTTCCTCAGGCTGCAGGCACTACATAGCAGAGACCTGTGACATGGATGAAGGCTCTAGATCAGTGGTTCCAAATCTTTTGACTTCTGTGGATCCCCACCTTATCAATACTGGAACTCAGGAATCCCAGATGAATCATTATTGGAATCCGTACCCACCCCCCAACTGAGTGATTATTGGAAGCTTGGGGCCTAATCTGTTAAAATTATTACATTTTCTAAGTAGTCGCAGACTCCCAGAGGAGGTTTCGCAGCCCCCAGGGGTCTCCCGAACACAAGTTAGGAACCTCTGCTCTAGATCTTTGTGGAACCCTTGTTGAGAAGTGGGGAAAGTGTACCAAGGACAGCTGCAGAGATAGGAGATGTTCTCTGCTGGGTCTTCATACGCAAAGGTGCAATAAGCTGCGTCCCATTAGAAGCCTGCAGGAAGAGGCTGTTTTCAGTAGGAAAGTGGTAACAGGCCATTGCTGAGAGGAGGGTACAAATGATTGAGTCACAAAGGTGTAATCGAAGTCTACATGTAATTTAAATTCCTAAAAATAAAGTTCTGTAAAAGAAAACGATAACTGTCTCTTCCATGTGCAACCTGCAATGACACTTGAAGGGAGATGCGATTCCCGGCTGTAGTGTTTTATGTGAGTAAATTCCGCATGAACACCAAGTAGTTGTGCAAAGCAAGAACACAATTTGACCTGCAAATAAAAAGTAACAATAAAGTTCGACTAGAAAATAGATATCCTAATAAATTAATTGAAGATATGGGAATAACTGATTAAATATGGACTAACCCCTCGTAAAGCATTTGGGGAGCGGGTACTGTGGTAAATTTTAACATACATCACCTTTTGAACCCAACTCCAACTATATATTTGTAATTGGACTACTGGAGATTCAGTTAAAAGACAAAACCTTATTGATCCAAAATATGCATTATTAAGTACCCAAAGAAAGCAAGGCAACTTGGTACAAAAGCTCGCTAAATACAAGCTCCTCTTCAGTCCCTGCCCCTTCCTTTTCCGTCAAACCCACCCAAGCATTGTCAAAGCCAAATGAGCTCACCTTTTAGCTTCACTACTGCAGACCCATTTTCAAAGGTTTTTGCTGATGCTTAACAGCATGATCAAAAAAAATCTGAAAGTGTGATTTATATATATTTGTATGTTATCACGCAGTCAAACGTGTTCTGATTCTACATATAAGCTACTGTGTGATGTCATATGTACACACACGCATGTGTCTCCATGCATGTACATGTCATGAAGTGATTGTTTTTTCTTTTTTTTTAAAGTCAAAGTTCCGAAATATCAAAGCCTTTGCACCAGTAATCTGAAAAAATACAAAGGATGTGACTGAACCATTTTAGAAAGGAGTAGCCGGCTGCACATTGCAGCTACTGGTCCCCCCTAAAAGATGTTTAGCAAAGCAGGACAGGGTCCAGGTGCAGGAGTTAGTCCTTAGGCTAGGTTTAGGGCAGGGATACAGAAAGAGTAGGTTTAGGGTTAAGGAGAGGGTTAGGGATAGGGCTAGGAATTGTCATTAGGTGAGAATTAGTTTAAGAGATAGGATGGGGTTAGATCAGTGTTTTCTATATGTTAGGGTGTATAGCGAGTGTGCAGGAGCGGGCATGGTAAGGGTTTTAGTGTGAAGGTTATGGCTGGGGTGAGAATGGTCAGGGAATGGGTGTGTTTTTGAGGGTTAGGGTACGTTATGGCCAGGAGACAGCAGTAAAGTTATCCTTCTGGTTAGATGATGGCATTTACAAGGAGGGGTAAAGGGAGTGAGAGTAAGGGGTTACGGCGTATATAAAGGTCAGAATGAGGAATCGCCAGAGGGGTCTAACTTTAGGGTAAAAGGCTGGTGTGAAAGCCTTTAATTGAAAGGGGACTGGTGTATAAGTGAGTGTCAAATTTCGACCTTTAAATGTTTAAACTTTCTGCAAAATACATACACAATATATTTAATTCTAAGAGTATAACACTTTTGGTTTTATATTCCATGCTTTTTTTTTTTTTTAATAAAGAAATTTTTATTGCTTTTGCAGGAAACAATGAAATAATAATACATGTACAAATAACATGAAAACAACTGGTGCTAAAGTACGGTCAGCCTTCGGTCCCGGTCAGAACTCTGTATGCGATATCTATACGCCAAGATGATAGTTATTGACATGATCTCAGTCTCTAGAGGAAGGATATGGGAAGTAGAGGAAAAGGGAAGAAGGGAATCCTCCCACATCTCCTTTGGTGACGGCGCCACTCCTCCAGTTGCGCTGCTCTTTACAAGCTAGGTGCATGTCATGGCCTCCCACTTCCCCCACACTTTGTCGTACTTGTTTGGGCACCCCCTGGCCTCATACTCCAGCCTCTCACACTGTGCACACCAGTCCACTCCTCGTCTCCATTTACTCAGTGCCGGTGCTGCTCCGGCCTTCCAATCCACCTTTATGTCTCTCTTTGCCACCAGACACGCCACTCCCAGGAAACTCCGGTCCGCTCTCCTCAATCCCACATCTTCCATGACCCCCAGTATAAGTGGTAGCTGGGCCACCTCTACGTCTTCTTGCAGGACCCTGGAGATCTCTCTCATGACCGCCTTCCAATAAATCACTATAACTGGGCATTCCCATACCATATGGAAGAAGTCAGCATCCAGGTTGAAACACTGGGGACAGTCGGCTATGGGTCGGAGACCTGCTTTGTGTAGTTTTGCAGGTGTGAGGTATGCAGTGTGCAGATAGAGGGCTTGAAATAAACGGAATTGAGTATATTCTATGCTTTTTAAGCAACTGTTTTTATCCTGCAAGTAGGAACGGAAGGATCTGTGCTAGGCATCCCGCACACAAATACTGTCGTACTTGAAGAAATGTATCAAAGTGCAGGATCAAGAAATTGCACTTTTACTTCATCAAGCCAGTGTAGCAATCTGTCCACAAGAGGGAGCAACTGCATCTTTTATTTAAAACAGAGGTCTTTAATCTGTGGGTCGTGACACCCAGGGGGGCCGTTGAGTCCTGGGCAGGGGGTTGCGCATTCCCCCAACCTCACCTCACCCGTCCATGCGATCATTAAACTGCCTCAGCTGAACTTTGATTTATTGAGTCTCCTGTGCTGTAAAACTAAGTCACACAGGCAGCGAAAGATGCATTGTGCCAGGGCCCCTGCTTCCTGAATGAAATGCAAATGTGCGCTATGAGTAGATCTGCAAATGTAAAGGGTAATCTGCAACTGTAAAAAGATGCTGGTTCTGGCTTTAAATGGTCCATTCAAAGCTTTGTGAGTGGTAGTGCAAAGAGTTAACAACTGCGATGTGAAGTGTGTGCTTTTAATTGTAATTGTATTTACATAGTGCTTACTGGAGGTGTTGAAGGGCCAGCTATTAAAAAATGGTACTGCATATGTCTGGGATTACTTAAATCTACATTATGGAAGCACCCTTTTATTTTAAACATTTTTGTAGTGGCTTATCTCATACTGTGTGTAATGCAAATATTAGATAATGCCTTACATATTCACAGTGCTTTCTGTCACAGGCTGTTACCTCGTGGCACTAAAACTACACAAGTCACTATTCTCCACTGCACAAACCAAGATATAATTCTATTGCTCTCTGGTTACACACAGACCTCTGTAGTGTATTAATTGATAGAGGTTTCATAATACACTACAGTGCATTTCCCAATGACTAACAACTTTCTTTTATTTATTTTTTATTTAAACTCGCTGTTATTTTATATGGTGAGAGACTTGAAAAAAGCGTACAGAATATTTTGGGGCTTATTTATTAGAGGCAGCATCCCCCAGCGCACCACCCTTTTTGACACTCTGGCGGTACAAGCCTCTCAATCATACCTATGAGGCGTGGCAAAGCCACCCTGCACGATTTTGCATGGTCTCATAGATATGGAGTAAGGCAAAGCAGAGCAAGCCGCTGTGTTGCCTTACTTTGCGTCAAGGAGGCATTCCATGGGTGTTGTGGTAAGTGTTCCCACAAAACACCTATGGGTTTTGATGCAGCCCCAGATTGACAAAATCACATAAACTGGAGTGATGCAAAAAGTTTCTGCCTCTCCAGAGCAGGCATAATTAGGAAAAATGTTTTCATTTCTCCAGGTTTTTTCCTCTTTCCATGTGTGTTGCATTCTGCCACACATATAGAAAGAGAAAACTGCCTCTCTGGATTGTTTTTGTGCAGGAAGGTACCCCTTCCTGCACAAAAACAATCCCGCCTTCATTGGCGCTAGGCAGCAATTTCTGCACCAGAGCAGGGGGAAAGGACAGGAATGCACTGTATTTCATAAATACAGTGCATTCCTGCCCTTTTATATTGGCATATGGCAGTGTAGCAAGAAGACTTGCGGCACTGCCCTACGACAATTCCTCATAAATTAGGACCTTTGTTTTTAGCCACCCCTTTGACCACACCCCCACACTCGCTGACCTTTGGCTTGCTAAACAATGTTTAATATTATTTTGGCTGTGGGAATTGGGGACCTTTATGATAGTCGATGATGAGGAGTACCAGGTTCTTGAAATTTTGTCAGGAGGGGGTCCTTGCACCTAAATATTTTTGAGAGGGGGTTGCGGCATCAAAAAGTTTGAAGACCTCTGATTTAAAAGGTTAATTAAAGTAAATTGTGCATGTGTGAATCTATGTACAGTCACTGTCGTAGTTATTTCAAACACCTTTGTTTGAAGCAGGGTTGCTCACAAATATTTACTAAGGTGCTGAAAGTAGGTTTTAGAATTCGCATTAATAATGAGACAAAAAGGGAGAGACAAAAACCATAGAAACAAAGAAAAATTGAAAACTAACTAATGTGTGCCCTTTTGTGAAACCAAACCTGCTCATTTAAAGCACTGACTTATAGTAAGATGGCCAGACAGTTTTATTCAGAAGAATGCTTAAGATATTTGATTCTGTGACATATTCTGTAAGCCTCAGCTGTATTATTTATTATTTAATGGTGGCTAGATTTCGAAAGTATGTTCAATGGGATTACTTGAAGCATTCCCTAAAGATATTTAATATGTACTAGCAACTCATAGCATTTTTGTTAAGTGAAAGTCATCTACCCCAGTGGTTCAAAGTGTCCATGCTTAAAAGTCAAATATTAAGAGCAGTGTTTTTTAAACCCAACAAAATTGTGAATTTTTATAGTTATCACCATCCTTTCATAAAAAGTCTTCCCTTCAGGTCCACCATAAATAGGTTTCGCTGGACTCCAGGAAGCACTTTGAGCCCTCTTTCTAAAACCCAGTGTAATATTCTCCCAAGGATACTACTTATGTAAAGGGATCTGGCCTCCGATGTAAACATTCTTCAGGAACCCTAGGTAAGGGATCATCAGGTACCAAAGTCCAAGAGTAAGGCATTTAAGGAGCAGGTCTGAGGAATATGCCCCACTCCTTTGCGCAGAGATCCTCCTTTCCCACAAGGCTAGAGGCCAGTGTCCTAGTCATGGAAGAAGAGTTTAACTATTCTGCTGGAAAGTGCTAAGCTCAGACACCCTAGACTGAAATTAATCATCCTACTATGTGATGCATTCCAAGTGCATAACCTCTAATGGTGCCATCAGGCCTAGGCTACAGGAGGAAGGGGCTCCCCATCCTAGTGCACCAAGAAACCAATTAGCAATTATCTCCATCTTCAACAGTTATCGGACTCCAGACACCTTAGGTCACGCCACACATCTAATAAGTACAGGGCCACTGGAGGAACCCTAGATTTGCTCCCTAGGACCAGAAATAAATACCCAATAACATAGTCTCTACACCCAAGGATCTTTAGCAGCAGGTATATTTGCCCTCAGTGTCCCTGCTAGCTGCCAAGTGACATTCTTGGTCAATCAGCAGTACCCAGTTTTTTCCTCAAAATAAGTCATACCAACTACCTAGGATCCACATCAGATCTGTTGTTTGGTGGATTTTTGCGATTTGTTGATGCCCATTTCAGGTACGAATGTGATTTAAATATTTCTAGATAAGCTATGTGCCTGCCAACATTTGCTAGAATGTTCAAGAAGGTTATTTATAACATCGTCGGATTTAAACACTTGCATCTAGATAAATATGAACAGATCCACAGCAAATTTGTTTTGTTATGCTCTTGAGCTTAAGTGATTCTATTGTGTTTTCTTAATATGTACAGTGCATTGCCATTTACACATTACTGATCACCCATGTACAATGTTTTATTTTAAGGGATTTTTAGTAGTTTCAAAGCCTGAGAATGCTTGTGAGCCAATAGCGCCACCTCCAATGCCAAAGGAAAATGTTGCCAGCACTTTTATTATTCTAATTAGAAGATTAGACTGCAACTTCGATATCAAGGTATGTGTTTTCTGTTTTTACGTTATACATTCTTTTTCTCTCTCAGTTGCTCTGTGAATATGGTTCAAGTGGTCTGCCGCAAAGTTAATGGTTGTGGGGGGCAGAGAAAGGAAAACAATCAAAGAGCTGCACAAAGAAGGAGTATTTTATAAATTGAAATATCACTCAGGAGCAGCACGAAGAGTTACGCAGAATTCTAACCTACAGTAATGACATAACATTACAAAAGAAATAGCAAAATCATAACAGATTAGTTATCATATGTTGTGTCAGTGAAAATTATAGTTTCCTATATTTCTGTCATGGCCAAAAGAGCACAAGACTACCAAATCAGTAATTGAGCCTTAAAGACTGATTTTACATGCATAGTGACGCCAAGATTATGCAACATGCATAGAATTATAGATGGGTAACTGTGAATAATGGGGATGATTTTCCCCAAAGGGTTCTGAGTGACATCTGACAACAAGAGCGAAGCTTGAGTTGTCCAAGATGTCACTCAGAATCCTGAAGTGAGACATATCTGTTAATCATAGTTTGGCCACCTATAATTTTTAATTATATATGACGACCCTACGTCATCGGACCGTGCTTTCAAAATATATGCAGGGACACAGGAGTAGTGGGATAGTCATACATACCATGGCGTTCCCTCCAAATGTTAAAAATAAAACTGGCGTCTTGCTTCCCACCTCCTCTACTCTCTGGCCATTCTACTCTCTCCCTGTCCAATGCCGTGCTGTCCACTCTTACAGTGAGAGTGCAAAGCCAGCACCCTGCTGACAGGGGCTCTGTGAGAGAAGCTTCTCAGCACAGGTTGTTTTGTCCAGTCAGCATAACCTGTGCTGATAAGGGAGAAGACGGTTTGTGCAGGCACAGCATTCTCCCGCCTCCATCAGGTCTGCGGAGGCACAGGAGAGATGGAAGAAGGTGAGCGGATCCACCAGCTGCCATTCAACCATGATACTCGGATCATGGGAGACCCAGGGAAGGAGGCGGAAAAAGGAGAAGTAAGCTCTTACCCCATGTGATGTCACAGTGTGTAACTACTTTTTCGTTGTTACATCAGAGTGCTCCACTCTCCCTTTTTTTTTTTTCCTTTTTCCTATCTTGTGTACACCGAAAGATTGTGTTATTGCCAATATTGGCCAGATTCTCCCTTTTACTGAGCAAATTATATTTGCTTGCTCACCTTAAAGCTGTACAGTCCTATTTTGATATAGCCAATCCCATTGTCACAGGACTGGAGCAGATTACCTGAATCTTATTTGAGGTTTACAGAAAGATAATCTACAGGGGGAAGTTTATTTTGATTCTGTGGAATGGCTGCCGATCACTATTGGGAAATGCTGAGGTAGTTGTTGAAGTGTTTGAGAGTAAATTTAGCAAAGGAGTGAAAATAGGACCGAAAAGCAGTTTAATGGACTTAATAGGTACAGTTGAAGCCACACTTCTCTGAACGTATGGGATAAAGATTACTACACACATAATAACAATTTCACCATAGTTGTTGCAACAAGCAGCACAAACTTAAAAACGAGAATAAGGTTAGTTGTCGAACAAGGTAGTGGTTCTCTCACTTCCACTAATGTGCATAGGAGTCTGTTCCTGGTCTGTTATTATCTCAGTTCTTTTGATTTGCCAATAGATAATAACCAAGCAACGTCCTGTTTGTTCTCTTTCACTTGCCCAAGCTACCAACTGGAATCAGACATTCTATCGAAGTTGCTGTAACAAGTGAAGAGGTTGTTACCCCAGTTACTTCTTTAGTACTCAGTAAGACCCCAGGACTTAACACGGAGTATCTGAATTCCGCATCACCCAGGTTTTAGTCCCATTCAGTGGGCCTCCTGTAGGATTAAGCAATTGTGTGTTTGATTTGAAAATAACTTGCAAATGTGTGGCCTATACCATGCAAAATACAACATTTTTCGGGCGCTTGTTTCAAGGATCTAGAAGCCTGGGGTAAAAACATGTAAGGTTGTTGGATAGGCATACTTGTTGGCATCAAAAAGAATGGCCTTAATTCCTGGCTCTCTTCCATTCTCAAACGGGGGTATCCCTGCCACCTTGTTGTTGGACCAGAAACTGCTTGTAGAGCTCTTAAAAAATATATAGCTTTGTATTGCAAGCACCGCGCATGCATGAGTACATCCTATGCAGTACTGCTGCACATAGCAGATGCGCCGACATTCTAGCCCCCCTCTGGCTGACATCGGCCAAACACGTACCCAAGAAAGCCAGCTGGTTCACCACCGAACTCCAAGGATCAAAGCGTACCCACAGTAGTTTATGGAAAAAATGGAGGAACCGCCAAACCAGCAAAGACCTTGCCTCATTCAGAGCTGCAACCGGAGCCCACTGATGAAAAATCAAGAACGCAAGGAAGGACGCACTCTGGGAGCACATCAACTCCTCCACACACAACTCTAAGGAAGTCTTCTCAGTCATCAATGATATCACAGATACCACCTCCAAAGCCACCAGCATCCCCCGCCACAAGACCTCTGCGATAAACTCTCCACCTTTTTCCACCACAAGATCCAGGACATGTATGACAGTTTCCTCCTGGAAACTGCTGGCACCGGAACCTGTGACCAACCCCTCCCCCAGGAACCCACCCAGACCATCCACAGCTTGTCCACGCTCACCACAGAGGAAGCAGTCAGCATCATGAACGGCACCCACTGCGGAGCCCCCACGGACCCTTGCCCACACCACATATGCATCAGAGCCAGCGCATCTATCGCCTGCAAGCTCCATCAACACTGGCACCTTCCTCAAGGACTGAAAACATGCCAAAATACACCCTCTCCTGAACAATCCTTCGGCCCACCCATCAGAACTAACGAATTTCCACCCCATCTCGCTGCTACCCTACCCAGTCAAAGTACTGGAGAAAGCAATCAATGTACAACTACGGAATTTCATTGAGGCCAATATCTCCCTGGACAGCTCCCAGTCTGGCTTCTGCAGCAACCACAGCATGGAGACAGCCCTCCTGGCAGCCACTGACGACATCCGATTACTCCTAGACCGCGGCCACACTGCAGCACTCATACTCCTCGACCTCTCAGCAGCATTCAACAGTCTCCCACAGCACTCTGCGCACCAGACTTCATGACATAGGAATCCGCGGAAGAGCACTGGAATGGATCCACTCCTTCCTCTCCGGGAGGATACCGTGGGTCAGACCCGTTCTACACTTTCAGACCCACAGCAGTCAACTGCAGAGTTCCCCAAGGATACTCACTGAGTCCCACACTGTTCAACACATACTTGGCCCCTCTCGCTGCCATCATCAGAAGCCACGGTATGAACATTGTGTCATATGCCGATGACACACAACTCATCATTTCCCTCACCAAAGACCCAGACGTGGCCAAAAGGAACTTCCACTCAGGAATGGAAGCCATCGCCACCTGGATGAGAGAAAGCAGCCTCAAGCTCAACTCCGGCAAGGCTGGGCTCATCATCTTCAGAAACGCCACCTCAGCTTGGGATGACTCCTGATGGCCCACATCCCTCAGCAACCCCCCCCCGTAGCAACTGAGCATGCCTGCAACCTAGGCATCATCCTTGACTCCTCCCTATCCATGACCTGCTAGGTAAAGTCAGTCGCCTCCTCCTGCTGGCACACACTCCGCAAACTTCTGAAGATCTTCGGATGGATCCCAGGAGACTGTCTCAGGACAGTCATCCACATCTTAGTCACTAGCAAGCTTGACTATCGCAACACCCTCTACGCCGGCAACTCAACTAGAAACATAAAAAATCTATAACTCTTCCAGAACGCCGCTGCCAGACTAATTCTGAACCTCTCTCGCCAAGAACACATCTCTCAACACCTGAGGACCCACCACTGGCCACCGGTTGAGAAGAAAATCACTTTCAAGCTACTCACCCACACGTACAAGGCCATACACAATTTGGAACCAGCCTACCTGAACCACTGCGTCTCCTTCCACACTAACGCCAGATCCCTCTGCCCTGCCCAGATGGCCCTGGCCACCATCCCTCGCATCTGCAAAACCACCACCAGAGGACGAGCCTTCACCTACATTGCAGCAAAGATATGAAACAATCTCCCCCTGCACCTCAGACAAAGCCTGTTGCTTACCATCTTCAGGAAGAATCTCAAGATGTGGCTCTTTGGATGAGGCCCCTAACCTCCAGTGCCTTGAGACCCTCACCATCAATTTTTGTAAACCCGGGCTTTACAAAAACGGATTGATTGATTGATTGATAGGTACACACTCTCTTTTTCTCCCCATTTGTGTGACATGAATGCTGCTTCTTTTACACTCACCAAATTCTTAGAGGTTCCTAGACCCTATAAATAGCCCTTGTTGAGTTTAAAATTGAAGATTTTCCTCTCTGTGTCCTACTTTCAGCTTTGCGTTTGGTGCTAATACACGCTTGCAGCAGATGAACTGCATAACCACTGCATATTGTGCTTGGTAAATAAGGATCTGGAATATGCCTGCTCTCCATACTACGATCATCAGAAGATCCATCTGTAAGTGCCTGGTTTGCAGGCAAAGTTATAGGACACCAATTCCAAAAAGATAACTGTTTTTGTCACTCATGTTATATCTTTTTGGATTCAGTAATTTCAGTTGATAAACCTGGACATTTATTCAGTAGTCCAGTCTTAAATACTTGTTCTACAGGGAAAACCTTAATTGTTTTTTTGGTTAAATTGGTTAGCTAAGTGATGGTCAAGTTTATCCCTCTGCATCAGAGCTCCTCCATTGTCATAAACAGAGCTTCATCCTCCCTTGCTCCAGTCCGAAGAGAAGCACCTTCTGGGGTATACTTTTAGTTTCCTTCACCCAGAATCCAGCGTTTTCCCAATTGTGTTCACTGCCTTCAGTTCTCAACAGGGTAAGTGGGACTAAGCGTCTGTTGGTGTACCACAGGTTGAACTCCCTTCCCAAATGTACTAACCAGTGATCGGGTGTCAGACAGAGTATTTTGGCGGTACTGATTGAGGCAATGGCCATGGCAAAGATCCCTCAGGCCCTACCTCAAAATGCTTTTTACGAACCTCTGGTAGAGAGTTATTTTTCTACTTTTGGCAAATTCGATTATTTCATGTCTCTTGACTTTCTTTGTTGGATCATGGGAACATAGCTTTGTCAGGAACATTTTTGAAATTCTGTCCTGATTGGTTGTCTGGTTCTGTTCAAATGTGTGGGGGCCTTCCACATAAAGCAAGATGTTGACCTCCCTTCACCAAGTTTTCAGCCTCTCCTGGTGAGATATCCCTCTGTTCTTTAGATGTGAATAGAGCCTTTGTTGTGTGCGTGGCTTCATTCCAGTCATTCAGATTGCTGTTTTCTGTCATTCAGTCTTGCGGGAAATGGAGCTATCTTAGGTAGCGCCCTTACTAGGTGGCTTTATTGTGTACTAATCAAAGCCAGTAAGGCAGTTGCGGAGGCTCTTCTTTTTTGACTATTCAAGGGAGATCCATCCATGACATTGTCTGTGCGATTGTGAGATCCGGTGTAGCAATGAACAATATATGTGTTGCCCACATGAGAACTACTTGCCACTCATTCAGTTAAGGATTACTGTTTGGTGGTGTAGTTCAACCACTGGAGAGGAGGAAAGGTCGTCCAGACCCTTTCCAACAACTTCCTTGCGGAAGTTGTGAGTTCTCTAGTCACCTGTAATAACGAAATGACAAAGCTGCTTACTGTAATAGGTCATTACAGTGAAGGTGTGACTTCATCTTGTCTGCTACCAGAGCAACAGTCCAGAGGAAGGGCAGCTCAAAGCATAATTACATCAGCGGTTTACACAATAGAATGAAAAGTAGGTACTTATGGCAACATGTTTTCGCGTGGTATAGGCCATTACAGGACACTTAGAATCTCTCTGCATTTCACTACATTTCTCGAGCTTCACCATTTTTTTTAAAGCCTGAAATATATTAACTGTTTCTAAAATACTTTTGCAACTAATTACTAGTTGTTTTGGTGTTAACTTAAAGGTACTATGGTTTCCACTCCCCGTTCGTGAAGGACAGATAAGATGGTCCTGCTTTACGTGCTCCTTGTGCGAAGTGTATCACTCTGCTTATCAATCAGTCAGTAGTAAAGGTGGAAAGTAAGTTTGCTGCAGCCATCAATGCAGACATCATTTGGCCCAGACCGTATTTGATATGCTTAAAACGAACAATTGTCAAACGATGATTATTCTTACTAATCGTTTTCAGAAACGTTTTGCGTGATTTGTGCATTGTGGACCTGTAGATAAAGGGTCTGTTGGTGGAGGGTGAGGGGTCAGGTACCTTTAGCTTGGCACGCGTGTCTCCATTCTCATAGAGGTTTTTACTCTGCCTAAAACCAATACAGTGTAAGGGCAGTGATGCTCATGAAAGAAGTTGCCAAGGCCAGTGTATTGTTGATAAGATCTTCCAATAAGGAGTGCCACTTTCACGTGATGTGTAAGGAGTAATAGATATTGCGTTTGAAAGGCAGGAACTGGTTCCGCATTGCCAGAGAAGCCTTTATGTAATGTTAACTGCTTTTGTTTGGTATCAGTCGTCATATGCATCAAATATAACAGTACTGTGTCACCCAACACCGTTATCGCAGTGAATAGGGCCTGATGCTCTGTAAGGCTGATTACATACAGAGATATCCTTGATGTCCTGCCGTCGTACCCCAGGAGTGGGGTAGCCTTCAACTCTACAGAACTGCTGGGGGTGGGTGGAGTGCCTTCAGAGCGTAGAAGGTGTTAGTGGATGGAGAATTATGAGAATGGGATGTCAGGCATCTTTGAAGTTTGAAGCCATCCAAGTTGGGATGTCAGTTCAGCGACTGCCTGAAGCTAGGTTTGCAAGGTTTTTACAGACACATTTGTTCACCTACAGCCAGCTTTATATAGAACTGAAGCCTCGAAGAAGCCTGTGTGATACAAATGCAAGAGAGCAGAGCTCTTATCATATAATTATCTCGGATCCTGATTCCAGCGCAGCCCCATGGATGAGGATCCATAATGAGTCAGACCCTGACATTACTACATTTTTAACAATAAGTGTTTTCGTATAGAAGGAGCAATACTTTTATGTTCCGATGTATTCTAAATGCTAAATGCCACTAGTCTTCCAGAGGTCTTGCATGGCTGATGTATTCAATGAGTGAGTGAACATCTCGAGGTTAGCAGGCACTGTTGTAATTAAGGACAGTGCAAGAAAGGTTGTTGATATTCCTACTCCTAAACAAAACACACCAACAGTTTGAAAGATGCAAACATCTTCCCAAGCATAGTTGTATGTGAACAAGATTGCCAGATTTTGTTTCAAGAATTATTCTGTAGGAACAGGCTTTGTGAGATTGACCAGGCAGGAGTGACAGAGGCTTGCAACGGAAGTATGTTTAAGGAGAGAAAGCAACTGTTGTGCATCGCAATTTTAACTAAATGTATTCCTTGTGTATGTTTTTAATAATCGAGTTATATAATCCTAGCTATAATTAGTTATCATTTAGCTTCATTTTTAACTTGTTTTCCAAAGAAAACATAAACATTGGATTCCTTGCAAAAAGAGTGTGCTACACAGATGGACTTAGGGACAGTGCACACATTTGCTATTGACAAATTTTCTTACCTTAGATATTTTTTTTGGAAGTACCTTCTCCAAGTAATCTGCATTCATAACTGCTGATTTGTCATACCTATTTTACAAAGAATATATATTTTAATTGCTAATCGAAATGGTTGAAAGGCATAAACATACTATACATTTGTGCAGATAAATCATCCTTTTGCGTGTGTTTCAGGTGTTAAACGCTCAGAAGGCTGGATACAAGGCAGCTGTCGTGTACAATGTGGACTCCGATGACCTAATTAGCATGGGATCCAATGATAGTAAGTATTGTCTCATGTAGAAATCCGACATAAGCAAGCCGGGTGGTCTGGTGGGTAGTAGCACAAAATCGGAGAACATTTGCAAAAATGTGAAAAAAAGGAAACAAAAATTATTTTTTTCTATTGGAATTCAGTGTTAATACAGGATATTACCGAGTATGGAATATGAAGTACTTACAATCCCAGAAAAGATACATCACAATTGAGAATTCGGCTTGACACACGTTAGAGGTCTAATATTCCAAATGATCGGGTATCACAGAAACTGTTTTTGAGCTATCCTGCACAATGCAACATCATCTCAGTTCTCGAAGGAAGACATCAGTTTCTAGGCCTGTCAATGGATAAAGAAATTCTGAAGTGTGAGAAACATTTAGATGCCCTCCAGAAAAAAAATACCAGTTGTTGTACTGATATGTCTTTTAATATTCATACCAGAACGTAACAGTGAGGTGCTGATGCAGGGCTGTGAATGAACAAACGGGATAGAGGGGCATAGTACCCCATTTTCAAAGGACAGTGCCTGCAAACCTTGATCAGTGTACAGTCACCACAAGGAACACAAAATAGAATACCTAAGTAGCTTAGAAAATGGTAGTAGCACTCTGTTGAATAGCCCATTAGACAGTGAAGATGCTCGTCAGTGCTGGAGTTAGGAAGACGTAGCCACTCCCCATTTAAAAGTCCGAGTAGAAAGGTTCCTGGAAACTACAGACCAGTCAATATGATGTCAGTTGTGAAGAAGCAAACGCAGTCACCTTTGTTGAAAAGATAATGTAATACCATAAGCATAGTTGGTTAGAGGATGTACTGTAGTTTGAATTTCTGACAACGACTCGCCTAATAAATCGAATTTCAGATATTTGACTAGGTGACCAGGGAACTTGGTAGATCTTGTGAACGTGATATGGGTTTGTGATCTTATACTGTGATCAATATAACAATACCGTAGATCAAGTGAGCACCTGCAAGGCCTACAACACAAAAGTGAGCATTTAATATCGACCAGGGAGAGGGGCACCTGAGAGCAGGGACCCAAGGTGAGTCACTTGTGGCATGAACCTGCAATGTGTCAAAATCTTGCTGATTTTAATGCTGCACTCGAATATGTGACAGAACAACTAGGTCCTAAACAACTATAGCCTAAACCACTACTGCTAAACAACTAAAAAGTCTCTACAACTAAGTGCTGAACAACTACTGTCTAACTAACAATTGTGCCTGAATAACAATTGCCTGAACAACTAATTTTAAGGTAAGGTTTTCTGTTTGGTTTTTAAACAACTTATATATATATATATATATATATATATATATATATATATATTCTCAGCAACTAATAAACCATAAAAAAAGAAAAACTTACCTTAAAATTAGTTGTTCAGGCAATTGTTATTCAGGTGCAATTGTTGTTTAGACATTAGTTGTTCAGTGCTTAGTTGTAGAGACTTTTTAGTTGTTTAGCAGTAGTGGTTCAGGCAAGTAGTGGTTTAGACCTCGTTGTTCAGGATGTTTCCCGCTGCACTCTACAGTTTGTGGCCACTAAGAATGGGCAAACCAATGGCATCCTTGCTGACCCAAATTTTGGCACCGCAACCCAGGGCCCACGTATCCTGAGACAAGATCTCATCCAGCCTGGCTCGACATTGCTGACATGGTTGCTGCTGATGTGCCTGTGAGAGGCAATGCTGCCTGGTGTGTGTGGTACCGCCCTCTGGCGGGATGTGCCAACAATAACTCTGGTCACTGGGGCCAGGACCACAACACCACCTTAGACCTGTGGCTTGTGTAGGTCTCTGGCTGTGTCTGAGATGCGGTGGGCGCTGCCCATCCAACTGTGTCATTGCAGGCCCATGTTGTGGCCTAGACTGCTTGTCTGCATTGAACTTTGGATGGCAGTGCTTTACCACTGGATGCCAAACAATACATTTCTAAAGACACTGGATGAAGTTGGCTTGCTTGTGGCACCTGATACTGAGCCCATAGTTGCCCAGGGCATGTTGCTTTAACTGGAGGACTGTGTAATTATATGCTCTTATGTCGACTCATTACACTCCTGATGTAACCATCTCAGTTTAATTGCTACTATGACATGATACTGTGTCAGAAACCACGTATCCGAGCATGGACCTCATGATGTACAACAAGATATGACAAGTCACCTTCCCCTTATGCACCCACCATTATACAATGCAGCATGTTTACAGGCCTACTGTGGTCATATAATAATTCTTCATTGAATATTGGGCTGTAGCTTGCAGGATGGCGCATATTAGCCTCCACCAGCACAGATTTTCCTAATTGCCCGTATGTGACACTACTTCACAGTGCAGTGACATCTGCTGACCATAAGCTTGCTTATTTCATGTAACAAGAGTCCTTAGTGCACAAAGAGAGAACATGGGCAAAAAGGACCAGTTCCAATCCAAGCATTCATTTTGGCATAGACAACAGGGGGGCAGCATCTGAGGATAGAGCAATGGAGCATTCAAATTTGATACATTGGAATATACAAATGGCATCAAAGAGTTGGGCATGCCGAAGAGCTTCTCAACTTTTGAAGGTAAGATAGAATCTAACCTAGAGAGTGGATCAGTTGAATGAAATGATGGACAGAAAAGCTGAAAGAGTTGATATGGCAGAGCGGCGAATCTCAGACACAGAGAACTCTACAACAGCACAGGGCCCCGGTGGACACAGTAATGGCAGCTATCAAAACCAGAACAAGGGCTTACAAGTCCTGTCCAGGTAGATAGTGGGAGATCCCTAATCAGCAAATACAGGAAAGGTGGAAATATTCGTAGACAATGTTGACAGACACCTTTGGCAGATCAAAGTTCTCTGAGATATTTGTGAGTGAACATGCACACATCACTAGCACAACGACCTCCTCCTAGAGCCCCGCATAACCCTATTATCCCGAGGATATTGAACTATCACGGCACACCTTGCACATAGACCCACCAGAAAGATAAAATACATCAACTACCCAAGGGTGTCTATCTCGCTCTTTACTGACCTTATGCAGTCTGGTCAGGAAACCATTTGAATGCTGAACATTGACTGTAATCTCCACTGTTCATATGTTTTTGTGCTTAGTATGCATGCATGGACACACGCTCCATTTGCTATGTAACTTTGTTTTGTGGGATTGCCCCTGTGACATGTTAGTGCAAAATCAGTTTACTATGAAGAGCTTAGCAGGCCTGGGTCTGGCTGTACGACAGCAGAGGGTAGGCTCTGGCCTGACTGCCCCACACGCTTAGGAAAAGAAACAAGAGAGGGCACATTTTGCAAACACTCAGGGGTGCGGAACAACACACTCTATAAAGGTAAACAATAACCGCCAACCCCACCGTTGTTATGCATTACATGAGTCACAAAGTCAATACATTATGATACAGAAATGTGGAGCCAAACACGTAGTGTACACGCCAGCATTCTATTCGAATTCCTTTCTTTTATTTTTACAAAACATTTTTATTCTCACTTGAAAAATTCCTCCTCCACACTTAACGAGCCTTGTAATTAGTTTCACGTTAAGAATTGGAAAGTTGGGTTTGTCCATTGATTGTTAGGGGGTCGGTGGGGGATGGAAACGAGTTGGTTTCTTCGTTGATGTTGGTTTCTGTATTGCCAGATGATGGTTGCACCTCAACCACAGCATGTCTTGAACACACTTTCCATATCCTAACCGGCTACCTGCATTAACTTGCAATGTGAAGCCACAGTCGTATCTTAAACGTAATGTCAGTCTCAGCACATGGAATGTCAGAGGTCATAACGCCTGGAAATCAGCACAAATACAGCCATACCTAGAGCGGCACGATATCCATATTCACCTTCAAGAAACACCCCTAACCACCCAATCACATGGCAAGTTTGCATTCAGATGGAGCGAATGTCGTTCCTTCGTCTCTCATTCGAACTCTGCTTGGGATGTACAGATTATAATTCCACATGTTGAGGGACCCTGAATGCCATGGTCTGTTAGTCTGCGGTATGTTGGAAGAACTTCATATTAGAATTGTTTGTTTAAGAACCACATACAAACTCGACCACTTTTTTCAGAAGCTTGGCTTCCAGTTTAAATCAATACACCACAGGAACAGTACTGTGTGTGGGGGGTTGGGACTTCGTCCTCACTCTTGACCCCCAGATGGGTAGGAATGCTAGCGCTGGTACCACACAACTCTTGTTGCTAAAACATTGCACTAATTATAGCACAATATAAACTGATAGATATCAGGAGCACCCGCAATCTGGAATGAAGTGAGTGTACTCATTGTTCATCAGTTCATGAATTCCTCACACTTGGATTATTGGCTAACCTTAAAAGATGCCATTTTATGGATGGTAGATGTGAAGCTTTTGGTGAGAACTCTATTGGACCATTGCCTAGTACTCCTTGCACCGACACTTCCAACAAATGATATAGATCGTAGACTGTGGTGTTTCTCATTGGACGTGCTGTTGGATTCTGTTTTTATAAAGGCATATACTAGAGGCATTTAAAGTTTCCAGATATGCAGGTATCCTCCTGTCCATATGGTCAATGGTGTCTGCACTTGATTGTAACGTAAGGATATATCGTTTTCCCTTAAAGCAGGCCTGATCACAACTTTACTTACTGAGATGTTAGACATTAGTTGAAAATACAATGAAGTTCTTAAAGGAAAATACATTTTCTAGGTAAATACTACGCAGCCATAGAAATGGCGATGATGATCAATGTAGTAATCCATTAACCGCATTAATCCATAGACCGTGGTCTGCGTCGAGCAAAACCAGAGATACATACTACTCAGCCTGGCACTGTTTCAGCTCTGGTTCTACTGTACAGGCTTTCACAGATTACTATACAACGTTAAATTGAGCAGAGAAGTAAATACCATAGAGATTGACATATACTTAGATAATGTGGCTCTGGCATGACTCACGCTTGTCCACCGTGAGTATTTGGCACGTATCACCACGGTGGAAGAGATCACATTCCCTAGCATGCCTAATGGTAAAGCTACCGGAAGTGATAAACCTGACAATTTAGTTCTGTAAAGAATATGGCACGCTTATTGCCCCTTACTTGCTTGCTGTATATCAAGAAGCATTCTATTCAGTTTCCCTCAATAGAACTCTGCATGGAGTCCTTTTGATCACATTGCTAAAAGCAGATAAAAACCCTACAAGTTTCAGTTCCTACAGGCCTCTACCACTAATAAGTGCTGACTATAATATTCCAGCACAGCTATTACCAGGTGGATTGCTTTACCTTATGCCCACTATGGTACTGCCCAAACAGTTGCGGTTTGTAACCCGGAGCGCAACCTCTTATAACTTCTACACAATATTTGCTCTTACACCACCTTAACCCAGTGTTTTTGGACGCCTCCAGGATGTTCAGCTTGATACATTAGCCCTACTTATTTCAGACACTTCGATGTGTTCAATAATTCTCATCCATATTAAGTGGGTGAAAATACTCCATGCCTCTCTTACACCTAAACTGCGAATAAACAACTTACTTCCCACTCCATTTGCTTCATAGTTTCATGAACTTATTTTCCCTCAATGTGCTTAAAATTCATTATAATCTGAATTCAGATTATCCTGCCAATGCCAAACATTCGAGCTCTAGACTACCAAGACCAAAGAGACAGAAACTATAGGGATAAAGGCAACAACAATGTAGTAATATGACTGAGGAAAGGCACACGGAGGCAAAAATAATTTCTTGCCAAAGGTAGGCAGGTAACAAAACTGCATGGGTACCTTTGTCCTTATCTCTATTGAATGCCATGTTTAGAACATACCTTGATAAACTTATACCTATCATTTTCAATTGCAAAGAAAAATTAAAAACGAAACACCTCTTTTGAGCTTCAGCAATGATCTGTATTATTTCATCTTTATCCTTCAGAAGGAACATCCACAGCGACATGGGCACAGGAATTGTAGAAGTGGGGGTTATACCCATTGGCCCATTTTTTTAGTTGGGGGGGGGCATGCATGGGATGAGCAACTCAGTTATTACTCTTTTGACTTTGTGGGCTCACCCATCAAAATCCAGGTTCTGGTCCATGCAGTGGACAAAGAGACAACAAATAAAGGATACTTGAGGCTCAGAGTTGTCCTAAGGCGGACAGAAAGACTGTGACCTTCCAAGTGTGTCCTCCTTCTGAAAGGCCGGAGTGCGGTAGCTCTCTCAATATGAAGTAAGTTTTTAGGGAATTGTTTGTTCATGACAATACATTTTGGTTCCCTAATTGATCAACAACAGGATTCCCAAAATTAAATGTCGGGCAACGATTTAATCGAGCTCTTTATTCTACTTTCCTTTCCACATTTTACTAACTTGAATAGCAAACAAAGCTGTAGGATGGAGAGGTTTTCCATCATAGAAGTGCTCTGCCAGCAAGCAAAGTCATTCGGGCCCAGGAGTGAAAAAACATGCTTCAGTTGGAAAATGCTGTGTACACATTTCCGTGTTTCTCCCAGTATATTGTGCCCACCACACTTAATAAACTACAGAATGCAGAGGATACCTGAACAAAAAGAGAGACCAGTTATACTTAATTAATACTTTCTGCAAAATTATACAGATTTATTTTTATTGAATACTTTTTCAAAACTCCCCATTTTGCAATTGCTGCTACGTTACTAGCACTTGTTTAGATAAATCCAAGCTTCCCCTTTTAACAACACGCCTTTGTGTCTTTGTTTCCTTATCCATCAACTAGTGCCATGAATTAATTCTATTTTCCGTGTGTACCGTAAAGGAAAATGCATACATTTGCACCGATGCAATGAAGCCATCCCCGAAAATCTCTAGTTTCGCTATTCCAGATGCGAATAGCTCATCCAGTCTTTGCATCAATTTCTTAGTCTTCTGGTACTTTTGGTTGTTTTCGTCTCCATTGTAAATGCGGGATATGGGAAGCCAGAATCCAAGGAACTAACCAGGACTGGATGACCTATTCAAGCCTGCCAGGAATTAAAAATGCTCTCAGGGTTACGTCCAGCCTGCACATGTTTGTTGAAAAACAAAAATCAAGTGTTTGAATAACAATCAGGTGACCAGATGCACAGCTCCCCCCCGCACCCAGTAAGCATAAGCGCATAAGCACTCATGCCATGGACACATTTATAAGTTTCTCACACATAAGAGTCAGTGGGATCACATGGCTGAAACTGAACCAATGAGAACATTAGAGGCCTATGGAACTTGTAGGACAGACCACATTTGACTTTCAAGATGATATAAAAATGTAAACTTTCCACAGCTGAACAAGCTACATGAAAGTTTATGCTTACTTTAACCAAATATGAAAGTGAGGGGTATATGTCAGAAGTGGTACAGTTTGTTACGGTTAAGAGGCAAATAAAATGAATTCCCTGATCACAATAGAGGTAAAGTAATTTCACAATCCCTCCCTTTGCGCACTTTTGTTCAACCTTTAGAGCAAATCAGTTGACGTAGGCCCTGTCAATCCATGGGTCATTTTGTCATCAAGACCTATTGAAATGCATTCAGTAGTAATGCCAATGTCATCAGTGATCTCGGTTAAAGACGGGGGATAAACCTTTATTCTTGGTCAGGCGATGAATGGTGCACAGATAGACTTCTTACTATGTATAGTAGAAAGAGTATGAAGAAAACAACTAATATCTGCATTATCTTCATCCCCAAACCCCCAAATGTGCTTTTCAGCCAAGACCAAATGTTCTATCAAGATTGAACCCATCATAAATGTTGTGCAATGCCTGAACTCTGCAATGGATGTGACCAATCTGGTCATGTACATTCAGAAAGGTATTTGGTATGAATGAGCTGCATTTTAAACCTACGATGACACAGTCTTGACCCTTGGCAGCTATGACAAAATCGAGACATTTTATTCTGTAAAATAACAGTTCTCTGAACTTATAAGTGATCTGATATTAATCCTAAAGTGATTGCAGTTGAATCTGCTACTTACTTCAGAATTTTGCCAATAGATTGAACTTCACGACTAGCCAGTCCCATTCCATGCATAAGAGAACAATAAGCTGGCAGTTTCAGATATTTTTATGGTACTGTTTTGCATTTAGGGAGTCTACCCAGGGGTATGATCGATAGCCGGAACAACTTAAGCAGGGTAGCACTATACAGTCTTTTTGAAACCATGTATTCACTCTGTTACTGCAAAAAAAGTAGGTGCCTATATATTCCTGAGGTCTGCTGTGTGAGTGAGGGACTCCTGATTGTGTCTGACAGTAATAGAGACTGAGTTCAGAGTATGGTCTTGCAGCAGCAGAGAAAAATCTCACCCTCTGTGTTCCACAAAGAAGTTGCCAGTTTTTTGCTATTCACAGTGTCAGTAGTGGCAGCTGGTGAAATGTGAAAATGTGAAAATGTAGAGGAATAAAATTTGGGGATGAGTTTTAAGTACTAAGCGAGGTAGCTTGACTGATACATTGGGAGTTCAGGACCCTCCCTCAACCTGAGAAAAGTTTGAAAAAAGAGAAGCAAATGGTGCATTTTAAAGCAAAATCCAATCAAGTAGGGAGAAATATATGTGCAATCATGTATGAAGTTGCAAGGTTTGTGCAAGTTAAACATAAGACCTATAAGTTGTGCTCTACGTATCAGACCTTTGTATGAGGAGTCTGAATGCTTGGAAAAGCCATATTTTCTGTGATGCTGAATTCTTTCAATTTTGTTCCAGAGTTAATGTATATGACCGAGCCATATACCCAGAATTACGCAACCACAAACATCTAGAATGCTAGAGTGTGTGTCTTTAAAATCAAAGCCTGTCCAGAATGGGGATGAAATACTGTAGAACTCTGCACCAATCGATTTCAAACAAATCAATACATTAATAGTCAAGTATAAGCGGCATATACTAGGCGTGCTTCACATTCATATTATTTGCAGAGGCTGGGTGAAGGATAGCTGTGAAGGAATGGCAGAGGTCAGCAAGTAATAAAGCCGCAATCCATCAACCCCTTTAGGATGGTTATTTAACTTTCTTCCTTTTAGTCGCAACAATGTTGTCGTCTCCTCACTTTACAATTATTAAATAATTTTAATGATCACTTAAAGGACTTTCTCTGAGACATTCTTGATGTTTTGAAGTCATGTTGTAAAGTCCCTTTTTTGGATAGTTTCCTCGTGCTGAATACCGGTCCAGGATGTTTGTTTCCTGTCCAGGGAGGACCTGGCATGGCAGTTCGGACTGGACTGATCCCATGGGGAACAGGGTCAAGCCTGATTTGCATATGGCTGGGTCCAAACTGGGGTGACATGGTGAGCAAAAGAATTGATCGATTAAACCCAGATCTGTGACTGGGGGTGAATGTTTGATTTACTCCACATTCCGTTCATCATTTGTGTTTCTTTCCAAAGGAGAATAGGGCAGCTGTGCTGTATTCCCCCTGTCTTCCTACAGTGGGCTGGTTTGAGGCCTGAAGTGCGCATTTCGGGGTGGCCACAGTCACAGACCTGTCCAGCTCAACATGCATACTTCATCTGTTGCTGTCTGCTTGCTGCATTGCCAATCGCTCAGATGGGCCATCCCTCCCTGCCTTCAACCTAGGGAGCAGCGAGAGGCCCAGTCCTGGCTTCAAGAGGATTTAGTTTTTAAATTATTTAGGGACTTGGGCAACACTCTAGTACCCCAGAGGAGGAACACCACTGAGTGTCATTAAGGTGAATGACAGTAGGCAAGACACATTGATTGGGGAAACAAGACTCCAGTGGATACGGTAAAAAAGCTGAGATATTGTCACATTCATCAAGGTAATGCCCATGCAAGTACAGATTAAGACCTATTCTTCCCTCCTACTCCCTCCCCTTGAATGTCAGCGGGTAAATGAGCACACCAGCATTAAGAAGGATTAAGATTTTGTTGGTACCGCTCCAAGAAATGCAGATAGGTATTTTCATTGTACATTGAGCATTGCTTCTGAAGGTGGGCAGTGGACAAGATACTGGTATTATGGAGTGGTTGATAGAGAGAGCTGCAATTGCAACTCCTATTCTAGCTGTTGTGCCCTCGTGATTCAGTAAAATCCAGTCCGGTCATGTAGAAGAAGATTGAGTTGAAGTTACAGTAGAGGCAGAAATAACTGGGATTTTGTTACTTAGTAGTCCGCTTAGTAGTTGCAATGAATCCAGGCTTGCATCCTGAGATACTGCACAATGATGTTTGTAGTAAGCAGTACTGATTGTGTCTGCTTATTCACAATTGATGTCACATTTGACAGCTCTGCAGTTCCTACTCACACTTTTCTAGAGTGGGAGCAGGACTTGGAAGAGGCCATCCCACCAGGGCTGGACAGTGGACTTTTGTTGATAAATGTGTATGCGGATCCAATTACCGGGATATAGTTTGACAGGCTTTGGTTGCATGAACAAAAAGGGCAAGACAAACCCGAGAACATAAGCTGTGGTGACAGCGAATAAGTTATTTCCAGTGCTGGAAACTAAATCATCATGCACGTACAACTTAAGCAAACGTGGAGAAACTGGCGGGTTAGGTTGGAGCTGTGAGAGCCATGCCTTGACATTATCCTTGTGATAAATGTTTAGTTTCCTGAGCAGGAATGACTTCAGTTGACCACTTATTTTTGAGTGTACAATTAAAGCACTCAGCTTTCCTAGATGACTTTAAATGGTATTCATAAAGGAAGTGTTGCTTGTTCCCTAGGGTAATTCATAATTGCTGAACTACAGAGGACACTTTAGCTGGGACCCCAAACTTAGGTATGGAATCTCAGATTAGCCTTTTCTCTACTGCAGTCCGTCTGCTTGGTATATGTGTATACTTCAGCCCCATCAGGAGACATAGGGCCTGATTACGCCGTTGATGGATGGGATACTCCACAAACGTGTCGGATATCCAGTCCGCCGTATTATAAGTTCCATTATATCCTATGGAACCTGTTAAACGGCCGGCTGGATATCCATCACATTTGTGACGGTGTATCCCATCTGCCAAGGTCATAATCAGGCCCACAGTCATTAGAATATAAGAGAATGAACAGCATATAGGCATTTATATAAAACTCATCTGCAGGTGGATAAAAAACTCAGATGATGTTGGTGGGGAGCTGGTGTGTCTTTAATTCCCTTCCCAGTATTACGGGCTTGACAAGTGACACAGTAGTGGCAATATTATTAGGCAACTTAAAGAAAGAATGAAGCAAACCAATACGTTTTTCACAGATTGTGCCATCTGTTCTGACACGGGTGATGCCTTTCAGGGCAACCACTCTCCCGGTGCCCTCTAACCTCAGTCCTCTGGGTTACCTTTTGCAATTCTATTTAATCCATTCCTGTTTCACAGCATCTGGTGCGCAGTCCTAAAATTCAGACAAATCACTGATATTACAAGCGATTCAGTAGTTTGGGCTATGTCCAGAGCCACATCAGAATTTGGGACCGTGCAACTTTGTACGTCAGCAAAAGCATGACTCCTAGACACTTCACCCTGAGAGGACTGATGAGCAGCACATTTAATAGTAGCAGTTTTAAAATGCATCATAAGAACATCAAGCAAGCCCTTAACATCAGTACTGTTCTTTATAGGTGTTCCTGTAGAGGTGAGGAAATTGCGCGTAAAAGCACCTAAAGTCATGACCTACATTGAAAGCATACTTTCAGTCAGTAAATAGGTACATTTCTTTGGAAAAGTATTAAAGCACTGTTAAGGACAACTCATTTAGCAACTTGAGCGGAATGCACTTGAGGTAAACAGTGACCCACAACAACTTCATATAAAAGACAAACCGCATAACTGGTTACAAACGTGCCGCAATCATTTCTAAGACATGAACTATCATCATATTATACAAATTTATAATTGGATTTTGGTGTATCGGAGATAAATATTGGCATTTGTCCAGTGAGCTGTAACTAATGAACAGTCATGGGGCACCTCGTCTTGACTGTGGGTAACAGTGAGGTCTGTTTCAAGACAGGACCCTGGACTGGGGTCCTGTGAGAGGTGGACAATAGCAGAATTTCATACTGAGACAAACTGGTTATGGATAAATGATGTATGGATAAGCAATGTGTTTTGGTGGTAAGCAGGAGGACGTGTGCAGCATGTGGCACAACCACAATAAAATTATAGCTGATGGGAATGTTTTCCAAGGATTGTACAAGATGGGTGGCAACCGCTAGAGCTTCTGAAGGTGGCTACAGTCCCACTACAACTGCATCAAAGACAAAAAGTAATAGGCTGTTGATTTCTTCTGAATTTTGTGATCTTGTACCACTATCCCAGGGGCAAGCCCATCTTTTTTTTATGACAATACAGAGAGAATGTTTGAATAATCCAAAAAACACATCGCAGTGGTGTAGGAAAGAGCTTGCTTCAGATTTACAAGGGCTTGCTGTGCTTCTCTTGTCCAATGCA
The DNA here is from genome assembly GCF_031143425.1 of Pleurodeles waltl. Lineage (NCBI taxonomy): Eukaryota > Metazoa > Chordata > Amphibia > Caudata > Salamandridae > Pleurodeles > Pleurodeles waltl. Next base: position 173,144,796 of record NC_090450.1, on the reverse strand, counting down.
AAGACTTTGGATTGTACCTCTTGACCTAATCTTGGTAACATTTATTTAGAGAAGCATTCTCAACAAAGTGTGTACCTGAGAGACAGTGACAGGACTTCATAACTTATAGATGCCTTCAATCCAGTTTGTTGATAAGTGTCTCTCCCTTGCCCTGATTTTGTGATTTAAATGGCGAACACGGGGAAGACAGAATTGTAATTTCATCCTTAAAGACCTATGCCCCATTTTGGCCAATTCACTGAGGGGATACAGCGAGTTAACCTTGCATTAGTCTAGTGAATCCAATACAATCAACAGATCATCTACATATTGAACCAAAGTATCTCTGCCAGCGAAAACATGGGTGTCCAAATCCTTGTTCAATGAATGAGAAAAGATGGATGAACCAAGTAAACCCTTGTGGGAGTTGATACCATGTTAATCGCCCCCTCTCCCCCAAAAATGGAAAAGTGAGGAAGTATTGTCTGCCTTCATGTATAGGGATAATGAAAAAGGCAGAAAAAAGATCTAAGCAGTGAACCATATGGAAGTGCTTGGAATACAAGACAATACGATCGCAGGGTTTGGCACAACAGAAAAACTTGGCATTAGTATGGCATTAGCATCTCTAAGATATTGCACAAAGCAGTACATGGCCTTACCAGATTTCTACTGACTAAATAGGAGTACTACATGTACTTATAGAGGGCAGTAGATCCTTTGATTTATTGAGGCAAAGATTATTTGTTGCATTCCTGGTTCTGCTTCGTGACATAACAGGTACTGAAGAGTACGAGCCAACTTCTTCATAGAATTTACTTTAATCTTTGCTGGCTCCGCTTCAGTGACACAACTTATGTCATTAGACTGTTGGCACTATACAGTAAAGGACACTTGATCAAGTATATCGAAGATGGATTCAGGTACATTAGTTTGATTTTTTTGAATTGTCTGTGTAATCAGTAACTCTGCATAAAACAGCTACGACTTCAATGTCAATCAATTTCTCTCCATTCAAAGAAACACCATTATAAATGCACTAAACATTACAATTCAATTTCCATAGAAAGAAGGTTCTTTCCAGTGGTGTTTAAGGGTGAGGAAGGGCTCGACAAGAAGTTGTGCTGATCATTAATGGGAACTAGAATAACAGAGAGGGTTTCTGTAGTGTGTGGGGCTCTTGTATTTGAAATGCCAGCAGCATCTATGGTGAAACCTGAATGAGGTAGTGAAGATAATTCAGAGGTTTTGAGGTCCAAGCAGCTAATACTGGTATCGGTAAGGCATGCGGTTATCACACATTTCACCTAGGGCCCATTTTGGTACAGTAATGAGTTTATGTAGGAGCAGTCTGCCCCATTTGAGGTGTCCTAAAAAAGGTAGGATTTTGTCTCCGAGGATGTTATGTAAACTCTAGTTGATCACTTTGGGAACATGCATTACAATTGTGTAAGGACAGTTCCATTTCCAGTGGCCCAGTTGTCACAACTAAAACATGCAACATTTCTCAGACACCTTCTTGGGTTTTTCCCCACTCTCTCTCCTGTTTGTCCTACCCTGTAATTTGATCTAGTCATTCCTCACTTGCTTCCCATTCTTCTACATTCTGTTGAAATAATTACATTTGTTAAGACATCAACCTAGATTGGTTTGACTAATTTTTCCTCTCTTACACTGCTCACTTACACATCTTTTAATCAATCTAAATCAGCATTAGATTCTCCTTTGATTTGTTTAGCTTGACATCACGAGCAAGGGGCTGACCCAAAGCTCACTCCATGCATATTGGAAACAATAGATCAGACCAACAGACCACAAAATCTGTTTGCAGCCAGATTTAAAAACATTTAGTTTAAAATAATCTATATGAACAGCCTCTCCCAACTTTGTTTAAGGCAGTTCTTCATGATTAAAGTTAGTGGAGGCATAACATAACATTTTACTACAGAATAAATTATTATTTAACCTATTGATTGCCATTCTCTTTATATTTTCAAATCACTCATTCTCGGAAGTTGAATTGATGAAGAAGATTGATATACCTTCCGTATTTATTGGTGAGGCGTCAGCCAATTCCCTTAAAGACGAATTCACGTATGAGAGAGGGTATGTATCTGTCTCTTTATAATTTATTTTGATAAGCCACGCTCTGACAGTAAATTAATTTGAATGTTTTGGCCAAATATTTTGTTTTTCTTATGATGCTTGTGAATAGGTTTGATAACCAGTTTGCAACATTTCATTAGTAGATAGCTTACTGGGTGAAAATGTAAGCTGTGTATTCTTTGCTATTTAATTGGTTGTGTTATCATTATATACCACCATTTTCATGCGTGTAGGTAATGGAAAGAAATAGAACTGCTTTGTAAGTTACAAATCCCATTTTTTCCTTTACTTTGAATTTAGTCCTTCTGCTAAGTTGAATCTCTAAAAAAAAAAAAAAAAAAAATAGATTAGAAGTGTGGATTTGTGGTTCCTTTAGAATACTGCCTGTTATGTGAAAATATTGTATCTTTTATTTTTGGCTCCAGTATGCTTCTGTTTCCACTACCATCCCGATGTATGGCTTGAAATGGTATTCCTCTTCCCTCTGATTATCAACAGTTATACAAAACGTATGTCATTTCAAAGTTGGAACATGAACCTAGGACCATCAAAGTGTTTATTTACAGTTTACCAATAGTTCTCACACTGAGAGGTTGTAGCGTACGATTTGTAACTAGCTTGCCCCATAAGAACAGAATTTCAGGGATTCATGGAAAATGATAAGGAGGTTGGGTCTGTGAGCACAGCAAAACTCCCATAGTCATCTAATATACCTTAGAGCTGTCCCTTGACTAGACCGTCAGTTTCATTGTATGGTGCATTTCTGCTGTTCATGAATCCTAAAGCATTTTGCCTCTTGGATGGGTAGTCATTTATTTATTTATTTTTAAATTAATTATGGGTAACCTTAGACATATTTCTCCTAATTTCATTTTCATTTATGCAGTTTGATTTTCAGGCCATAATCTTCTTTTGATTATTGGGTTGCCACAGTTTAAGACCTGTTTTTATCTAATATCTAAAATGGCATGGTCTGCGGTGTTGCACTTTTCTGATTAACTACTATATATTTTATGTCATGTTACATCAAATTATTCCTCACATTGGCTTCCCCAGAAAAGGCTTCCTAGTTTCCTGATGAATGAGCGGAAGATAGCCAAAATTACCGCTAAAACTAAAACAATCAGGTCATAAACTGTTTCCTAAAGCTAAAATGATTAGCTATGCTTCATAACTGGTTGTGAAGTTCTCCCTGTTTGGTCAGCTCTAAGTGTTGAATGACAGCAGAGGTCTAGGTGTGAAATAATTAATGCCTTTATGATCATCTTCAGAACTGATGGAAAGAAGAAGCGTGAGATTTTTTTCAGGGTAAATAAAAGGCCAAAACAACTAAATATTAGTGCTTTGATTTGTGACAAAGGGACAGTTTCTCCACCCAGACTTCTAGGTTTTTCACTACTGATTTGGGCTCAAGGGTTTGACCCAACGTGTTTGGCCACCAAAGTGGACCCCATTCTAGTGAGTGTTTGCCCAACTTAAGAATTTCTGTTTTATTGGTATCGAAACTCAAATAGTTCAAGTGCATCTACTGTGCCAGAGCTGACATATAGTTCTTAAATCCAGCAGGACCCCTCTCCTAAAAGGATGACATTGTTAGAATAAGGTTTGTCTCATCAGCATATGATACTAAGAACAACCCAGCGGATGTCACAGTTTCCATTGGTGTCCTTACCTAAATGTTGAAAAGTGTGGGGAATAAAGACGAGCCTTGAGGAACCCTAAACTCCAGTTGACGCTTAGTAAAGGCAAATGGAAAAGATATCACCTGAAAGTAGTAATTCTTCAGAAAGAGAGTCAAGCCAGCGCCTTACTCTGTATCTCGAGCTCATTCAGTCTGCGCAAGAGCACCTTATGGGATACGGTATTCAGAGCCAAATTTAAATCTAATAAGATTAAAATGGCAGAGCCCCCATTATCCACCAGCTGATGAAGCTCCTCGATAACCTTGAGCAAAATCATCTCTGTGGTATGAACCGGCCTAAAGCCATTCTGAAAAGGATGTAACAGTTGAATTCCTCCAAATACTTTATCAGTCGGCCAATCACATGCTTCTCTCCAGTTTTCGCCTGAAACGGCAAGAGGGAGAGTGCCCATTAATCTTCAGGCAAAGCGTGATCTAGGGTGGGTTTTTTAAGAGAGGAATCACTTTAGCATGTTTCCAGTTGTGTGGCGCCTCAGTAGCTGAAATTGAAAGATTTAACAGACTGAGGAATTTTGGGAAAAGAACCGAACCTGCCATTTTTAAAATGTCCAGCCTTCTAGGATTATTGTATGTTCCAGATCATACCTTATATTTAAAGGTCTGTAGTCAGTTTAAGTCCAGTGGCTAAAATCTGTCTAGACAGGTGAACTCCAAATCTGATTGAATGGGCTGTAGTGGTCCAGCAATTGGGTTTTCCTCGAGAAAATTGGAGTGAATCCTTTACTTTTTAAACAAAGTAATCCACTAGCAGATTACATTTGCCATTTAATGCATCAATCAGGAGAATTATCTGCGGCCTTATTAGACTCTGCACAATCGTATAGATCTCTTTAACTGGATTCTTAGTAACGTATACATATTTACCATACAGACCAGGTTGTCTAGGAATTTAAATGTAAAAGTGGGCAACATTGTAGATTTTTTTGGTAGTAGGAATGAAAGATGTCTCTTCTTATCGTGCGCTTGATAGTACTGAAGTACTGAATTGCAAACTCGGTCTTTTTATATATATATATATATATATGTTCGATGGCATGTGTAGCTGCAGATACACATGCTGTGCACATCCCGCCATCTGGTGTTGGGCTCGGAGTGTTACAAGTTGTTTTTCTTCGAAGAAGTCTTTTCGAGTCACGAGACCGACGGACTCCTCCCATTTCGACTCCATTGCGCATGGGCATCGACTCCATCTTAGATTGGTTTTTTTCCGCCATCAGGTTCGGACGTGTTCCTTTTCGCTCCGTGTTTCGGGTCGGAAAGTTAGTTAGAATCTCGGAAAAAACTTCGGTATTGTTTACGTTCGGTATCGGGTTAGTTACAACAGATCGACACCGAATTTAGAAGAGTTCCGCTGGCCCTTCGGGGTTTTTTCGATCCCCGTCGGGGCCTGGTCGGCCCGGCCACGTGTGAATTCAAGGCTGATGGAACGGACCCCATTCCGCTTCTGTCCAAAATGCCATAACAAGTATCCGTATACGGATCAGCATCTGGTCTGTAACTTGTGCTTGTCACCAGAGCACAAGGAAGATACTTGTGAGGCCTGTCGAGCGTTTCGGTCCAGAAAGACGTTAAGAGACCGAAGAGCCAGAAGACTGCAGATGGTGTCGACGCCGACAGAACAAGAGCGTTTCGAGGAAGAAGAGGAAGCTTTCTCTATCCACGAATCGGACTCGGAAGAGCTCGAGGCCAAAGAAACGCCGAAAACCGTGAGTAAGACGTCGAAACATAAGACTCACGAGAAGTCAACAAGAGCCCAGGGGACGCCACCGCCAACAGGTCATGGCTTAACCCAAAAAAGCAGTGACCGAGCCAAGGCACCGAAAAAGGGCACGCTGGTGTCGAAGTCATCCGACTCCGGTCGAGATACCGCCACACAGCAATCTCGGACCCGAGACATCGGCTCTGAGAAATTTCGGCACTGTGACAGCGGCACCGAACAAATTCGGCACCGAGACTCCACCACGTCGTAAATTACAAAGGTTTCTTCGGAGCCTAAAAAGACCTCCGAAAAAGTTTCGGTTCCGAAACATCCAGCCTCGGAGCCGAGAACAGGTTCCTATACAGAGGAACAAGGATTAGCCTCACAAATGAAAAAACATAGATTTGGAGAGGAACTTCAAGTTGTAGAGCCAGACTATACTCAAAGGAGGCTCCACATTCATCAAGACACAGGGAATATAACCACTCTTCCTCCAATTAAAACAAAAAGAAAACTTGCCTTTCACGAAAAGGACAAGGAGCCACAGGCAAAGGTGGCAAAGAAAACAACTCCACCACCTTCTCCACCACCATCAGTGCACACATCACCAGTAGCAACTCCTCCACTGATGCACTCCCCGACTCATACTGCCATGAGTCAAGATGATCCCGATGCATGGGACCTTTACGATGCTCCAGTATCGGACAACAGCCCAGACTCGTACCCTACCAGGCCGTCCCCTCCTGAGGACAGTACATCTTACACACAGGTGATCGCAAGGGCAGCTGCTTTCCATAACGTCACCTTGCATTCAGAACCAATTGAGGATGACTTCTTGTTTAACACGCTAACCTCCACTCATAGCCAGTACCAAAGACTACCTATGCTCCCAGGAATGCTAAAACATTCAAAACAAATCTTTCAGGATCCTGTTAAAGGCCGAGCCATTACTCCAAGGGTGGAGAAAAAGTACAAGCCACCGCCAACAGATCCTGTTTATATTACAACGCAGTTAACTCCAGACTCAGTAGTTGTCGGAGCAGCTCGTAAGAGAGCAAACTCTCATACATCGGGAGACGCACCACCTCCAGGCAAAGAGAGTTGCAAATTTGATGCTGCGGGCAAAAGGGTTGCAGCACAAGCAGCAAACCAATGGCGCATTGCCAATTCACAAGCGCTTTTGGCAAGATATGACAGAGCTCACTGGGATGAGATGCAACATTTGATAGAACACTTACCCAAGGAGTTCCAAAAAAGAGCACAACAAGTGGTGGAAGAAGGACAAAGTATCTCTAATAATCAGATACGGTCTTCAATGGATGCAGCAGATACGGCTGCAAGGACAGTAAATACTGCAATAACAATAAGAAGGCACGCATGGCTCCGCACATCGGGTTTCAAGCCGGAAATTCAACAAGCCGTGCTAAATATGCCATTTAATAAACAGCAGTTGTTTGGGCCGGAAGTCGACACTGCTATTGAGAAACTCAAGAAAGACACTGATACGGCAAAAGCCATGGGCGCACTCTACTCCCCGCAGAGCAGAGGCACCTTTCGCAAAACACCTTTTAGGGGAGGGTTTCGAGGACAACCTACAGAAACCACAACATCACAAACAAGGCCCACTTACCAAAGCCAATATCAGCGGGGACGTTTTCGGGGGCAATATAGAGGGGGACAATTCCAAAGAAGTAGAGGAAAATTCCAAAGCCCCAAAAGTCCTCAAAATAAGCAGTGACTCACAAGTCACACATCCCCATCACATAACACCTGTGGGGGGAAGATTAAGCCAATTTTACAAACATTGGGAGGAGATAACAACAGATACTTGGGTACTAGCAATTATCCAGCATGGTTATTGCATGGAATTTCGCGAATTCCCTCCAACAGTCCCATCGAAAACACACAGTATGTCGAAACAACATATAAATCTTCTAGGATTAGAAGTTCAAGCATTGCTCCAAAAAGAAGCAATAGAATTAGTACCAAAACAAGAACTAAACGAAGGAGTTTACTCACTGTACTTTCTGATACCCAAAAAAGACAAAACTCTAAGACCTATACTAGATCTCAGAATATTAAATACATACATCAAATCAGACCATTTTCACATGGTTACACTACAAGAAGTAATCCCACTGCTCAAACAACAAGACTACATGACAACACTGGATCTAAAGGATGCATATTTCCATATACCAATACATCCTTCACACAGGAAGTACCTAAGGTTTGTATTCCAAGGGATACATTACCAATTCAAAGTGTTGCCATTCGGAATAACAACTGCGCCAAGAGTTTTTACAAAATGTCTAGCAGTAGTAGCTGCACATATCAGAAGGCAGCAAATACATGTGTTCCCGTACCTAGACGATTGGTTAATCAAAACCAACACGCAAAAACAGTGTTCACAACACACAAATTACGTCATAGAAACCCTACACAAACTAGGTTTCTCAATCAATTACTCAAAATCACACCTTCTGCCGTGTCAAACACAGCAATACCTAGGAGCAACAATCAACACTGTAAAAGGAATTGCCACTCCAAGTCCACAAAGAGTCCAAACATTCCAAAATGTCATACAACCCTGTATCCAAACCAAAAGATACAGGTCCAATTAATAATGAAACTCCTAGGCATGATGTCCTCATGCATAGCCATTGTCCCAAACGCAAGGTTACACATGCGGCCCTTACAACAGTGCCTAGCATCACAGTGGTCACAGGCACAGGGTCAACTTCTAGATCTGGTGTTGATAGACCGCCAAAAATACATCTCGCTTCAATGGTGGAACAGTATAAATTTAAACCAAGGGCGGCCTTTTCAAGACCCAGTGCCACAATACGTAATAACGACAGATGCATCCATGACAGGGTGGGGAGCACATCTCAATCAGCACAGCATCCAAGGACAATAAGACATTCAGCAAAAACAGTTTCATATAAACCACTTAGAACTGTTAGCGGTATTTCTAGCTCTGAAAGCATTTCAACCCATAATAACCCACAAATACACTCTTGTCAAAACAGACAACATGACAACAATGTATTACCTAAACAAACAGGGAGGAACACACTCGACACAGTTGTGTCTCCTAACACAAAAAATATGGCATTGGGCGATTCACAACCACATTCGCTTAATAGCACAATTTATTCCAGGGATTCAGAATCAGTTAGCAGACAATCTCTCTCGGGATCACCAACAGATCCACGAATGGGAAATTCACCCCCAAATACTGAACACTTACTTCAGAATGTGGGGAACGCCACAAATAGATCTATTTGCAACAAAAGAAAACTCAAAATGCCAAAACTTCGCATCCAGGTACCCACAACATCAGTCTCAGGGCAATGCACTATGGATGAACTGGTCAGGGATATTTGCGTACGCTTTTCCCCCTCTCCCACTTCTTCCATATCTAGTAAACAAGTTGAGTCAAAACAATCTCAAACTCATACTAATAGCGCCAACATGGGCAAGGCAACCTTGGTACACAACACTACTAGACCTTTCAGTAGTACCTCATATCAAACTGCCAAACAGACCAGATCTGTTAACACAACACAAACAACAGATCAGACATCCAAATCCAGCATCGCTGAATCTAGCAATTTGGCTCCTAAAATCCTAGAATTCGGGCACTTAGACCTCACACAGGAATGTATGGAGGTCATAAAACAGGCTAGAAACCCTACCACTAGACACTGTTATGCAAATAAGTGGAAAAGATTTGTTTATTACTGCCATAATAATCAAATTCAACCTTTACACGCATCTGCAAAAGAGATAGTAGGATACTTACTACATTTGAAGAAATCTAAACTAGCTTTCTCTTCCATTAAAATACATCTTACGGCAATTTCAGCTTACCTGCAAATTACGCACTCAACTTCATTATTTAGGATACCAGTCATAAAAGCGTTTATGGAAGGCCTAAAGAGAATTATACCACCAAGAACACCACCGGTTCCTTCATGGAACCTCAACATTGTCTTAACACGACTCATGGGTCCACCTTTTGAGCCCATGCACTCTTGTGAAATGCAATACTTAACGTGGAAAGTTGCATTTTTAATTGCCATCACATCTCTAAGAAGAGTGAGTGAAATTCAAGCATTTACCATTCAAGAACCATTTATTCAAATACACAAAAATAAAGTTGTTCTACGGACCAATCCTAAATTTTTACCAAAAGTAATCTCACCGTTCCACTTGAATCAAACGGTAGAATTACCAGTGTTCTTCCCACAGCCAGATACTGTAGCTGAAAGAGCACTACATACATTAGACATCAAAAAAGCACTAATGTACTACATTGACAGAACAAAACTAATTCGAAAGACAAAATAACTATTTATCGCCTTTCAAAAACCTCATACAGGAAATCCAATTTCAAATCAAGGCATTGCTAGATGGATAGTTAAGTGCATTCAAAGATGCTATCTTAAAGCTAAAAGAGAACTGCCTATTACACCAAAGGCACACTCAACCAGAAAGAAAGGTGCTACCATGGCCTTTCTAGGAAATATTCCAATGAACGAAATATGTAAGGCAGCAACATGGTCTACGCCTCATACATTTACCAAGCACTACTGTGTAGATGTGTTAACTGCATAACAAGCAACAGTAGGTCAAGCTGTACTAAGAACATTATTTCAAACTACTTCAACTCCTACAGGCTGAACCACCGCTTTTGGGGAGATAACTGCTTATTAGTCTATGCACAGCATGTGTATCTGCAGCTACACATGCCATCGAACGGAAAATGTCACTTACCCAGTGTACATCTGTTCGTGGCATTAGTCGCTGCAGATTCACATGCGCCCACCCGCCTCCCCGGGAGCCTGTAGCCGTTCAGAAGTAGATCTTAAACATTTGTACATTTGTAAATATATTACTTTAAACTTCATTATGTACAGACGCATTCACTCCATTGCATGGGCACTATTACTAGCATACACAACTCCTACCTCACCCTCTGCCGGGAAAACAATCTAAGATGGAGTCGATGCCCATGCGCAATGGAGTCGAAATGGGAGGAGTCCCTCGGTCTCGTGACTCGAAAAGACTTCTTCGAAGAAAAACAACTTGTAACACTCCGAGCCCAACACCAGATGGCGGGATGTGCACAGCATGTGAATCTGCAGCGACTAATGCCACGAACAGATGTACACTGGGTAAGTGACATTTTCCATATATATATATGTATGTATGTGTGTGTATGTATGTATATGTGTGTGTGTATATGTGTGTATATATATATATATATATATATATATATATATATATATATATATATATATATATATATATATATATATATATGGCCCAATCAAAGGTATAATTACCTGGTTTAGTAATAGGGCATACCAGAGATGAAATGATTCTATGACTCTTTTAGGAGCACTGAGCTACATAATGAAAAAACACGCTTAGCATGCAGACCATCCCCTACAAGTCAGTTTACTGAAAGAGATTTCATCTGATCCATATAGCAATATGTGGGTGTCAGTAAAGAAGCTTAGAGAAAATACTCATATAATTTCCTCTTGGAATGAAGACATTTACTGTTAAATATAGCAAAAGAAATTCTAAACGTAAGCAAATGATCTCCCTTCTAAAAAGGGTAGCAAGCAATATACAAAAACATCATATAACCTATTAAAGGCTAATGAATTTAGAGATCTTTTTATGTTGCGGGCATTATTAATGTACATTTAACTCATATGAGGTAGGTTTTGGATGCATAGAAGGTAGATTAGGAGTGGGCAAGCAGACAAAAAGGGCAGTAAGAGAAGCAGTTTTCAAAAATGTCAGCAATCAATACCCACTGGAGTTTTGTTGCGTAATATATATAAAATGCAATGCTGCTGGCAGCAGTTTATACAGTACCAAGAGAAACAATTGCATATGAAAGCTGCTCCTTTGTACCAATAGAAAGAAACCCCCAATCTGAAAATATAAATAACAACTGTTCATTGGACTCGTCAAACACACAAAAGGTTGCTTGTGTTCTGGTCCAGGAAGGAGATGACCTGGCATTTCGGGCTGAACTGTTCCAACTGAAGCTGGATCAAGACTGATTTGTCAGTCTGTCTGCTAGTTGTGATTTCCTTATGTGTTATTCAGGGAGAGAATGAGTTAATGTTTCCAGACATCTTGCAAACAGTGATCTCATCTGTAGCACAATTCCACAAAGGGCACCTGTGGGTGCTGTTTTAGCTGCTATGTGATTACTTCATGGCAACGCGAGTGTACCTAATTTTTATTCAGATGAAGAAGAAAGACAGATTTACAGAAAGCAGAACTGGAGTCAATAAGCAGATTGTTTTATTTTTACTTAGTAAATTAGGAAAGCGTGAAACAAACAATAGAAGCTGTAAAGCAGAGAACACAGCAAAAAGGGATACAGCGATGTCTGTTGATAAATTGACTAATTGATACATTTTTGGAGTTACTTCAAATAATTACTGGATTTGTGGTGAATAGAGAACAATTTTTAGGCGTGTGGATTACAAAACACTTGTAATCACATATTGACATGTTTCTAGAACACATAGATGTGCATCTAGAGGCAATGGCTGATGGTAAAGAAAGTGAACAATGTTTAGTTCTTCCTACATTTTAGAACGGAAAACTTATGGTTTAAAATGCAGTGAGATGTGTGTACAGAATTTGGGTGTATAGAGCAGGATGGCTGTTTCTGAACCATCTCTTTGTTTGGCTCTTTGCATTTCTAGTAGTCCCCCTGGCCTTTTGGGGCTACAGTCTATCCAGTTGGCCTTCAAGGCTCTTGTGCTTTCAACTAAATGTGGACTGTTATATGACTGATTGCAGGCACTTGGGCTGGCAGCGAAGCAGCCAGGCTTCCTATAGGTGGTAGTGATCAGCCCTTTATACCTGTAAGAGTGGAATATGGGTAACCACCTAGGCATGTCCTGTTCTGCCACAGTAGAGAATGAGGGTTTGTACGGTAGAGCAGAACCTGGCACAGATGAAAGGTGTATCTTCCTGAAATGGGTCAACTGGTACCAGACAGTTTTTCCTTCCTGTCCACATTTACCTTAAAGTAAAATTCTCTGTGGTAAAAAGAGATTTGGCCCAGCTAGCAGGTTTGATGTGGATTTCACCATAAAATATAGATTTGGTCAGCTCAAATTTGAGATCGAATACTGATGTCCAAGGTTAGAAGAAGATGAGGCAGGCTCTCAGGCACAGTGGAAGTCCTGCATCAGTGACAAATTGAGTTAGAGCAATGTATCAGATGGATCAACACAGCCTCCTCCAATGTATAGTCCATAGAAGTCAAAGTTTACACCCAAATGGCAAAATAAAGGCAATTTATATAACTGAAATCATGTGTTAAAGAATTCCAAAGCTTTTTTTCTGTGGCAGGGTTTTTGTGCTGCCATCATCTACTATACATTCTTAATTAATACCACTCAGCCTTCCTCCTTTCTGGGGAAAAACTAGAGTTTGTTATAGCTGTGAACCCTGGGAACAGTCCATTAAATTGGCCCTAGCAGTCCCCACCATATGTTTGGTCAGCCTTCACTTTGGTTTGTTAAAATTGACACCTCTTTCCCAGTCACCTAATTAAAATGTACATGTGTCTTTCTGGACGTTCTGAAGTTGGCACATGCTGGTGAAGTGAGGGGTGAGCATTCTTGTGTCTTCTTGGTAACTCATGGGTCTTCTTTCATATCGTGTTTACATGCCAATGTCTGCAAACATCAGCATTGAACTTTGGTTCGCCATTACCATCTACCTTTCTTTATGTGTTATTGTTTCCATATTTAATCAAATTTAAGTACTCAGAAGTCAGATTGCGACCTGATTTTGTAAAAATATTTTTCTTAAACATGGAGTTTTCATCCTTTGTAAATTATAACCTCCATTGATTTGTGCAGTGATGGGCTCTGACGTGATTTTAGCACGCATCACAGCACTTTGACTATTATTGATCTCATTTGTTTGCTTTTTCTGTATGGAAGGCCATTCCAATATAAACATTTTCTAAAACCTCCAAAAGGACATGCATGTTCCTTAACCATATGAAAAGGCCAAATTCATAAAGCTGGTAATGTTATTCTGTTCTTCCCAAGTAGATCCTGTATGATTTTCTTTGTTCTTGGTGAAACTGGTGTACAAAAGTATAATGGATTGGCTAAATGCCTAGTGCATTATTTCAACACTTGGCACAGGTAAATTGTGTTTTTCCTAATCGGACTTGTTCCTAATGAAGCATTGTAACTTGAGACGGAATACTCTATATACACCATTCAAGTCAACGAGCATATCACCTCTGCGCTTTTGTGTTCAGCATGTTATCGATTTGTGTTGTGTTTGAAACTTAAAATTATTGTATTTAGTATGCTAATTATAGTATGTAAACATTATTATTTGCAAAAGTGGGACAAAAAGATTTCACAAAAAAGGATAACAAGCTTCCCTCGGTCATAATAGGCCTATTTATTTTATTCGGTGGCACTAACTGCTGTGGGGTTAGAAAAATCCCTGGTAGTGGATTCCTTGATCCAGTAGATCAAGAATATGGAGATATTTATGCTTCCTTTCTGGACCTTTCTTTGATGTTTAATGAAGCTCTGTGCACATACCTCAAGATTTTTTGTTGAACATTCTTATCCTTTAAATTGAGTTCCTAGTATGTTTGATGTCTTTGAGTGATGGTCTAGAGTATTTTCCCCATTAAAGGAATCCAGCTTCAAAAGGAGTTAAAACATTTACCCCAGGTCTAGTGGATCGTGGATCTCGGAGGAAGATCGAATTGTAAATTTAGTGATTTCATTGGACAAAAGATATCGTAGAACTAACACACCGCATTTTAGTGCTGTCTCGAAATACCTTTTCCCTCTCAAATAACTTGGCTCAAGAGCTAGTAACTACTCTAATACTCTGCCAGGGCTTCCTAACATGTGGCGGAGTTCCTTATGACTTGAAAAGCTACTTACCTTAAAACAGTACCACAATTTATTGTTTTCTCCTTAAACCATGGACCATCCTTAAATATAGCTTCTTTTATATCCTCGGCTTCTCAAAGTAATAAAGGACATCCCCGTAACTTGGTGAACCCTTTTGGAGTGGTTTGAGATCCTACAATGCAGTGAGACCCCAAATAGACCAGGGAGCTGAGTTATAAAGACCGTGCACCCTAGCCTCTGAGTGCTGCCTAGCTCATCCTGTATTTTCTTCCTTGCAGAATCAAATCATCTTGCAAGTCAGATTTTAAAAAAACCTCCTGAGAAACGGGAAATGTGTAGGCCACAAGTGCATTTACTCTGCTCCTCTTTAACCCTCAGTCACAAGATTCTTCGGATGAGAACTTCTACATTGCTAGACTTGTTGCAGTTTATTTTTGTCATTGTCTGAGAATGGACGATTAAAGAAACATAATTATGACTGGGGGTCTGCGAAGCAACCTAGTTTTTTATTCAGAACATAATGCGTGCTGGATGCTCCCCACTGGAAAAAACGACTTCTTTAAATGTGAGTTTTAGTTGTGTTGTCACTTGTGAGAAAAATATGACCGGGTATGCATTCGCACACAGAATGCTTGTGAGTTACTGGTGCAGTATAAGTTCAGAATACTAACAAGAAAAACATGATTGAGAGTTACTGGCACTAACCAGCACACACAAGAGATCAGGGAGCCGCATATAGGCATAACAAATACAGGAAAATGTATAGAGCACAACAAAAATAGATTTGCCGTTGTGGGTTATTATTGCATGGGTCTGTGCTTCTCATGTTTTTCGGCCTCAGAAGGATGATAACTATTTTGGTTCTGCCGAGATTTGACTCTTTGATGTTCATGTCTCTGGGTAAGTTGTTCCTCTTACTAAGAAGCTATGTTAGCAGCCATCAATCACAGTTGCCTTAACAGTCAGTGCTCTTATTCTGGATGAATTCAACATGTTTTGCCAGACAATCGTTTTTACAATAGCATGCATAGGTTGAAGACGATTCTTTTAGCACTTGTAATTATTTAATTACAGAAAGGGTAGTGTAGTGTCTCTACATAGCGAAATGTGCTTTAACCATGGAGCTCTGATTTTCAAGCCTCTAGAGTCTACGGCTTCTTCCAGACCGTGTGTAAGTTGATGTAAACACTGCTGGTGACTTGAATCCAGAAGCACGGATTGGGAATTCGCCCCTACCTTTCAACACAAACCATTATTTTTCTGCATATTTACTGCTTCCAGGCTCTCTAATGTGACGTAAAAAATTATATTGCAGATAGTGATTTCTAGGCACGGATGGATAGTCTGGGTGGTCTGTTTTTTGCCTAAATCCTGCAGAAAACTAAATAGACATTAAGGCGTTTAAGTGTCGAGATATTATAATATACCCCTTAAATCTCCAACTTAATCTTGAGTGAATAATAGAATTCAGGCCATTGTTCAATTAACAAAGAATTTTAATATTTTCAAACCTAATAATGACAATGTACATTAGCATGTTTCTTTCTCTTAACAGTTTTACAATTATTCACAGTGTGTCCACATTGTGTAGATACATTTAGTCAGTGTGGAAGTGTATGTGTTTTTAAGTTTTTTTTTTTTTTTTTTTTTTTTTTCTTCACTTTTTAATTTATTCCATGCTGTCATGAGCGTTTTAGCTATAGTAGCATTTTGTTTTGTTTCAGTAATGTTTTTACGTTTCTATTGTGTTTTTTAACGTCCTTGTGTGAATTGTAACACATTCCAACTGTTCTTTCTGACACACAGTGGCCATATTGTTTTACTTCCTGAGTGGAGTCTTCCATTGGAGTACTACCTAATTCCTTTCCTCATTATAGTGGGAATCTGTCTTATTCTAATTGTCATCTTCATGGTAGGTATATTTATTGAAATGATGTCCCGTCTTTTGTATTCTTTGTAACCATAAGACATTTTAGACTTGTTTTCAGTGATCCCCGTCTATCCCATATGCATGTTGTGTAATGCATATTTTTGTGACTACTGAAAAGATCACTTTTGTCCAGCAAACCATGCCTCTGTTGTATCTATTTATTCTGTTGTTCTATATATAGGTATTTGAAAGAAATTTAGATTGGTTGCAGATTTTAGCAGTTAAAAGTAATACAGTTGAAGAGATAAAACATTTTTGAAAACATTCTGATTTACCTGTGACACCAGCATAAGCAACATTAAAAAAACAGTGTTCGATGGGCATCTCAATAACTGAAGCTGCACTTTAATCCACAAAGCCATTATAAATTTGTGCACAGGTGCAATGCGTCCAAAGTGACATGTGCATCTGTTAATCTGGAACACATGGAAGTAAGCCTAAATTAATGTGCATTTGCACCACAAATTTATTTTCCCTCTAGGGGATCTACTTTCGCCACAGTGCAGACTAACTTTCTAGTTACTGACCTGTGTGCTATCTCATCTAGATAGTCATTGAAAAATGTTTGGCTGACCCACTTCTTACACACCACAACACAAGTTGCTAGCACCATGCTAGTCAAACCAGTCGGGCTTTCCCAATGGCTGCAGTACTGAAACTGCAACCATTACTGTTCTGGATGACATTCGCTGCATGTTTGACAATAGTGATATCAGCCTTCTTATCCCGCTTGATTTATTGGAGGCATTTAATCATGTTGGTCATTATAGGCTCACTATAGTCTTTGAAACTGACATGTTAAAAAGGAGTGGTTCTTAGCTGATTCATCTTTTTCCTAGCTAGTGGCACACATAGCTAGTGCATTAAAACCACCTTGATACGTTGCACAATTGGATATCTTTGAATTTTCTCACACTCAGTCTGGAGAAAACCGAATTCAAACTCATAAGGCAACCACGTCAATCTAAATTCATAGAAGATTAGCTCTGAACTACACATTGACTACTTCTCACCTACTTTGGGTAACAAAGTGAGTTCACTGAGTTTGTGGATTGAGCCTCATCTTTCCATGATCTTACAGGCTGAACACACAGCATAAACCGGAAGCACTTCCCTTGAGAAGTTTGATCATGGAGTCACATTTGCTCCATCATATGTTCATCTCAGTATGCGATGATGGAAGAGAGAACCAACCTAGTAATTAAGTTTGGAGTAATACAATACATATATTTCTTAAAATATGCAGACTGTATGAGACGGATCTAGTAATTTAATTTAAAGAATAGCTCAACATCCTAAATAGGGAGCATCAAACTTTAATATTATAGGACTCATGGATTTATTCAACTTGAACATAGTTATAAAACGAAATTCAGGTTGTTCAAATGCCATAGGAAAAGCAAGTCTAAAGGTTGTACTTTCTCGCTATACACGCCCATCCTATAGAATAGAAGGAATAGACCACAAGTAGAATGGTTGTGATTCTGCCAAAATAGTACTAATGAAATCTTTCATGAAAAAATAATTTAAGGGTTTTAAATAGAGGAAAAATCAACCACAGGATTCATTACTTAATCCTACAGAAAAAACGGTTTGTACTAGAAAAAATGGTCACCTTTGTTGGTAGATGTGGGCTTTAGACAAGCAATTGTTGACATACTATTGATAATTTTCAAAAGGGTACATAATTTAAAGGACATTGAACACTCAATAAGTATCAAGCTTCAGTGTTATAAATGAGATTAAGAAACATATCTAAAGGTTTATTTTGTTGTACCATATAATATTTTATATGTTTGGGTGCTTTTATTGAACCAAGTGCAGTGGTATAACTGACAGTGAACCGTGAAATAGTGGGAAATATTTCACTGTTCCCTCTGAGTTGCGGATTTCATAGTTATAATGACCACTCTGCGCATTACCATTGTCTGAGATGATAGGATTATTCAGCATGGAGGACCGATAGAATGTAGCACAAAAACCAAAAGTATAAGCAATAAAATGCAAATTGTGGGACCTATTTTCTGCCAGTATTTTTTCATCCATTTGATCTAGAAACAATATTTTTGGTGAAAGCTGCAAATTATGTAGCAGTTCCATAACTAGGCGGTTAAACCTGCAGCCACAGAATCACATAAATCCACTGACACTCCACTCAGTGTTGTCTGTTGTTCATCAGTAATCAATTCATAAAATGTACACAAAATCTAAACATTTTAATTCCAACCTGTAACAGTTTATTAGCTGCCCTTTGGAGAAAACGTTTTTTTCTAGCTAAATCCGAAAAAGCTTCAGTATAAAGGGGACGGTAGGTAGGGGTCCCCTGTGCCTCTCCCACGCTTAGTAAACGGCTAAATACTGCTTAATTAAAGCTCAAAATTGATGTGAACTGTTAAAACTGTTAGACTTGAATTTGAATTAAGGAATCTGTTACCGAACTGAAACTGCACTCTGCATTGGTGTATTCGAAGGAGCTAGACGCTCGTTTTTATTAGAATCTTATCCCGTTTTTATTGCCGCCATTTTGGGGGGTTAGCACTCCAGCTTCTAGTGCTGGAGGGCTATTTTAGCCACACTATGAGCGTGGCGCGCCGATGGCGCGCCAAAGGCAAACCCGTCTGCACCCGTCCGCGCCAGAACGAGCCAAGAGCCTAGAAATTATGCCCGTGTTTTAACTGGAGAGGTAGGTATCACTTATTCTAGTGAGGAACTGCTTCTCCTTAACAAAACATCCTCTGCCCTATGTTACAACAGTCTAGACCCACATAAGGTTAATTTTAGTTGCCCCAGTTGTGCCTGGTCACCTAGAGCATCCACAGACCATCGACAAGCGGAGAATCGTGATAAATTTCCCATATGTCTAATTAATTGTCGTTCACTAGGAGCTCATACAAGGGACATTCATCTCCTAATAGAACAAATTGAACCCCTGGCCTTGTTTCTAACAGAAACATGGCTGGATGAAAGCTCTGGACCACATATTGTTATGGCCCTCCCCTCAGGTTATAAAATCAGTAGAGTGGACAGACCTAGCAGAGGGGGAGGCATTGCAGTCATTCTTAGAGACACATGTAAGATCAATTCTGCTCCGCCCCTAATCAAAGGCTGTGAAAGCATGTCGTTCGCGATCAACGTAAACCCGCATTACACACTTTCTGGTGTTTTGATCTATCGTCCACCTGGTCCCATGGGAGATTTTATAATGTCACTGGCAGAACACACTTCACAAGTAACACACACTAAACCCAATTTTTTAGTGCTGGGTGACTTTAACCTTCATGCAGAAAATATAGATACTGCATCCTCTAAGATGTTGATAGCAGATATGAATGCTTGTGATCTAAACCAACTTATTCATGGCCCCATCCATGTTAAGGGCCATACACTTGATTTGGCTTTTTCTAATAACCCAAATCTAACATTTCTATCATCTTCCCCTCTAGCATGGTCAGACCACTTCCTTGTAGAAATGGAATTACATCTTACTCACTACAAGATCCCATATATGGGGGCACTCCCACGCAGAAGGAAATGGCACAGATTAAAATCCTCAGATTTTGTCTCCGCCCTGGAGAAAAATAGACCAGGAAGTATAAATACAAATAATATAACAGATTTTTCGCATTCTGTTAATACAGTAAATGGGTAGAGAACAGCCTAGAGGAAACCATACCTCTCTCCTCGTCTAAAGGCACCCGGCGTAAGAAGTCGGCTCCATGGTACAATGCAGACCTATTAGAGAAGAAAAGAGAGTGTAGGAAACTAGAGAGGAGATGGCGCTGCACAAAATATGAATCCATGAAAAGGGATTATAAAAATTTGATTCGAGAGTATCACCTGGAAATTAAAAAAGCTCAGGCAATCTATTACGTAGGAAAAATTGAAGCGGCTGCCAACTCACCCAAGGAGATCTTTATTGCCCTAAAAGATCTTATCCATCCTAGAGAGGAAGCAGAAACTAGGGATTCCCCCCAACAACATGTAGAAGATCTGGCTAGTTTTTTCCTGGATAAAATTCAGAATATTTACCTAGCCTTTCCTAATACCCCTAATATAGGGCAGAAGAGAATAAGCCAAGAGGTTAGGGAGGCAATCCTTTTTACAAACTTTACTCCTATTAGTTTGGATGGAGTTACCAATCTATTGAGATCAACAAAATCGGGCTCCCCACTTGACCCTGCCCCCCCCCCCCCCAGATCCTATCCTTGGGAATCTCAGCATTAGGGCCGATAATAAAGAATCTTATTAATACCTCTCTGAGTGATGGCACAGTGCCTGATCATTGGAAACAAGCCATTGTCAAGCCACTCTTGAAGAAAGCCAGCCTAGATCCTAAGATCCTGAGCAACTATAGACCAATTTCATTACTGCCCCTAATTGCCAAACTGGCGGAAAACATGTACACTCTCAGTTATCCACATTCCTGGAAGAAAAGAATCTTATACATCCTACCCAGATGGGTTTTAGACCTAAACATGGCACAGAAACTGCCCTGATCGCCATAACAGAAGAGGCAAGGAAGAGGATGGATTTAGGTATGGAAACCGCGATTATCCTCCTTGACCTAAGTGCGGCCTTTGATACAGTTGACTTAAAAATCCTCATAGAAAGGGTACAAGGATGTGGAATTGCCGGTTCCGCGTTAGACTGGATTTGCTCCTTTTTATATGGGAGGTCATTTCAGGTACTCAATAGAGAGTATATCTCTAGGAGCACCTTCAGTAGTTGTGGTGTTCCTCAGGGCTCGGCCCTAAGTCCATTACTTTTCAACATCTACATGAGGCCATTAGCAGGCATAGTTGAGCCTTTTGGACTGAACCTAGTTTCATATGCTGATGATACGCAGCTGATAGTCTCCTTCTCTAATTCCCATCCAGATATGGGGTCAGCTCTAGGTCCATGTATGAAAGCAGTTGCAACTTGGATGGCTGATAGTAAACTAAAGCTTAACGATGACAAAACGGAGGTTATGTTTTTTGGAAATAAAATTCCCCCTTTAAACTCTAGCCTACTGAGAGGAGTATCAACCCTCCCCCCCCCCCTTAAAGGACTTATTAAAAGCCTAGGGGTATGGCTGGACCCCCTTCTCTCAATGGCCCAACATGCGAATAGAATAGCAGGAACTGCTTTTGCTTTGCTAAGGACCCTGAGGAAGGTTTTAACTATTTTACCTTTCCCAGCAAGAAGAGTAGTTGTCCAGGCACTGATTGGTGCTCGGATTGACTATGGTAATGCTTTGTTTATTGGCTCCCCGAAATATGTAATTCAGAGACTGCAAAGGGTACAAAATGCAGCGGCTCGTCTGCTACTAAACATTCCTAAACAATATTCAATAAGGCCAGGAATCGTTTCCCTACACTGGCTCCCGGTAGCGGAAAGGATTCAGTTCAAGACCCTATGCCACTTTCATAGATCCATATTTGATAGGGGACCTGAAATGCTGAAAACTCTTGCTCAGGCTTATATTCCAGCTAGGCCACTTAGATCCTCCTCAGCTAACCTGGCTATAATTCCAACCATGAGGAAAGCCAGGTGGGGAGGAAGATCGGTAGCATATCAAGGCGCTCCGCTTTGGAATAACCTTCCTCTCAAGATGAGAGCTAACCCTCAAGAGATGTCGTTCAGAAAGGAACTGAAGACCTGGCTATTTAAAACTTAAATCCTTCGAATAATTTTAAGCAGTATTTCATCGTTATGGCTGTATAAGCGCTACGAGGCCGCTGGCAGTTGGGCGCTATATAAACCTCTATAACATAACATAACATAAAAAATATGTAACAATTAATAAGTGCAACTTGGTCCTTCCTTTGTTGCCATCTCAGGGTTCCAGTGATATTTACCTCTCACTCTGCATTTGGCCTCGTGGTTTATGATGTCACCAGATCCCCTTCCAATAGCAATGCTGCACAGTATTACACAGTTAACTACTATCTATCTGTCACATAGTGGGTAACTGCCCCGGCCCTGTGTCCACAAAGCCCCTGAGGCATTTGAATGCATGGGCTGCCTTTCAGCAAAACCCAGCACACAGCCCTTATCCACAAAACTGGCTGCACATAACGTTGACTCATATAGCATGAGAATTTTTTTTTCTACATGTCAAAATTGGGATTCAATTTTAAAAATCAAATTTTGGAGAAAAAAACATTGGGACAGTGCTCCATATTCTTGCAATTTTTTATTGTCGCAAAATCATTGTTTAGTGAAATAGTGATTTCAACACTTACATTTAACACTTTTTTTTATTTTAAAAGGACATTTTGTTCCCCTCTGGTGACGGCCCTCATTCCCCTGCAGCCAAACAGTGCTAGTTATGCCTCCCCCACCCGCCGACCCAAGGGAATAGTTTTTTCGTGTTTAAAATAACTCAATTTTTTTACTTCTAGTTTCTTGCCTATTTTGCAAAAAACATGCAGTTGATTTACACAAAACGACATATTCGCAAATGTTAATGGACTGTTTCACCTTATCAGTTTGGTGAAAATTCATTGAGCATTATTTGTGGTACATGTGTTTTTTACTCCATTCCATCTCGTAACGTCTGTCTTCTTCACAGAGCTTGACAAAAGTGTTCAAGGTTGAGTTGGTGAACCAAGTTTGTGTAGTGTTTCGTACAGGTGTGTCAAACAGCACCAACATCATTCAAGACTTAGATATTGTATTTGTTATAGGCAGAGCACCTTGACCATAAATGCAAGGTGTTTTCTTTATAAATAGGAACGAAAATAAAGACAAGCCCTGGCTAGATCTGCCCAGGGTCGTTAGAGATCATGTTTGTTGGTTGCCTATATTGGGAGGGTTTGGGCTCCCAGCAGAGTAAGGACTGTGACATGTTATAGGGGTGAGGAGGTAATGGAAGCAAGTCACTAACCTATTTTAGAGTGGTTACAACAAGTGGGCCATTTACAGTTATTTTTGTGTTTCTTTTTGCATCATAATACATTTCCCCACCCAGTAATGATTAAAATCATATTTTAGACCGTTATTTGAAATTAATTATTTCTTGAATTTTGCAATCTAAAAAATAATCTTCACAAGCATTGCTCACATTCAGTCTTAATTACCTATTTGGATAGCATCCTACAGGAGGCGTGGTTTCTTATGCTTAATAAATTTCCTAATGAACGAAACATATTTTCCACAGTAATTCAGTAATTACACGTGATAAAGGGCTATAGGTGGGAGACGTAAGTGTCGAGTAACAATATATTTCTTGGGCTTAAATTACACTGCAAGGATTCCTTTAAAAAAGCAATGAGGTTTAAACAATGAAGCAGCCATGGAGAACTGGCAAGTGTAAAGTTTACAAACCGTGCCTGCCTCATAGTTCTATATTTCCATGATTTATTTTAAGTAAGATACTGCACCATATCTTGTATTTGATTATTTATTAATAAATGTGGTCAGAAGTTGATTATGTAGATGTTCTATTACATCACGCCTTTTTGACCATGCTAACGAGGCACTAATTCCTAAAAAGTGGACTATACATTTGTTGTTGCTGTTCAAATGCTAGGGCTAAATTTGAAATAATTTGTTTTACTATGTATATATGTATGCAGGAATGTTATCGTTCATTAACGTAACTTTCAGACTTGCTTTAAAAATGTGAGACTAAATTGCCTGAATTGTATCTTTAATATTGTTGTTCTTTTTAGATCACAAAATTTGTGCAGGACAGGCACAAATCAAGAAAAAATAGACTTCGGAAAGATCAGCTGAAAAAGCTGCCAGTGCACAAGTACAAAAAAGGCGAGTAAATGTCACTATTAAATGCTAGCAATGTAGACTATGTTTTTGTTCTAGCAATGTAAACCATGTTTTGCCATAAAATTAGTCTAGCTATAAAAATAACTATTTATTAAACTTAAACACCATACCAGATAAAATTAGATTAGTGGCCTCGCTACAAACCTTGGTGCGTAAGCTATGATCTTTGTCACATTTCCTCTAAAATGACCTGCAGCAGGTTAGATACACTTGAAAAAGAATTGGTTTGTACATTTTCTGAATTTGAAATAAATGTAGAGCCAATTATTAAAACTTACGGACTCCTGTGTGCCATGCACCTGTGCTTCACATTTCAGCTCTGAAATATGTGGAGAGTAGGGAGACACTCGTTATTGCTAGCAAGAATGTGTATTTATGCAATGCCACTGGATGAAGTTGTTGATTCCTATTCATCTCTGAAAATGTCAGGGAAAGACCCTGTTGAAAGAGAGGCACAGATTAAAATATACTTACCAGATATTGAACATACAACTGCAGATAAGAACAGTCTAAAACAACGTCCATATTTATGTGCTGCTTTCTTAATTTATCAGTGTTTATTCTATTGATATGTAACTTCTATGGTTCCCCTGAAATACTCTCCACTCCTGTGTAATGGTACTCGATGTCAGGCAGTTGATCAACCGTAGTCTATGGAATAACTGCACTAGATTTTCAGATACAAAAAAGAGATGTGATTTAAAGAAAAAAAGCAATGTCCAAAAGTCTACCGTTTAGTGATACATTTTCCAAAACAGTCCTCAGAATTTATTTAGAAAAAGGGAAAAAGAGGAGGTAGTAGCAGAAAGTCACCTAAGGCGAAGGCTGTTTTCAAAGTCACTCTGGAAAACAATAGCCAACACAGTTAATACGGTTTGCCAAAATCAAGAGGAATTGTGCAGGAGATCAAGGAAATCCAGAGCCAGTACTGCAACAAAGTTACTAAAACTGCGCAGAAAGTATGTGATTATGATACAGGGAGTGCAGAATTATTAGGCAAATTAGTATTTTGACCACATCATCCTCTTTATGCATGTTGTCTTACTCCAAGCTGTATAGGCTCGAAAGCCTACTACCAATTAAGCATATTAGGTGATGTGCATCTCTGTAATGAGAAGGGGTGTGGTCTAATGACATCAACACCCTATATCAGGTGTGCATAATTATTAGGCAACTTCCTTTCCTTTGGCAAAATGGGTCAAAAGAAGGACTTGACAGGCTCAGAAAAGTCAAAAATAGTGAGATATCTTGCAAAGGGATGCAGCACTCTTAAAATTGCAAAGCTTCTGAAGCGTGATCATCGAACAATCAAGCGTTACATTCAAAATAGTCAACAGGGTCGCAAGAAGCGTGTGGAAAAACCAAGGCGCAAAATAACTGCCCATGAACTGAGAAAAGTCAAGCGTGCAGCTGCCACGATGCCACTTGCCACCAGTTTGGCCATATTTCAGAGCTGCAACATCACTGGAGTGCCCAAAAGCACAAGGTGTGCAATACTCAGAGACATGGCCAAGGTAAGAAAGGCTGAAAGACGACCACCACTGAACAAGACACACAAGCTGAAACGTCAAGACTGGGCCAAGAAATATCTCAAGACTGATTTTTCTAAGGTTTTATGGACTGATGAAATGAGAGTGAGTCTTGATGGGCCAGATGGATGGGCCCGTGGCTGGATTGGTAAAGGGCAGAGAGCTCCAGTCCGACTCAGACGCCAGCAAGGTGGAGGTGGAGTACTGGTTTGGGCTGGTATCATCAAAGATGAGCTTGTGGGGCCTTTTCGGGTTGAGGATGGAGTCAAGCTCAACTCCCAGTCCTACTGCCAGTTCCTGGAAGACACCTTCTTCAAGCAGTGGTACAGGAAGAAGTCTGCATCCTTCAAGAAAAACATGATTTTCATGCAGGACAATGCTCCATCACACGCGTCCAAGTACTCCACAGCGTGGCTGGCAAGAAAGGGTATAAAAGAAGGAAATCTAATGACATGGCCTCCTTGTTCACCTGATCTGAACCCCATTGAGAACCTGTGGTCCATCATCAAATGTGAGATTTACAAGGAGGGAAAACAGTACACCTCTCTGAACAGTGTCTGGGAGGCTGTGGTTGCTGCTGCACGCAATGTTGATGGTGAACAGATCAAAACACTGACAGAATCCATGGATGGCAGGCTTTTGAGTGTCCTTGCAAAGAAAGGTGGCTATATTGGTCACTGATTTGTTTTTGTTTTGTTTTTGAATGTCAGAAATGTATATTTGTGAATGTTGAGATGTTATATTGGTTTCACTGGTAATAATAAATAATTGAAATGGGTATATATTTTTTTTTTGTTAAGTTGCCTAATAATTATGCACAGTAATAGTCACCTGCACACACAGATATCCCCCTAACATAGCTAAAACTAAAAACAAACTAAAAACTACTTCCAAAAATATTCAGCTTTGATATTAATGAGTTTTTTGGGTTCATTGAGAACATGGTTGTTGTTCAATAATAAAATGAATCCTCAAAAATACAATTTGCCTAATAATTCTGCACTCCCTGTATAGGGCTCTGCACTTTAAGATTTTGGATTTAGTCTTAGTCTAGAGAAATAAAACTGCTTGAGTAAAAGATTTTCTATATATTACCATTAAGAATTATTAGTTCTGTGAACAACATGGAGGTGAGTATTATACATTTCTGTCCTTTATTACTCAAAACGCCAACAAACAGCATGCACTATCCAGGGTCACTACCAAAAACTACAGTTCCCATGAGGCTTGAAGACCTGCACGTCACATAGTCATCTAGAACCAGGTAGGGCATCAAGGGTATATGGGTGGAAATCCATCTTCTTGCATGTTTTGTTGCAAACCACGTGCTCAAGATCCACGCCTTCCTTAATGGTCCTTGCAGAACAGACTACAACTCTCACTTTCTGTTTATGGCCTCTAATGAAATTATGCAATGATCATTTACACTATACTTGTATATGTATGTGTATACTTCCCATCATTTACACTATACCTGTATGTGAAATCCACGAATTGGGAAAGAGAAGATGGTGCAAAATAAATCAGATCATGTACTGACAATGTATATATATGTGATATTTTATATATAATATCCAAACTAAAACTGCTCTTGCTTTAACATGATTCTTCTGCCAAATGGCTTTGGTTCTTGTGAGTACAGCGCAAGATCCTGCCGTTTAATCCAGTAATTGTCCTCCATAAAACAAAACATGACCGCTCCTGAAACTTGCACAGATTTACCCTGTTATTGAGTGCGACTTCCAAAACATACTTCGGGCATGGAGCCTTTTTCAAGTTAATTATGACCCATCACAGGGCAGAGCCAAGATGGCGCCGAGGACGGACTCGCCTTGAGTGAGCTCTCTCCCGGCCACAAAAAGTATCCTGTCAGGAGATCCGCCAGCCTCCCAGCTGGCCCCCGAGTGGAAATAGAGGTGCGGTGGTGCCCCCGCTGGGGTCGCAGCAGTGGGGGCGGCCGTGCAGAGGCCCCCTGAGTCACCGAACAGGCGGCCGTCCTGACTGTGGGGTCAGGCCGAGGGCGCCATACAAGGCCCTGGAGTCGCCGGATGGGCCTTATGGGCGGGGAGGGCTCCTATTGGCCCTCAACGGCCTCTCTCTTCATCTGCCCCGACGCCCACCCCCCCCCCCCCCAACCTGGAAAGGGAGATGGACCGGGCACAAGGGCCTGGTGATACCACGATCCGGAGAGTGCCGTGGCGCGGCCTATGGTTTTGCTGGCAAGGTTGCGCCAGGAAAGCCAAGGGGGGGGCGGCAGAGGGGCCCCTGGTATTTTCAGGCAGTGGTGGGGCCTTCCCTCCCTCCCCACCGCTGGTGCATGCGAGGGGGGCAAGAATCCTGAGGTGAAGCGCGGGGTCGAGGGTGATACTGAGCGCTGAGGGGGGGTGTTGTGGCCCCCCTGGTCGAGTGGCTACAATAGCGGGGTGCAGATGAGCACCAGCCGACTGAGGCGCCATAACGGACCTGGCCCTCATGACCTGTGATTGGCCCGTGGAGGAGTGGCAGACTGAGGGGGGCAATGAGTGACAACTGACAGAATCGAGTAGCGCAAGTTTTTTGGTTGGGGATTGGGAAGTCTGCCCCCCACCCCCTTACCCGGCCCCCGCCTGCTGTCTGGAGAGACTGAACTGCTGGAAGGGAGGACAGTCTGGCTCCTGCTTGTGAACAAAGTTAGGACCCTGTTGGTGCCGATAGGGGCAGAAATGCATCCCCCCGCCCCCCCCCTTGGCCTTCGTAGGTGGGAACGCGAGGATGGCGAGAGATAAGGAACCCAAGCCACCCAGCCAGGGGGGTATGGACCGCTATACGAGAGTGATGGCCCTCACCTCTGGCTGCAGACCCGCCGGCAGTACTTGATAACACCACCCTTCTGTCTGCAGTTCAGTCCTTTAGGGAGGCGCTGGAGGGACGAGTGAGAGAAGTACCCTTAGAGGTATCCCTCGTGCTCCAAGATCTCTGGAACGTGGCAGAAAGGGTCACCTCAGCGGAAACGCGAATATCGGATCTGGAAGACACGGTCCAGAATCTCAGCAAGGAAATGGCGGCGACTTGGGTCCTCAACAAGGATATTATGTGGCGGCTGGAAGATGCAGAAAACCGGGCCCGCAGGAACAATCTGAGATTCGTGGGTTTTCCGGAAGGAACTGAAGAGAACAATGCGGGTCGGTTCCTGGAAACATGGCTGAAAAGTGTCTTACTAACAGAGAAGTTTCCGTCCTACTTTGTGATTGAACGTGCCCACCGGGCTATAGAGGCTACGCCCCCCTCCACCCCCCCTCAGGGCGCCGCCGAGGCCCATGATCGTCAGTTTCCTACATTTTTAGGACAGAGACATGATTCCAACAGAGGTTCGTAAGATGGGTGAGGTGCGGCATGAGAACTCTAAAATCCTCATCTTTCCCGATTACACCAGGGACGTTCAGAGGCAGCGGCGCACGTTTGACTCTTTGAAGGCCAAACTCCGTAACTACAATACTTGCTCCTCTTCTCAGCGAAACTAAAAGTCATCTTCCAAGGGAAAACACTTTTCTTTCAATCCCTGGAGGATGCATGGGAGTGGCTAGAGGATCACCCTGGACTGTCCAGGAGAGGTAGCAATAAGTCGGGCCATGGGGTGGCAGGACCGGTCGCACCCCAGGAGAAGGGGCCGGAGGCGGCAGAGAGGAAATGGAGACACACCGTGGTGGGTAAATTGATCGCCGAAGAGCGGAGTGGCATCATCTGAATCAGAGGACAGTTGAGCCCTCGTGATCTAGAAGAGAGACAGAGGGGAGGACACGGTGCCGGGCATGGGAGGGACGGCTCCGAGTGCGACCTCAGGGTCAACAGCGGGGTCTCCATATCCGTTGGTGGCGGCCATCAGTCGATTAGAAACTGAGGAAATGGTTCTCGGGGCAGAAGGGGATGTCCAGACTGTGGAGGCAACACAGTAATTTGGGGCCGAAGGAGTAGGAGCTGAACGTGATATCATCATCCTGTGCAATGACTACGTGGAGCAGTAGGTGGTGCTGGATCGCAATCTAAGCACTACGCAAGTTCCCTCGTGTTGAGTGCTGTGTCAGGTAGTCTTCCTGCGTGGAGGCGACCCGTGAGTTGTAGTTTTGTGTTGAAGGGGTGGGTTACGGGGGCTACAGACTTCTGACTCATGGTGAGTGATAGCATGGGGATTCATACTCATGGGAGCCTATGGGAGGTGGTGTAGGGGAGGGGGGAAGCAGTCTTTGTTGGGTGTTGTTTTTTGCCTGTTTATGTAGACTTCGGAAACACTACAGACATGTAGGCATGCTAGCTCTCACCTTCTGAATTGCTGGCAATTAGTAGTCCCGCCCACATGCCCGGAAGTAAGGGACGGACCCCCCGCGGTCCCTCTTATAGTACAATGACTCTCACAAGTGACATGGGGTCCCCCCGAATCAATCTGTGTTTGCCTTTTCTGTGCTATCATCAAATGTAAACGGACTTGGGGACAATGTTAAACAAGGTCTGGTGTCTCAGTACATAAAGAGAATACACCCAGATGTTGTGCTTCTACAGGAGACACATCTCAAAGGCACCAGGTGTAAATGTTTGGGTAGAGGGCCTATGTTACATTGGCACATGCAGGTTACACATCTGGCTCCAGGGGGGTGGCGATTTTAATCCGTAAATCCCCCCCCCTTCATGTCTCAAGACAGAGGGTGGACCCAGCCAGAAGGCACGTGGGTGTATAGGGGTTTTGGGATAGACTGAAAGTACTGTTTAGAAGTGTATATGCCCTGCCTAGACTTCAGGCTCCTTTTTTGGACAAGCTTGCAGAGATTTTATTGGCAGCGGCCTCCTCGACCCACATGGTGAGAGGTGATTTCAGTGATGTAATGGATGTGGAGCTAAATCGCTCAGGGATGTCTGGGGGACGGGGCTCACATACCCCACTGTATCAATTTGTGGCAACACTGGGTCTGTTGGATCTTTGGCGATGCGCTCACCCATTGACAGGAAATACTCCTACTTTTCTGGGGCCCATAAAGTATTTTCTAGGCTGGATTACATTTTTGCTCCATGGGGGACATGGAGGTGGTCCGCCAGGTGGACTATCTGGCCCGGGGTTTGTCGGACCACTCCCCCCTGATGCTACGGATTGGGAAGTCAGAAGGGAGATCCCAAAGATGGAAGCTTGGGGCATGGGACCTGCAGGACCATGAGGTGGCGCGTGGGCTCCGTGTAGACATGGAAGTATACTTTCAGGAAAATCTGGGATCAGTTGAGTCCTCTGTGATACTCTGGGAGGTGTTTAAGACAGTGATAAGAGACAGTGCGCAAACCTTAGTGGCACGGAAGAGGAAAAAGGCATTTGAAACGCTGGAAAAATACGAGCAGCAACTCCTAGAGATGGAGGGTGCCCTGGCACAGGTCCCGGTTCCTCCCGACCTTAGTCGCTTTGAGCTAACTAGAGCAAAATATAGAGCAGTGGCAGAATCGGAAAGTAGAGCTCGACTGCGCAATGTCAGTGTAGGCTCTATGAAAAAGGTGATAAGGCAGGGAAACTCCTGGCCTGGCTGGGTAGGAAAAAAATGGGAGCGAGGTGGGTAGATGAGGTGGAGACCCAGGAGGGGGTTTGGGTTTCCTTGAATACAGAAATTGTGGGGGCCTTCGCCGACTACTATCGGACTTTGTACCGGGCCCGCCAGATGTAAGAGCCACACCACATAAGGGACTACTTACAAGGCATTGTGGTCCCCACCTTGGATGCCGAGGACCGGGCGGCCTTAGAAGGATATATTACCATAGAAGAGGTTAAATCGGCCATAACGGGTCTGAGCTCAGGGAAAGCTCCAGGCCCTAATGAGTTCCCAGCAGAGCATTTTAAAAAGTTGAGCGATCTGGTAGCCCCCCATCTCCTGGTGATGTTCCTGGAAGCAAGAAGCAAGGGCACACCCTGGATTTAAGGACAGCAGAAATAGTGGTTATTCATAAAGGGTGCCAACTTAAAACGTCCTGCGCATCCTATAGGCCGATTTCCCTCTTTATTGTAGAGGTGAAAGTGCTGGCCACAGTACTAGCCACACGCCCCCATGGAGTTATTACCTCTTTAGTTCACAGAGACCAATCTGGCTTCATGCTGGAACGGTCCACGAGATGTAACCTGAGGCGTACACATAACTGGATACATACCATCTTGCGCCGCTCGGACTTGCACATATTTTTGGCCCTAGATGCTGAAAAAGCATTCGATGTGGTACACTGGCCCTTCCTGGAATGTACTTTGGAGAGGTTTGGGGTGGGATCCAGATTCCGGGAATGGGTGCAGCTGCTCTACTGCAATCCGGTGGCAGCGGTCAGGGTGAACGGGACTCTGTTGTCTGAGTTTCTTATCGCAAGAGGTACCAGACAAGGCTGTCCCTGGTCCCCCTTGGTATTTGCCCTCACCATAGAATCCCTAGCATGTACGATCCGTACCCACCCCCAAATAAATGGGTTCAGGCTGACAGAAGAGGGAAGGGAGGAAGAACTTATCTCCTTTTACGCAGATGATATCCTTCTCTACATAGCAAAACCTCTAGATTATCTGCCGAGACTCTTCCAGGTTTTTACAGAGTACGGGAGCTATTCTGGGTACCAAATTAACTGGGATAAGTCAGTGCTGTACGGCCCACAGGAGGACACAGTTCTCCACTCTCTTCCAGGTCAACTAAAGTACTCAAGTGAGGGATTCAAATACCTTGGCATCTTTATGACACATATGGCGGACCTCTGTCATGCCCGGAATTTAGAGAGGGTGACTGAAATGTGCAGGGCTGATATAGAGTGTTGGGGGGCTCCCACTTACCCTGATGGATAGGGTGGCTATGTTTAAAATGATCCCCTTACCAAAGTTATTATATGTCCTACAAAATACGTATTACCGGATCCCACAGGGGGGTTTCCCTGCCCTGGAGCGGGACTTGCGGGCCTTTTTATGGGAAAAGAGACACCCGGGCTTTATGCTCAAAATCCTGCAACGTAATCAATACAGCGGGGGCCTGTCCCTGTCAGACCTGGAAGCTGATTATTGGGCTGTGAATCTGATCAACATTAACGACTGCACGTTTGCCCCTGGTGACCACCCTACTTTTAGGTTGGAGAGAATGCAGTGGGAGGAGAGATAGGGGGTCATTCCGACCCTGGCGGTCCCTGACCGCCAGGGCCGGGGACCGCGGAAGCACCGCCAACAGGCTGGCGGTGCTTCCTGGGCCATTCTGACCGCGGCGGTAAAGCCGCGGTCAGAAAAGGGCAACCGGCGGTTTCCCGCCGGTTTACCCCTGGCCCAGGGAATCCTCCATGGTGGCGCTGCTTGCAGCGCCGCCATGGGGATTCCGACCCCCTTCCCGCCATCCTGTTCCTGGCGGTTTTTACTGCCAGGAACAGGATGGCGGGAACGGGTGTCGTGGGCCCCTGGGGGCCCCTGCACTGCCCCTGCCACTTGCATGGGCAGTGCAGGGGCCCCCTAACAGGGCCCCATGAAGATTTTCAGTGTCTGCTTTGCAGACACTGAAAATCGCGACGGGTGCCACTGCACCCGTCGCACCCCTACAACTCTGCCGGCTCCATTCGGAGCCGGCTTCATTGTTGAGGGGGGTTTCCCGCTGGGCCGGCGGGCAACCTTCTGGCGGTCGCCCGCCGGCCCAGCGGGAAAGCCAGAATGGCCGCCGCGGTCTTTTGACCGCGGTGCGGTCATCCGGCGGTTCCCTCCAGGCGGGCGGCTCCCGCCGCCCGCCGGGGTCAGAATGACCCCCATAGTGTCTCCATTACTTATATAGTGGTAGGGGAGTGTGGCGGCTACTGCCCGCTACACAGGTGGCTCATGGAGCCTGGGCTAGGGCAACCAAGGTGCTGGGTTGGATGCTCAGACTCAACAGGATGACCCCCCTGTGGGAGGGTGGCTGGCTGTCAGAAATCGGAAAACTGACCGGATTCGAAGTGTGGGATCATATTGGAATCTCCAATCCAGGAGATGTGTTGGAAGGGGGGAATCTTATGCCCTTTGAAGCACTGAGGGACGCCTATGGGCTCAGTAAGATGCCGTTCCTCTACTATGCTCGACTGAGGCATGCTTGGAGGGCAGAGGCCCTCCCTAGGATAGAAATACTGGAATAGGCCCCACTGGAAGGTAGATTGTCGACAGAACAGTTAACAATGAAAGCTGCCTCTACCCTTAACAATAATATGCCAGACACCCTTAGTAGACTACGCCGATGGTGAGAGGCTGACTTAGGTGACATGGAGGATATAGACTGGGAAGCTGCGCTGATGTTTCCCCGAGAAATTGCTGTCAGGTCTAGACTGCGACTAATTCAGTTTAAGATCCTTCATAGGATATATTATGATAGGCAGCGTCTACATACTATGGGGCGGGGCGCAACAACCGAATTGTATATGATGTCAGGGACAGATGGGCACCTTTTTCCATACCATTTGGGGTTGCCATGTACTGCAGGAATACTGTGGGAAGATCGTGGTGGAACTGCAGGGGGTGGTCACGGAGCGGATCCTGCTTGATCCTAAATATATCCTCATTGGTATTCCCAATGATATAGGTGTGCCCAGGGCAAAACTCAAATTCTGCAATCTCTGGTTGGTGGTGGCTAAGAGAGATGTTGCCAGTTTGTGGGGAGCAGTGCCTGGACCCACAGTAGAGATGTGGGGGAGAGGGATGGATGGCTTTATGATGGCAGAAAAGGTAACATACACAAACAGAGGTTTGGTTGATGTATCATTCACTAGCTCTGTAGGGAGGCAAAGTCTGGGATTCCACTGGGGCTCACAGAGGTCTGTAATCTATAGATGGATGGGAGGGAGTGGGAATGGGACTCATGCGCAGTAGAACGGAAACTTCATAAAGAACTGTTTAAGGATATGTCAGAATGTCTGTGGGGCGTTCGGGGGGAGAGAGGGGTTCACGGTTGTTCCGTTTTGCTACCTTTGGTGCCTAAGTACAGTGCTGTTCTGTATGTATTTTTTAAACCTGGTATGCACCGGTTGAAAAATGTAATAAAAAGATTTTTTTTTTTTCTTTTTTTTTTTAATTGTGACCCATCACTCACATAAATAAATAGAAAAACAACATAATGGAAAAGATGGAAATTATTCCTTGTCCTCGTTTCTGACATAACATTTCTGAATACTTCCTCGATCTACATAAGCTCGTATGTTTTATAAATTAACAGTCCATATTGTTTTAATTATTTAAAATTGATATCTGTATTCCAAATCCATCTTATCCATTATCCATCTACCGAGATGACATACAGTGCCCTACCATTGAGACAGACTGCTATTTCCATAAGACATGTAGATGTACACAAAGCATTATTAGACCAAATTACGTTGAAGCATTCCAGGTGTCAAAAAATGAACCATTAGACCGTCTGCAGAAGGAAGAAGAACATTGTGTGTGAATACCTGCTAATCAAACTTGCTGGATGTAGAAGCAACTTGCTCTGAAACACTTGGGACTTGCTAACATCTTCATAAATTTTCCAAGCAATCAAATGCAACTGGTCTTCCCCTGTGAATGAGTGCAAGAGACGCTGAGGAAAGATAAGTCTAAAAAAAAAGGGAAAACTCCCTTAGCAATGTGCATCGGCAACAGCTCCATTGCTAGACCGTTTTCTTCCATCATCGGGTTTAGACTTATGTAGATGTTGCTTCCGGTCTTAATGCTAAACATGTGCTCTGGGGCCTGTTTCTTTGCATTTCCATCATTGAGAAGATTTCTTCTTTAACGCTCTTCCCCTACCTGTTCGATGCACTCTGGACAGCATCACTGAAGATCTGATCCCTGACCTGCTACGTACCCTACCCCCGGGTAACCGCCACCTTCCCTACTGACCGGAGCATGAGGAGGTGTGGAGTGTTATGGGATGGACACCCATCAGGAAATGCCATCCGTACCATGCAAAATATCCCTGGACTCACCTCCACAGCTTCTGTTACCTCTGCCTTACCCCAGAGCACAAAAACACTTACTGCACCTTCTGTTTGTTATTCAAGAACAATAAGGCCCTTCATCAAGAGAGACACTCTGGACCATACCAAGATACATCAACCGACTGAGGAAACAAAAGACGCCTTTGGCAAAGTGGACCCGCTGGGTGCCATGCAGAAGGAAGACACCGAGTCTTCAGGCATTCCAGCCCATCAGCCCAGCCAAGAGTTAATTGGCTCTGACTTTTTTGAGTCAGGAAGAAGAGGCAGATGAAGATGTTTAGTCTACCTCAGCCAACACTGTCCCGTGTATGCAGTCCACGCCTAGAGTGGTGAGTAGAGTTGAGACTCAAGCTTACAAACAGAAAAAAGACAACACATGGAGGTAGAGCACTCTTCCAAAGGTGGGTCGGGCATCAGGCCCTTTGTGTAAACTACCACCACCTCCAGGTCTGCCACCACCCTCAGGCTCCGGTCAAGAACGAGTTAAGGTGTCGGAGCCACTACAGGATCCAGCCAAAGACCCACCGGTCTTTGAGTCCAAGGGACATCTGTGTGCTGTGAAGACCAAGCACATATCGAAGCCAAAGACTCTGTACCTCCTCCTCAATAGGTGTCGGCCCCGACACAGCCACCCACAGTCAGCTCTGAACACTCTGAGAGGACAATCTTCGAGATGCTTCAACAGGAGCTTGTCAAATTATTATCCACTCTCTCACTGGCAGATGTCCGCTATCCTTGGACAGACTTTGCCCAAGAAAAGGAGGCTCGTCATTGAGGACACTACAGAACCGGATGCCCTCCACATCGTGTGAGTGGCCAAAAGGGTCAAGGATAAGGCTACCAGCCCTCCATCTCCTCCTACACCCACTTCACCTCCACCTACAATGCCTCAACCTCCACCTCCTCCAGGTTCCACAGAAGGGTCACCACAGTCCCTTTTGGACACATGCAGGCCAGACCATATATCCCACTAGAAGACTTTGAAGCTGGTCTCTATACACATCCCACAGACAATCTATGGGAGGATTAGGATGTAGCGACTCCAGGGATCCAGACCTCGAGCATGTCCCTCTTCGGGCTTCATCCTCAGACAACACAACCTCATATCATGGGTTTATTCAGAATGCATCTGTCTAACATAAGGTAGACACGCTTGTTACGTCTGAGGACGACGAAATACTGGTGGAGATACTAATCAGGGCTGAAAGTTCCTTCCAGTTTGTCTCAATGGTAAAAGGCATGATTAAAACCACCCAGACACTTTTAAAGTGCCAGAATTCTGGGAATAGAAATGAAATTGAAACCTTTCTCTGACCCCTGAGGGAGGCATATCCCTCCGGATTCTCTGGTGGTGTCCACTGCTTGACAATGAGCTGCAGCACAAGCTACGGGCAATGCTCCCCAAGCTGAATTGAGAGAAAGCACATTGATGCAGCTGGCAAAAGGGTGGCAGCCGATGCCTCCAACTTCTGTCACTTTGCAAGTTCTGTGAACCTGCTGTCATGGGATGCTAGACCTCCAACCCCAGTGCATGCCCTCAGGCAAGCAGGTGGTTGACACCCTTTGAGAAATGGATTGTTACGTGATCCAATGATAAGAAATATTTTTGCCTTCCTTAACAGGCCTTCCACCCAGTCTAAATCACGGGCACAAAACCGATGGGAATTAGAGATGGAACTTTCTTATACTGACAAGGAATGGTCAGATATCCTTTGGTGAGCCTGTAACTCTGCCCAAAGCATCTCTGGCAAAGAGACCCACTACTGGTACTCTACTCCTGTCTGGGTGGCACAGTAGAGAATGGGTGCCTCTGATAAATGCTGGCATAGCTGTTGCAAGACTGGAATGCTCATTTATCTCCTCAGGCATTGCCCCAAATTAAACCTCTACTGGGAGGTGGTCCTCCAGGATATAGATGAGATCTTTGACACCGCTCTCCGCAGTTACATACTTTTGGGTCTACCCAATACCTTGACGTACCCCCTGCGCTCCCTTAAAGGAAGGGCCATTACATTGGGCCTCTGGGCAGCCAAGCAGGTTCTTCTGGCCACCTGGGGCAAAGATTCTGTTCCAACCCACCTCAAGTGGCTCCATACCAATGGTGGCTGCTGACATTTGAAAGTGGTGGAGAGTAAAAGTTGGGTATGACTTTTATATAGCGAGTGTAGTGAGGAAGCTTGATGGACAAATGTGGGATCCAAGGTGAGTCCTTCTCCCAAGAAAACATTGACAAATAGTGCATTTGAAAGCAAATGAATTTAGTGAGAAAGCAAGGTTTATAAAGTGGTGGGAATGTATAGTCTTGAAATACTACTCACTAAAAACTGCCCCATATCTTACTTCATTAATACGTTCAACAGTTACTTTAATGTGCAAATTGTACAGTGCAACAACTTCAGGCCCTTTAAAGGGTGTGCTTGCCTAGTGTCTTGCACTGCATGCAGCATCACCTTTGGATAAAAATGCTCTAACCAGGCATCAGGAAGCACCCACAGCTGATGGCTGCAATCAATCATATAAATGTATGTGCAGACAGATCTTTAAGTGTGATAGAAAAGTGGGGGCTTTCCTAAAAGTCACATGTAAAATAAATGTCTATGATTCCCATAGTGTGCCACCCGGCCTGTATTCTGGTTTCTCTCTTAGATGTTATTGCACCCAGAAATACAACATAACATCTGACATACACCTAAAACCTGTAGTACTTAGCTGTTTAAATGAGTAACAACAATGATTAGTTAAAAGTAATTAACAATGGAAATGTTTCAATTCTGAAATTGTGAGACTGTGAATTAAATATTATTGAGGCCTATGGAAGGAGTATGGCCTTCAGTTAAGTGTGCTTTACGTTAGATATGTATGCCATCTTTCACTTCCCATCTCATCCATCTACACAGTTTCAACCTCCTCTCTTTCCTCTTCAGCACCCTCTTTTCCCTTTCATGTACTCCCTCGCTTTTACCACCCAAAACATACACTCATTCACATTTAAGCACTTTATTTCATTTTGCTTTTGCCTTATAAATAGTTTGACCTCTACGCACCCCTTCACACTCATTTACACTGAATTTCATTTGCAACTGGAATACATGACCATTGTTTTGTGTGCTCTGCAGAGACACCAACACACTGTCAGGCATTTTGATTTGTCTTCAGCCTCAGTACCAGCGCTCTCAATTAAAGCCTCTCATAAACAACTGCCACAAGTCAAAGGATGCACTATGCAACAGTAATGCAATGCACAGAAACACAGCATTGTGAAACAGCCAACTCTTGGGGAATGCAACATTAAGTAAAACATGTGAAATACGAGGAATTAAATGGCTGACACACATTAACACACATTTTATCATTCATTGTTCGCATATCAATCCATGTTTGTGGCAATAATGTTAATGGCATGAAGATAGGGCTAGTTCTAATGGCATACAGCAGATAACTGGCTTTACTGTAAGGACGTATTTCCACCCTTGCTCTTCACTTGGATATTTGGATCTATTTCACAAGGGAGCAAGAACCCTGCTCGTCTTTTGGAATAGTTTCACGAGGAAAAAATACAGCAGGTCCACTTCTAAAGGAGCCAGCGATCTGCAGCCAGGGCCTGGGGTGTCACATGGGGGAGGTTAGCGTGACAAGGGGTCTCAGCACAATAAAAATAACACACGATTAGCATTATAATACTTACCATTACCGAAGACAAGGCACTAAATCATACATGCTTGCATCCACTCCTAGTGTATGACAAATGGGAAAGGGTGGGATCTTTGCCTGTTAATGATAGATGGCTGCCCTCACACAGGGATGAAGACTCCAACGCCCAAAATAATGACAATAAAAGCTTCACTGACCTATAGTGGATACTGCCATAGACCACATTGGAAACAAAGGGCTTTAGAGCAGACAGACGTGCATCAGTGTAGAAAGTTGATTACTGCCTGACTTCCGTCTTGTGCTTCAAAGCGAGGCTGGGCAGGCACTTGGGACTAACAGCCCAGACTTAAATGCATCGATTTGTTTAGAGATACTATTGTATCTCTAAACAAATCGATCTACGTAATATTTATTATAAGAGTGTGTAGGAATTTCCGAGGAGCCCCATAACCCTAAAAGAGAAACCACGCCTGCTCCATACACTGGATGGGATTGAGTAGAAAATGAAGAAACTAACTGCTTCCCTTGAAAACAAACTTCTGAAGTGCGATAAAACTTGGGCACCACGCATACAGTATCTTGTGGACAAATTCCAAGAGCAAACGTTTTCCATTTACATAGGGCCCTACAGCTTACAGCACTCTGACCAACAGCGACGTCTCTTTGCTCTGAGTCAGCACCAAGTGAAGGAGTCTGCAAGCAAAGGCACTAATTCTTCTCCCAGACTGCCAGTAATGTCACCCATGTAGATACCCCCCCCCTTTTTTTCTCCTTCCTCCCTGGCCCTAGTTACCACCCCAATCCGTCTTTTTCCTAATCTTCCACCCTACCCCCTTGTTTCTTTTCCACATCCGCCTCTGGGATGTAGGTGAGCTCTATTGTTCTAAGTTAAACTTCAGTAAAATGATTTGAACCATAAACCTCACAAGGGCGGTCCTATATCGAAGCAGGTGTAGCCCGGTGCACTGTCAAGTGCATCCAGACCTGCTACCTAAAACGTAAGAGAACCCTGCCTACTCCACCAAGGCCGCAGTCCACCAAGAGAAGAGAGCCACTACGGCTTTATTCCGAAACATCCTTATATCTGACATTTGTAAGGCACCTACATGATCAAATCCACATACCCTCACCAAATATTATTGTGTGTACATCCTAGCACGTCAGCAAGCTAGGGTTGGCCAAACTATCTTAAGGACTTTGGGCCTGATTACTGTCATGGTGGAGGGGTGTGATTACTTCATCAGACGTGACAGATATCACGCCCACCATCCTACAAGTTCCATTATATTCTATGGAACTTGTAATACGGCGGATGGGATATCTGTCACGTTTGTGACTTTGTAATCCCCTCCGCCAAGGTCGTATGAGGCCCCAAGTTTGAAAGATTGGCACCATCCACTGGCTGCCCACCACTTATAGGAGT
Source organism: Pleurodeles waltl (assembly GCF_031143425.1). Classification (NCBI taxonomy): domain Eukaryota; kingdom Metazoa; phylum Chordata; class Amphibia; order Caudata; family Salamandridae; genus Pleurodeles; species Pleurodeles waltl. The sequence continues at coordinate 173,104,114 of NC_090450.1, read as the reverse complement.
ACTACTTTACAGTCTACGCAGTGCATGTGTACTTACAGCCACTTGCTACAAATGGAATATGTTACTTTGTAAGCATCTGTTCGTATTGTGATGTGCTGTAGATTCACATGTGCCACGACCTCCCTGAAGCCAGTGGTTGTTTCAGATATTTCTTCATTGTTAACCCCTCATTCCTTGTACAAAAACTAATGCATTGTTGCCGTTCTGTATATAGTTACTGCTCCATCCATTGTGCGAAAATCAGTCTTAACAGTGAAGCCAGAGCCCATGTACATTGCTAACTAAGGAATGAGTCACACCTTATCTTGTGACTCGAAAGAATTGTTAGAAGAAAAACAAGTTGCTAAAAACGTCTGAGCCCAATACTAGAAGTCTGTATATGAAGAGCATGTGCATCTACAGCACTTCACACCATGAACAGATGCTTAGAGGGTAAGTAACATATTTCTTCTGCTGTAGCCAACAGACTCGGCTAAATTCATATTGATTAAGATTATATGATGAAAGGTTCAAATTTGCTTAGGCAGCTAGAGAGTCGTGACCAACGTTATGCACCCTCCGTGTATACCGACTGTCAGGATTAGAGTTAGGGAAGGAAAATCCAAAGGTTACAGCCGACTGTCCCAATTGTCCACCTGTTTCAACCAATGTTGATTAAGAACTCGGTGGGGGGGGTGTTGGAGATACTGGTACCGAATGGTGCAACAACAGCCTTCTCTTGTCTCGGAAACCCTTCACAGTAATCTTGACATAACACAGAGACAAACACAAACTAATAGATTCTTGTGACCAAACACAGGAGACATTGGACTATGGGGTTACCTCTCGCTAGGCTTGGATAATCCACGAGTAGCCTCGGTCCCACCAGTTGCAGGCTCAGAGCCGAGGAGAGCAGCACAGCGCTACCAAAGTGGAATAGACGGTACTCCGACAGCAGTTCCTTGTGAGCAGGTCTGAATGGAGGTAATGAAGGATACTTCTGGCAGTATGCAGGATGGGATGAGGGGTCAGAGAGAACCAAAGAGAAATTGGGCGAAACAGTTCAATGGAACCGAGAACTGAGAAAGGAAGGAAATTATAATAAAGTGCAGGGATGCAAATACTGGGTGCTGAACTTGTTCATTAGCATAGGTAGCCAAAGAACTGGGGAACGTTGCACACACCTATCAAAGGGTCACTTAAAAGAGTGTTTTATAGAGCACTCTCCCTCTATTTCACTGGACCTCCGACCCCTAAACGGGAAGTGGAGATCACCTAGTTCTCCTACAAGTTTCCATATCCCCGTCTTCAGATCTTTTTCATGCCTGACCTCCTTTGATCCTGAATGAAGGTTTATACTCTTGAGATCGGAGTAAGGCTCCATGGTCTACCTTCCTATTCTTGACAATCCTTGCCCTGCCCAACATACTTTAAAGTACAAAACTGCCTCAGTCAATTGAGGGGCACAAAATCCAGACCCTTCAGTTTACCAATTTCGAATCACATTTTGTTTTTAACTCTTAGCCAACACATGTTTCACGATAACTAAGCCATTCCTCAAGGCCACAAGTTTAGCAGTTTAAATAAATATGTATCTCTAACATTTCCCATTTTTCAACATAACTGTTTACAAAATCAATCCCCCATCTAAAAAGGTTTTCAGGGCTCAAGAACATGATAAATGAATGTAAATAATGGGATATGTTATTACAATAATATAACCACTTAATTAAAATCCTTCCTGACATAACAGTAAAAGACTAATAATTACACAAATCGTCTTTGACGTTATTGACATCCACGACCACAAGTCCTCAGTCCCCGATTAAATCTATTACCCTCTCGCCATTGATAGCTTTGTTGTTAACCAGCATACTGTCAAGAGTCATCGGCCATCGCATCATCGATAACCGACACTGTTGACAGCACATCTACTGGCGATGACTGATATTTGAGGATTGACATTTGTAGTCCTCACTCATTTGAAACACCTGTAACCTTTCCTCAAAACGCCTCCATTAAATTAGACTTTTTAACTACCTTGGCATATCCTTTTGTGGTTAGGACTGGAACAAGAATGATCTGGACGGAGTCAGGTTTACTTGCTGTTAATCATTCGTCGGAGTCTGGTCTTCATTGTGACAGTCCTTCAATCCAACTCTCCCGCCTGAATTGATCTTCTGCTGCCCTTCATTTGTGTTTTTCTCAGGATAGTTGGAAGCGTGCTGAAGGCCCACGAGAGCTCAGAGGATTGACAAGGGGGCATAAACCTAAACAGTGGGTTGGATCAGTGTAAATTTTGATGGTGCAAATCTTGTTTTACATAGTGCAGGACTCAGGATAATCTAGCGATGTTAGGACTGATTCAGTGAGACCCAACAAGGTAATATTATGGAAATGGAATCAGGGTCACAGAGGTGTGCTCCAACTTTAGCCTGGCTGTAAATGTTGCCCGGTATATCTTATAAACTACTGGTTTCAGCTACAATTATTAAAGGCATACTTTAAAATAAGAAACGTAAATCAGACAGAATAACGAAGCTGAGATTTCACACTCGCAGCTACTTACATACGTGGCACCAACAAATGGGAAGCAGTGTTTTCAGAAACTCGTTTATTTTTCAGCAATTTTTAGTAGCAGGGGCCAGAAACATTTCCCGTGAGCCTATTCGGCGTTCTGCACAGAAAAGTGAATAGTTGCAACGCGGTCTTGTGCCGCGCCGGGTTTCCCGGGGCAGGTAAACTCCTGGAGCTGTGAACGTTCTGGTTCTCGGACCCGCCCCCATAACAGCTGCCAGTGAAGAAGGCGCGGTGCTAGGAGGCTGAGGCTGTAATGAGGCTGGTCTCGGGGACTAGCGGTGAACCCTCTGTTATGAGCCACTCAGAGTGCTGCGTTTTGTAGTGTAGTTCTGTCGGATACTGACTTCTAAATGACCTGGACCCGAATTATCCCAGCTGCTACAGGTCTTCTTTTCTTTCCAGCCCCGGAAAATGATGTAGCTCCCTGCCTTTCTGAAGCAAACCTTAGGAGCTTCTTGCTTTTAACAAATGCAGCAACGAATTAGGCCCAATAGGAGAAAACCATAGTAAAAGCAAACGCAGCTACCAGAGCAAGGCTGCCTGTTCTGTAGTCCTCCTCGTGTGCGTGACTGGGTGGTACACGGACAGCACTGCTCAGTTCGGTGGGATGCCATTCCCTCTGCTGTCTCTGTGGTAATACAGCACTGCCCTGTACTGCAGATTTGTTACTGCCCTGTGCGGAGAACAATGATAGTGTTAATTTATTACAGCATTTAGGAGCGCACAACACCCCACTGGAATAAATGCACCGTGTACAGGAGTTTTTTTGTGCAGCGGCTCAAAAAAACATGTTTTACTCCCCAACACTGCCATCTAGTGGAGAAATGATCAACAACCCTATATATTATACATTTGCTATGATTTTAAACAATTGTGTGTTTTCTTTGACGCTGCCTCGTTTGTTAAAGAGAAGCTCCTTTTGACATTAGCCAACATGACACTTTAAAACGTTAGTGTGCGTGTGACACTACAATACAACAACGCATTGGGCAATCACCAGGTCAGTTCATCTTCTTTCCTGACAGGGCGGGTGCTGTCCCAATGCAACAAATCAAGACCCACCGCGCCCATCAAGCCCGTGTCCACGATGTTATATCATCCTTTTGGGACCAGAGACCTTTAACAAGAAATCACACTTCAATAACCAATGTATAACTATTTTTAAACAGGACGCATACTTTGAAAACATGTAAATGAAGTATGAAAGGTGTTTGAATTATGCTACAGAGAAACAACCTAAGGTACTGTAACATACAAAGATGTGTTCTTTATCGAGGAACCTGTAGCTGCAGAATGCTACAGCAAGGATTTGAGTGTTAGGATCTCTAGTCACACATTAAGGAACTGCAGCCTTCCACAGCAAGAATGTGTGCTTGACTCGAGAGACATCTACTGAAAGCCTAGGGTACTACAGTCTGTATTGAGAAAATGCCTATTAGGATAGCAGCTATGAATGCCAATGGTTCTTTTAAAAAAACAGAAAAAGCAAGGCATTTTGGCTTTAACAGTGCTTGTTTAGTGCCACTTACCTCTAAAGTCAGTCCTTCTTCTCATTTCAGCTGCGGTGTAGCTGTAGATGTGCCCCCACTAGAATCATGCCGCTCTCATGTGTCTTTCAGGTGGAGGTTTCCGGCCCTCTAGGGGTTGGGGCTTCGCTGTTACCTTAAAGCCGGCCCAAAGTTTCAACCCCCTAGCTAACTTGACAGTAGGGTTTAAAGTTTTCATCTGTCCACCTCATCGGCCTTGCTGAGATCCCCAAAGGGCACCTTTACGTTTTTTTTCCTATCACTCTTCCTTTTCTATTCCTATACATAGTTCTTCCATCTTTCTTGCTGATTTTGCGGTTCTGTGATTTGCCAATCTGTATGTCAGTCTTGCGCCTGTTTGGCCTAGAGCTTACATGGCAGTCTCAGTATTGAGTTCGGTTGGGGCACTTGTTGGGTGCTGACAGAGTCAGGAAAGGTAACCGTGGCTGTGTGAGTGTGGATTGATTAGGAGTATACGAGCAGTACAATGGTGACTGCTTAGGCCACTAGGTCTAGGTTCGAGCTATGGCTGTGGCAGAGACGCCAGCAGTAGCAGCTCCCAACCTTTATTCTGTAAGCAATGTGGATGACTGAGGGCTGAACAAGTGTACGTGGTTATGATCAATAAATATACTGTACTTAATGCTGAGTGAATATAAGGATCATGATCTTTGTGCCAAATCGGACATTGTTGATGCTCTGCTTCATCGACAAGTAATTAAAAGCAAGGCTTCATATATTGAATGTAAACTTACGCCATTCGCCAGGCAAGAATAATTCATTTCCTAGTTCTGTTTAGAGATTACAAATAATTTTACAAAATAGCTATATTTTGACCCGAAAGTGCCATAAACAAGGCCCTCATTACAAGTTGGTCACCGCGTTATCCCTTGATGAGATACTACTTCGTCCAGTTCAGAGTGGCCCGGTGTTTCTTTACCAGAGATTATCAGGTTAGAATACTGGGCCGACTATAACTGGGTCCGATCCACACCTGAAAACTGCAGTTGAAGACGGACAGGGCTGCAGGTACAGGTGTAGATGGGAATCCGCCTAGAGTTGCCAAAGTCTCCCCTGGTCTCAAGACAACCCCCCCTACCCCTAGCCGAAATATCCCTGACCCGCACCAGCCCTCACAGATTTGTAGCACCTTTTCAGAATAGATGATAAATATCAGAGAATTTGTCTCCAGACTCAGGAAATGCATGAAGAAATGAACTCATTAACTGTGGTTCTGACTGGTTATTCCTCATTCCAGGGACCAATTCTTGTAATGGCCAGATGTAGGTGCGAGGATGCTAGACCGATTCACCCCCTCAATAATTCCCCTAAGCCCCTGTTTCCTATTGTCCCCAGTATCCACACACCTAAATCTGGCCAACTCAGAATAAGGACCAGCGAGTCAACGCTCCCGTGTCTAGGAAGAACAGATTTTGATACGATAGGGGCTTAAGACAGGGTTTCAAGCCTCAAGGAAAACTGGAGCTTTAGGCCGATGAAGGCAAAGGGCACGTACAAAAACCATGCCTGACCGACCTTAGTCTATGGAAATGACTGGTGAGCAAGCAGGGGTGGTTGCTGGACCTCTACACAACCAATTAGGAGATCCCCAAATGTTGCTTGGATCACTTGCTCAGCCTCCTTAGTCTCTAAGGGTGCTGAATGGTTTGTGCACAATACTGGACGGGGCAAAGATAATGCAGGGTCAGAGGGAAGGATCCCACTGAGGTGAAACAAACATGGTGACCGAGAGAAAGACCACTAAGTAAAGTTATCACTTAGCTCAATTTCACCGGTTGGTTAATATTTGGCAGGCCCCCTCGGGTGATGGTAGAGAAGGATTCTTGGTGCCCAGGATCAGTGTCTCTGCGCACTGTGGGCTAGCTGGGGGCTTCAGCACAATCAAAGACCGCATTAGCAGCAGCCGTCAACGGCTTACCTTAGACGTATCCTTGAGGAAATGGGAAACACTTCGCTCCACATTCAGGAAGCATCTCTGGAGATTCCATGTAGGTCGGCATCGGTGTAGATCTTTAAAGTCCTTGATTGAGACCCGTTTATATTAGCAATCCTCAGCAGCTGGACAGCAGCAAACTGCCAATTGCACGCCATGGTTTAAAGTATGCAGAACCCATTCCTTAAATTAGATTGAGTTTTCCTACTTGCCCTGCTCACAGTATGCACTGTGTGTACCTCTGTACTTGCCACTATACAGAGGGTATCCATTAGGGGCTGCTCTGGCAAGACACAGCCAGACAGGCCTTGGAAGAGAAGGCGGCAACAGTAAGTGTTGCTACTGTGGAAGTGTCAATCCTCCAACTCGCATACTCTCAGCTGAAGGTAACCCTAGATACAGGTGTTTTGAAGATTTCAAGACTTATTTTGTTTGTGTGGACTCCAGATTTTTGATCATAATTAATGGAGCCGCAATCATACATTGATTGCAAACTTTGTCTTCATTAAAATAAAATAATTTATGCAGGCACCACAAGGCAGCTCTTCTGGGTGTATGTTTCATACCCCAAAAATATATACTCCCATCACCAACCAGGAGATCCCCTTGAAACATGTGGTGAATAGACCAATTTAGGTTTTCCCCATCCCTGGACACGCATAAGACGTATCTGGGAGGTACTATTTTTGCAGATTGGACTACAAAAGCTGAGCCAAAAAGCAGATATTGAATGGAGCATCTGGGGACAAAAAAGAAATTGGAAGGAGGGGGCTTCTGGTGCAGATCTGGACTCTGATTAGATTTAAACAAGGCACTTATTTTCCACAAGCGAAGTTCCATCTGTCTGATTGGTAGAACTTCATCAAAAAGTCGAGCCACAATTCCATAAGTACTTTCAGCTTATGCTGAAAAGTGAAATTCAGTTTATGTAGGTAGAAGGCGGGGAGAGTGGGATTCTCTGCTTTCAGACATCAAGAATTCCAAGGAGTATTTATTTGCCTGGTCTCAAACAGGTACAGACGAAACTACTTCAATGTCCAGTTGCATGGTGGCCTGATCCTGATGACAGTCTATGGCTAATAAAAGCCATCGGGTGCTCTTGCCTAGTGTGGTCCCAGTATCATGGTTGAAGAGAGTCTGTGTGCTTGAAGAAGGTCATGCTTAGTCTGGCACTTTCAAGACCAGTTTCACACAAAGAGCCTTTTTAGGGCTATGAACAGTAAGCTGTCAAAGATCTCTTCTGCGTCAGAGGGTGGCTCTGCAGCTCCAGCTCGACTATGTATTTCCCTGGAAGTGACATCACAGAGCTGTATGTAGCACCAACCTGACGCTCTGTCATGCTGTTTGCTTCGGTGCGCTACGGGACAATCTAGAGTTGCTACCCATTGGATTTTATCTATCAACAAATGGCTATTTGCAAAATGCCTTTAGAAATCTCACCTCCAAAGAGGTCAGATTATCATAGATGTTGTTTCTCCTGCAATCTGAAATCCTTCTCGGGCCTCCATCCCGTCTGTCCTTGGATTATAGATTATGAACACCTCAATAAATTTGCCTTCAGCCGTGGCTTTGTGTACTTGATGGCTGTTGAATACTGGAAGGAAAGTTTTCTCACAATTCACGTCTGACATGAGCAACAATCATTGTCACTTCATATCCCATTCTCGAGAATGGTACAGAGGGAAGCATTTATCTGTCCCAAATTAAGAAAGTTTCAAACGAAGAAATCTTTTTCCTCTCGACATTGCTCCTGGTCGCAAGGCATCTGGTCAGCAGGCACAACCCTTAAATGCAACTTTGATCAAATTCAGATCCATTTTGTGATCTGGAGGACATAACCCTTGTTGGCCTAGTTTGCCTCCACAGCCCCTTTTGCTGGACCACTCCCAGCTTTTTTGCCCGCTTAAGTGGCAACTTTCACCTAGTTGGCTGTGTTCCGGCCTCCTTTAGCTTTCTCAGCACCTTCTGGCCCCAAAGGTGGCTGCGGGATATTCAGTTGTGCCTCGGCTGCCGGCCTCTACCCAAGCACCGATCAACCATGTTGATGCTCCAGGTCTCATTCCATCCCTAACTGCCCCTCTTCTGCTGCCAAAGGCCTTGTCAGTTGGCCAAGCATTAATGCCACTACCAAAGCCATCCAGGATGTTGGTTCTGAATCCACTTTTGGAATTACTTAGTCCCAAGACAGTTTTGGCTAAGAGGAAGGCACAATAACACTCAATAAATAATTGTCCAGTCTGTGCTTTTTCTTTAGAAACGTAAAAGTAATTTTTTTACATACACATCACTCAATACTATGCAGTATTTTACAACTATACATAAAGCTGGTGGGAATACCTTTTGGCAACATTATATTTGACCACAAAGTTCACAGTACCCCCTATCATCTACAGCATAGCTCATAACCATATATGGAGGGGTGCCAGCTTACATCAGGTCACTGTTACTACAGCTCAAGACTAAAAATCACATCATGATAATATTTCACTCCATCACTGACTTCAGTAACCATAGTCCCTCAGTACATATTAGGAATTATCAAGCATTGCAATCAATTGCCTGCATTATAAGTAATAAAGCATGGCATCCCACATTATCATTAGTAATGCATGACATCCTCTTCTTCACTAATTAGTGATCAGGAATTACAATAAGGTGCTCACATCATTATTAATAGGACCTTGCACCCTCTCAGGAACATGAAATACTGTCCGCTTTAACAACCCTCTAAATAAAACATTGCTGGTGACCATGGTGAATAGCACTTTTAAATAAAGCATTTTCCAAACCGTACCATGCACGTGTCTTTTTTTTTTTAAAAACAATTTTAGGCCACAGAACCTGTAAATAAACTTAGCCCCTAGAGGGTGCTGCACTTCAAGCTGTGGAGCTCCAGCTCCAGCCTGCGGAGTGTTTGGAAATAGAAGTGAATCCACAGGGTGATCATCCTCTTGCAGACTTCAAAACTTAGGGTCTATATTTTTGCAATATTCCTTTGGGCTTCCTTGAGGGGAGCTATGGCACTTCTGCAGCTCCCTGCACTCATATACTTGTTAGTGGTGGTCCTGCCGGCCTGGGGCCACCTCAAGCAGTATAAGAAGCCTCACAGGGCATTATGGGGCGCTCCCTATGGAGCGTAAATACTTTATTAGCGCTCCGGACGATTTTGTTTGATGTGCTGCACAGCGTCGTGGCTTGTCTTTCTCCTAATTTTCTTTAATTCCTCTTGGAGGTGCCTGGTCCCATTCTGGCACCACATGCACACTTAACTTAAGGGCCTCTCAGGGAGCCCACTCCTGGCTGCCAGACCGCCTTGTGTGTGATAACCTCTCCTCCAGGAGCCGGCAGCTCTTTATTCCTTGGCTCGCACCTGCGGGCAGGGCACTTGTGCTGGTGGAGTCCGCCTACCCCCACAGACACAAGAAGCTGGGTTGGCCCGCCATGGATGGGAGTGACCCCACATCCTATGTGGCTTGTCAAGGGTGCATACTTTGGGTACCAGGCCCACCAATCCATAAACTGGTCTGGGTGGGGTTGGGGACCACAGACCCTCTGAACTCTGGGCAGGGGTCCCATGCATATACCCTCCCTGGATTGAAAAATTAAAAGTACTCTTTGCAGCGACCCCCAAGCACAGGTATAGTGGGGGTTTTGAGCAGCTAGGGAGGGGAGCTCTGCACGCTCTGTAATCACGTTGAGGGTGATGATCATACCCTTGGGCCCATTGGACCATTTTCCATGCTTTTGGACTCATTTTCAAAGGTGAAATCCTTCTTCAGGTCATAATCTTGGGCCCGCTGAACCATTGTGCATGCTTTTGGACTCATTTTGCTCTTGGTGGCAAGCTCTACCCACCTGGAGCACTTTCCCTAGGCCTCCTAGCCTCTATGGTGGTGAATATTGCTAGGGGCTGGTTCCACCAGCTCTCTGTGTTAGCCTTTCTCCTCTAGGGATTCTCTCCTTGGCGCAGAAGTGCAGTTCTTCCTGGGACTTGCTCTTAGAGACTGTAAGGGGACCAGCTTCCCGGTTTCCAGCGAGATCCCAGCTGGTTCTGGAAGCAACTGTAGTCAAACTCTTTGGTCCACATGGATATCATTTGACTCCTCCTTCCAGTTGTCTGCTGCTGCAGTCTCCAGTCCCAGTGTCCAGCATAAAAACACAACGAAGAGAGAACTCTCCCCGTTGTGCAAAAACGTTTAAGGGAAAGGTGTAAGGTTCTAGAAGCCAGACAACTCTGGGCTATCCTGAGGTGCCACATCACCTCTCTGCCCCTGTCCCAACCATCCTGGACACTATGCTCAGATAAATGGTGCAACTCTGGAGTCCTGCCTCCTCTACCTAGCTCTTTTACCCCAGCCATAGAAGAGTGCATATGGTTTATGGTGGCACCTGTTTTCTGGAGAAGGCTTTAACTTTGCTTTGGGACACCCGTAAGGTGATTGCTTTTCCTTTCGTGGAAGTGTTGTCAAGGTTATGTTGCAAATTCTGTTCCACTGTGGGACATCTGGGAGATTCAGCTCTTATGTGGAACTTTGATAGTGTTGACATGCTTTCCTCTATTCTTCCACTTCCCTATATTCAGTTGAAGGTTCACCAGAACTGAGGCAAGTGAACTCATTTTCAAGGAGTTGGCTAGAGAATGGATCATGCGTGGGTTTGTTTACTAGATTTTCTGCGTCTGCTCAGCGATTTTGTTTTCTTTCAGAAGGACAACTTCCTTGTTGTTTGCCATTTATCAGTACAATCATTTTCCTCCGAGTACTCAATCGGAGCTCAGTGGAGCGGTCTGGTCCTCTGTTTCTCGTGGGTTTATGACAAGGGCCCAGGCACATGTACGTTTATGACTGTTCTACTTAATAACTGTACATATTCTGGTCCTATCACCTTAGTTACATTTCAGTGTTAGTGTTTTAGTCTGTGCGTCCACCCTTTGTTTTGTTCTGTGTGATAAATGGGTGATCCTCAAGTGGACTTTTTTTCCATAGCTGTTTCTGCTATCATGTTCTATCTAAAAGGGGATGTCAATGCCCGCTTCATTGCAGCCTTTTAAGCTTTGCATTGGGGTATTTTGGAAATGTTCTTGCAGGCTGATCATCATTTGATTTCCTGGTCCCAAGTAGGGTAGGGCAGCCCAGAAGCTGACAGTTGTCGTAATGCATCGTTTAATACAAAAGTGTTTTGCAGATTGAAGGTCCTTTTACTGGGACAAAAACTTTTCTTTGGCACTGACCAGGAGTGCTCTGGACTGGGAAGCGGGTTGGGCAGTAATGTGGATTCAATACTACTGACATCACCTAAGACCTGTAGTAATGGACACTTTGAGTCTGTGTGGCAACCTTCATTATTACCTTAGATCAATGGTTTCCAAACTTTTAATGCCGAGCCCCCCAATGGGAAAAAATATAATCAGCCCCTCACAGACTTTTTCACAATTATTCTATTAAATTGGCAATGTTCAAATATGTATATACTTGTTTAAACATTGCAGTTAAGTTCTGTTACCTTTTTAAAAATGTAATAAATGTTTTTCTGCTTAAAAGAAAGCCCTGTTATTTGCATAATGCTTCTTCTGGCCGAGGCCTGGTGCCCCCACTTCCCCCCAAGGATCATTTAAGGCCCCCCTAGGGTGGCCCGCCCCCCCCTTTGAAGACCCGGGCCTTAGATCCACCTCTTGGAGTGTACTGCTCTGGCATTGATTCACGTTTGAGGAATCTGCAGGTAGAAGTGTCCATTAATTGAACGATCAGCAGTGATTTTTCTAATGGACGCTCTATCTGCAGATTCCTCTCCGTACCCCCACCCCCTCTCACGAGTCCTGAATTTCCCTTCTGGATCTTTTATTTGAGACTGAATTCATTTTCCCTCATTAGTTTTGCAGTCACTCGCTGTGACAGAATTTGGGCACCCAGATGATTGTACCCAATCGCACAGAATGAAGCATTTTCTACTAGTGGTAAGTCAGACCTAGTGGCAAGTCTTACCTACCACAGCAGGTAAGACTTATTTATTATTGACTGTGGTGTTAGAGAGCTTAACATGGCTTACAACTGGGTTGATGATCAGTTCTTCGAGAGTGCACTTGCTCTGGCAGAGTCCCTGCCTCCAGTCAGCATGAGGACTACCTGTGTCTTTACTGGGTGCCTTTGCCACTCTACTCTTTCTCAATGAGCCGACATCTGGGCACGAGGCAGCTGATGGACGGTCCCTCTGACAAGGACACAATTGGTGCTGTAAAGTAAACTCATTACCTGCTGGTCTCTGGCTCCGCTCTGCAGCAGTTACTGTGGCACATCTGCCTCCAAGATAGAGTGGGACTGCACCGGCAGTCCAAGTGCATGCAGCACCCTCCATCCCTAATGATCGCCGGGACTCTGCCTTGGGCCCTGCTCCCATCCTGTGCCACTCTCATTGCCAGATGTATGCTCTGGACTTTTAGCTACTGATTGCAAGGGCTGCGATGTTTTCCGCCTTTAATAGTTTGTGCATTTTCCATTGCACAGTTGTTGTAGACATCACTCCTTTCCTCCCATTAACTGCCAGACTGCTGTAGCGCTAACATGTGATCACATCCAGATTAGTGTTTTCTATATTTCTAACAGAATGCTATACTTGAGAGGCTGTTAGTACACCCTTGCACTCCGGGTTACGTTTTCTGCAATCGTTATTTTTATATTCGTCAATGTATTGAATCTTAGAAAGCTTTCCATTGCAATTAGACTGCCGAAAAAACTCATCTTACTGCTGTTTGCAGCCAGGTGCAGTAACATTACCTCATGGCATGGCCCAGTAGTGCGGTCAGGGACGGCTTTAGCACGGGTGGCGCCTTGTGCAGCGTTTTTTTTGGGCGTTACCCCAACCCATAACCACCTCCTCAGATTCACTCACTGCCACCTGCAAATATGCCCCTCAGGTCTCCATAGCCCCCCTTTCACATAAGTTCATTTATTCGAAAGCGGCTGTAGAGCTGGCTTTACTAATCCACGTAGCTGTCCACATAAAATATAGTTCTGTACTTTGCAACAGGCATATTAACCCTCTGTGCTACTTTATTGCGAGTCTAAGGTGCCGCTAGACAAAACTCCCGTCCCTCTCCCTAGCAGGTACTTAGGGCCAGATGTAGGAAGCCTTTTGCATGTCGCAAACTGCGAAAAACGCAGTTTGCGGCATGCAAAAGGCCGAACGCGATGCTCATCCTCAAATTGTGAGTCAGTACCGACTCGCAATTTGAGGATGCGGCTCGCAAATAGGAAGGGGTGTTCCCTTCCTATTTGCGCCGCATCGCCATGCTGAGTTGCTTTGTGACTGCGAATGCGGTCGCAAACCAACTCGCAGTTACCACCCACTTGAAGTGGGTGGTAACGCATTCGCAAACGGGAAGGGGTCCCCATGGGACCCCTTCCCCTTTGTGAATGTCACTGAAAATATTTTCGCTGTTCCAATGGACCACTGCCTACTCTGGAGAAAATGAAACCAAATAGTTTCATTATTTTTTCGAATTGCAACTCGTTTTCCTTTAAGGAAAACGTGCTGCAATTTAAAAAAAAAAAAAAAAAACTGCTTTATTAAAAAAAGCAGTCACAGACATGGAGGTCTGCTGTCTCCAGCAGGCCACCATCCCTGTGAGTGCAGGGACTCGCTATGGGGTCGCAATTTGCGACCCACCTCATTAATATTCATGAGGTGGGTCTTTGTGACCCCATAGCGAATCGCAGAAGGTGTCTGAGACACCTTTCTGCATACAATTTTGCGAGTTGCAATTTGCGAGTCCATATGACTCGCAATTTGCAAGTCGCAAATTTTTTTTTTTGCTACATCTGGCCCTTAATTACAAGAGGTATCTTGACATTTTAATTGTTTCCTGAAGCCTGGACGCACAAGGAACTTTTCAGCAGGTGCTTTTAAATCGCAAGTTTCGCAAGTCATTGCTAAACACAGCGCCCCCCAATCCAGATCAGCACCCGGAGCGGCCGCACATTACACACCGCCCTAAAGCCGGCCCTGAGTGCGATGTGAAACCCATGGGAGCCAGGGTATTGCTCACTATTTGGATTAAGTATATTTGGTCTGGTGTGTGGCATTTTTTAATCAGGCATGTCCTGCTGGTCAAATTAATTTCACTCCGTTTTAGAAGGGCCTCGTGGTGTTTGCGGTTTAGAGTCACCATGACATACATTTCATCTGTCGTGAGGCCTTCCGGTCGAAATCCCTTTCATGCCATTTACCAGTTGTATCTGGGTCTCATTAAAAGGCCTGAATTCTTGTCTCTGGGGTACATTAAGTGTGCAGGAGTGAGTCTACACGATCATTTCTAATGTCTTCGCATTGTCTCTTTGCATCTCCTATGCCACTGCTCTTGCGAGCTTCGGGAATAACACTCATTAGAACTCTTATACTGCTGGGAGGCTTTCTTTTACGAGTTCCAAGTGAAGGATCCACTCTCTGCCTTGATCTGAGCCCTTCCTAGATCCCTTTAGTTGCTGTCCCTTCTCTTCTCTTGATGCCGTTTCTGAAAATGTAACTTGTGGCGGTGGTGCAGTCAAGTGCACAAGGTTTTCCTGTCCTTAGAAGCATATACGGGCGACAGTGCTGGTAACTGTTTGCTTTTCTGCAAGAGGTACAGCAGCAATCCTTTGGTAGATCAAGTTACTTCGCTTTTTATGTCACCTTATATTATTTCAGAAACTATCTTGTTGCTTCTTGTTAATTGCATCCCAAGATGTCTGGTGAGAAGCTCTGTGTTCCTTTTCTATCTGTTATAAACACCCTGGTGGCATTCCTTAGTGCGGTGTCATGTGTTGATAATACCAAATATGCTTCTCCAGGGGCACATTATATAGCCAAAGGCACGTAATTCTGATTTTTTCTTGGGCAGTAGTGTGAGTCTCTTTTACAGACAGGTATCTTATGCCTCCTGGTTGGTGATTTACTCTTTGTGGCATTCGTTGGGGGTGCAAAGTCTGGGGGGGGGCATGCTTTGGTTAGTGGGAGCAAGGATTCCAGTTCCTATTGCTTGTAAGGCATGCTGGTGGCGGTAGAAAGTTCGAATTCTTCTAATGTTTCTCAGGCCACCTGTAGATTTTTGGTCTGAGCTGCAGAGGTGGAGGGAGTTAACTAAAAAAACAGCCAATTTTGTCCCATCAGCATGACTGGGTTCATTATAAAGACATTTGTTTCGTGTGGTAATAAACCTCTAAACCACTGTATATATTTTGGAATGTAAGAGGGAATTCCTGATACTCAGGAGGAGTCCACTGTGCCCTTCATTGCGCTTCACATCAGCAAGTGTTAAGCAAGAACAAAATGTGTTGGTGGTACACTGAGTATTGATTCTCACACAAATATGATGATTCCTTCAGTGGTCGTCACTCACCACATAGTAAGGAAAGAAGTAAGTGCTGAAAGATCATTAGTGACTGGGAGTAAGTAAGTAGCCATGGCTAGAGGATGATCATACCTGATAAGTCTGGACGTTCTGTTGGATTTTTAAGCTTAACAAATTCGAAAGAAAGAGGAACGACGTCCCTGTCTAAATTAAGGCATTTTGGAATTATCGAGCAGATTTCCGTTCCTTTGGGGTGGGTTTTATGGCTAATTTCAGAATATGATCCCTTGTGGGTCACTCTTTTAGGTCAGAGGCCCTGTAACTGGGCACCACACCTGCATGGAATAAGTCTTCGAGCATCCAGTAGACTGTTCTTGACCTCCAAGGCACTTGCAGAATCCCCAATTGGCTTGTGGAGCGGAAAAAAATAAATGTCCTCTGTGCCATCCAGTGGCTGTTGCATAGGGTAAGTAAGGGCTGTATAGAGACTGCAGCAGCCCTTCTGAGGCTCAGTAGAGGTTTGGGATATTGGGCCGTGAACTGTTTCGAGAAATTAGTAAAAACACAGGTTATGTTATTTATGTTCATTAATGACCTCCATAGTATATTGCACGTGAATAACAATTATCCTTCGCAGGCACTACCACCATAGCAGCCTCCATGGCTGTGTGTATTTGTCCACATTGTGGGGTTTTTATCCTGCTGCACAGCGGGAAATCATGGGAAATGGTGGCCTTTGCTTCCTAGGATTAAGGAGATTATATGTGAGAATAAAACATGCATAAGAAACTCGTACATAAAAACTGAATGACGGTTAGGAGGTATTCTGTTCTTACTAGGCCTATTATAATAACCCGTACCTACAAAACCACCACAAATGGGCAAATATCTCATAAAGAAAAATGAAAATTGTACTATGTTGTACTGCTTAAAGACGAAAGGGTAGTGGTCATTGGCAGGGTTCCATGAATTATAAGTCAAATTGGTGCGTACACACCTCAAGGGCACACCAAGCATTAATTGTACTGGTGACCTTTATGGTCCAGACACATTATAAATCCTTCTCATGTATGTTGAAATCCCTAAGTTTGGCAAGTAGTTCTTATCCATACAAAATCTTGACTTCTCCGTTGAGCACAAGGCAGTGACTTCGAATAGAAACGGAGGCGGCTGCTGATAGAATGTTTTTATTAGTCAGGAAACCAAGAGTGTTGTCAACCAGAATTATCCTGGGACAGTAATCTGAGAGAAGCGTGCTTGGTGGGTGGACGTCTTCTCCACTACAAAAAAAAGCTATGCTGCCCTGCGTGTTTTTTGGGATATCCGTGTGATTTTCCTGAACTGAGCCTAACTACCAAACTACCAGTCAACTGGAGGAGCTTCATCTCGTGTCTGTTCTGTTAGCCACCAGAGCTGCGCTCTCACGGCTGGGAGCCCCTGTTGTTTACATCCCTGTCTGAGTCAGGATAACTACTGCACCCTCAACTTCGGCAGTTAGTTTGTGGCAGGGTATTTGTAGCCAGGAGGCGCCTGCTTTTTTACCTCTACCCTTGGGGAGCTTCGTACTGCTTCCCCCTAGTTAAAGGGTTATCCAGTCCCCACAGCTCGGTTACTTTGCACTCCTATTGAATGCATTTGTGGTTTCCATGGATGACTTGGTATTAGGCTAGAGGCCACCTGAATACCACATGTGTGTTGCATAAGATGGGGGTATTCATTGTTATGACTGGCTATGTACATTTCAGGATAGTTTCACCAAAACCCCTTCTCTCTGCAGAGCGGTCTGTATGTCACTAGGCCAGTCTGTTGTCTAGCATAGTGTGTTGCTGGGTCCCAACGCAACACAACAAGAATAGATGCAGGATTTAGTCTGCGTGCAGTACGCAGTTCAACTGACACTAGTCCAAAGTGGACTATCTGCCTCTCTTGGCTCCAGAACCCCGGAACATTGGAATAGTGAACACTGAAAGTGTGTACTACTCCAGGACTGAATTTTGAATAAAGCAGACATTCTAGCTGCCTCTGACTTCCCATCCTGGCCAAGAGAGAATAGATGCTGCCCCTCGCAGCCAGTGCTTACTAGATTGTCTAGGTGCTAAGGGAGCCTGTAGAAAGAATCCAAGTGACCAGTGCTGGAACTTCTGCTAGGTTGCTATCCCCCCTGAAGTCTGGTAAGTGTGGGAAGCCTACCTCATCTGGGGCATAGAACTGCATCAAATCTAGTTGTTGAAAGAGCAGGTTTGTCTGCACCATCCACAACCCACCACTTGAACCCTGTTTGCAACTCCTTCAGGAACGGATGCAGTTTGCCTTGACACCAATAACACGGGATCTTGTTCTCTTGGCTGTGATATGTGTTCTCTGTTCTCTAGAATACATCATTGGGAATAGGCTTTCCAGACCCCATGTGACTGTGGGCTTGGTGTGTGTGCCCACCTGAGATTAGAAAGCCAGTTGGACTGCACCCACCCTTGCAACCCACTGAGCACTACTTGAGTGAGATGCACTTTTTGTGAAATTTCACAGAGATGAAGGGAAGCTAAAATCCCTTTCATGACAGAAAGGTACACTCAAGAGCACTAGGAAACAATGGATACATTTTAAAGATTTATTTCAAAATTAAAATCCTATCCATGTGCACAATATGAATTGTAACTGTAAAAAAAACATAATAGATTCTATTCTGTTTGTTTCTTGTCACAAATTGTTATTGTCTGAACAGTCTGGTTTGCCAAGAGGGGCATTTTGCCTATTTAGCTCTGTAGGACTTTCTTGTTTGAGTCTATTCACAGCTTTGGTATCAACAGGTACTGCTTCGGTATCCATTCAAAAGGTGTGGAATCTGTGACTAGAAGTCTCTATCAAAAGAACAAGTTAATTACCTTTGATAATTTTCTAGTAGAGACTGTAGCTAGCTGCAGATTCCCTTACTGATCCACCCCGTTCTGTGATTGGCCCCTATCCATATCTAAGAATCCACACACTAGTGACAACCAATTTGCTTTCGAGATTTTGCATCTGGGTTTGCGGACAGTCAAAAGCAACTGGCAGGAACATGGGAGTGGTTCTTGTATAGACCCGCAGGGCATTTCTGGAGTGAACCGGCATCAGTGCAAAGCCGACAGGGATACCTGCCAGTGCATAGAGGTACTGGTGAAAAGATTCTGGATCTAGTCTGAAGCCTGGGAAATATTAAAAAGGCAAGGAATCTGTGGATAGATAGTCTAGAAATGGTGTTACGAAAGGTACCTTGCTCTTTGAGTTTCAAAGATTGTTCACACACCTGCTTCGAATAGTGACATTATTGTTCAATTTAATAGGACAGTCTTATACTCTTGTTTGCACCGGGAGGATATCTGATAAGCTTCCAGCAAATGGAACCTGAATGCACCTCCTGTAAGACGTGATTCTGCATGGCCTGTCTTGTCTGTTCCTAGCACAAAGTTCTCTGCGCCTTCACACTCTACTCCTGCTTCTTCAGTGTCATAACGGTCTATCCAATAACCACAACATCACGATTTCCATAATCTGGCCTATGCTTTTACTGTTTTAAGGCTCAAAGATGAATTATTATTGGAATACAATAACGTCTTTCCCGAGGTTCAAACACTGATCTGCATTGCTAGCAACCAACATTTTCCACAAAGCATTAAAGCGGCGGGGACCTTTCAGGAATTGCACATAGTTGCTTTTGACCAGGATGCCAGGTACTTGGTTTTCAACTGAAGGTTGGTCTCCAAAGCTTCGCTGACTGGTGGTGGTAGCTTGGATGAACAGTCATGGCCTATAGCAAAGGAGATGTGTGATGGTTGTAACTACAGAAAAAAAGTTGAAGGTACATAAAAAAAAAGTTCTTGGAGTTTCAATAAAAATGGAGGGTATAGCCGGAGTTATATAGTTAATTAGGTAAAAGTTTAATATGCTTTAAATAATTACATTAATTCTTGTCTCAGTCCTAAATCTGCTTTTTCTTTACATAAAATTGCACTTATCAACATGATCAATGACATAGTAGAGCTTACATATCCGACAGGAACTTCAAAAAATGTCTTCAGGAACTCTAAAGACAAAGATCTCGATACTAAGAAAACCTCCTTATGGTTATCCAACCCCAAAAAATGTCACCATATGTAAAAGTGTCTAAACCTCCTCTGGTAGAAAGCTTTTGGTCTCTGGATATGGGGACATGTCATAAGAGTTATATAACAGCATTTATTAAAACAGGAAGATCATGATCGAAGCCCCAGACATTAACCTCTATACCTTCTTTACACTCTAATCTCTCTGATACTTGTAATCTCTCTGATACTTGTAAGAATCTCCTTGCACACATATAAGTTGTTCCCTCTCTCTTTGACTACCCTTCTGTAAATAATCCTTCTTCCTTGAAACCTAAGAACCTCTGAATTTACTGACCAGAATTCTGACCTTGCCACCGATTCCCTCCTAAACACTCACCACTTCATAAGCGCAGCCAGATCATCCAAAAAATATCCTTATACTGGAGACAAACTGACCTCCCACATTTTTCACAGGAGGCTGTTACTCCCTCAGACTAACCCAAAGCTTTTGCTCCAGGTGTTTGCTACTCGCCTGACCGACCTCCCTCATCTCCTTGCAGAGATTACTACCTCCCAGATAGAGGTCCTGCTTTCTCCCATACATGACTGCTACTGCTCATTTTACCTTCTCACACCAGGTTGCTACTCAGTTTGGCCTACAACAGTTCCCACAGAAAATGGCTCCCACCGAGCCTGACTTCCCACATCTTTGCGCAACAGAGAGGTATTCTATAGACAGGCCTTCTCTCCCCTTCAAAGGAGGTAGCCCCTCTACAGAATGACTTCCTACATTTACTTCAGAATATTGATACTCTCTAGACTCATTGTCCCACACCCCCTCTAGGGAAATATACTTTTTCGATCTGACCCCTAAAGTGTTGATTCAGAAAGTTCCTCGTGGATTGTACATCTGCTCCACATGACAAACATCATCTTTACCATTCCTCAGCCTATTCTTTCACTACGTAACTCAACCCAGATCAAACAAGACACCAACACTATGTCACACCCTCATCCCTAAATATTCCATCAACAAGATGACACATTTCCTCTCTCTCGATCCAGTCCATAGTAATCTGAGGTGCATAATTAATGCCTCACAATTTAATTCTCACACCTTGTCATATCCACACTTTAAAAGTGCTCCCATAAATTGTAGATCACCCTTTTTTAAATCCACTGTCATACCACCTTCAATTTTAAATGATGATTGTGAATTTCTTTACCTGACAGACTTGCTTCCCCGTTCCAGCAATTACATGATCTTGGGGATTTGTGTGGCCTTTTTGTGCAAACTCTTTTCTTGCAACTTATATATATCGGGCATCTTATAAATGGTCTGCAGTGAAGGCTGCAAAACACCTAACTCGCCCATCAGACCCCATATTTTTTACCACCCACCTGGAGAAAACAATATCTCTGTTGAAATGCTCATGTTCCATATCACCGATCAGCCTCTTGCCTAATGTAGACATCTCTTCCATTTGCCGCAAAGCAGTTACACCTATGTATCTAATCACATATCATTAATCAGTGATAATTCTTGATTCAACATTAAAATCTGCCCTCCCACAAAAAGACCTCCGCATTTGACTTTGTGATCTCCAAAGCCGTGTTCAGATCTCCAACCCTCTCAGATTGCACTGGCCCAATCAGTACCTCATACCCTTCAAGATGCATCTTTCTAACACTTCATGACGGATATTTTGCTGCTGTTCCCACAGCTTAACTGTCCATGAGCCTAACCAAGCCCATCTATCTGGTCCTCTTTCCCTATTACTAACAAGGTGAGCAGCATTTCTACAAAATATTGTTAAGCCTTCGCCATCTATTTTAACACATAGAAACTCTGTCAGAAGTACTAACTTTCTATCCGTTTTTCTCAGTTTCTATACTGCCATAATACTACTAATAATTTCAACAAAATATATTAATTTAAGCATTAATCAAGACCTATAATCGACATATATGTTTATGCTATCTAATATATAAAGATACAAAGCGTGGAGGAGCAGATGAGGCCAAGGTTCTCAAGAATCAATATTGATTTTAATAAGGAGGAGTGGTTTGGGCCCGAAGAAAATGGCTTCATAGCTCTAGCGTATGAGTGGTTATCTGAATATTCCCATATCGCAAACCTATTGCAAGATGAAAATTAAATTTGAAGGTTGAGTGTCCAGAACCTCATTGAGAGATGTCACCAGAAGGTTTTTAGCAGTATCCCAACCAACAGGTACCACATTTCAGTCCGCTGACCTGGACTACAGTGTGGCCGGCGGGTAATAAAAATGGAGTCTGCAGTGAGCTGCCCACTCATCTGCTGTAAAGTCAGTGAATTACCCCAAAGGTAAAGGACCAAACACCACTTCAAAGGAGAGAGAATCTGGCCTTCAGCGAATGCCATGCTAAAATAGTGTGGTGGGGCCATCGCGACCAATGCACTGATTCATGCACACACAGTGGTATTTGCAGCTGTAGACTCCTTCACTCGGAACGCTGTGAATCCTCAACTGGCGTACCAGGGCTGCAAGCAGGGGAGTGGCACATCTACCACCTTGAAGATGAAGCGCTCCCCTCTGACCCTCTCAGGACTTCATATAGGAGGCGAGTGACTTTGTTCATGCCGTGGGTTCCGTACATAACTCTCAAAAGTGCAGCATAGCCAACACCCAAAAGGGGCCGACTCTTTATGATAGCAGCTCTTGATAGCGCCAATTGATCCCTGCAACCAAAACAGGGTGTCCTACTCTCCCCCTACCTATCCTGGCAGTGACCCACTCTGTACGAAGCACAGGTGACTGCACATTCACAAATGGCAACCTGAGAGAGTTTTGTTTGCTCGGAAGAGCTGCAGACGCAAAATGGTATTGCATCCGACCAGTTTGAAAGTGTCCCTGTGTACTCCCCGAGTTCTCTTGCACATTTAAAATGGCACACGCCTAATGCAGCATAATCTCACCTCATCCTTCTGGGACTAACCTGATGAATATCAACACTCACCTTATTAGGCTGGAGGTGTCGCTAATTTTATACATGGCTGATTGGTACGAGGCATAGTCTCTCCTCACATGGCACAATACTGCAAACACTTATCATGAGACGTTGAAAGAAACCACAATAAGAGTTAACAAAGCTGCAATTGCTCTCCTTGCTCTATTGGGGGAACACCTGCTTCCTAGTCCCTCAGCTCCAACTGTTAAAATTCAACTACAGCTGCACAATTATGGGGCCCAGTGTCCAATCCTGCTGTTTGCACTTTCAAGATACTACGGCAGACAAAAGGGAACATAAAAAAAGACTATAAAGACCACAAGGTCTAGAAGACATCGCTTAAAAGAGCAAAAGAGGACCAACCTTCAATTGAATCATCAGTAAAGACAAAACGAGATCGCAAAACCAGCAAAAAAACTGTTTTGATTCTACAAAATCTCCCTTCATTCCAAGAACTTACACAAAGCACCAAGACACACAGACGTATTGCAGATAGATATTTCTGGCCTATACAATGACTTCAAATCCTTCACTTTCAGACTAGGCAAAACTGAATCTAGAATTTATGTTTTACTCTGTAACTTTTTCCTGCGATGTCAGATTTCTGAAAGCAATATACCGTTTTGTCTGCTGGACTGTTCTGGTTGCGGGGATATAAAGGGCTTGTAGGTTTATCAAGAACCCTCGGTACCCAGAGCCAGTAAATGAGCTGCACCCTGCAGTTGGTTTTCATTCTATACTGGGTATACAGCAATTCATTTGCTGAAATATGAAGAGTGAAAAATAGGTATCAAGAAAACCTTTGCATTTCCAAAATGGGCTCAAGATAAGGTTTTGAGGAGCAGTGGTTATTTGCACATCTCTGAATTCCGGGGTGCCCATACTAGCATGTGAATTGCAGGGCATTTCTCAAATAGACGTCTTTTTTACACACTCTCTTATATTTGGAAGGAAAAAATGTAGAGAAAGATAAGGGGCAATAACACTTGTTTTGCTATTCTATGTTCCCCCAAGTCTCCCGATAAAAATGATACCTCACTTGTGTGGGTAGGCCTAGCACCCGCGACAGGAAATGCCCCAAAACACAACGTGGACACATCCCATTTTTTTGACAGAAAACAGAGTTGTTTTTGGCAAAGTGCCTAGCTGTGGGTTTTGGCCTCTAGCTCAGCCGCCACATAGGGATACCTACCAAACCTGTGCATTTCTGAAAACTAGAGATCTAGGGGAATCCAAGATGGGGTGACTTGTGGGGCTCTGACCAGGTTCTGTTACCCAGAATCCTTTGCAAACCTCAAAACGTGGCTAAAAAAACATGTTTTCCTCACATTTCAGTGACAGAAAGTTCTGAAATCTGAGAGGAGCCACAAATTTCCCTCCACCCAGCGTTCCCCCAAGTCTCCCGATAAAAATGATACCTCACATATGTGGGTAGGCCTAGCGCCCGTGATAGGAAATGCCCAAAAACACAACGTGGACACATCCTATTTTTTGACAGAAAACAGAGCTGTTTTTTTCAAAGTGCCTACCTGTAGATTTTGGCCTATAGCTCAGCCGGCACATAGGGAAACCTACCAAACCTGTGCATTTCTGAAAACTAGAGACCTAGGAGAATCCAAGATGGGGTGACTTGTGTGGCTCTGACCAGGTTCTGTTACCCAGAATCCTTTGCAAACCTCAAAACGTGGCTAAAAAAACACGTTTTCCTCACATTTCAGTGACAGAAAGTTCTGAAATCTGAGAGGAGCCACACATTTCTTTCCACCCAGCGTTCCCCCAAGTCTCCCGATAAAAATGATACCTCACTTGTGTGGGTAGGCCTGGTGCCCGCGACAGGAATAGATCACACAGCGGTCAATGTTGGTCCTTACATGAGGCAGCTGTTGACCCTGGGGTGATCCATTCCTGACGCAGGCACTAGGTGTAGGCACTCAAGTGGGGTAGTGTTTTTATCAGGACAGATGAGGAGTCACTGGGTGGTAGGAATTTTGTGGATCCCAGCATATTCCTGTAGTTTGTGTGACAGAAATGCCAGAAAATAGAGTTTTTATTCAACATTTCAGCTTTGCAGGGTATTCTGGGTAAGAAAATTTTGGGGAATCCACACAAGTCACACCTCTGTGGACTCCCCCGAATGTCTAGTTTCCAGAAATGTTTGGGTTTAGTGTGTTTCTCTATATGGCTGCCGAACCCAGGACCAAAAACACAGGTGCCTGCCTTACAAAACCAGTTTGTTTTGCCATAGATAATTTTGATGTCTCCACAATACGATTTGGGTGGTGGAATTTGGGGCTGAACTAAATTGGGGAGCTCCCAAGAGAGCACTCTCTCTCTCTGCTTGCCGCCGCATTCACCTGCTGTCTGGGTTGGGCTAACCCACTATTACCCAGTTGCACAAACAGCTTGCAAAGGGACAGCAGGACTGTCCTCATCACCTCCCTCATAATGTGCTGGAAGAGGAATTATCGAATGGGACTCCTCTGACTGAAAAATCACTCCTAGAGTCTGCGCCATTGTCCTATCCCTCAGATGCTGTCTCAGGATCTGATGTCTCAGTCTTTGATCCTATGTCAGAGCTGTCCTCTATAACCCGAGTGCCGGCAGCAGTCATCCATCAAGATGCCATCTCTGCTATTGGCTAAACTGTTGCTTTAAAACACTAGCCTACGTAGACAGTCACAAAATCGATGGTGTGTGTGAGATACGCGCAACCGTAGAGGCCACCTTACCTGCGCTTCTTCCCTCACTCAGCACGTTCTTTCAAGACACTCAAACACCTTGTCACATACCATTCGTCACAGTCTTTAGCACCTCCTGCGCCCAGTCCAACAATCATTATTGGTGCTCCCACTCCCTCCTCCTCGGATTCCCTCATTACCACCCAGCAAAAGTGCCCTTCATCTCTCCATAGCCACCCTCCACCCCGCACATACATTTCATTGGTATTATAGCGCAGGTAATGGCTGACTTTACTAATGTACTCAGCTATTTACATAAAATACAGATTTGCTCTTTGCAGTAGGCATATAAACCTTCTGCGCTTCTTTATGGCACTAAAACTGCCACTAGACAAGTCTGACCCTTTTGTAGCAGAAACATAGTCCCAATACTTACTTGACTTTTTTATTGCTGCCTAAAAGCTACAGTTGAAAAGCGTCAGTTGAAGTATGTGCATTGCTTTGAAGACGCAAGCTGCAACTGCAAGACAACTGGCGGCAAATCTATATATATATATATATATATACATACATATACAGTATAAATATATATATATATATATATATATATATATATATATATATATATATATATATATGCAAAAAACAAAGGAGAACTATGGGAAGTTCCCAAATTTAGGTGGAGAGCAGCTCCAGTAAGGAGCACCCTGCAACACCAGCGACACTCTAGATTTGCTCACCTCGCACGCAACCTCGGCATCATCCTAGACTCCTCCCTCTCGATGACCCAACAAATCAACGCTCTCACCTCCTCATGCTTCAACACACTCCGTATACTGAAAAAAACATTCAAATGGATCCCCACAGAGACCAGAAAAACTGTCACTCACGCACTCATCAGCAGCAGACTTGATTACGGAAACGCCCTCTACGCCGGCACCACTCTAAAACTCAAGCGCAAACTACAGCGCATCCAGAACTCAGCAGCACGACTCATCCTCGACCTCCCCCGACACGAACACATCTCTCCACACCTCAAATCCCTCCACTGGCTCCCCATTGACAAAAGGATCACCTTCAAGATCCTCATCCTCGCACACAAATCACTCCACAACACAGGCCCTGCCTACCTCAACGAGAGTCACCTTCCACACCCCCACACAAAACCTCAGCTCAGCTGACCTCTCTATCGCCTCTGTCCCCCGCATCAAACACACCACCACCGTGGGCAGATCCTTCTCCTACCTTACACCCAAAACCTGGAACGCCCTCCCAACCCACCTTCGCAAGACCCAAAACCTACTTCTTTTCAGGAAGGGCCTCAAAACCTGGCTTTTCGAACAGTGATCCTCCCAGCCACTAACCCGCCCCACCGTCCTCCCCTCAGCGCCTTGAGACCCTCACGGGTGAGTAGCGCGCTTTATAAATCTCTTTGATTGATTGATTGATTGATATATATAGATCTATCTCTATATATATCTATCTATCTACATAGATATATCTATAGATCTATCTATATATATATATATATATATATATATATATATATACACATATCTATAGATCTATCTATAGATATATCCATGTACATAGATATATCTATCTATATATACAGATCTCTCTCTCTCTCTCTCTCTCTCTCTCTATATATATATATATATATATATCTCTATATATCTATATATATATATCTATAGATCTATTTTTTTTTTGTTGTTGTATGGTTTCCTTGGGGGACAAAATGGCCCCCAGGGAAGCCCTACAACATCTAAAAAAAAATATTGCCCCCACAGGGGGTCGGCCTGCCCACGGGCGACCCCCTGTCCATTTATTTTTATTTTTATTTTTAAAAAAATATTTAAAAAATGTTTCCCCGGGGGGGGGGGACGCAATCGCGCCCCCCCCCCCCCAGGGGGCACCTACCTTTTTTTAAAAAAAAAATATGCCCCGGGGGGCGGGCCGGCCCGTTTTCCGAGGAGGCCGACCCACCCCCCAAGGGAAATCCCTGGCGTCTAGTGGTGGGGGCCAGGAAACAGTTTCAGAAGGCCTCATAAGAAAGGGGAGAGTCTCCCCTTTCTTACGAGGCCTTCTGAAACTGTTTCCTGGCCCCCCGATCGCAGCACAGCTGCGACCGGGGGCCAGGAAACACTTTCAGGAAGGCCTCGTAAGAAAGGGGAGAAAGGGGCGGGTGGGTGGCGGGGGGGAGACACGGAAGCTTCCGTGTCTCCTTGGGTTATAAAAATAAATAAAAATAAATCCTCGGGTGCGATGCACCCGAGGATTTATTAACCCCCTCCCTGGTGTCGGCCACTGGTTGTGACCCGCACCAGGGAGGTAGTGCGGACGTCGGCCAGTGGCCGACGCCTGCAGTGAAGGGGTTAAAGGTGAAAAACAAAAACCCCTCAATAACTGCAGTCAAAAACAAGTCAGGGAAACAGCGACTGATATCAAATGTGTTGCCTGATGTGTATTTGAATACTACAAAGAACTCTATAACCCTTCTACACAACCCTATAATCCTAGATTGTGACATTTACCTCAAAAATATTAAAACCCTTATAAGTGAGGCAAACCAATTTTAATAACTCACTCAATAATCAAGAAATGGAGAAGGGTATTAAATCACTTAAATATGGTGTTGTGGGGTTATTTTAGCTATTTGCATGGCACTTTATTTTAGCTCTGGTCCTGAGGCCTGTGCCCACTTACCTAGCTATATTTAATTTTATTCCTTTTATTATTTCAGCAAAGATTCATTTTAGCGGTGCTGTTTTATTATTTTTATCACCAACATTTCATCTTGTGCTCAGCCCAAGGCTAAACGAAGCTGTACATGATAATTTAGTGCATATTGCCAGTCCAAAGAGTACAATATCAAACCCCACATAGAAAAGACATTTTATCACGTCAGGGCAGTTCTCAGAACAACACCACGTTGAAATTATAAAACAACCGACTGCCAATTATCAGGTTAGAGGGGAACATTCTTTCAGCCAGCAATCCTGTGCTGTACCATGTGGTTGCATAGCTGCTAGACTCATTCTCATCGCTACAAACACCTGGGAGAACTGCCAACAGGTGACTTCCCTGTTCATTATCCAGGTATGGGGGTGGGTCTTCCCTGCAGAGACCAAGTACCAGCAGATTAGGACTAACACTGAAATTGCGCTCATGTAGAGTAGTGCAGGTAGGGATTTTAGATTCATTAGTGTGACATAATATTGGGACTTTTAATCTCTCATTCTTCGTCACAATGATAATATGTTGTGTTTTATTGTTCCGATAATCACAATTCATGCCTCATTAGGTAGAATGCAGTTGCTTTAGTAAAATATATTGAACCAAATTCAGCTTTTTGTCTTCTGCAAGTATGAGAATTATGTAACTGAGAGAAAGGGATAAGATCTGTTCCACTACGACTACCCTGAGAAGTCGTAGAGTGTCTTGCGTTGCGTCACGCTGCCACAAATCAACTGTACTTCTGGGTTTGGGTGAGGTGCTGCTAGGTAGCCGAAAGGGTTATGCCGACAGCTGCCAGAGGGTGTGGGTTAAGACTGACTCCAACACACGCGTTGGTACTGCTCTCTTCCCCCCTAAATCCAGCAGTCTGATCCTCATGACGAGAGTCCTACGACAAGGGAAAGCACCATGGCCCGACCGTTTCTCAACAAGCTTTTAAAGGTCCTTTGCACCCCAAATCGTCCCTACCTTAAAATCCCCTCTTTGACCATTACTTCACAAATGGCAATACAGGTCCAAACGTCACAGAGGCCATAACTGTTGTAATCCTAAAAGAAAATTAGGATCCTCTAGACATGAATAATTACTGGCCCATTTCAAAACTGAACATACACTGCAAAATCTGTGCAAAAGTCCTAGCATCAAGACTACTTCCCTTGTTAATTCATCCCTCCCAGACTAGCCTCAGACAATATCAGACTCTTCGCACAGGTAGTGGAAAAGCCTCCCTTTTTAAATATCTGTCTATGGCCATGGCCTTATACGTGGAAAAGGTCTTCGATGAAGTATCTTGGCCATTCCTTAGATCAGCTATCCGTAAGTTCAGTTTGGGACCTTCCTTCAAATGTATAGTGTTTGTCCTATATGACAACTCTTCTGACAGAGTAAGAATTAATGGTTAATTCTCGGGTAGATTTAAACTATCCCAAGGCACCAGGCAGGGCAACCCCCCATGTCTCCATTACTCTTCCTCCTTTCCATTGAACCCCTGTTAATAGACATACACCAAAACAACAATATGAAAGGCATTCCCTTCAACTCAAAATCCCAGAAGGTGGCAGCCTATGCTGATGATGTTCTCATCTTTGCAGATAATGCAGACACCACTATACCTGAAATCTTAAATACTCCAAAGCCTCAGGATATACACTGAACAAAGAAAAAACAGAGGTCTTCACTTTAAATCCGCTCTGCACCCCTTCAGTTCTCAACAACAGCAATCTCAAAAGGCAAAACCATCATCTCAGATACCCACGTCTGCACTTCTGTAGGTCTACACCAGATAAATAATCTCATATTGAAAACATTCTGTTAAAAAAAAAAGTACCAGACTTCGGTGAAACGTGGTCTCCAAAACCGATCAGGTGGTATGGAAGACTGGAATGCACTAAGATGATGATAGCCCCAAATCATTTTCTTTACAACCATGTTCTTCCCCCTACAACTCTCTACAACTTTTTTTTAAAGCACTAAACAAGATCATCATAGAGTTGATTTTGTGCAGGAAAAAAACTTAGGAGCTCCACAAAGAAAAACAGAATGGATTAAGAGAAAGGTGGGGGTAGGACTTCCTAACTTTAGCAAATTCTAATTGGCATTCTTGATCTATTCACTGGATTCAGACCAGCCTGACACCTCCCCCCCCCCCACACACACACACCCACAAAACTGTCAACAATATATTCCAGTGTAATATCCTAAACCCAATTTTCATCACCTTGGCCCTGTGGACCAGTACCACTCCACTTCCACTAAATAACACAGAGCTCTTATTATTAGGCATACTGATTTCACATAGTGCCAAAACAGTACTCTGATTGGAAAGATTTTAAACCTGTATCTTACCACACATGGTGTATGTTTTCTCATCAGATCAAACAACATTATCCTTAACAAGGACCGTAATCCTAATGTCTCCACACAGCTATGGTCACTCTTAGATGTATAATTACAGAAATCAAAATTCCCCTAACCATTGACTGAGTAACATTTACACAACAACATATCCCCTGCCCACCTAGCTTCCTTTGATTTTGCATGCCTTCCGATCGCGGTGACTCGCCTATCATCACATCTAAATTCCATGATTCGGTTGATCCTCCCACTTCTCTTGTCTTTTCTCTTTCCTTTTCCTCTTCTTCAACTCCTCCTCTATTTTTTACTTCTAGCCTTTGCTCTTTTACTCTGTTCTGTAGCAGATCCTGTATCTGTGGCTTTGAAGCTCAGTGAGCAGGGCATCTATGCCACAGAACTACTTCCTGGATACCACCACTGGCAGAGTAGCAAAATAATAGCGAAGTCTTAATAATGCAATCATCTTAGCAATTGCCACTTTACAAGCCATGAACACCAGAGGTGTTCTCTAGTTGCTAGTTCTCTCATTGTTGCAAAGACAGCCCCAGTGTTCCCATCAATCACATCCACTATTAATTTGGCATATGTGGAGCCCCATATACCTTTTGGATGTAGATTCCTTGGTGTTCTCCCCAGAAACACACTATGGTGGTTATTATGACAGCCACAGTGGCGGTAGACAGCCACATTATGAGTGTGGCGGGTTGGTCTCTGCCAGCCGGCCACTTCTCTACTCATACCGCCAGGGTGGTCGAAGCCACTGGGCCATAGGTGAGCATCTCCAACCTGGCGGTCCACAGAAGACCACCGGCGGTATCAGCAGCCGCCTTTCCACCAGGGTTTCCGAGGAGGTAGCACTGTACAGAAAACCCTGGCGGAAAGGCTACTGGTGACAGGGAATTTCTTTCCTGTCACCGGTAGATGAATCCTCTAACCCCCAGCAAGCACTAAACCCCCCACACTCCCTCCAGGCACAGCTCCCCTTCCCTCCCTCCATGTACAGCGCCCCCCACTGCCACTCCAGGTACAGCATCCCCTTCCCCCCACCCACCCTCCAGGTACAGTGCCCACCTCCCCGCATACATGCACACAGACACTCACACGCACCACGCATACACTCATTCACCTACACTTACATACACACATTAACTCACACGCATCCATACTCGCTTTCACCTCGGCACTCATACACACATTCAACCACGCATGAACACACCCATCTGAACACGCATACACACACACAAACATGCATACTCACCCCTATCCAAACATGCATACTAAAACCCATCCAAACACGCATATTCACACCCATCCTAACATGTATACTCACACCCATCCAAACACGCATATTCAAACGCAGACAAACACATTCAGCACAACACTCATACTCACATACACACTTACATACATACAAGCATTCACGTCCACATTCAGACACGCATGCTCACATTCATGCACACATGCAGACAACACACACTCACATATGCACACACAACACCCCTACCCCTCCCACCTCCCCACCCCCTGTCGGACAATCAACTTTACTAGTACAGGAGGTAGTCCGGCAGGGAACTGGAATGGGTGCTTCCACCTCCGGCAGCACCCTGCCACGCCGTATTATTGCACATAATACGCCAGCACGACTACTGCTGGATTTCCACCCAAAGTGTGGCCGAAATCCAGCAGTACCCGTAATATGGAGGGCGGAAGCTTGCCAGCACTGGTGGTATTCTGGCACCCGCAGCTTTGGCGGTCTTCAAGGAAGACCGCTCAAGTCATAATGACCCCCTACATTTTTGCCAATTAATGCACAACCTTGATAAGTCTCCAAATGAGTTCAACATCTGAATAGCCTCTCCTAGGTCTGTCCGCAGTCCTATCATCTGCGTACAGGGATATATAGTGTAAGTCACCCACTTTTAATAATCCATTGTAGATGTTCCCCTGCCTCACCTTACATGTCAGTGGTTCGACCACTAGGGCAAATAGCACTGGGCACAACAGGCATCCGTGTCCTATGACTCTTTCGACTACGTACATGTGTGAGATAACCCAAACAGGTTTAACCCAAGCAGTGGGTGCAGTATGTAGGAGTCTAGTCGACATCCAAAAACCTTGGCTCAATTCCATTTTATCTAGGATGGTGTACAGGTATTGTCATTCCAGAGTGTCAAACACCTCTTCAGTATCCATTCTGATTACTGCAGATAGGTAGAGGAGGACAAGGAGGCACCATTTTCCTTTGTATGAGATCGTAAGGGTTTCACCCCTGTATTGAACTTGGATATGTCTGTGCCATTATTGGGTAGAAAACCCAAACTGAGTGTCCTATCACTTAGTTGCCCGGGGTCAGTTTTTCCACTCCATTACATTACAAGAAATGGGAGCCCAGTGATGGGTATGAAGTTTTCTAGATCAAGATCAGCATCAAGTTTTTTTTTTTAGGAGGCAGAGAGGAATGAAATCCTCATCCAAACCTTCAGCAGTAGAATGGTCATTAAGGGCTCAGTTCTCAATTGGTTTAAATCCCACCCAACAGATCCCAGTGTATCAAAATCAGAAGTGACTGTGTGAACCATTTGCAGTTTCTTACAGAGTGCCCCAGGGCTCCATCCTTGGCCCATCCTATTTTTTCTTTATGTAGTGACCCTGGCTAGGTTATTTGTGAATTCTCATATTGCCTTTCATCAGTATGCAGAAGACACAAAACTGTTTGGAGATTAATAGTCTAGAAACTTTAAATATGCAAACTTTGTGTCAGAAAGATCATTAGGTTTGGGTGCCTAAATCCCCCTAAGACTGGGTTTTAACCACCATAGAGTCCCTTAAACTCTGGGAACTCAACATAGTCATAAAAATAGTGACCACAACCAAGTTCCATAAGTCCTGACTGGATCATCTCTTAACTTTGACACGCGTATCAAAGAGTCCATCGAACATGTGAGATACAAGCCCAGCTTACTACGTAGATTTAAGCCTTCTCCAGGAAAGGCCCTAAAATTAGTGTAGAAACACTTCTAATTTCACAGACGGATTATGGCCTTGCTATACATACTGGTTTCCCTTGTCCCAGCTTCCACCCATTAGCATTGTCCTGTACTCTCCAGCCAGACCTATCACAAACACTAATAAACATATTCAAATCAACTCGCACAGTATTCCAGTCCGTTTAATAGTAATGGTTCCCCTTCGAATTTCACTCTATATACAAAGCAGTACTTCTCAAGTAGAAAGTGGTCTCACAAAAGCTAGAGCTATCTGCTAAGAACAGAGCTCGATGAAGCCAATCTATACACTTAACGCAGACCTCCGTGCTTCTAAAAGACAACTAGCCTCAACCGGTTACTTTCAGACAATTCACCTGAGATTTGGAACTTACTTCCAGTCACATCAGATTTACTCTCGCTTTACAGATATTCCAGTTGGGTTAACGAAGTTGTAGTATCTCTCTTCTCATGATGGTGTTTTCTGATTGATTATACTACCTGCAGGCAAGCCATGATTTGACCCTCCTTGGCAGCACCCTTGCTGTGAAATGTATGCTCCCTTAATTATTTAAAATGTTTATTTATTTTGGGTTTTCTAAAGTACTCTATACCTCAAAACTAGTCTCTTGGAGCTAAAACTGACAGGAAAAGACAGTAAATGGGAAAATAGCATACTGATCAATACAAATAAAGTCTTAATAAGATTGGATTCTGTTCAAAGTGGATGAGATAGAGAGCTTCAAAGGGAACGATCCGGGGACCTTGGATTTTGTTAGAGAGATAAGGGGAAAGGAAGTCATAAAGGCTTTATGCCTAATAGAGGCAGTTTTGAGTTGGGAGCACTGGTTGGTGGGTAACCGGTACAATTGGTTTCTGTAGGGAGCAACACATTCAAACTTGTTAAGGTTAAAAACAAGTCTGAACACAGCATTCTCAAGTCTTTGGATGCAGTCCTTACTTTTCTTGGGTAGGTCAAGTTATACAGCGTTGTAATAGTCCCTATGACCTTGGGTAAAGGTATTGACCACTGTAACTTTTTGGGGAAAACATAAGAAAGGGAAATAGTTTTCCTTAGTTGTTTTAGATGGAAAAGGAGAGTTTTAGTGACTTCAGAAATGTATTTGCTACAGAGAATTTAGATTCTAATATGATCCCAAGTTTGTGGGCCAAAGATACAAACTCTAGACATGGGTCTAAAGAGGATTGCCAGAGTCATTGAGCCTATTTGTTGATTTCGTTGTAGGTGGGCAAAATTGCGCCAGTTGTATCCTCGGAGTCTTTCTTGCCTGTGGCTCTTGTTCTTACCCCACGTCAGCACCACAAACCATGCCAGCCCCAGGCACATCAACACAGATGCAAACTTCCCCAGTGTCAGAAGAGGCAACCCGATAGTTCTATCTGATGCCAGTCTGACCTCATCCGCTCACCCAAGTCCATCTGAGACGCCCCTTCTGCCACTTGAATTGCCACAAAAGAGACTGCACTCTCTACACTACCATTTTGGAACAGATTCAGATGTTGACTGTGACCTAGGTGTTGAGTTCTCTCAGCCCTACCAGGATAACTGGTGTGAGGACTTACAGGAGGCTAGTCGCCTCGATACAGCCCTGGAGTCCGGTCTCTTTTTTTCCTCCTGGACCATCCACAGAAGAATGTTTCCTATGCCATGGTAATGCTTTAGGAGAGCAACGTTCTTTACGTCCTGTTACCCCCTTTGGAGGTTAAGACAAATGTTTTGATTGAGGTCCTTCAAAAGGGCAGACATCTTTGGAACACTCTTCTTCATTTTAAAGGGGCACTGACAAATACCCTATTAGGAGTTTGAGCCAAGCGATGCTCTGGTCCACCAGTCAATCGACAAATAGCTAGGCGCCATCATCCTGTTCCAGGTGAACCGGCTTTTCTATCACACCACCCCCTCAACAGAAAGCCTAGTGGTGCAAACCTCTGCAAGCTGTTCTAATCCCAACAGGTTTCCCACCACTCTTCCTGATAGGCAGTCTAAACGAGTGGAGACATTTGGCAAATGTGTTTTTTTTCTCTACCAGCTTCCTCTGTGTTCTGTTAATGCCAGCTATTTGTTTGGACACTACTTTCATGCCATTTGGGATTCGGTGGCACAAACCTTCCCCAGCACACATGAAGACCTTGTGCTTTCTCAGGTAATTCAGAATGGTTGTGTTGCAGACAAGTTCACAAATCATTGTAACGTGAACACCACCAATTCCATCGAGTGAGCCATGGCACTATTGGTAGTATTTGCCGCTATGGGTAGCTGTGACGACTGGGACAAGGCTCATTCCGCTCTCAAGCTTTTAAGGAGAGGAGGGCTACTGCTTGCTCTCTGGTCCTTTTTTCCCCACCTTGCAAACCACAACAGTTTCACTGCCACTTTGGTGGCTTTTACCAAGGTGTCCCCTACCGCTAGCCTTTCCAGCCTCCAGAGGGAATCCATTAGATTCACGGTTGTGCCCGCAACCTCCGTGACCAAGGTCAGTGGGCCTCTGTCTGCTGCCCTGCCTGCCAAAACTCTTTAGTCTGCCCTTACAGAAGGGCAGCCATCCGGTGAGAGGCAGAATCCACTGATTCTACCCAGGCTGGTAAGCAATAACTTTGTACAGGTAGTTTCTACAGATTGTATCCTTCCTTTGTTCTCTGCTGCACCTTCCACTAGCAGCCCAACGACTGCCTAATGACCAACTCTCCATTTTTAGGTAGGAAGTGCAAACCCTTCTGGCCAAAGAGGCTATCAAGAGGGTGCCTGTGCCAGAAGAAGGCTGTGTTTGTTATTTCTGGCTCCCAAGAAAGTTGGAGTCCTGGGGCCTATTTTAGACTTGCACTCTTTCAACGCATTCCTCCGGAAAAGAGAAATTCAAAATGTCACCCTGGGCCAGGTCTTGTTCCCTTTTAACCATTGAGCCTGGATGATGGTGATGGACCTGCAGGATGCCTATTTCCATATCCCTGTCCTGCCGGCAGATCTGCACTACCTGCTTTTCGTGTTGGGGCCGAGCATTTTCAGTTTGCTGGGCACCCCTTTGATCTCACCAGTGCCCCTTGAATATGCATGAAAGTGATCACCGCAATAGTAGGGCACTTTTGGAGGTCAGGCGTGAAAGTCTTCCCCTGCCGTGATGACTGTCTGTTGAAGGCGGGCTCGTTCAAGGCAGTCACCCCTGGCTAAGTACCCAACACTCTCAATATGTCGTGAGACTTCTAGCGTCAGAGGGGTGACCCCATTTTGCCTCTTCCTTTTTGCTCGCAGAAAGCTTAACCTGGCTTGACTATTTTTTATGGTTTGGCATCCCCTTCCCCCAGGATTTACTGTCTCAGTGTCTGGTAATCCCGATGACTGTGAGGCCCTTCTGGTAGCCAAGATCCTCCTTGAAGCAGTCGCAACAATTGTCGTGGTACCTCTCTTTGCTTTAGGCTTGGTCCTGCATCCCTCCGTACCGACAGAGCATCTCCCGGGGCTCATGTGTGATGCGTTCAATGAACTCAAGCTTCTGAGCACCGTGCTGATTGGAGGAAGCAAGCTTGTGCTGACTCTGCCCACCAAACCCCTGAAACCGATCACCAATGTGCGCCGATCTTGGTCCAGCACCAGTGCCGCCTGTGACCACAAGAATCAGGGCACTTCTCTGCCACCACGCTGGGGAGGACCACAGACCCAGATATGCCCACCCTTTTAGTGCCTATCGTCAAAGAGCCCCCTAGAACAGGTATATGTACATTGTGCTTGTGCCACAGCTGTTCTTTCTGTCAGACAGGTGGAAAACTAGCGGCCTGCACGCTAGCTAGTCACCATGTTCCCCCTTGTCATTTTACTACCCATAGTGTAGGCAAAAATGGGAGGCTAGATGACGAGGAGATGTCCACGTGTTTTGGCAGTGTCCCTGTACCCATTCCTTCTGGCAAGATGTGGGTAAGGTATTAAGCAAGGTATTACGAATAGAGGTTGAAGTTAGTTTGGCATTCATCACTTTTGGTATGCAAAAAGGGGTGGCATGGGGGCCAGAGCTGAATAATCGGCAGGTTCAACTACCTTTTGTCCTGATTCTAATTGCTCGCAGAGAAATATGTTTAAAATGGATACCCAGTTCCCCTCCTACTGTTAGGGAATGGGTTAACTCAGGAAAGATTATAGCCAGATTAGATTGTGTAATAGGGTCAGAAAAGTGAATGAAGATTTGGGAGCCTTTTCTTGCATATGCCCTGGTTTGACTGAAGTATTAGTTAGGTGTTGGGAGAATCTGATAGGGTCTACTTCTGTTTTTTTTGTTTTTGTTTTTCTTTCTTGAATTCCAAGGGCAAGTTCTGATACGCAAGGCTCAGCAATAGAGGAAGACACAGGCGTGTATTCGCCTATTGTGTCTCCCTAATCGATGTAGGAGGTCTTGGTGGTAGAGGTTTGGGCCTTTTAAAGGTCAGGCTATGATAACTGGTGTTGCAGCTGTTACTTCTTTTTTACCATGTCATGGATGATGAAAAAAAGAAAGTCACCAGCCACCTCCAGACTATGGTGACCCTCCTGTTGTCTTTGGGGGTTCACTATCAACGTGCCCAAGTCACACCTGACTACTTCTCAGGTGCACCCTTTCATTTGGGCCCTTCTGGACGTAGTTCGGTTTTGTGATTTTCCCCTGGGAAAAGGAGTCCAGGACAGTCGGGCTACGATTAGATCTTTCAGCCTTGGTCCTGGATTTCAGTGAGGTTTACACCACATCTGCTGGAAGTTATGGCCTCCTTCATCCTGCTGGTTGAGGATGCCAGGTGACATATGCAGGCTCTATAGTGAGATCTGACGTCAATCCAGTATCGAGGGTACCTCTCTGACTATGTTCAGATTTGAGAGGAGACTGCAAACAATCTGCAGTGGTCGTTGCTGGACTGTGATCGGGTCAGCGCCAGACCAATGTACCTTCCTTACACAGAACTGAGTATGGTAAATGACGTCTCGTTCCTGGTAGTGGCCATCTAGGAAAAGTGGCAGAGACCTGGCATCACATGAATCTTCTGGAGCTGAGGCCAACCATCTCGATATTGAAAACCATCCTTCCGCCTATCACAGGAAAGTTGGCACAACACCCCAACCATGTGGCACTCTAGCAAATAGGGTGGGTCATGCAGGAAGTTGACCTCGTCCCATGTCAGTTAAACCAACGTTCTGTGCTCCGGCTCACCCCTGTAATGTGGAGGAGAGACTCCATCACTTGGACCTGAAGAGAGCACTGAGCTTCTACATGGAGCGTACCAAAG
Source organism: Pleurodeles waltl (assembly GCF_031143425.1). Taxonomy (NCBI): domain Eukaryota; kingdom Metazoa; phylum Chordata; class Amphibia; order Caudata; family Salamandridae; genus Pleurodeles; species Pleurodeles waltl. Next base: position 173,065,683 of record NC_090450.1, on the reverse strand, counting down.
ACCACTGTTCTTTGTGGGGTTCGCTAGAATGAAGCAAGTCCATGCAGAAGAGAACCATCTCACTCCTGATCATGCTCTGCATTAAAATCTGCACTGGCAAAAAAGCAGCCTCTGCATGCTCATTCTACCAGGTCCAAAGCAACCGCCACTGCATTAGCATGCAAACATCTGGATGTGGACATTTCCAGATGGTTACAGGGGCATCCTTTCACATGTTAATGAAGCATTAGTGCATAGACAGATTTGTAGAGGAGGGTTTTTTACCCGCTCGGTCCTGCAGGACTTACCTGTTTGAATCCATTCACAGTCCCACCACCAAATAGAAATTGCTTTGGTATCTCTTCAAAAGGTGAGGAATTTACGACTAGTCTTTATCAGAAGAACATGTTACTTACTTTCAGTAAAGCTCTTTCTGTTAGAGACGCTATCTAGCTGGATTTTCCTCACCGATCTTCTCATCCTCCATGTTCTGTGACTGGACTCTATTCATTGATAAGAACCCAAATCTAGGAATCAGATTTAAGAACTAGATATTAATCCTCCTACTTCCTTGTGCTGAAGGACAGAGGCATTCATTCTACATTTGATCCTCACCCTCTCAATGCCTTTCTGTGAAAGAACAAATTCAAGATGCTCACACTGGCCCAGGTCTTGTCTGCCCTCAACCTTGGTGACTGGATGGTAGCATTGAACCTGCAGGGCGCTGTTTCGCTTTACTTTCGACTGAGCCAAAATATACACACTGAAAGGAGTCAAACAGATTCTCTGGAATGCACTTCTTAATCTAAAGAAGACGTTTATTATAGCTTTTTGCAAGGTTTGTGAAGGAAGGTTTGCTTACTAAAAAGTATACTTTCAAAATGTGCAACAACGACATGAGACCATGAATAAAACATCTTTAACCTATAAACAGCAAATATATACAGGCAAGGGTACATACACTTATATATTGATATATAGATATATATATATATATATATCCATATGCAATGCAATGCAAAGCAAATAATTAATAAAAATTCATCACTGTAGGGCCTGCCAGATGCTTCATCTTTCTTATGCCAGCAAGAAGACGACCCCTGTTCAACTGCGAGAAAGAGATTCTCACCCTCATGAGAAAATGTCAGGCATTTGACGTCCAATCCTGATTGAGGCATCAGAATTCATCGCTACTGACAGGGCCATCTTTTTATATCTTAAACAACCACGAGAGAACCTTCTAGAAACCCTCCCTCTCAGATGGAAATATTCAAAAATGCTGGCTGGTTTAAGTAAACCTTGACAGGAATGTGTTGGGAGCTGGCCATCGTCCCGAGACATGCCTCTCAAAGTCAAACTGTTCTCTTTCCTATGATAAACACTAGCTTGTTACGGCCTTATCGTACTAACTGCTCACCTCCTACATGTCGTGTACCAGCCCTAGCTCTTCGATGAGAAGAAAAACACGTAGAAGTAGAAAAACTTCCTTTTGGCCTCACCAGGATGCCTCACATGTTCAAGAAAGTGAGGACTGTGGTTGGCGCACACCTTTAGAGGTCAGGAGTACCAGTCTTTCCATAACTCAGTTAGTGGCTTTTAAAGGTAGATTCGCCCCAGGCAGTCATTTACCATCTCCAGACGACAGCGAACCTCCTAATTTTGTTGAGGTGACACGACATCAGTGGTCAATACTCAAATAACATTACATTCCACCCTTTGACCAATGTGTTGTTTTGCCTCCAGGTTTAAAATCAAGTTTTTTCGGTCTAAACATTGCAAGCAAATTAGGAATACATTGTACACAGCAGCATAATGATATAATAACAACTAATGCTACATAAATTCCACCAAAAACTTTGCGTAATTGTCCAAAATCAGGTAACCATTGAAATAACCAGTCCCACAATCACTGATCTATATCCTGCTTTACCCCTTTCACTAATGTATGTAGTGTATCAGTGTGGGCTTGGATTGATTTAGAGTGGTCAGAAAGATTGAAACAACACATGCCTTCAAACTCATTACAGTCATGATTGTGTTTTAGCAAAAGATAGTCAATAGCAGCTCTGTTTTGTAATGCAGCTTTCCTGGTACCACGCACATCTAGTAAAAATTCAGATAAAGCAATAGAAGTATGATGAATATTTTTAACTATTAGACACGCTTATTTATTGATCAGCCTGGTGTTGGATACAGTTACACAAGGCACGCCTACTATGGAAAGACTTAAGCTTAGATACTCTGATTCGGATAATAGTTGAATATCGGAATCGCATTGTTCATCTAATTGCATAACATCTCTGGGATAGCGAGTATGTATTGAGTTAGATGGAAACATCATGAGTCCCAGTCATGTAAAAGTACACGGCCCACCCGTTATGTTTGCTGGAATGTAAGTGAAAGTCCGGTTTCCACACAGAAACAGCCAGCCAACTGGCAACTTGACATGTTTAATGTGACTGGTCATTGGTTGTTTCCTAACAGTCCTTGCAATACTCATATGGACTGAAGTGGGTTTCAACATCATGTTCTTGCAAGTCTTTGTCACAATTAGTAGCACTGAAAATGTCTAACAAGATGCTTGTTGGCATTGGTATGGCGATCAAACATGTTGACAAAACATCCACAGTGCCCATGCAAAAATTGGATCTGTTGAGCACGGTCTGCTCCAAATGAATCCAAATGTTGTCATTCAGATGCAGCAAAGGTGTTGCACGAAGTGGTAGATCAATCAAGTTGAGATTGGGGGTGTTAGGTCCCTCCCGACCCCACACGCCCAAAAGGAGACCCCACGGAACACTTGCGGCAAAAACAAACTGTAGTGTAACCTGTAAAAGAAACAAGTATGATCATTCTCACAAATAACATTTATCAGCATTTATCAGCTGGAATATGTTCCCATTTTTCCTGTCCTGGTTTCATGCTCAACAGAACATTGTTGGGGCCCTTTGCTATAATTTCTGCAGGTTCCTGATGGCCATTTGGGGATTCCACCCACACTTTAGCACCAGGGTTTTTATCAGTGGAACCGAAGCCTCCCTCCCCACGTACAGTAAGAAGGGCTGGGGCAGTCTCCTTCCTTACCAATCCTCCATACACTGGAATTATGACAAGTTGGGCAATTCTGTCTCCAATTTGAATGAATAAGCCAACTTCTCCACTATTTATCAGAATAACTTTGATTTCTCCTTGGTAATCTGCATCAATCACTCCCCCTAAAACCTGAATACCTTTAAGGGCCAATCCGGATCTAGGAGCAATCAATCCAAAATGCTCTGGGGGGAATCTGTACTCCAACACCTGTTTCACACAACGCTATGTCTCGGGGTTTTAGTCTGTAAGCTTGTAAAGCATGTAAGTCAAGACCTGCAGTTTCGGGTGTGGCTCTGTAAAGAGCTAAAGCTCCGAGTTTTATTTCCCAGTATGTGATGGTATTGGTGGTCACATGTGGTTGTATTTGCAAAGCTGGAGTTAACATTCACATCAAAGGAGTTTTGGCATTTGTTAATGGTCTATTGTTCAGAATCTGGAGGGCTTATTCTCCAGTTTTTAAAAGGTCCATCAGATAATTTTTGCAATTGGGCTTTCAGTAAACCATTCATTCTCTCAATCAGTCCTGAGGCCTGTGGATAATAAGGAATATGATATATCCACTCAATCTTGTGCTGAGAACAGTAATCCTGTACCAATTTGCCTTTGAAGTGTGACCCATTGTCACTCTGGATCTGGAGTGGTACTCCATAGTATAACATTAACAAGTCCAGAGTTCTGATAGTATTGTGCTGAGTAGCACGTTTGCAAGGGACAGCAACCAAGTATCCAGAATAAGTGTTCACTACGGTGCAGGCGTATTGACACCCACGACTAATCAGTAGTGGTCCAATGTAATCACTTTGCCATATCTGTCCTGGTAACATTCCTCTCCCCAACTGACCTTTAACTGTCTGCGGGACAGATCTCTGTTGTGTGTGCTGACAAATAGGACATTGCAAAATTACAGTTTTAATCAAGTCTAGGGGAATGTGCATCCCTCTAATCTCTGCCCACTTGTAAGTGTCTTTTTCTCCCAGGTATCCACATTTCTGGGCACCCATTTAGCCATCCCCACCAAGTCAAATCCGGTATTGCCACGTCTGTCTCTGAAATTTTGGCTTTATCGTCTGCAAGGGAATTGAGCCATCGTTCTAATGAGTCATCCACGTGATAAACTGTGACTTTACTTTGTTCCAACATTTCCCAAATTTCCTGCCACAACTCTTTGCCCCACACCTCCTTTGAGTGAATGAACCAGTTATGTGCATGCCATGTGGGAAGCCAGGTGGCTAACCCATTGGCAGTAGACCAAGAATCAGTGTAAATGTGACAAGTCCCAAGCAGCTCTTGCTTTAGAGGCTGATACACAGCGTGCAATTCTGCATATTGGCTACTTTTTCCTTCTTCTGTGGTGGTCAGCATCTTTTTGGTAACTGGATTGTATGACACTGCTTTCCAACGTCTTTTGGTACCCACATATTTGGATGAACCATCCGTGAACCACACATTTCTTATCCTCGGGGAACAAGGATTCAAATGGCGCACCCCATCTTACTGGTGACTCTTTTACCTGTGGTACATCCTGCACCCTCTCCTCATCCTGTAAAGGGGCTTGTGACACCTGTTTATGTAGGGCTGCAGTGCCTGCCGGTCCTACTTGAGCCCTGTCTTGTATGTACCATTTCCAGTGAATGATGCTAGCCTCCTGTGCATGTCCTATACGGTGAGATTTAGGTGAACTCATCACCCACTGCATAATTGGGATCTCCGGTCTTAGAATTACATTATGACCTAATGGTATTTGCTCAGTATCCACTAGAGCCCAATAACAGGCCAAAAGCAGTTTTTCAAAAGGAGTATAGCGCTCCCCAGAGTCAGGTAGCTTTCTGGTCCAAAACCCCAGGGGCACCCTTGTCCTTCCCTGCTTTTGCTACATGCTTCAATTTGCGTATTGTCCATGAACAGTTACATGTAACTCAATGTTCCCTTCCTGCACTGGCCACAAGTCTAAGGCCTGTTGAATTGCTTCCTGCTAAATGAAAGGCACGCTGCTGCTCTTCACCCCATTCAAACTTGTGTTTCTTCCTTGTCGCTTTGTACAGAGGGACCAAAATCTGACTCAAATGAGGCATATGCTGTCTACAAAAAAACAAACAATCCAATTAATTTCTGTGTCTCCTGCTTACTGCGGGGTGTGGCAAACTCAATAATCTTTTGCTTTGCTTGTGGTAACATCTCTCTGTGTCCCTGATTCCACTGAATGCCTAGAAACTTCACATTTTGAAATGGTCCTTGTGTCTTATCTGTGTTAATCATCCACCCCTTACTCTGCAAGAGTTCCACTGCTCTCTCCAACTGAATTTGCACTTGTTCTTCTGTCTCTCCCTGAATCATCACATCGTCAATGTAATGGGTGAGTTGCACACTCGAAATTACAGACACTTCATCCAGGCGCTCTGCCACCAGCCGGTGACAGATGATGGGACTATGTAAGTACCCCATAGGTAGAGATAACATCTTAAATTGTCTGCCGGCATGGGAAAATGAAAATTGCTCTTGACACTCTGAAGCCAATGGTATTGAGAAGAACTCATTGCATTGGCGATATTGATGGTAGCGTACCATGTCCCTGTATGTTTCTTTATCTGTTCAATCAAAGTGATGGTGTCTGGGACTGCGGCTGTCATGGAGGTGTATATTTATTCAGCTCGAGGTAATCAATTGTCATTCTGTACGCCCATCAGGTTTGCGCACAGGCCATAGAGGATTGTTCCATTCAGTGGTAGTTGGAGCTATTACATCAGCCTCAAGCATGTCTTTTATGGTTTCACTTATTTCATCATGCCCTCCAGGAATGCAGTACTGTTTCAAATGATTTACCTTAGTTGCCAAGGGCACCTTCACTGGGGGAATTTTTAAACTACCCACTTTCATGGCAGCCACTGAAATGTATTGTTTTATTCTAAACTGAGAGCAACTTTCATCCAAATACTGAGTCATTCCTTTCTAAATGTCAATTCCAAGTATGTATTCTAAAAGAGGCACAATCAGCACAGTATATTCTCTTTTTGCTGTTCTCTCTATTTTCATTTGTACTGTGGTCTGTACAGCGGGGGTCTGGCTTCCCCAAAAGCCTGTGATGGTGTAATGCGGTCCGTTAAACTTCTTTGGGTTCCCATAAATCAAAGAGGCCTCCGCTCCGGTGTCAACTAAGGCTTAAACTTTTTGCACATTTTTGTGCTTCTAGTGTATTTCTAAATCAACATGTGGTCTGTTATCTCGACGAGCCCAACATTGTACCAGAGTTTGGCCAGTTTCCTAGTCTGATTTAAACCTGTCAACTTTTGCCCAAGTGAGATCTGGATATATGCTTTCATATTTGCGAGCAGGCTCGCCCCCGTCTCTGTTCTCAGAATTTAACCAGTCACTGTCCAGGTTTTCCTCACTCTCTCGTGAGGAAATAATTTCTCCCTTTCTTTTCCTTCCCTTGATATCTGTGACTGACTGTGTTTCACGCTTGTTATCTTGCTTGCTTATCTTTCTGCTGCCTTTCTTACGATCTAAGCCCGGTTTACGGTACATTTCCCACAAGCTTTTGGTATCTATCCCATCAGTCTGTTCTTTTTTGACACCATCTTTATGTAGCGGTGTAAACATGTCTTTTCTGGACACTTTCGTTGTTATCTGTGCGACCCTCAGACTTTGAAGATCCCTCAGGTTTATCCCAAATTTCTAATTCACCTAACTCTCTGACGGCTTCTAGCACGTCTTTCAAAGCCTGCCCTCTCTGGTTCATTAATAAAGTCATAATTACTTGCTTATAGGCAGGTGGAGCAAAGGGAATTATTTTATTTCTTTATGGCAACGTAATCTGTCTATCTAACAATTGTTATCCAGTGCCCAGGAAAATAGCAGATTTCATTGCCTCTTCCTTATATCTCTGCATTGCATCACATATTGTATACCATGGTTTCTCATTGGGAGCCCACTCTGCATCAGTGGGGTATTTCAAATTACATCCCTCAACCACTATTTGTAACAAAGTAGTCTGGTGGTTTCCTTGAAAACCCCTGAACTCTTCCTGTATCACTAGATCAGATCTTAAAGTACAGAACTTGCGGGAGTCGCCAATATCTAACAGAACACCGGAAGCATCAGTTTCAAACAGCCTCACAGCCAAAGCAAGTAGGGACTCCACTGTTCTCTGTTTAAAACGATCCATTATGTCATTTACTTCTTGCCGAGTGTAATCTTCTAAAGCATGTAATGCAACTCCTGTTGGATCTTGTGGTGAGTGTTACAGTTTTCGCCTAACAATAGGTTGCGCATGCACCACATCGTGTTCATGTAAGTTCCCCTGTCCCCCACCTTTCTCACTCACCTCTCCACTAGAATTTGATGACTCTGCCTGTCCAAACGCTATCCGTCCAAGACGAATCTGGGCACCAATCCAAACCTGCATTAGCAATGACTAAATGAACTTTCTTCTGATTTATCCTTCCTCTACGTTTATGGTATCTGTGTTGTGCTATTTTCATTGCAGCTCGTTCTGCAATGGTTTGATACGTGTCTGCCTTATCTTGTAATAATTTATTTTGGCAAGACAACATAGTAACACTATTCTTTGAATCCACAAGCTGCTTTTCCAGCTGCTCATTTACTTTTTCTAACTGTTTATATTTATCATGCATTTTTCTGTAGGCAGGCAAAAGTATCCACCCTCGTCTGCCAAGAACTGAAAGATCATTCCCTTCAGTCGGTACTTTCCTTAAGCAGCTCAGAACATCAACTGGTTCCACTTCATTCAAAAATTCGTCACAGTTTTCTGACAAACCAGCTGAATGTGAAAATTCACTAGCTAACTCATCATAAGGTGCACGGCACCATCCAGGAATTTGAGAAACATTCTTTTCACACACGTTTTTAGAAGCAGATGCTTTAGTTTTCCTGCCAAACATATTTTCACTTTTAAATGTACACTTTTGACCTACAAACCCTTCCCTTGCCAACTCACGCCAAAGTGTTTTACTTTACTTTCGACTGAGCCAAAATATACACACTGAAAGGAGTCGAACAGATTCTCTGGAATGCACTTCTTAACCTGAGGAAGACATTTATTATAGCTTTTTGCAAGATTTGTGAAGGAAGGTTTGAATGGTAAAAAGTGTACTTTCAAAATGTGCAACAACAACGTGAGACCATGAATAAAAAGTCTTTAACCTATAAACAGCAAATATATACAGGCAAGGATACAAACACATATATATATATATATGTTCGATGGCATGTGTAGCTGCAGATACACATGCTTTGCATTATCCTGCCATCTAGTGTTGGGCTCGGAGTGTTACAAGTTGTTTTTCTTCAAAGAAGTCTTTTCGAGTCATGAGACCGAGGGACTCCTCCCTTTCGGCTCCATTGCGCATGGGCGTCGACTCCATTTTAGATTGTTTTCTTTCCGCCATCGGGTTCGGACATATTCCTCTTCGCTCCGTATTTTGAATCAGGAAAGTTAGCAAAATCTAAAAAAAATTGACGGTATTGTTCGTGCTCGGTACCGGTTTAGTGTTAGCGTATCGACACCGATAGTAGAAGCGCTCTGGCGGCCCTTCGGGGCTTCCGCTCTTCAGCAGGGCCTGGTCGGCCCGACCGCGGCCATCGACGAAACTAATGGACCGGACCCCCTTCCGCTTCTGTCCGAAGTGCCACGCGAAGTATCCTTATAAAGACCAACACTTGGTCTGTAATCTGTGTCTATCACCGGAACACAGGGAGGATACTTGCGAGGCCTGTCGGGCATTTCGATCGAAAAAGACCCTACACGATCGAAGAGCCAGAAGACTACAAATGGCGGCGACGCCAAGAGAACAGCTCGACGTTGAAGAGGAGGAAAGAATCTCCATCCAGGGAACGGACTCAGACGACTCCGAAAGTGAGCGACCCGCGACAACGCAGAAAACTGTGAGTAAAACTGCCCCGTCCAAGACTCACTCCAAGATCGTAAGGGCCAAGGGGATGCCACCGCCAGCAGGCCATGGCTTAACCCATCGAAAAGACGGTGACCAAACATCGGCACCGAAAAAAGGCCAAACAACTGCCGAAGACATCCGACTCCGGTCGAGATTCAGGCTCCGAACAATCTCGGCACCAAGAGTTCAACTCACCCAAGGTAAAAAAAGTTACCTCGGAAACGAAAAAGACTGTTTCGAAACCTTTGGTACCGAAAAAAGCAGCCTCGGAGCCAAAATTGGGCTCTTACACGGAAGAGCAAGGACTTTCCGGCCAAATGCATGAACATAGATTTGAGCAGGAAATAGGTATGAGGGAACCAGACCATACCCAAAGGAGGCTGCATATCCAGAAAGAGACTGGAAAAATACAAACTCTTCCTCCGATTAAAATCAAAAGAAAGCTGGCATTTCATGAGTCAGAAATGCAGCCGAAGGCAAAGGTGGCAAGAGAGAAAACACCACCACCAAGGTTTTCGCCACAACCTCCAGTGCAGTCACCGACCCATACAGGGATGACACAGGATGATCCGGATGCATGGGACTTATATGATGATCCGGTATCTGACAACAGCCCAGATTGTTACCCAGCAAGGCCGTCACCTCCAGAGGACAGTACTGCATACACACAGGTACTCTCAAGGGCAGCTACATTCCACAATGTAGCAATACATTCGGAGCCAATAGAGGATGATTTCCTATTTAACACCTTGGCATCTACCCATACTTCCTACCAAAGTCTGCCAATGCTCCCAGGAATGCTCAAGCACGCAAAACAGGTCTTCCAGGAACCTGTGAAAGGAAGGGCTGTCACGCATGGTTACGGAGCTCAGGTTTCAAACCAGAAATCCAGCAAGCTGTGTTAAACATGCCTTTTAACCAGGAGCAATTGTTTGGGCCGGAGGTGGACACAGCAATTGACAAATTAAAGAAGGACACAGACACGGCCAAAGCCATGGGCGCGCTCTACTCCCCACAAAGCAGAGGCACATTTAGAAAGCCACAATTTAGAGGGGGGTTTCGTATGCAAATGCCAGAGCCTTCCACCTCACAAACCAGACCCACCTATCAGGGGCAATACCAGAGAGGAGGATTTCGAGGCTCATATAGGGGCTCATATAGGGGTGGACAATTCCCAAGAGCAAGGGGAAAATTCCAAAGCCCTAAAACACCTCAAACCAAACAGTGACTTCAATGTCACAAAACCCCAACAAGGTGTTACCGTTCGGGATAACAGCCCCAAGGGTATTCACAAAATGCCTTGCAGTAGTAGCCGCTCATATCAGGAGACAGCACATGCACGTATTCCCATACTTAGACGATTGGTTAATAAAAACCAGCACTCAACAACAGTGTCTTCTTCACACGCAATACGTTATAGAAACTCTACACAATCTAGGGTTTTCTATCAATTACCAAAAATCACATCTGCAGCCATCCCAGATACAAAAAAACTTGGGAGCAACACTCAACACACAAAAAGCGATTGCCACCCCTTTGGTACCCTCGCACAAAAGCAGTCAGGCTTAACTTAGAGGCAATTTGTAAAGTATTTATGCAGCATACAAACAGCAATACAGTGAAAACACAAAACAATCCCGCACCAATTTAGAAAAATAGAGTCAAATGTAATCAATTATTTGACACCAAAAAAACAAAAATCCAATCAGTAGAACTGAAGATATGCAATTTTGAAGATTTAGGTAAAAATAGTGCCTAAAAGCACAAAGCACCAACATTGGTTATCTGGTTGCACCAGACTGAGACAAAGTCACAAGTTCAGGTCAGCCGTGTTGGTGTGAGGGCCAGCAACAGGGAGTCAGTTAAGTCGGTGGAACAAATAATCCTAAATCCTGGTTGCTGAGCGTTGCAAGTTCCAGCATCATGGATGCGTAGCACAGCAGCGGTTCCCGTGAGCTGCAGGCTGTGATGTGAGGTTTTGCATTGTGGACGCATCCTGTAGCAGCAGTTCCAATTAGTTGCAGTGTGAGGCCTGCTATGAGGATGCGTTGCACAGCAACAGTTCTGAGGAGCTGCAGGGCTGTGATGCGAGGTCCTGCATCGAGAAGGCGACAAACAGCCTCACTTCCGAAGAGCTGCATGTTCCTGCATTGGGGAATGCATTGTGCAGCAACAGTTCTGATGCAGAGCTGTGAAGAGCTGCATCACGCTGCGTTAGTTCTGCTCACAGACCATAGCTGGTCTGGGAGAGCATCTTCAGGCCCACTTGTCAGGGTCCAAGACTGGGCGGCACCATTTGGGGGCTGAAACACAGCAGGTAGAGTCCAGATGCAGGGTGTAAGGTGGTTGGAGCCTTTTCTGTCCTTGAAGCTCTGCTGAGGATGCACGCCAACTAGCCCTTGGAGTCAATCTGGTGGTCCTGTTTTAAGATGCAGGTCGAGTTCTTCTCACTCGGGCAGCAGAGTAGCAGTCCTTCTTGCAGCACAGCAGTCCTGAGTCTTCGAAAGGTCCAGACGTGCCTAAAGACTTGGGTTCAAGGGCCCAGTATTTATACTTGTTGCCCACTCAGAAGTGGGAGAAGCTTCTAGACGAAGCTGCTCCAGTGAGTAGCTGATGAGCTACTGGTAGCTCTCCTGTCTTCACTCCTACCTCCTAAATTATAAACTCTTGCTTGGTTGAATTAATATATATATATATAAACTCAAATTGAAAAAAAAGTGTATTGGAGACAAAACTTCTTTGTTTTTTCAGAACTAATGAGTTGATGTTGGAAGCAAATGGGTCAAATTTGCAAATTATGTTTAAAGCTAATGTTTGGATAAAACAATTCAGGACTGGGAGTCTTGTCAGTAATATAATTACCTTGGTGCCAATCACTTTGCTGTTGTGGCTATTATGTATTATCCACATAGAAGCATTCCACATTGACAAAGCCTTCTGTACATTACTACTGTGAACCATGACCAATAAACTGAGATGATGTGCTGTTGTGGCCACAAATATAATTTCATCTTGTATGGTCACTACTACATCATTAATAATAGTATCTCTGGATGAATTTTAGTGAACCTATGTAGCTCTTCTTACAGAAAAGGTTGGAAACCCCTGTTCTAGAGTCCTCCTACAGAGGTGTCTGGAATTTCCTGCCCCGAGATTATTTGGTGCCACAGAAGACTAGTGTGAAACCCTTTAGGAGTGTGTTGAGGCCGAGCCTTTATGATGTGCAAGTGTGGTAGGTTACAGCAACACCCGCCCTATCAAATCAGAGATGGCCCATCCTGCCAACACCTATTCCCCCTTTGTCTCACTGTCTTGTACAAATCCACAAAGACCAACTGCCAGCTATGCCGAGCCATGTGGCTCAGTATGACTACAGGCACCAAATGGTTAAGACGGAAAAATGCAAACTTTATTAAAGAGGTATTTTCAGAATTGTGACTTAAAATCGATTGTTACCAATAAAGAGGGTTTAAAATTACAATTCTTTAGAGACCAAACTCAACTTTCCCACATGCTCGCAGTTGAAAGTTATCACTTAAATGTAATAACATAATCTGATGTTATCCTGTGGGAGAGGCAGGCCTTGCAGTAGTGAAAAATGAACCTAAGAGGGCATGTAAAAGCTAAAAATGCATGGCCAACATTTTAAATACACTGCAATCTGCCCTGTGGGCTGTTTATGGCCTACCATAGGGGTAATTCATGTGAATTAAAAAGGAAAGTTTAGGCCTGGTGAAATGTTTATTTTGCTAGGTCGAAATTGCAGTTTAAAACTGCACCCAGGCTGCAATAGCAGGCCTGAGACATGCGTAGAGGGCTACTTAAGTCGGTGGCACAATGAGTGCTTCAGGCCCACTAGTAGCATTTAATTTACAGGGCCAGGGGACACAGGGGAACCACTTTATAGGGCCTTAGAAGTAAATTAAATGTGCCAATCAGGTGTAAACCAATTTGACCATGTTTAAAGGAGAGAGCACAAGCACTTTAGCACTGGTTAGCAGTGGTAACGTGTACAGAGTCCTTAAATCAACAAAAACGTAATCAGAAAAAAATGGAGAAGTTAGGCTTTGGAGGAAGACCACCCTAAGGCTGACAGGTCTAACTCTATTGTAATAAAAGCATGTTGCAGAAAACTGAGATACATGAGCTTTAAATGAAAGGTTGGAGTCAAATAGGACACCAAGATTCCAAACAGCAGATGAGAATTTGTGAGTGGAGTCCAGATTAGCGGGTCACCAAGACAACCAGGTGAAGATGGAATGACCAAGCAACAAGATGTTAGATTTGTTGGAGTTCAGTTTTAGCCACTTGGAGTTCATTCATTTGTCAACATGAGATGGGCAACGTTTGAAGTTCTCATCTGCCCTAGACTCCCAACTATCTATAATTTCTAGAGTTATTTAAACTTTTGAGATTTTGTTACCCATCCAAATTGTCAATGTGCCATTACAGAGACATTTAATAAGACAGCAGATTACTGTAGTTTTGTGAAGTATTAATTGTTCTTATCTACAGGTGACGAGTATGATGTTTGTGCTGTGTGCCTAGATGAATATGAGGAGGGGGACAAACTCCGTATTCTCCCATGTTCACACGGTAAGTAACTTTTCTTTTGTTTCAGAAATTTTTGTTACATCCTAAATGTAGTATAGAACATTTATTTTGTCTAAACAGTTAAAAGTGTTGGTGTAAAGTGTTTCATGTGTAGGAGCTGCCTTCCACCTAAAAAGTGGGAACTATAGAGAGTTCCCTGTATATATATATATATATAACTGAAAAAACAAAGGTACAGGGACGTTGCTCCCAACTGGAGTGAGCAGCTGTTTCCTGGTGGCTCATTCCAAGTCTAAGCAATATGTGTTTTGTTTTCCCACCTGCAGGAGTGCGGTAAAACAGAAGTCTTCACCCAGCCAGAGGAAGCATGTTTAAATCACCCGCTAGGTGGGAGCAGATTTAAAACAGATCAGACCAGGTGCTCATGCGGGCAAGGAAACTACTGTACCCCGGGGATGCGCGCCCTGGGACACAGTAACTGAGCTGGCCCTTATAGATGGGGTCCCTGGGGCCTACTAAGGCTCAGGGAAGGGGGCCTGTGAGGCAAAAATTCAAAGGTTTTTGGCCCCTGGTGGGTCCCTCTGGGACCCCACCACCAGGCCCGCGGGGGGCTAGGGTATCCCTGCCCTGCCTTTATGTTTTTTCTTTTGTTTTTAAACTTTTTTTTTGGTAGGGCTCTGGGCTGAGTACCTAGCCCCAAGATGGCTGCCACCATTTCCAGGTTGATGTGGTGGCAGCCAGTCAGATCTTAGCTTGATATCTGTCAGATCCATATCTACATCCCTAGATAGCATTAATTGCTCAAAAACTACTGAAACGTATTTTCACTAAGTCACAAAAGCACTCTTTTTGGACCTAGATCCTAGCTTTCACTATGGGTAGGTCTCGGACTTGTCCAAAAAGAAGGTCTCGAGATCAGTCTCGGAGTCATCACCACTCGTCTTCTTCAAAATCCTCAGGTCAAGGTAAGAAGAAGTCGAAGAAGTCCCATCGCTTTCCGACTTTGCCCCGTCGCTCAGCCGACGCGACGTGGGAGGAGCGTTCACGCACAAGGCCTCCGTCCTCGGAGCCTGCGTCTGGGTCGGCTCCGCGCTTCCCTGAGTTTCCCAGAGCCAGAGTGACCCCCGCCCAGCTTAGAGTTTTATGAGGCCATACGCCTAATCTTTGGGTGGCCTGACCCTGATACAGCGCCTATAGACCCAAGGGGTTTGGCTAAGGGGCCTTTAGGTTCTGCGCCGGCGGCTTCGGCTCCAGCTACCGAGGTCACCTCCGGATCCGCTTGCAGATCTGCACCAGTGCTGGTCACACCCTTGAGACCTTGCACGGCACTGGGTCATTTATCGACGCTCCCGACATCGGTAGTGCCCACTATTGTCACCGACCCAATTCTTATCCCCGACGCATCGGCTGACGCCACCTTTGACTTTGATGGGGCCTATTCGCCCAGGGCGGATCCAGACCCTTTTTCTTATGGGTACGAATATGGGGAGGAATTGGAGGGGTCCCTGGACCCTTATGAATACCAGGATGACCCTTCTATGGACTGGGCTGAGGAATTGGGTGAAGCCAGTGGTCTGGATACTTCTCCTGACGCTAGCATGCTGTCTCCTCCTACTGTGGCGATGGCGGAGGGAGCAACTTATGGTGGTCAGTAGGGCAGCTGAGGTCCTTGGTCTCGAGCTTCCCACTGTTGAGGTGAGGTCTAATCTCCTGACGAAGGTGCTTCAGCCTGGGACTTCTACTTCAGAATCCCTTTTGCCGTTAAATGAAGCACTCACCGATGTCCTTTTGGGTACCTGGTCCAAGACCAACACAGGGGCTCCTGTGAATAGGACTATCGCACTCCACCATCGGCCCGCTCAGAACGACCCTAAATTCCTGTCCCAACACCCCACGCCTGAGAGTCTTGTGATCCAGGCTTCCTCTTTTCAGGTGCATTCCCTTCCCCACCCCTGGATACGGAATCCAAAAGGCTGGAACAGTTTGGCAAGAAATTATTTTCTTCATCCAGTCTTGCGCTGCGGTCTGTGAACACTGCATGCCTTTTGGGCCACTATACCCACTCTTTGTGGGATATGGTTGCGCAGGTTCTGCTGCAGATACTGGAGGAGGCCCGTGCTATTGTCTCCCAAGCTGTGAACGACGGGAGAGATGAGGCAAAGTTCACAATCCATTGTAGGCTGGACACAACCGACTCTCTGGGCAGATCGGTTGCTACGACGGTGGCCTTACGACTCCACGCCTGGTTTCGTACTTCTGTTTTTTCTGGGGATGTCCAGCGGTCGCTCATGGACATGCCCTTTGATGGCTCACGGAGACAAAGCGGACTCTGCCTTGGAGAGATTCAAGGATTCCCGGGCTACAGATCTGTCCCACGGTCTTTCCTCTGCCCCTCGCCCCCCACAGTCCTCTTTTTGCCCCTTTCGTGGCCACAGAGGGGGCTCCCTGTCGCGTCCTACACCCAGCCACTGTGCTGCCCTTGCTGTTCAGCCTCTGCGTGGCCGGGGATGCGAAATCCCACGTGGCTGTGGGACAGGGAACCAGAGGTCTGTCCAGTCTACCTCTGCCCCCGCTGCAGCCTCCAAACCCCCCTAGTCCGTCCCCTCACTCCCGTCCAGTTGGTGGCAGGATTCGCCATCACCTGCCCTACTGGGAAAACATCACCACAGACAGGTGGGTTTTGCAGATAGTTCATAAGGGCTACTCCCTCCCTTTTGAATCTTCTCCACCAACCATGCCTCCATCCTTCAGTCACCTTCCAGAGGATCATTTGGCGCTTCTCTGCCAGGAAGTCGCAGGTCTCTTGGCCAAAGGAGCTATAGAAAAGGTCCCTGTGCCAGAAGTAGGTTGTGGTTGTTATTCCCGCTACTTTCTGATACCAAAAAAGGAGAAGGGCTTACGACCTATCCTAGACCTTCAGGACCCAAACTACTTCCTCAAGAAGCAGAAATTCAAAATGCTCACCCTGGCTCAGGTTCTGTCTGCCTTGGACCCAGGAGACTGGATGGTAGTGTTGGACTTGCAGGATGCTTATTTCCTCATCCCCATCCTGCCTGCCTGCAGACGTTATCTACGATTCGTGGTGGGCCACGAGCACTTTCAGTTCACCGTGCTTCCCTTCGGCCTTACCAGCACCCCTCAGTTGTTCACGAAAGTGACGGCGGTGGTTGCAGCTCATCTGCGCAGGTTAGGGGTCTCAGTCTTCCCCTACCTCGATGACTGGCTGTTGAAGGCAGACTAGCCCCAGAAAGTTGTCTCCCACCTTCAGACTATGGCGAACCTCCTGCACACGCTTGGGTTCACTATAAACGTTCTGAAGTCACACCTGACTCCCTCTCAGACGCTTCCTTTCATCTGAGCTATTCTGGACACAGTGCAGTTTTGGGCCTATCCCCCCAAAAAGCGAGTCCAAGACATTCAGGCTATGATTTTGATCTTTCAGCCTCGGTCTTGGGTTTTGGTGAGACGGACTATGAGGCTGCTGGGCCTATGAGGCTGACTCATCCTGCTAGTAAGACATGCCAGATGGCAAATGCGGGCTCTGCAGTGGGACCTGAAGTTCCAGTGGGCGCAGCATCAGGGGAATCTCTCTGACATGGTCCAGACCTGCAGTGGTGGCTTTCGAATCCGCATTGGGTCCACGGCAGATCCCTCTCCCTTCCCCAACCAGATCTCTCTATAGTGACAGCTGCGTTCTGGGTTGGGGCAGCAACATGGAAGAGGCGGAGATCAGAGGGCTCTGGTCTCCAGCGGAGTCTGGGCTCCATATCAGTCTTCTGAAGCTCCGGGTGATCAGGCTTGTGTTGAAAGCATTCCTTCCCTCTCTCAAAGAGAAAGTGGTGCAGGTGTTCACGGACCATACTACCGCCATGTGGTACTGCAACAAACAGGGCAGAGTAGGGTCCTGGACCCTTTGTCAGGAGGCACTTCGCCTGTGGACATGGCTGGAACATCAGGGCATTACCCTGATGGTTCAACATCTGGCGGGTTCCCTCAACACCAGAGCAGACGAACTCAGCCGTCGACGCACAGCCAATTACGAATGGCATCTCCATCAGGAGGTGGAGCAAGGTCTCTTTCAGCAGTGGGGAGAGCCTTGGTTAGATCTGTTCACCTCCGCAGAGAACGCGCACTGTCAGCTGTTTTGCGCGTTGGAGTTTTCAAGGCCGCACTCGCTCGGAGACGCTTTTCGTCTTAAGCGGAATTCCGGCCTCCTTTCTGCCTATAGCACTTCTGCCCAGAGTTCTCAAGAAAATCAGGAACGTCCGGGCCCAAGTAATACCATACGGAGAGTATGGTATCCAGAGCTATTGAGCATGTCCATCGATCCTCCACTCAGACTACCTCTTCGGGCGGATCTTCTGTCGCAGCAACAGGGGACGGTTCTTTACCCGAACCTGTCCAACCTCTGCCTTCATGCGTGGAGATTGAGCGCAACAGTTGACGGCTTTTGCACTGCCACCCAAAGTCTGCGATGTTATCTTGGCAGCCAGGCATCCATCAACCAAAACTGTATACGCCTGTCGTTGGAATACATTTGTGGCATGGTGTACCAACAAATCTGTTGATCCCCTGTCTGCCTCTCTGTCCAAGGTTCTTCTGTTCATTCTTTCTTTGGCCCAGCAGGGCTCTGCTTTGGGCATCTTTAAGGGGTATTTATCGCCATTTCCCTTCGTGATCAGCCATCACTCTTTAAATCTTCTATTGTGAGTAGATTCCTAAAAGGACTCACCCATTTATTTCCTCCCATTCCATTTATCATGCCTCAGTGGGACCTCAATCTTGTACTTACTTATTTGATGTGTACTCCCTTTGAGCCAATGCATAATTGTCCTTGCGGCTCATCAACTTCAAAACTGTCTTTCTTGTTGCAATCACCTCTGCTTGCAGGGTGAGTGAGCTTCAGGCCCTTTCCTCAAACCCTCCATACTTGTCTGTGCACCCTCACAAAGTAGTGTTGTGCACTAAGGCTTCCTTCCTTCCTAAGGTGGTTACACCCTTTCATGTAGGCCAGTCCATCACTCTGCCTACTTTCTACACACCCCCACATCCTTCCCATGAGGAGGAGAGACTCCACCTTCTGGACCCAAAAAGAGCGTTGGCGTACTACTTCAATTGTACAAAAGATTTCCGGGTGGACGATCAACTCTTTGTTGGATATGTGGGCGCGAAAAAAGGGAAGGTGGTGTAAAAGCGTACAATCTCTCGATGGGTGCTTCTTTGCATCAAAATGTGCTACGCTTTGGCCAAGAAGCAACCTCCTGAGGGCTTGCGTGCTGAATTCACCAGAGCAACTACTGCTTCCACTGCGTTAGCACGCGGGGTTCCTGTCAGCTACTTGGGCATCCCTGCACACGTTTGCTAAAAACTACTGTCTGGACAGTCAGGTCCGTTGGGACGGCTACTTTGGTCGTTCGGTCCTGCAGGACTTCCTAGTATGATTTTGGTTCGCAGCCCACCACCGAGGATGGCATTGCTTGGGTATCTATTCTAAGGTAAGGAATCTGCAACTAGAAGTCTTTATCAGATGTACAAGTTACTTACCTTCGGTAACGAAATATCTGGTAGAGACATATTCTAGTTGCAGATTCCTTACCACCCACCCATCCTCCCTACTTACGAACTGATTTCTAGGGACAGGGTTTCCCCCTTTCAGGTCCTTAGCTCTGGCGCACCAATCTCAGTGTTCTTATCGGCTCTGCGCTTTGGCGTGGAAAGTCGTTAAAAGAAACTGATGTCACTGCGCAAGGGTGGCGTCTATATACTACTCCCGACTTCATCACAGCGACTACGACACCCGCGGAATCGACCGACGACACCTACCGATGCGCAGGGGTATTGCTCGAAGAAAAATCTCTGGATCCAGTCTGACTCCTGGGGGAAATTCTAATGTAAGGAATCTGCAGGTTAATATATCAGTGAAAACATTAACATTTTGAACTTGAAAAAAAACACAGAAATTCACCATTTATAGTTAACAGAGCGAACTATAACTTGTGCCCCCACCATGCACTGCTCATGACATCACATATCGCATCACTCATGATATGATCTATGATATCATTTATTACATTATGAGCGCCGAATACGGCTTGATAAGGGGGGCAGTGCACCACCCATATTAACCTCTTAGCTGCGTCCTTTTTTTCCAACATCCTAGGGATTCTAATGGTACCCAAAGTTTGTGGTTTCCCCTGGAGGAGACCAAGAAATTAGCCAAAATACTGTAAACATTTTGTTTTTTCCAAAAAAATGGGAAAAAAGGGCTGCTGAAGAAGGCTTGTGGTTTTTTCCCTGAAAATGCCATCAACAAAGGGTTTCTGGTGCTAAAATCACCATCTTCCCACCTTTCAGGAACGGGCAGACTTTAATCAGAAAACCACATTTTTCAACACAAATTTGGCACTTTACTGGGGCATAACCCATTTTTACTATTTTTGGTGCTTTCAGCCTCCTTCCAGTTAGTGACAGGAATGGGTGTGAAACCAATGCTGGATCCCGGAAAGCTAAACATTTCTGAAAACTAGACAAAATTCTGAATTCAGCAAGGGGTCATTTGTGTAGATCCTACAAGGTTTTCCTACAGAAAATAACAGCTGAAATAAAAAAAACTATTGAAATTGAGCTGAAAACAACAGCCATTTTTCTTTATGTTTTACTCTGTAACTTTTTCCTGCGATGTCAGATTTTTGAAAGCAATATACCGTTCTGTCTGCTGGACTCTTCTGGTTGCGGGGATATAAAGGGCTTGTAGGTTCATCAAGAACCCTAGGTACCCAGAACCAATAAATGAGCTGCACCCTGCAGTTGGTTTTCATTCTATACTGGGTATACAGCAATTAATTTGCTGAAATATGAAGAGTGAAAAATAGGTATCAAGAAAACCTTTGCATTTCCAAAATGAGCTCAAGATAAGGTTTTGAGGAGCAGTGGTTATTTGCACATCTCTGAATTCCGGGGTGCCCATACTAGCATGTGAATTGCAGGGCATTTCTCAAATAGACGTCGTTTTTACACACTCTCTTATATTTGGAAGGAAAAAATGTAGAGAAAGATAAGGGGCAATAACACTTGTTTTGCTATTCTATGTTCCCCCAAGTCTCCCGATAAAAATGATACCTCACTTGTGTGGGTAGGCCTAGCACCCGCGACAGAAAATGCCCCAAAACACAACGTGGACACATCCCATTTTTTTGACAGAAAACAGAGCTGTTTTTTGCAAAGTGCCTACTTGTAGATTTTGGCCTCTAGCTCATCCGGCACCTAGGGAAACCTACCAAACCTTTGCATTTTTGAAAACTAGAGACCTAGGGGAATCCAAGATGGGGTGACTTGTGGGGCTCTGACCAGGTTCTGTTACCCAGAATCCTTTGCAACCTCAAAATGTGGCTAAAAAAACATGTTTTCCTCACATTTCGGTGACAGAAAGTTCTGGAATCTGAGAGGAGCCACAAATTTCCTTCCACCCAGCGTTCCCCCAAGTCTCCTGATAAAAATGATACCTCACTTGTGTGGGTAGGCTTAGCGCCCACGACAGGAAATGCCCCAAAACACAATCTGGACATATCAAAATGATAAAATAGTATACTACCTGTTTTTGCGGGGGGGGCACCTGTGTTTTTGGTCCTGAACTCAGCAGCCATCTAGGGAAACCTACCAAACCCAGACATTTCTGAAAACTAGACACTCAAGGGAGTCAAGGGAGGTGTGACTTGCGTGCATTCCCCCAATGTTTTCTTACCCAGAATCCTCAGCAAACCTCAAATTTAGCTTAAAAAATCACATTTTTCCCACATGTCTGTGCACTGGGACAAATTTCCTACCACCCAACATTCCCCTTAGTCTCCCGGTAAAAATGATACCTCACTTGTGTAGGTTGGCCAAGTGTTTGTGACAGGGAAGAGCCAAAACACGTTGAATTGAGGGGGAACCAAGGAGGGTCCAAAAGGGCAGTTTGAAAAAAAAACATTTTTAGGATGACGACTGCAGCAGAAATATTATCGGTATAGATGAGACAATGCTGGGTGGTAG
Organism: Pleurodeles waltl; assembly: GCF_031143425.1. Lineage (NCBI taxonomy): Eukaryota > Metazoa > Chordata > Amphibia > Caudata > Salamandridae > Pleurodeles > Pleurodeles waltl. Next base: position 173,044,117 of record NC_090450.1, on the reverse strand, counting down.
GAATTTTGTGGATTCCTGCAGATTCCGGAAGGTTCCATACCTGCAGTATTGGATGAATTACAAATCCTGCTCAACCATTCTTCAAAATGATTGGGGAAAATGGTATTTAATGACTGTATCTCTGATGATGACCTTGCTAGTTGGATGTCATAGCTTTCTGGCTGATGTCTTAGGCACATGTTTTTGAAACAATTGTGCCTTTTAGTCTGCTCAGCTTGTCAAAATTTGCATTTGAAGTAGCAATGTGCGGCCAAATTTCTGCTACTTTTATCTCTTGTGTGGGGGAGAAAAACACATGGCAGCAGCAAGTTACAATTTAAGAAACCAAAATCACATAGGCAATTTCAGGCTTCATTCTGCAACAGCCTTCACATAACTTCCACTTGAAAGTATCTGAAATACTGGGCGAATCAAAGAGATGGGAACACCCTTCAGATAGCATGCCAAGTTAGCTATGACCACATTACAAGTGCAAGGTCACCTGCTTACCAGTCTTAAATTGACTAACAGCATCCTCACATTTGCTCCTGCTAAGAAAAAACTCTGTTTCGCTGTTTAGACAATTGGAATTGAAAGGTAACTCCCACACCTTGTGGATGCAACTGTTACGTTACTGCTCAAACCTGCCAACTGCAAAAGGTTTCACACACTTGATACACTGAAATGTAGAACTGGGCAGATTAATCACCCCGAGTATTAGTCATACTGCTGATAGAATTTCTGCCACAGTAAAAGGCAACTTTTCAATTTCTCAATGTTAAGCATGATGTAATTCGCTTCTTTTTTAGCCATGATCTATTGTTATCTGGTCAAATTGAAGGCAACAAATAACTTGGTAGAGTTAACATGGACACCTGGGTATTTTTTAAACGAAAATTAGCTGTTGCCGGCACTCCCCGGACAGGTCTAGGTGAGGTGAGGATGCGGATGCCAGCAGCAGCAGCTAGGCAGTGATGGCATGGAAGCAGCGGCAGTAGCAACAGAGAGCCAGTGAGTCTGAGGATGGAGGGTGGAGTTCTTCCCTTTCACCCTCTTCTATGCCACCTTTCCACCCTTCACTCATCACAACTGGACCACAATAGCGTGCTCGTGCCCCCCATCGGTTAATATTAAAGTTATAGCAACACAAGGAGTTTAAAGACTGACACTGGAGGTTATGGCAGGGCTCTTAGGAGGTCTGATGCCGCTCCAGGTAGACTAGTGGAGCAGTTGTTTGTTTGCTTCAAAAACTGAAGCCTAGCCTAGCACTGTATGGAGGAAGCTGGACATTCAAAGAGAGCCTAGAGAATTAGTCCAGGCCTAATTGTGAACCTCAGATCAGCTGTTCGGACCGAAAGGACTAGGACTTGGTCTGAAAATCACTGAGTGTATCCAAGAGATAAGTACCTGAGAGTGAAGGAAGTGCCCACTACACACGTGGCGCACCCTTAGAGTGGTCCAAACAGTCTGTTGAGCAGACAGTTGGTGCTGCCAGGAGCCAGTGAGAGATCACAGGAAACTACAGGTCATGGATATAGGGTCACAAGGGCACTGGGATACAGGTCATGGGATACAGTGCTCGGCGCACAGGCTTGAGCAGCACCTGACCTTGTCAGCGTGTCACGGCGCTAAGTATCACGGACCCTGGTGGCCGCCATAACCATATCTGCAGCAGCCACAAAGCATCATGAGGTCAAGGAAATTGAGAAACCTGCCACAGCACAATGGAAAACAAAAGAAATCCACCACAAGCGTAATACTTCTAGTAAATATATGTGAAACTGGGGATTCTGATGGTCAGTCAAAAATTACCACCAAATTCCAACTTTCAAAAGATGCGGGGGCTGCCATCTACTCAACAATTACACCAGTTACGGGACTCCCAGCCCCTCACTCCAACCATCATCATCCAAATGAAAGGTCAGCCCCCAAGCCCTACCCCAGTTAAAATTTCTAAAATGTCAGTCTCTCCATCCGACCGTATAGTCTGCGGTCTTGATGAGATCATAAGTATTCAAAATGGTACTTCAAACATGGACTGCACAGATAAAATAGCAAGGGGAAGCCCTCAGCATTGGCGCTCCAAAAAAAAAAACCAAAAAAGCATCAAAAAGATGAGAAAGAGGACCTTAAACTAGAGGCAAGACTGAAGAAACCCTTTCCAAATAACCTAAATAGCCTGGCAGGACACAAAATTTCAACTCAAGTTACCATACTGACCATCAGCAACCCTGAGGATAACATTAAGAGTCCTCTGGAATCAGTGAGCCAGCAAATGGACAAAATGCCAGGGACCATTCCAGGAAGAAGCCCTCTAAACCTGCATCAATAACTAACCCAGCAGGTGGTGAAAGAAGGCCCAAGGGAGCCAAACAGAAACGCTACCATCGATATGGACCACACCTCCAGTAAGGAACATAGGAGGCACCGAAGACTGGAATTCTCAGACTTTACACAAGAAAAATTTAATTAGCTATTGGTTTCATATGTTTCTGATAAAGAACACAAGAGCTTAATTAAGGGCACAGAAAGCACAGAGTAGATCTCACCATCATCAGGGGATCCACTCCATGGAAACATGGCAGAGTAAATGGACTAGTTCAACAACGGCACATGGCCTTCTTTGTTGAAGACCATCCAGTTAACGGTTGATGCCCTGGTCTAGCACTCTGTGACATACAAGTTGAGGTACTCAACACCGTAGCAGCCCATGTGGCTGGAATTAACGGTAAAATCGCTCAGCTGAGTAATCTAATTAAAAGAGCTCAAGATGACACATCGGAACCCTGGGTGCATTTGTTCCCCAGTACTACAGAAATTGAGCACATTATTTGAGTTTCTTGGGGAGGTAATAGAAGGTCTCAAAGCTTCTAGCAAGTATGAAACAAAGGCGGATTCACCCTCAAGGGTGAGGCGTGAAGATCCAAAAATTGACACCCTGGCACTTGAGCACAGAATATTAACAGTGGACAGGCCTGTTCAACACTCATTAGAACATCTGGGCAGTCCAACCATGTCCCCAACAACAAAGGGTAGTAGGCTAACAGAAGGCGAGGTCGCAAGGTTAAGGACCGACCAAAGGAATTGAACCACTCTAGGGGTGGCTAGCAAAAGGGACGATCCCACAAATTCTAAATCACCCTCCAAAGGAGGAGCCAATTCCGTGTCAGGATTAGCCAGCAGAAGGGATGACGGACCACAGAATCATTCATCCATTCAAAAGGAAACCTACTCTCTGGCTGCAGGTGGAAATAACACAAAAAGGAAGTCTAAAAGAGGTCAAAAAAGAAAAACACACAATAAAAAGTTCCCTAAAACAACTCGGCTACAGAACTATGCCATCTTTGACATGCCTGGCCCTAAAACGACATACTAGACTACCTTCGCTACCGACCGAACCATTCCCAAAACAAGAAAGCACACAAACCAACAGCTCACACGTTCAACCACATGCACAGAGACTTAAAGGGCCCATGCCAGGGGTCCCTCACTGCTAGTATCGTTTTTCTTAGACACACACACACGGTCACTCCGCAGTTGACCCTTTGGAAACTGTGAATTGCCTTCCGGGCACCAATGGAACCCAGGCCTGAATAACAGCAGTACCCACCCTGGGCTACGATGCTCAATCCAATATGCGCATGGGAAATGGAAACTCAGACACAGTACACCCTCCCCAGCCAACTTTGTGGGCATACATCCCCGGTTGCACAGTCCTCCAAAAAAGGACGGTTTTAAATTACAGAGCTGGGGTTGAGTCCCCCCCAAATACCGTCTGTCCAGCGGGCTTCACACATCATCGAGCAAGGAAAAAGAAGTGATAAAGTTTCCCCAGATATGAGAGGTATCACAAATGTCTTGGCGCCTGAAGTAGCCCACTCCATTTACAGGCAGCTACCCTCAACCACTCCCAGTCCTCTAAAATCCACAGAAGGCATACGGGCCCTAACAGCGATCAGGCCCATGGAGTCACAATCCACCTTTTCTCAGCAGCGATAAACCACCCAGGGAACTTTTGAGGAGAACCATCAAGTGAAACTCTGTTCCACCCTAAATATCAATCGGTGGGCAACGAAGATATTCTAAACCGAGGGAATATAATCAGACTGTTAAAGCAGATCCCTCGCTAGCTGGGAGTTTTTCAACTGAAATAGACTCAGTTCAATTCACCAGCCCTGCACCAGGATATCTTTGTGACTCTTCCCAGGTTAACTGGAGATCTACTGACACAGCCCAGAGTCCTAAATGAAAGCAAACTGTTTATGGACTGGGGGATCGTGGTGGAAACCTTTCTCGAGCCTGGTTATCCGCACACTCTGAGAAAACTTAGACTCTCAAACAGAGAACACAAAGCTATTCTACTAAAAGGAGGTAAAGCCAAAAGCCAGACCTAAACCTTTATCCAGTGACCCATCTCACAAGGGAGTCCCCCAGAAATGACTGGAGGTGGATCTCTGGCTTCATAAATCACCAGCAACCTTCGATGTGAACTGGTTCCATAGAGGACAGAGGGAGTCCAAACTGAGACTTTGTTCCTGGAACATTCATGGACTGGGTGACAAAATAGATCCGGATATGGTTAGAAACCTCCAAACCTTTGCAGTCGCAGGCCTAAAGGAAACCTGGGCGCTTGAGCCAGTGACCATCCCTGGTTTTTCTCACACTTCGACTCAGGCCGTTAAGGATGCAAAATTTGGCCTCGGCACAGGGGGTCTAGGAACATACCTATCAACAGCCATCAAAGTCAGGAGTAAGGTATTAACAACTGACTCGGAAAACGTTCAAATAATGCATATAACATTTGAAGATAGTGGCCAGAACAGGCAATAACTCTAATAAAAATGTATGCACTTCCCACCCGTAAGGACCCAGGAGAGTTATTCAAAAAACGAATTGATACATCTTCATTGCAGAGGAACTCTACCCAAGCACATTGCTAATAGTGACTGGAGATTTTAACATGAAAATGCTTGGTCATTCTGCACAAAATGAAGTTATGAGCCCTAGCACCGTAACTGGGACATCCCTAAACAAGTACAAATAATCTTAGGCAGGAGGGATGTAGTGGGTATTAAACGACCGCTTCAGTGGGGACAACTCTCCAGCATATTCATGTCATTCAATTCAATACAAGGAAATTCACTGACAGATTACACACTGGTATCTCTCACCTGGCTAAGCTCGGTTGCTTCCTTCAGAATGGGTGTAAGACCAGATAGCGATCAGGAACTGGAACTCTTTCAAACCGGCTGTGCACAAACCTGCAAAAGAACCATCGGGTTCCCCCTGCTAGATTGAGCTAAAAAGAGTCAAATGGTCCTCTGCAACATTAAAAACTTTGGCCTATGAGGCCAAATATCATCTGCTGAAAATTCAATAACTCAGTTGCTCTGTATTAAAACATTGGGAGGTTTTCATAGAAACCTTCACGGAGCAATTTGTCTCAAAAGTTAATCCACCGAGGACCCACTACCAACCAATTCTTTTGTACATCCAAAAAAGTCATAAGGTGGGAGCGTTGAAACAAAGCAGAAAGTCGATAAGGCCGTCCGAGCAGCCCAACAGTCCCGACTCAATAAATAATATATTGGTATTTTAAGGACTGCTTAACAGGAATACTAACAACCTATATGGGCCATAAAGAGGCAAAATATCAAGATGTTCTGGGCTAGACTCATTTGGGACCTCAAGCACCACAACCCAAACAAGTTCTGGAAAACGGTAAATGCCCTAAAAAATACTGCAGGCGGCAAACTGGAATGTAACATTCGAGAAGAAGTCTGGGCTGCCTACCTATATGCACATTTTAATCCGTAAATGGGCCTAAATGCAACCCCGCAAAACTCAGGGGTACTACATCTGTAGGGAACTGATTCGGTTGTGGAGCTACTGTCTGATCCAGGCAGCTTGCCTCAAATTACTGCTCATGAGGTCCTTGAGCAAATTGCTAAGGGGTGTATTACCAGTGCAGCAGGCCCAAATGGTAGCCCTCGGGTCATTTACAAATCAGATCCGTCAATATGGACTGAGGCTATCGTGCCACTTTCAGTCATGCTCTAACAGGGACCACGATCCCAGCCTCTTGGATAGGCTGTATAATTTCCCTGATTTTTAAAGGTGACCATAAACCCGATCCTGGGAATTATAGGTTAACAGTCCTCATTGACAATGAGGCGAAATACTATGCAGATATTGTACTTGAACATCTCCGTGACTGGGCAAGCTCAAACTTCACCATTCTTCTGAGTCAAACCTGGGCAAGTTCAAACTTCACAATTCTTCTGAGTCAAACAGGCTGTACTAGGAAAACTGGAACCACAACAAATATATTGGCTTTGCCACTAATCGCCGATGACTCTAAACTCAAGAATTGTCCTTTATACTTGTGCTACATTGATTATAGAGTGGACTTTGACTCTGTCAACTGCAAAAGACTCTGGGAAAATGTTAAAGGGTTGGGGCATCCCCCCACTTCTCTTGAGAGCAATGGAAAATTTGTATTCTAACACCTGGGTCAGAATTAAGCTGGGGGGGGGTGGAAGTTTATCAAGGGTTATATTAACAGCTTGTGGCCTCAAACAGGGGTGCGTTTTGGCACCGACCGTATTTAATTTATTCTTGGCCGACCTCCCCCAGTTTTCTCTTCAACAAACTCACAGTATCCAAAATTGGGGCCAATACAATTTTCAAACCTTTATACCAGGGGTTGGGATGCAACACCTCTTGGATGTGACACAAGAATACTCCCTGGCAAATGGGCTGGAAATTAACATTTAAAAGACCAAAATAAATGATCAGTCTGCTTGGATTGGCTGATCTATGGTCAGCTGCAGTGAGCCATGGCATTTTCAAAAAAGCTGTCAACAAAATCATGAAAATAACTTCCTCACTAAACAATAGCACTACTTTTGAAAAATGCTCTCATGCTTGGACTGTACTTAACGGATATGAGGCCTTAAGTCCACAGCAATATCTTGGGGAAGTCCTGAACTGCAGAACCAAGAATAGATACCTGAACAGCTGCCTTGGGATTTTGCCTTCTTCCATCTACGCAGCCCGTTGCTGAGGACAGGAGGGGAAAATAACTGTTGACTAAGTGGCGCCGCAACTGAAGATCTGGTGCACCCGATTTGCCTCTGCAGCACCAATATTGATATCCGCCAGGAGAGGCTGTGCCCCCTCTGAAATCATTTAGAGGTCCATTCATGTAGACAAGCCATTCTGGCATGCCTGAATCCAGCAAACCAGAGAACAATCTCACTGACTGTTAAATATCTCTTAGGAGTAGAGAGGGCACTAAAGCAGGCATGACCCATTCAGTCATAATTTGATTGCAACAGTACTTAGATCTCCCCCTGTGACATGACTGCAGTCTTTTGAACCTTCTAGTTTTACTATCATGCTCCTTTTTGATGACTGCTATTTTTAAACTGTTTTTAGCTTACCCCCAAAAATTGTTTTTAATGCCTTGCACTTATTGTCCTATTCTGCACATGCATTCTTGAACGGCTGAAATCTGTTTTTTTATGTATTGATCCAACAATAAATTTGACTTGATGACTTGAATTAGCATGCTGCCATGGCACGTGGACACTTCTAAGAACCTGCAATGTCCAACCCAGCTGTATAATGGACCTAAGGTGACCCTGTCCATGATATAAAAATGACATACATTCCGAATGATGTCTATTGCAGATGACACAATGTTACTTAGGTGTAAATGCAGTTGAACAATGCATTCATACCATTATGGACAACAGCTAGAGCCTTTCCCATGTTTTCTTTATCAGTCTGCCTTAAACATGCAGCACTTCCGTTTGCGAAAGCTTCCAAATTTCATTGTTTATGGTATATAAAAAGGGTTTTGAGCATGACTTTCTATGTCCCAACCAGAAATCTTGTAAGTCAACTTCCTCTGAAAGGAGACTAAGGTGTTCTTTGAGAGCTGCTAGTTTGGAAGAACGTAACCACTGTTGGCAAAGTATACCCACACTATTGTAATGATACCTGAGTTTTGAGCTGTGACTTAGCGAGGGTCCCGGTCGGCTTGCTCTAAAACCCCATGTGGAATTAACAAAGCGTGCCTGAGAACCATTTGTGTTCAGTGGCCACAATACCCATCCGCCGGGATGTGAAAGTGAGGAACTAAAGGTGCCATTTTGAACCCAACTTGTGAGCTGTTCTTTGGTGACATTTAAAACTGTCTGCCAATTGCTAAATTTAGCTGATGTCAGGATGCTAGGCGCATGCAGTTCTTTTATTTTTGCTAATCCCAGACAAGCTGTTTGCTGACTGTGCCATTCAGAAATATAATTTGCAAAGGAATAAGGCATGCCTTAAATAAAGCTTCCCTACTCTGTATTTGCCAAAAATGTGTTCTCCATACACTCTTCAACTCAACAGAATTGTTTCAATGCTCATAGCCCTCAACAGCTAGTTGGGAAACAAAGGAATCTGATTAGATTAATTTTGTGTCATTAGCAATATTTTTCTCATCTTAGAAGGAGGTAAATTAAAGTAATATGAGACTGCATTTTTAGCATCATGCCCAGAAAAATATACAATCTTTTCTACATACGTTTTGAAACTCCCCATTGGTGGAGTCTGTCAATGCTCCCAATGTGTGTAATTTAAAAATTGATCTTGGGGTACTATTTTTGTGCAGAAAGTAATGTCCATAATGGCGGTAACAGAACATTTCCCCATAATTCGCTCTGTTCATTTATACATCTTTACTTTTAAATACAATATAATATTCAAGCTCAGAAAGCATGGAATCAAATGTTTTAACATCACTCATCAGAAACAACCCCAGGTGTAATATCATTCATAGGAACTTTAAAGACATATGGAATTTGAATGACATCAGTAGGTCCACATTTATATCATAAAGGCCTTTATCCCCCACAGTCCCATCAGGAATCAGAACAGTTGAAATGTTCACAAGGGACAAGTCTCTTCAGACTTTATGGGAAGAAAGGTAAGGTGTCAAAACATCATCCAAAAGTTCAACAGCAGAGCAATCAGGAAGATATTGACCATTTATCAGTAAAAAGAGAATGATGACAAACCCAATCCAAAGCAGGAAGGCAAGCAAAGTTAGCAGTATCCATAGGGTGTACCATTGACTAACCAAATAATTGTTTCTAAGCCAATTATAAAGCTTATATGTTGTTGAGACAGGTGCATTCATAGATGTAGAGGAAATTGAAGAGGAGTCGTCAATATCTTTTTTTTTTTTTTTTTTTTTTTTTAATATTGAGCAGTTTAATTATTCACCAAACCAGACGTCTTACAGATCAAAAGGGCATATGTTGAGAATCCATCATATGCATTTTTATGTGACCTAAGTAAACACTTATTCACTTGTATCAAAGTTACAAATCGACATTCTGCAATGCAGTTCATAGATCTCATGAAAACATACAGAGAAAGAGAGGTTCGTGTTGAATCACATTAGCAACCTTCTTTTCACTTATCAACGCACAGCACACAGAGGTGCATACCAAGGGGCCACACATACTCCTTCTGCCCTGCCTTCATATCTAAAATATTACAGTGCATTCTAATCTCTGTGCATCGAGATACAGCAAGTGATATTGTACATTAAAAAAAGGTTTCCTAAAAAAGTGCCAAAGTACTATATATAAAATTTTAAATGCATGCATCCAACGTAACAAGTTATAATACACATTATAGGTTAGTCAAATAACACCACTGTAACAAATCATCTTGAATATTCTAATGGGACCATTTATACTAGACCAAATATAATTTGAAGAAAGAATCCATTGATACCTTTATAACTAAAATGCTATAGCGCAGTAAATAATTTATACATCGAAGCACCTCAAATTATATTGCACATTATGAAAGATTCAATAGGTGTTTTGTGCTACTTCATCATGCTACATGGTCCCTTTGTGCTACCAAAACCATAATTTTTCACTGCCCTGTAATATAAAGAAAAACCTTCTGAGACCATCTTATTAATAAGTTACTGAATGCTGGGATAATACAAGATATTTCTATTTCTTCAAGCTGCCCATCCTCCTGGCTTATGCTTCTGCAAATCGCCCTGTCCAGTTTAGCTTCATCAGCCACATCTTAGAAGTTGGTACTGTGATTGTACACCAGCATTGTAAAATCATTGATCCCGCTACAGCTAATGATGCTGAAATACATTTCTTGGCATACCTATCTAGCCAAGAGGTTTGACTCGATACCCCAAATAGTACCAACTTTTCTTCTGGCTGTAACTTCACTTGGATAGCCCAACCCAGTTCTTGAAAAACTGCCTCCCAAAATTGTAACAGCTTGGGGCACTCAAAAAAAGTATGCAATCACCTTTTCCCTCTTGCACAAAGGTACAACATTTGTTAGTAATGGATGGATACATTTTATTAATTGCTTTTGAAGTGTAATAAGCCATCCTTACGAGCTAAGAAACTCATCCTTTAAAAATTCGCTGCCCTAAGGGATTTGTATCCTAATATCGAGATGAGCTCCCATGCTCCAACTGTCAACTTACATCCTGTCTCCTGTTGTATCTTTGTCAGAAGGTCTTCAATCAGTGAGGAGTCTGTGTACTTCTGAAGGTACCTATACCAGTTTTCCATCCCCAGCAGTTTTATTTTATACCATCATTTCATAATTGCCTCTGAAGAATAGCTCATCTCTTGCAAACTGCTATTTATCAAGCTTTTAATTTGGACACGACTGTGCCAGAGCTTCTCATGCTCAGTCCCTGCTGGTAGTTTTATGTCCTCCCAAATATCAAGCTGAGTGCCTAGATAGAAATTGCCCAATTATCAGTACCCTTTAAAAGATATAAAAAGATATATCACCAGTCCTAGCCCCTGACAGTCCTGCAGCATTACAGCATGTATGCTGTGAGTATCATGTCTCCCTCCTTAAATGTGACATAGGTGAACCCAGTGGCACTGGGAATTATTCTGACAACCAAATTTGTTTTGTCACCTGTGTGTGTAATTGTGGTGCTTTTAGCATGTCTTGTTGTAAATCTCTGAGTATGCGTGTATGTTCTGGTGTCAGGTGTTTGCTTGCAAAGTCTGGATGAATTAAATCAAAGTGGTTCTATGCATTGTGCATAGTTAAGAATGTATGTTCTGCCAAAATTAAAGAAACCCAGTAACAACTGTAGTTTCTTGATAGTATTTGGAAGTTGAAGTTGAGCACATTTTTCTAGAAAGTGCTGGGCTAGGCACTTACCCTCATCAGATAGTGTCCTATTTGTAGGTTACAAACTAAAACAAGCAATTTTTGTTTTCTGAAATTGAATTTATAGTCCTGGCCAGCGAATCCTAGAACAAATGTAACTGGACCTCCCTAGGCCATTAGCCATTAAATGTGCAGTAAGGAGGCCTCTCATATTTACTGCTATTGCTAGCCATTGAGGGTTCACCATATTACTAGTTTTAAGCGTTCTGAGATAAGGATACCAACTGGGGATCAATCCGTTTATGGTTCAAGCTCGAACAACCTACAGCTCTCGATAGATTCCACCAACCTAGCTGAGGAGGAAATCATCAGTACCACAGACGTATACAGTATTGAGGTGTCTTTAGCCTTCAGTGAGACCGAGAGGATCCCATTATTTTTGTGCCTGACCAAACGTTGGTGGCACCATGTTGCATAGGTTCTCATTAGGGTAATGAGACTACTGGATCTGGCGCTGTAGGATCGCCTGGGTTGTGGGTACTGAGTACAATTCCACACCAGGGGACACCTGTCGGCCCAATCCTGGAATTCCAGCTAACTAGCGGTGCCTCATCTCTAACTGAGGTGATTGTGGCAACCGGGCTCATGCCAAGATAGACTCCCCAGGGAATCGTGGTACATCAGATCTCATCCCTTTTTCTCAAGTGCCAAGATCTCTCTCAGGCAAAGACAATGGAGCAGACTATATTTCAATAAGCATTTATTAAAATATCTGCATCTTCGATAAAAGCATGTGCATAGCAATATCAATAGGAGCGGGCATGTGACGAAGTGTAAAACACAAAAACAGTCCTGCCATGCTGTTTAAACAGGGGAGTGGATCTGTAACCCCTCACCTGCGCTAAGTATGAGCACAGCATACTTAGCCTAATCTGCCCTTCGGGTTTCCACCTGGGAGAACATTATCCCTCCTACCTGAAGAAGAGGCCTAAAGTCTGAAAAGACACTGTCCCTATCTGAATCAAGGCTTGGTTGTCTAAGCAGGTAGCTGTAGTGAAGCTTGCAGCAATCAGCATGCAGCCATGGTCATCTGGCTGTAATCTCCCTCTGACTTGTCTGGGACAAAGGGGTATTTTTTATAATAAAACAGCAATCATTCTTAGGAATGGTCCCCAGGTAGGAGCATGTTTTTTTTCTGTTAATGGTGGAGACACAGCATACCACGTTTGTCGGCAACCCTGTCTGACTGTAGCCTTGGAGAAAGCACAAAGTGAACTACATGTCCTACTAAGAATGCAATGCTTTCCTGAGATAGAGAAAATAAAACAGCACCGCAAGTGTAGCTATTGCTAGAAAAATAAAGCAATGCTGAATAAAATTTAATTGGGTTGAAGTGAACAGCGGCAGGCCTAGACACCTAGCAGAAGCCTGTGCCAGGGCCCAATTGGCAGCGTAGGCTTCCTTTACTATGTCTGGAACTAGGACTGAAAAAGAAGACAAAATGACATCTTCCCCTTGTGGGAGCACGCAGACAATAATTTTCTGCCAGTAATATATCATAATTTTGTGTTAATCTTCTCCAGAGGATACATTTAATAGTACGCACTATGTCCCCCTCAATCTGAATATTTAGGCCCTCATTATGGCAGTCTCTAAGCGAGACAGCCAAAGCCACGGGCGCCAGAAGACCGCCAGTGCTGGCGGTCTTCCGCCTCCTATCTAATGGATACTGACTGATTATGGCCACACTCTGGACAGAAATCCGTGCTGGCAGACGGCGGTGCACTGGCGTTGCTACCACCTGCACCGCCCTGCCAGAAGGACGCCGCCAGCTGTATTAAGACCATAAATATGGCCTGGAGGTGTCCTGCTGGCGGGGTGCTGCTGGCTGTAGCAGTGCCCCTTCCAGTTCCCTGCCGGATGACCTCCTTGCGAACAAGGTAAGTCAGGGGTCCGACAAGGGAGGGGGGTTATTCTGTGTGGTGTCTCCCTTTGTGTATGAATGTGTGTGTGCTTCTGTTTATGTGACTCAGAGTATTGTGGTGGATGCGTGTGAGTGAATGCGTGTATGAATGTGGAAGTGAGTGCGTGTCTGCATGTCAGTGTGTATGTGTGTGAGTATGCGTTTTTGGATGTTTGTGTGCCTGAATACATATGAGTGAATGTGTGTATGGATGAGTGTGAGTGAATGCATGTATTGAAGAGTAAGGGAATGGGTGTATGCATGGTGCGTGTGGGTGTATGTGTGCTTGCATGCGGAGTGGAGGACGTCATGTAAATGGGGGCGCTGTGACTGTAGGGGGATAGGGTGGGAGTGCTGTGACTAGGGGGTGGAGGGGGTCAGGTGCTTGCCAGAGGGGGAGCCGTCTACTGGTGACAGGGAAGGAATTCACTGTCACCGGTAGCCCTACCGCCATTGTTTTTGTGGCGGTGCTACTGCCACGGAAACCATGGTGGTAGGCAGGATCATAATGCCGCCGGCGGTCTGCTGTGGACCTCCGGGTCGGAGAGATACATCTCTGGCCCGGCGGTTCATACCGCCATGGAGGAGCAAGTGGAGATGTGCCGGGTTTGCAGCGGCCAACCCGCCATGCTCAAAATGTATCGGTATACACCACCAGCCTGTTGGCTGTGATACCGCCACATTAACACTAGCGGTCAAAATACGGGTGGGGTCTTAATGAGGGCCTTAATCATTATGCCCTATCAGGTGGGGCGACGTGCCTGTCCGCTGTTTCGACTTCAAGAAAATCTTTAGTCTGTGTCACATCCAGAAGATCTATAAGACTCTGCAGACAGCACAACAGAGGTCATGATATGTCACCAGAGTCACTGCCGAGAGTCACTGCCCACTTCCTGGTTTTCAACAACATTCTCAATACGAGTGTCATCTTTGACTGAAATTGCTGCCACCTTTTTTCTTTCTAAATTGGGGCTTTTGCTGCTGAAGTTTCTCTTCCTCCTTTTGTGAAAGTCTCTGAGGAGCGTTTTGAGTCCTTTTTCGAGTTCACGTAGTCGCTTTGTTGTTCTGACCACCCTCCTCTTTCACTCTGTTTATCCTGTCTGTCCTGGAAGAGACGAGATTGGCGGCTGTCAGTATATTGATATCTATCTTGTGTTTTTAAAGTTTCTCCATTTCTACGGTTGTATCTTTTTTCTGAGGTCTTCGGTGGTGTAGATTCTCCTCCTTGCATTCTTCAATCTTTATCTTGTGCTTGCTTAGTACTCTGTTTTTGAGGTTTAGTTGGTCTGGCCCCCAGAGTATCCCAACCTATACTAGTATAGGTCTTTTGAGGGAACCATTCCAAATGACAAGCACATTGTGAGAATTGATTGTTTATCTTGGGGTTCCAATATGGTAAAAGACTGCTTCTAACTGGTTTGTTTTTTGTGCAACCCAGACAGAATCTTCTGCTCAGTGGGCACTTTTCCCATTATTAAATGGACAGTTTGTGGCTTTAACCCAGTATTGGCCAATTGATTTATAGCTGGAGCAGCCCTCGCTGGGGTGGTGTGCATTACAAATTGTATTAAGCATCTATATATTGCTCTAGCTCATTGTATAATGTGTGTACTTCAGCTGTTGGTAGAGCTTGCACAATGGGGTGATGATGTACATGTGGACAATGTTGGTCCGTTATTGCTTAAAGGACCTGACCTAACAGGTTGTATTACATGTGGAAGGGCGCCATTAAACCAATCTTGGTGTTCATGATAATTTAAAGGTATTTCTAAATATTGTTATGCTCTGTATTGTAGTGGTACATTTGCTTTTCTGTTTCTATGAAATGTATTTGCGTCTGCGTTTATTTGTGGGAAGGTGACCTATGAGTAAAATATTTCTGTTCTGTAAGCGTCTTGAGCTTCAACTACGAATGTGACATCCCCATCCTAATTTGTTAATTCATTAGCTAAAAGAAACTGTCTGACTGGTTGTCTGCAGTTCTCTCGGATATTGACTGGTTGTGCCATATTAAAGAATAGGTATCCGAGTCGAGCACACCAACCAGGGCAATCCTTTAACCCCTTCGCTGCCAGGCCTTTTCCCCCTCCTGTGCCGAGCCTTTTTTTGGCTATTTGGAGCAGTTCGCGCTTAGGCCCTCATAACTTTTTGTTCACATAAGCTACCCATGCCAAATTTGCGTCCTTTTTTTCCAACATCCTAGGGATTCTAGAGGTACCCAGACTTTGTGGGTTCCCCAGAAGGAGGCCAAGAAATTAGCCAAAAAACAGTGAAAATTTCATTTTTTTTAAAAAATTTGGAAAAATGGGCTGCAGAAGAAGGCTTGTGGTTTTTTCCCTGAAAAGGGCATCAACAAAGGGTTTGCGGTGATAAAATCACCAGCTTCCCAGCTTTCAGGAACAGGCAGACTTGAATCAGAAAACCCAATTTTTCAACCCAATTTTGGCATTTTACTGGGACATACCCCATTTTTACGATTTTTTGTGCTTTCAGCCTCCTTCCAGTCAGTGACAGAAATGGGCATGAAACCAACGCTGGATCCCATAAACCGCAACATTTCTGAAAAGTAGACAAAATTCTGAATTCAGCAAGGGGTAATTTGTGTAGATCCTACAAGGGTTTCCTACAGAAAATAGCAACTGAAAAAGAAAAATATTGAAATTGAGGTGAAAAAAACATCAATTTTTCTCTAAGTTTTACTCTGTAACTTTTTCCTGCAATGTCAGATTTTCGAAAGCAATATACCGTTACGTCTGCTGGACTCTTCTGGTTGCGGGGATATATAGGGCTTGTAGGTTCATCAAGAACTCTAGGTACCCAGAGCCAATAAATGACCTGCACCCTGCAGTGGGTTTTCATTCTATGCCGGGTATACAGCAATTCATTTGCTGAAATATAAAGAGTAAAAAATAGCTATCAAGAAAACCTTTGTATTTCCAAAATGGGCACAAGATAAGGTGTTGAGAAGCAGTGGTTATTTGCACATCTCTGAATTCCGGGCTGCCCATACTAGCATGTGAATTACCGGGCATTTCTCAAATAGACGTCTTTTTTACACACTGTCTTACATTTGGAAGGGAAAAATGTAGAGAAAGACAAGGGGCAATAACACTTGTTTTGCTATTCTATGTTCCCCCAAGTCTCCCGATAAAAATGATACCTCACTTGTGTGGGTAGGCCTAGCGCCCGCGACAGGAAACGCACCAAAGCGCAACGTGGACACATCACAGAAAACAGACCTGTTTTTAGCAAAGTGCCTACCTGTAGATTTTGGCCTCTAGCTCAGCCGCCACCTAGGGAAACCTACCAAACCTGTGCATTTCTGAAAACTAGAGACCTAGGGGAATCCAAGATGGGGTGATTTGTGTGGCTCGGACCAGGTTCTGTTACCCAGAATCCTTTGCAAACCTCAAAATTTGGCTAAAAAAACACATGTTCCTCACATTTCTGTGGCAGAAAGTTCTGGAATCTGAGAGGAGCCACAAATTTCCTTCCACCCAGCGTTCCCCCACGTCTCCCGATAAAAATGATACCTCACTTGTGTGGGTAGGCCTAGCGCCCGCGACAGGAAACACCCCAAAGCGCAATGTGGACACATCACAGAAAACAGACCTGTTTTTAGCAAAGTGCCTACCTGTAGATTTTGGCCTCTAGCTCAGCCGCCACCTAGGGAAACCTACCAAACCTGTGCATTTCTGAAAACTAGAGACCTAGGGGAATCCAAGATGGGGTGATTTGTGTGGCTCGGACCAGGTTCTGTTACCCAGAATCCTTTGCAAAGCTCAAAAATTTGCTAAAAAAACACATGTTCCTCACATTTCTGTGGCAGAAAGTGCTGGAATCTGAGAGGAGCCACAAATGTCCTTCCACCCAGCGTTCCCCCACGTCTCCCGATAAAAATGATACCTCACATGTGTGGGTAGGCCTAGCGCCCGCGACAGGAAACGCCCCAAAGCGCAACGTGGACACATCACAGAAAACAGACCTGTTTTTAGCAAAGTGCCTACCTGTAGATTTTGGCCTCTAGCTCAGCCGCCACCTAGGGAAACCTACCAAACCTGTGCATTTCTGAAAACTAGAGACCTAGGGGAATCCAAGATGGGGTGATTTGTGTGGCTCGGACCAGGTTCTGTTACCCAGAATCCTTTGCAAAGCTCAAAAATTGGCTAAAAAAACACATGTTCCTCACATTTCTGTGGCAGAAAGTTCTGGAATCTGAGAGGAGCCACAAATTTCCTTCCACCCAGCGTTCCCCCACGTCTCCCGATAAAAATGATACCTCACTTGTGTGGGTAGGCCTAGCGCCCGCGACAGGAAACGCCCCAAAGCGCAACGTGGACACATCACAGAAAACAGACCTGTTTTTAGCAAAGTGCCTACCTGTAGATTTTGGCCTCTAGCTCAGCCGCCACCTAGGGAAACCTACCAAACCTGTGCATTTCTGAAAACTAGAGACCTAGGGGAATCCAAGGAGGGGTGACTGGCGGGGCTCGGACCAGGTTCTGTTACCCAGAATCCTTTGCAAACCTCATATTTTGGCTAAAAAAACGCATTTTCCTCACATTTGAGTGACAGAAAGTTCTGGAATCTGAGAGGAGCCACAAATTTCCTTCCACCCAGCGTTCCCCCAAGTCTCCCGATAAAAATGATACCTCACTTGCGTGGGTAGGCCTAGCGCCCGCGACAGGAAACGCCCCAAAGCGCAACGTGGACACCACCAAAATTTTGGAAGAAAACAGAGGTGTTTTTTGCGAAGTGACTACCTGCAGATTTTGGCCTCTAGCTCAGCCGGCACCTAGGGAAACCTACCAAACCTGTACATTTCTGAAAACTAGAGACCTAGGGGAATCCAAGGAGGGGTGACTGGCGGGGCTCGGACCAGGTTCTGTTACCCAGAATCCTTAGCAAAGCTCAAAAATTGGCTAAAAAAACACATGTTCCTCACATTTCTGTGGCAGAAAGTTCTGGAATCTGAGAGGAGCCACAAATTTCCTTCCACCCAGCGTTCCCCCACGTCTCCCGATAAAAATGATACCTCACTTGTGTGGGTAGGCCTAGCGCCCGCGACAGGAAACGCCCCAAAGCGCAACGTGGACACATCACAGAAAACAGACCTGTTTTTAGCAAAGTGCCTACCTGTAGATTTTGGCCTCTAGCTCAGCCGCCACCTAGGGAAACCTACCAAACCTGTGCATTTCTGAAAACTAGAGACCTAGGGGAATCCAAGGAGGGGTGACTGGCGGGGCTCGGACCAGGTTCTGTTACCCAGAATCCTTTGCAAAGCTCAAAAATTGGCTAAAAAAACACATGTTCCTCACATTTCTGTGGCAGAAAGTTCTGGAATCTGGGAGGAGCCACAAATTTCCTTCCACCCAGCGTTCCCCCAAGTCTCCCGATAAAAATGATACCTCACTTGCGTGGGTAGGCCTAGCGCCCGCGACAGGAAACGCCCCAAAGCGCAACGTGGACACCACCAAAATTTTGGAAGAAAACAGACCTGTTTTTAGCGAAGTGCCTACCTGTAGATTTTGGCCTGTAGCTCAGCCGCCACCTAGGGAAACCTACAAAACCTGTGCATTTCTGAAAACTAGAGACCTAGGGGAATCCAAGGAGGGGTGACTGGCGGGGCTCGGACCAGGTTCTGTTACCCAGAATCCTTTGCAAAGCTCAAAAATTGGCTAAAAAAACACATGTTCCTCACATTTCTGTGGCAGAAAGTTCTGGAATCTGAGAGGAGCCACAAATTTCCTTCCACCCAGCGTTCCCCCACGTCTCCCGATAAAAATGATACCTCACTTGTGTGGGTAGGCCTAGCGCCCGCGACAGGAAACGCCCCAAAGCGCAACGTGGACACATCACAGAAAACAGACCTGTTTTTAGCAAAGTGCCTACCTGTAGATTTTGGCCTGTAGCTCAGCCGCCACCTAGGGAAACCTACCAAACCTGTGCATTTCTGAAAACTAGAGACCTAGGGGAATCCAAGGAGGGGTGACTGGCGGGGCTCAGACCAGGTTCTGTTACCCAGAATCCTTTGCAAAGCTCAAAAATTGGCTAAAAAAACACATGTTCCTCACATTTCTGTGGCAGAAAGTTCTGGAATCTGGGAGGAGCCACAAATTTCCTTCCACCCAGCGTTCCCCCAAGTCTCCCGATAAAAATGATACCTCACTTGCGTGGGTAGGCCTAGCGCCCGCGACAGGAAACGCCCCAAAGCGCAACGTGGACACCACCAAAATTTTGGAAGAAAACAGACCTGTTTTTAGCGAAGTGCCTACCTGTAGATTTTGGCCTGTAGCTCAGCCGCCACCTAGGGAAACCTACCAAACCTGTGCATTTCTGAAAACTAGAGACCTAGGGGAATCCAAGGAGGGGTGACTGGCGGGGCTCGGACCAGGTTCTGTTACCCAGAATCCTTTGCAAAGCTCAAAAATTGGCTAAAAAAACACATGTTCCTCACATTTCTGTGGCAGAAAGTTCTGGAATCTGAGAGGAGCCACAAATTTCCTTCCACCCAGCGTTCCCCCACGTCTCCCGATAAAAATGATACCTCACTTGTGTGGGTAGGCCTAGCGCCCGCGACAGGAAACGCCCCAAAGCGCAACGTGGACACATCACAGAAAACAGACCTGTTTTTAGCAAAGTGCCTACCTGTAGATTTTGGCCTGTAGCTCAGCCGCCACCTAGGGAAACCTACCAAACCTGTGCATTTCTGAAAACTAGAGACCTAGGGGAATCCAAGGAGGGGTGACTGGCGGGGCTCGGACCAGGTTCTGTTACCCAGAATCCTTTGCAAAGCTCAAAAATTGGCTAAAAAAACACATGTTCCTCACATTTCTGTGGCAGAAAGTTCTGGAATCTGGGAGGAGCCACAAATTTCCTTCCACCCAGCGTTCCCCCAAGTCTCCCGATAAAAATGATACCTCACTTGCGTGGGTAGGCCTAGCGCCCGCGACAGGAAACGCCCCAAAGCGCAACGTGGACACCACCAAAATTTTGGAAGAAAACAGACCTGTTTTTAGCGAAGTGCCTACCTGTAGATTTTGGCCTGTAGCTCAGCCGCCACCTAGGGAAACCTACCAAACCTGTGCATTTCTGAAAACTAGAGACCTAGGGGAATCCAAGGAGGGGTGACTGGCGGGGCTCGGACCAGGTTCTGTTACCCAGAATCCTTTGCAAAGCTCAAAAATTGGCTAAAAAAACACATGTTCCTCACATTTCTGTGGCAGAAAGTTCTGGAATCTGAGAGGAGCCACAAATTTCCTTCCACCCAGCGTTCCCCCACGTCTCCCGATAAAAATGATACCTCACTTGTGTGGGTAGGCCTAGCGCCCGCGACAGGAAACGCCCCAAAGCGCAACGTGGACACATCACAGAAAACAGACCTGTTTTTAGCAAAGTGCCTACCTGTAGATTTTGGCCTGTAGCTCAGCCGCCACCTAGGGAAACCTACCAAACCTGTGCATTTCTGAAAACTAGAGACCTAGGGGAATCCAAGGAGGGGTGACTGGCGGGGCTCGGACCAGGTTCTGTTACCCAGAATCCTTTGCAAAGCTCAAAAATTGGCTAAAAAAACACATGTTCCTCACATTTCTGTGGCAGAAAGTTCTGGAATCTGGGAGGAGCCACAAATTTCCTTCCACCCAGCGTTCCCCCAAGTCTCCCGATAAAAATGATACCTCACTTGCGTGGGTAGGCCTAGCGCCCGCGACAGGAAACGCCCCAAAGCGCAACGTGGACACCACCAAAATTTTGGAAGAAAACAGACCTGTTTTTAGCGAAGTGCCTACCTGTAGATTTTGGCCTGTAGCTCAGCCGCCACCTAGGGAAACCTACCAAACCTGTGCATTTCTGAAAACTAGAGACCTAGGGGAATCCAAGGAGGGGTGACTGGCGGGGCTCGGACCAGGTTCTGTTACCCAGAATCCTTTGCAAAGCTCAAAAATTGGCTAAAAAAACACATGTTCCTCACATTTCTGTGGCAGAAAGTTCTGGAATCTGAGAGGAGCCACAAATTTCCTTCCACCCAGCGTTCCCCCACGTCTCCCGATAAAAATGATACCTCACTTGTGTGGGTAGGCCTAGCGCCCGCGACAGGAAACGCCCCAAAGCGCAACGTGGACACATCACAGAAAACAGACCTGTTTTTAGCAAAGTGCCTACCTGTAGATTTTGGCCTGTAGCTCAGCCGCCACCTAGGGAAACCTACCAAACCTGTGCATTTCTGAAAACTAGAGACCTAGGGGAATCCAAGGAGGGGTGACTGGCGGGGCTCGGACCAGGTTCTGTTACCCAGAATCCTTTGCAAAGCTCAAAAATTGGCTAAAAAAACACATGTTCCTCACATTTCTGTGGCAGAAAGTTCTGGAATCTGGGAGGAGCCACAAATTTCCTTCCACCCAGCGTTCCCCCAAGTCTCCCGATAAAAATGATACCTCACTTGCGTGGGTAGGCCTAGCGCCCGCGACAGGAAACGCCCCAAAGCGCAACGTGGACACCACCAAAATTTTGGAAGAAAACAGACCTGTTTTTTGCGACGTGCCTACCTGTAGATTTTGGCCTGTAGCTCAGCCGCCACCTAGGGAAACCTACCAAACCTGTGCATTTCTGAAAACTAGAGACCTAGGGGAATCCAAGGAGGGGTGACTGGCGGGGCTCGGACCAGGTTCTGTTACCCAGAATCCTTTGCAAAGCTCAAAAATTGGCTAAAAAAACACATGTTCCTCACATTTCTGTGGCAGAAAGTTCTGGAATCTGAGAGGAGCCACAAATTTGATTCCACCCAGCGTTCCCCCACGTCTCCTGATAAAAATGATACCTCACTTGTGTGGGTAGGCCTAGCGCCCGCGACAGGAAACGCCCCAAAGCGCAACGTGGACACATCACATTTTTTCATTGAAAACAGTGCCTACCTGTAGTTTTTGGCCTGTAGCTCAGCCAGCACCTAGGGAAACCTACCAAACCTGTGCATTTCTGAAAACTAGAGACCTAGGGGAATCCAAGATGGGGTGACTTGAGGGGCTCTGACCAGGTTCTGTTACCCAGAATCCTTTCCAAACCTCAAATATTGGCTAAAAAAACGCATTTTTCACACATTTCGGTGACAGAAAGTTCTGGAATCTGAGTGGAGCCACAAATTTCCTTCCACCCAGCGTTCCCCCAAGTCTCCCGATAAAAATGATACCTCAGTTGTGTGGGTGGGCCAGGTGCCTCCAACAGAATAAGGCCCAAAACTTGTAGAGATACAGGGGATAGTACTGCGAGTTTATAAGGACATATTCTTTTATACATCTTTAGACTGACTCTGCTTTGGGGACCCACATACGTGAGGTGTCATTTTATTTGGGAGACTGAGGGGAACACTGGGGAGTAGGAATTTTGTGCTGGAGTGGTGATCGTACGAAGAAAAGTCAGGAAAATATGTTTTTTTTAAGCACATTTTGAGGTTTACAGAGGAGTCTGGGTAAGAAAATGTTGGGGGATCCACACAAGCCACTCCTCCCTAGACTCCTTGGGGTGTCTAGTTTTAAAAAATGTCTGGGTTTGGTAGGTTTCCCTAGATGAAGGCCGCACACAGGACCAAAAACATAGGTGCCCTCTCCCCCCCCAAACACAGGTAGTTTTGTAATATATCGTTTTGATGTGCCCACATACGTCCGTGATGTGCCAAACACTAAAATTTTGAAAAGAAACACACTTAGGTTATGTGAAAAAGACCCCTCACCCACCAACCAAGTTGGTGGCATGCTTCATCATCGGGGTCCCACCTGAGGCACCTAGCGTGTCATAGGTGTGCTGCGACGCCTGATTACAGCGGAGCAGGTTTGGTCATTTTTACCACACATACTGGTTGGATTTGGCACGAGGGTGAGTGATGGTTCAGTGGATCAAATTTTACTAACAAGAGCTTTCACAAAAATGAAAAGCACTGTTAGTAACTGAAAGGCAAAAAACTGAACCAATGACTCACAGCTCGTGAGCTGTAAAGCCGCGACAAGGCACCAACCGCTTTACAGTCCATTCACACAACTTTCATACATGACACACACAAGGCCATTCACACCGCCAGCCACGGGCCCAGCACATTACAACACTCACATCGACAGACAGCGCCACTCAAGGGCCCATCACTTACATACGCCCACATGCCTGATACAACAATCACACCAGCTGATGGGAGTGTGTGGACTGGTGTTTGGCTTGCAGTGTGTTGCAGTAGCCAACATCAAGTCAATATGTACAGTCTCAGCCAAGCCCCACTCCACACACAATGGCATCATATTTTTTTTTTTTTTAACAGAGGAACCCCTAACTAAGTAGAAAGAATTACAAAACAACAAACACAAAAGCTCTAACTAACAACATGACAGAAATGCTAACCATGAAACTAAACACATGAAAATACAAAACAGACATGAGTTTACACTCATGGTTGTTCCCAGAAATTCTTCTGGGTGTGGTAATTCTTAAAACAAGCACCGACACACAGCCCAGGCTTTGAAGGACAATCTGGGCAGTACATTTGAGACTCCCTCCGGATACCTCTTCGAAAACACACTCTACATTTCTTAGCTGGAAAGTCTTTTTTGGGTGTGGGAGGAATGTGCTCAGCAAAGTGGCGATCTTTCAATCTAGCCACATCCTCCACCACTGCTTCTCTAGGAACTCTGGCCTGTTCCACCACAATAAGGCTCTCTATCACTGACTCCTGAAATTTCACAAATGTCATCTTTGAGTCTGGAGACCTATCCCTAAACACAATAAAAGCATTGAAGGTTGCTAAGTGGAAGAGGTGAAGTGCTAACTTCTTATACCAAACATAAGACTTACGAATAGCAGTATAAGGTTCCAACCTCTGGTCAACTCTATCTACACCTCCCATGTGCTTATTATAATCTAAAATGCACACAGGTTTGCGCACTTCAGCAACCTGGCCCCAAACAGTCACAGGGGAAGTACTCTCATCATGGATGGTACTTAGCATGTAGACATCCCTCTTGTCTGAAAATTTCAAAGCTAGCAGCTCCTCGTTCCGCAAGGCACAGCACTGTCCCCTCTCAAGTTTTTTACAGACAAGCTCCCTTGGATAGCCTTTCCGGTTAGAACGGATTGTGCCACAAGCAACTGTGTCCACTCTAAACAATTCCTTGAACAACTGCACACCAGTGTAGAAGTTATCTACATACAAATGGTGACCTTTGTTGAACAGTCGTCTACCAAGATCCCACACTATTTTCTCAGTAACTCCAAAAGTGGGAGGACAACCAGGGGGGTCAATATTGGAATCCCTACCAGTGTACACACGGAAACTATACACATATCCTGTCCTACTTTCAGACAGCATATACAATTTAATTCCATATCGTGCCCTTTTGCTAGGAATGTACTGCCTAAAAACCAAACGACCCTTGAAGAGGACCAAAGACTCGTCCACACTTATCTCTTTGCCTGGAACATAGACCTCCGAAAACCGATCTACAAAATGATCAAGGACAGGCCTAATCTTAAAAAGACGGTCAGAATCTGGGTGATCTCGTGGCAAGGCTAATGCATTGTCAACAAAATGCAGCATCCTAAGAAGAAGCAAATACCGATTACGACTCATGGTAGCGGGAAATATAGCTGTTGCCATCAAGGGACTAGTAGACCAATAAGAAGCCAGTGACGGCTTCCTTATCAACCCCATCAAAAAAGTCAAACCCAAAAACTTTTTTAGCTCCTCCAAATTTGTGGGAATCCACTGGGCAGCTCTAGAGTGTGGCCTAAGTCTAGCAGCGTTGTCCCTCAAATGCTGCTCCGCATACAAATTAGTCTGCTCAACAATCTCTTCCAAAAACACATCATCCATGAATAACTCAAAGAAATTGATAGGCATAAAGTTCTCTGTATTGGCGTTACACCCCGGGAGACCAGTAAAGGCAGGCAACTCTGGCTGCTCCATGTTTGGGGCAACCCAGACATCAGGTCTTCTAACGGGAAACCTTTCAGCCCCAGGTTGCTGCACTATTGGCACATCAATGTCCTCCTCTAAAACAGAACCTTCATCTGCACTGAGTGTGGCTTCATCATCAGAAGATTCCCCTCCAACAGAAACATCACTGCCAGAATCTCTGACTTCCTCCTCTGCCTCAGATGCAGAGTCCGTCTCATAGTCATGATCAGACTGTGACTCAAAAAGCATACCAACCACCTGCTGAGCGGTCATCCTGCGGCTAGCCATGATCTCTCCTGCTAAAATTAACTGGACAAATTCACCACCAACAACCAGCACTGTGTAAGACAAGTAACAAAGTGTAGCTTTGTTAGTAAGAGTTACAAACTCAAAAACTATACCGCTCACTTGCCTGAAAAAGCTTGATTCACCAGCAACTACACAGCAATCACCAATGATATCCCACTAAAAAGAAAGAAAGAAAGGCAAATTAGAAATAAGACACAACAAATATCATTGTGCACAAACCTAAGGACAATTTCACACACAATCCTGCATTTAGTACACCCCCTACAAACATGTCATTCATGCATGGCAACAATACTCCTTTGGAGTAAATTGTTTTTACTTACCTAAAACATGCAACTGTGCAAACTGCAGGTCAACCACCGCCAAAACCGCAAGGAGCCACAGCAAATAAAGCAAAAGCTTTGAACTAGAACAAAAAGGAGGAAATTTTTTTTTATCACAAATGCAAAGACTTCTTCAGTTGACAAACACCCCACCATCAAACATTTTAGAAATTGGTGCCTAAGTGGATTCTGTCATAGGGGCAGATGGGCCTACTAAAAAAATAGGCCTGTCTGCCCCAAGGAAGCCAGAAAATACCTTTAGTACTGTGTCCCCATGGAGAGCGACCCTTGCCAAAGGGGACAGCCCTCAAACAAAAAAAAACAAAAAAAACACACACAACACTATCCCTGGTGCCTAAGTGGCTTCTGCCCCCTTGGGGGCAGGTGGGCCTAAGAAAATAGGCCCATCTGCCCCCAGGGGGTGTAGAAATGGCCAACAGGTCAATGCCCCCCTTGGGGGGGCGCCCCGTGACCAAGGGGACGCCCCCCCACAAAAATAAACACATAAAAAAAAATCCCTGGCGTTCTAGTGGTTTCTGCCCCCCTTGGGGGCAGATCAGCCTAAAAATAATAGGCTGATCTGTCTCCAAGGGGTGCAGAAATGGCCTGGGTACATGTGCCCCCAAAGTGGGGGGCGACCCTTGCCCAAGCCCCCCCCCATCCACTAACACACACACACACACACACTATCCCTGGTGTCTACGTGGCTTCTGCCCCCCTTGGGGGCAGGTGGGTCTAGAAAAATAGGCCCATCTGCCCCCAGGGGGGGCAGAAATGGCCAACAGGTCAATGCCCCCCTTGGGGGGGCGCCCCGTGCCCGAGGGGACGCCCCCCCACAAAAATAAACACATAAAAAAAAATCCCTGGCGTTCTAGTGGTTTCTGCCCCCCTTGGGGGCAGATCAGCCTAAAAATAATAGGCTGATCTGTCTCCAAGGGGTGCAGAAATGGCCTGGGTACATGTGCCCCCAAAGTGGGGGGCGACCCTTGCCCAAACCCCCCCCCATCCACTAACACACACACACACACACACTATCCCTGGTGTCTACGTGGCTTCTGCCCCCCTTGGGGGCAGGTGGGTCTAGAAAAATAGGCCCATCTGCCCCCAGGGGGGGCAGAAATGGCCAACAGGTCAATGCCCCCCTTGGGGGGGCGCCCCGTGCCCGAGGGGACGCCCCCCCACAAAAATAAACACATAAAAAAAAATCCCTGGCGTTCTAGTGGTTTCTGCCCCCCTTGGGGGCAGATCAGCCTAAAAATAATAGGCTGATCTGTCTCCAAGGGGTGCAGAAATGGCCTGGGTACATGTGCCCCCAAAGTGGGGGGCGACCCTTGCCCAAGCCCCCCCCCATCCACTAACACACACACACACTATCCCTGGTGTCTACGTGGCTTCTGCCCCCCTTGGGGGCAGGTGGGTCTAGAAAAATAGGCCCATCTGCCCCCAGGGGGGGCAGAAATGGCCAACAGGTCAATGCCCCCCTTGGGGGGGCGCCCCGTGCCCGAGGGGACGCCCCCCCACAAAAATAAACACATAAAAAAAAATCCCTGGCGTTCTAGTGGTTTCTGCCCCCCTTGGGGGCAGATCAGCCTAAAAATAATAGGCTGATCTGTCTCCAAGGGGTGCAGAAATGGCCTGGGTACATGTGCCCCCAAAGTGGGGGGCGACCCTTGCCCAAGCCCCCCCCCATCCACTAACACACACACACACACACACTATCCCTGGTGTCTACGTGGCTTCTGCCCCCCTTGGGGGCAGGTGGGTCTAGAAAAATAGGCCCATCTGCCCCCAGGGGGGGCAGAAATGGCCAACAGGTCAATGCCCCCCTTGGGGGGGCGCCCCGTGCCCAAGGGGACGCCCCCCCACAAAAATAAAACCATAAAAAAAAAACCCTGGCGTTCTAGTGGTTTCTGCCCCCCTTGGGGGCAGATCAGCCTAAAAATAATAGGCTGATCTGTCTCCAAGGGGTGCAGAAATGGCCTGGGTACATGTGCCCCCAAAGTGGGGGGCGACCCTTGCCCAAGCCCCCCCCCATCCACTAACACACACACACACACACACTATCCCTGGTGTCAACGTGGCTTCTGCCCCCCTTGGGGGCAGGTGGGTCTAGAAAAATAGGCCCATCTGCCCCCAGGGGGGGCAGAACTGGCCAACAGGTCAATGCCCCCCTTGGGGGGGCGCCCCGTGCCCGAGCGGACGCCCCCCCACAAAAATAAACACATAAAAAAAAATCCCTGGCGTTCTAGTGGTTTCTGCCCCCCTTGGGGGCAGATCAGCCTAAAAATAATAGGCTGATCTGTCTCCAAGGGGTGCAGAAATGGCCTGGGTACATGTGCCCCCAAAGTGGGGGGCGACCCTTGCCCAAGCCCCCCCCCATCCACTAACACACACACACACACACACTATCCCTGGTGTCTACGTGGCTTCTGCCCCCCTTGGGGGCAGGTGGGTCTAGAAAAATAGGCCCATCTGCCCCCAGGGGGGGCAGAAATGGCCAACAGGTCAATGCCCCCCTTGGGGGGGCGCCCCGTGCCCAAGGGGACGCCCCCCCACAAAAATAAACACATAAAAAAAAAACCCTGGCGTTCTAGTGGTTTCTGCCCCCCTTGGGGGCAGATCAGCCTAAAAATAATAGGCTGATCTGTCTCCAAGGGGTGCAGAAATGGCCTGGGTACATGTGCCCCCAAAGTGGGGGGCGACCCTTGCCCAAGCCCCCCCCCCATCCACTAACACACACACACACACACACTATCCCTGGTGTCTACGTGGCTTCTGCCCCCCTTGGGGGCAGGTGGGTCTAGAAAAATAGGCCCATCTGCCCCCAGGGGGGGCAGAAATGGCCAACAGGTCAATGCCCCCCTTGGGGGGGCGCCCCGTGCCCAAGGGGACACCCCCCCCACAAAAATAAACACATAAAAAAAAATCCCTGGCGTTCTAGTGGTTTCTGCCCCCCTTGGGGGCAGATCAGCCTAAAAATAATAGGCTGATCTGTCTCCAAGGGGTGCAGAAATGGCCTGGGTACATGTGCCCCCAAAGTGGGGGGCGACCCTTGCCCAAGCCCCCCCCCATCCACTAACACACACACACACTATCCCTGGTGTCTACGTGGCTTCTGCCCCCCTTGGGGGCAGGTGGGTCTAGAAAAATAGGCCCATCTGCCCCCAGGGGGGGCAGAAATGGCCAACAGGTCAATGCCCCCCTTGGGGGGGCGCCCCGTGCCCATGGGGACGCCCCCCCACAAAAATAAACACATAAAAAAACATCCCTGGCGTTCTAGTGGTTTCTGCCCCCCTTGGGGCAGATCAACCTAAAAATAATAGGCTGATCTGCCCTCAAGGGGGGCAGAAATGGCCCTAAAAGACATGCCCCCCAAAGGGGAGCGACCCTTGCCCAAGGGGGCGCCCCCCCATCCACTACACACACAATCCCTGGTGCCTAAGTGGCTTCTGCCCCCCTTGGGGGCAGATGGACCTAAAAAAAATAGGCCGATCTGCCCCCAAGGGGGGCAGAAATGGCCAACAGTTCTCTGCCCCCTTGGGGGGGGCGCCCCTTGCCCAAGGGGGCACCCCCTCCCAACATACCTGCACAGAAAATATAATTCCCTGGTGATCCAGTGGTTTCTGCCCCCCTTGGGGGCAGATCCGCCTAAAAAGTAGGCCAATCTGCCCCCAAGGGGGGCAGAAATGGCCGTAACTAATTGCCCCCACAAGGGGAGCGACCCTTGCCCAAGGGGCCGCTCCCCGCCAGCAAAAAACACGAGCAAACAACAACAAAAAAAAATCCCTGGTGTCTAGTGGGCATTCCTGCTGCCCGATCGCAATGCGATCGGGCAGCAGGAATGCTCAAAGAGACACCGGGGGAAAGGAAAAGCCTTTCCTTTCCCCCGGTGCCTCTTTAGCCCAAACCCCCCACCCACCGGGAAGAGGAACTCACCTCTTTCCTCGTCGCCGCACAGGAAGCAAATGGCTTCCTGTGCGGCGAAATCCCCATAATGAAGTCAGCGCGCGATCGCGCGCTGACGTCATTATGGGGGGGTGGGGGGGTCGGGGGTGGAAGGGGAAGGGCTTCCCCTTCCATCCCTGACTTTGGGGGGGTGGGGGGAAGCACACAGAGGGAGCGAGAGCGCTCCCTCTGGGCTGTGTGCCGAGGACGTAGTGGTTACGTCCTCGGCACAGCAGCACTGTGCCGCGGGACGTAACCACTACGTCCGCGGCACAGAAGGGGTTAAAGGGTCGAGCTTGAACAACCTACAGCCTAGATAGGTGCTCCCTATTCAACTGAGGAAGATTTTCCCTAAGACCATGGCATCTCTGTATATCGGTACTTAGGGTACCTTTAGCATGTGTGAGACAGATAATCAAGGGACCTGTATAATTAGTCCCTTACCAACATTGGCCGCTCCATGTTGTACGACTCGTTATTGGAACAAAACTGCTGGATTTGGGGTGGCAGCACCACCATTGGTGGGTAACTAGCAGCACCTCACCCAAACATAGAAAGCAAAGGTGATTAAATGTATGAACTGCAATTGCGCCACTTTGTAACCCCTTGCGCCTCATTATGCCTGCGCCATTTTTTGCGGCATTTTTAACGCCTGCTCAGAGCAGGCATTAAAAGTGGGCACACCATTTGTTACAATGGGCTCCTATGTTCTGTTCAAGGTTAACGCTAAAATTTTGGTGCTAACCCTGAAAAGTACATCAATAGAATCAAAAATGTTGACGCCCTGCCCCCTACCCTGCGCCATAATTTATATATGGCACACACATGGTGGCGGTAGAGGGGGGGAAGAACACAAGAAGAGTGGACCTGCACTGGTTGCAGCACCGCTTTTCTTAAATCTGCTCCTTAGTGTATGAGGAGCACCCACCCCCATTACCTGGAAGATAGGAGTCTGACCGCCGTCTCCTTGGCTGGTTGTAGAGTCAGGGCTGAGGTCAGCAGTGAAATGGCACGCAGCATGGTTAGATTTCCTTGTCGGATTGACTGCATGTATTGAAGAGTAAGGGAATGGGTGTATGCATGGTGCTGGCAGTGAAACGGGTCATCCTTCACCAGTACGGGTCATAGCATGTTCTGAGTTTTTAAAACATACTAGGAATGCAACACACTTTTAACCCCTACGGTGCCCTGGACGAGGTGATCTTGTCCAGGACACCGGTTCCCAGGTGCCTTGGACGAGATCACCTCGTCCTGCACCCGGGAACTGTCCACCACCCCCCCCCCCCCCCCCCCCACCCTCACTAGACACCATGGATTTTCATTTTTTTTTATTAAACGGACATAAGGGAGCGACCCCTTGGGCAAGGGTCGCTCTTGGGGGGGGGGGGGGGGCATTTTTTTTTTTTTTTTTTTTTGGGAGGTGGGGAGCGACCCATTAGGCAAGGGTTGCTCCCCTGGGGGGCAAATTGTATTTTGACCATTTCTGCCCCCCTTGTGGGCAGATTGGACGATTTCAGGTCAGTCTGCCCCCAAGGGGGCAGAAACCACTAGGCACCAGGGATTTATTTTTTTGGGGCCAATGTCACGCAGGGGGAGCGACCCCGTAGGCAAGGGTCGCTCCTGGGGGGGCAGGGGGGGTGGGACAAATTTATTTTAGGCCATTTTTGCCCTCCCCTCCCCTGGGCAGGCTGAGCTAGAGGCCAAAATGCACAGGTAGGCACTTTACAAAAAACACCTCCGTTTCCTGTGAAAAAATGTGATGTGTCTACGTTGTGTTTTGGGCCATTTCCTTTCGTGGGCGCTAGGCCTACCCACACAAGTGAGGAATCATTTTTATCGGGAGACTAGGGGGAACATAGAATAGCAAAACAAGTGTTATTGCCCCTTGTCTTTCCCTACATTTTTTCCTTCCAAATATAAGAGAGTGTGTAAAAAAGATGTCTATCTGAGAAATAGCCTGTAATTCACATGCTAGTATGGTCACCCCGGAATTCAGAGATGTGCAAATAACCACTGCTCCTCAACACCTTATCTTGTGCCCATTTTATAATACAAAGGTTTTCTTGATAGCTATTTTTCACTCTTTATATTTCAGCAAATGAATTGCTGTATACCCGGTATAGAATGAAAACGCACTGCAGGGTGCAGCTCATTTATTGGCTCTGGGTACCTAAGGTTCTTGATGAACCTACAAGCCCTATATATCCCGGCAACCAGAAGAGTCCAGCAGACGTAACGGTATATTGCTTTCAAAAATCTGACATTGCAGGAAAAAGTTACAGAACAAAACGTAGAGACAAATTGCTGTTATTTTACCTCAATTTCAATATATCTTTCTTTTTCAGTTGTTATTTTCTGTAGGAAACCCTTGTAGGATTTACACAAATGACCCCTTGCTGAATTCAGAATTTTGTCTACTTTTCAGAAATGTTTAAGTTTCTGGGATCCAGTATTGGTTTCATGCCCATGCCTGTCACTCACTGGAAGGAGGCTGAAAGCACAAAAAATCGTAAAAATGGGGTATGTCCCAGTAAAATGCCACATTTGTGTTGAAAAATGGGGTTTTCTGATTCAAGTCTGCCTGTTCCTGGAAGCTGGTGATTTTAGCACCGCAAACCCTTTGTTGATGCCATTTTCAGGGAAAGAAACACAAGCCGCCTTCTGCAGCCACTTTTTCCCATTTTTAAAAAAAAATGAAATTTTCTCTGTATTTTGGCTAATTTCCTGGCCTCCTTCAGGGGAACCCACAAAGTCTGGGTACCTCCAGAATCCCTAGGATGTTGGAAAAAAAGGACGCAAATTTGGCTTGGCTAGCTTATGTGGACAAAAAGTTATGAGGGCCTAAGTGCAAACTGCCCCAAATAGCCAAAAAAAGGCCTGGCGCAGGAGGGGAAAAAGGCCTGGCAGCGAGGTGTTTAAAGAAAGAGGTGTCACCCGGAGATGTTAACAAATTGGGACACATAATCCAGCTAACCTCTGACTCCCTACATATTTTAATATGTAAAAGGCATTTGAACAGTCTAATTTAACCTACTTCAACCACAATACAATTGTGACCTCCTAACCTCAAGCCCAAGTATCATTGGACTTGGTAGCCATCTGTATATGTTGTCTGTTAAGGTGGCTTTACACAAGGGCTTTCTTGTCAGTTTTCGCTGCCTCCCAAGCTACACAATTAGCTGGATCCAACTAATGACAGTGCTGTGTAAATTACTTATAATTATCAGCAACCAAGAGGGCTAGGTCTTGTTCATGCTCCCCTCAAAACTATGCTCCACTGTGTAAATCTTCCCAACAAATCTTTGACTGTCAGTCATGATCTGGTGGGCTTCCTGAATGACGGGACAGATGAATTCAGCTTGCCAAATCCAAGTAGCATCTACCTTTACTAGATCAGTTTGCTGCAGGTAGGAACACTCAGTGTCTGGCCTTTCTGTCCTCCTCGAGAATCTGAAAGACTTGCTAGGCCTTCAGTGGGACTCCTTGCTCTGCCACTCATTCTACAGAGGGTCAGAAAGGGACAGGCCCAGTTCATGTTGATAGCCCCAAACTGAACTCAGAGAGTCTCGTACCCCGACCTTCTGGATCAAGCATCTGCTCTCCTCTTTGACTACTTTTGCCAGAGGATCCTCTATGCCAACAGGAAGGCAAAATTCGGCACCTAAGCCTCCACAATCTATACCTTCTTGCAACGTGATTGGACAAAGCCAACTGAATGACTTTGACCTTCCACCGGAGTTAGTAATGTCATTTTGGCTGCTCGAAGTCCGTCTGCCAAGTAGATTTACTCTGGCTGCTGGTCTATGTTTGTTACCTGTTGTGAAGACAGACGGGTAGATCTTAATCAAGCCAAGCTTCCTGTGTTCTAAGGCTTAGCTGTAGCCCTTTTGGGCCTTTCTTTATATACCTAATCATCACTCCTTATTAAAGTCATCTATTGTGATGCATTTCTTAAAAGGGCTTTCAATTGTTGTTCTGTTGTTCCCCCAGGCTAATTTTAGAGGGACTTTAATTTGGCCATTACTTTATTGATGTGTGTGTGCACTGTTTGAGCCAATCCGCTCTTGCTTATTTAGACGTCTTAACCCTTGAGACATTTTTTCTCATTACCACCTCTTCTGAAGTTCATGTCAGTAAATGCAGGAAATATTTGTTCAGCTGCAGTACTACACGATTTCTTCAAAGTCGATCCTTTGAATTGTGACACCTTTTCTTCTGAAAGTAGTATCACCTATTCACATGAAACAGCTCATCAAGATCCACCGTCTGCCACATCCCTCGAAGAGGAGTGGCTGCAGTGCTTGATAGGGCTTGGTATGCATTCAACTATTTGTCAGATTCACTTTTGCTAAGTAAAGAAAAGCAGTCCTCAAACAGATCTGATCAAGGTGGATTATCCCTTGCATTAAACTGTGCTTCACCAAAAACGAGCCTCTGCAGGTATTTTGAACCCATTGCCCAAAGGCAACGGCTGTGATTATGGCGCCGACATAAAGGCCTTGTGGTATTGCACATCTACCAAGCACCTACGTAGGAATTTGTCTATACCTTCAACAGTTGTTACTGTATCTACTCTCAGGACCGAATGAAGGGTTAGTTTGCCTGCTTGGTCCTGCAGAACTTATTAAAGCCCACTCCTCAGACTACCCACTGCCTCTGGTACCGCTTCAGCAGTATAGAATTTGAAACCAGGTAGTAACTGTCCAGGGTATTTCTGCAAATAGCACATAAGTAGCAAATAGCATAAGAATGTGCATCATTCGAAGTAAAGCAAAGACTTCTTACATGAAAGAAAAATTAGCATTGGCGTTTTTAGGCACTAAGATAATCTAAAACCATTGTAAATTTTACAAAATATTCCTCAGTTACAGGGTGAAAACACTCTTAAGTATTATTTGAAACCAAAAATGTCACACAACCACATCGTTTGGGTCAGGCCTTTCTATGTAAAATATGAACCAAAATGGAGCCATACGTAATGCACAGGTGGAAGGACATGAGACATTCCCCTAATCCATTTTAAAACCAGTATGCCGGGTCTGAAGAGCAAGTTACTTACCTTCGGTAACGCTTTTTCTGGTGGATACACTAGCTACCTGTGGATTCCTCACCTAATTAATTCTCCCCATGCGTAGCATTCGACGGAAACTTCTCTCCAGCTCTCCACGTCTGTGAGGACGTCACAATTGCCCGACTCCACGCGGCTCCGCATGACGTCATTGTGGCAATAAGAGGCCCTCGCCGGCGTGCTGATGTCAGTTTACGCCATTTTTTACATGCCTTTGAGACGAATAGATAAACATTGATAATCCAAACACTTCATAACTGTATCCAATAAACCTTTATGGAAAAAGTAATCGCCAATAATAGAAACAATACCAATGCACATTCTTAAAAGTTCTATACTATTATGAACAAAAACTAGAACTTGCAAATAAACAGAAATGCAACTATATATATAAATATATAAACAAATATACATAAATAAAATATATAAATGCACAACCAAGGAGATCTCGGTATGACCAGACAGACAATGGGGAGGCGGGAGGGACCGTGAGGAATCCACAGTTAGCTAGTGTATCCACCAGAAAAAGCGTTACCGAAGGTAGTAACTTGCTCTTCTGATGGATACAACTACCTGTGGATTCCTCACCTAATGAATAGAATCCCAAAGCAGTACCACCTCGGAGGAGGGTGTCCGTCTGGTCACACCAAGCACTCCTGCAGCACAGACCGCGCAAAATGGCCATCCCTCCTCACCTCCGAGTCCAGGCAATAATGCTTTACAAAGGTGTGGAGGGAAGACCAAGTCGCGGCCTTACAAATGTCTGCCACTGGAACACCTCTGGCCAGGGCCGATGAGGTCGACTTGGCCCTGGTGGAATGGGCTCTGATCCCCTCAGGAGGATCCTTCTTCGCCAATGAATAACATTTCTTAATACAAAGAACGACCCACCTGGATAGCGTTAGTTTGTGGACGGCCTTCCCCTTCCTCTTCCCCACGTATCCAATAAAGAGTTGGTCATCCAAGCGGAACTCTCTCGTCCTGTCAATGTAAAAACTGAGAGCCCTTCTGGGGTCCAGACGATGGAGTCTTTCCTCCTCCTTAGATGGTTGCGGAGGAGGGTAGAATGTCGAGAGAGTGATGGATTGTCCCAAGTGAAACTGAGACAATATTTTGGGGAGGAAAGCTGCCCTAGTCCTCAAAACCACTTTGTCTTTATGAAAGGTTGTAAAAGGTGGATGAACAGAAAGCGCCTGAAGCTCACTCACAAGTCTAGCCGACGTGATGGCTGTTGGAAACACAGTTTTTAAAAACAAATACCTCAAAGGGCAAGAATGAAGTGGCTCAAATGGAGAGCCCATCAAAATAGTTAACACCAGATTGAAGTCTCACTGGGGCATGATAAATGGAGTGGGAGGAAACCTATTGGTAAGCCCCTTCAAAAACCTTAACACTAAAGGGGATTTGAACAGAGAGGGTTGATCAGGAAGACATAAGAAGGCCGGAAGGGCTGAAAGATAGCCTTTGACAGTGGCCACAGTGCAGCCTCGCCGCGCTAACGACAAAGCAAACAGCAATATATCTGACAGATAGGCATTGAAGGGATTCATTTGTTGCTCTCGACACTAATGAATGAATTTAGCCAACCGCCCTCATAGACCGATTTGGTGGAGTGTCGCCTGGCCGATAAAATAACGTCCACCACCTCCGGCGGGAGAGAAAAAGCACTCAGGTTGCCCCGTTCAATCTCCAGGCATGAAGGTGCAGGCTCTGGAGGTGGGGGTTTAGAGACTGCGACTGCGAGAGGAGGTCTGCCCTGAGAGGGAGACGGAGCGGAGAGCACAGCGAGAGTTGGAGTAGGTCTGCGTACCACACCCTTCGTGGCCGATCTGGAGCTATTAGAATGACTTGGGCCCCGGTCTTGGCGAATCTTCCTCAGAACCCGAGGAATCAAGGGTATGGGGGGAAACGCGTAAAGCAACTGGCCGCACCAGGACATTTGAAACGCGTCCCACAACGCTCCTTGCATCAGATACTGAAGGCTGCAGAACGACGGGCAGTGCGCGTTCTCCCGAGTGGCAAAAAGGTCTATCCGGGAAAAAACCCACATCAGAAAGATGTAAAGAACCAGATTGGAATGAAGATGCCACTCGAGATCGTCTGAGAAGAGCCGACTGAGACTGTCCGCATGCACGTTTGAACCCCGGCCAGATGGTTTGCTCTTACACAAAGCTGATGGTCCCGAGCCCAGGACCAGAGCCGTAGAGCCTCTCTGCAAAGAAGGTACGACCCCACTCCTCCCTGCTTGTTGATGTACCACATCGCGGTCGTGTTGTCTGTTAGAACTTGAACTGACTGACCGCGAAGGGAAGGGAGGAAGGCCTTGAGGGCCAAACGAATCGCCCGCAGTTCCAGCAGATTGATATGAAACATCTGCTCCACTGGAGACCAACGACCCTTGATCTCCAGGTCCCCCAGATGAGCTCTCCACCTCAAAGTGGAGGCATCCGTTATTACTGTGGTCACCGGAGGAGGCAGTGAAAACGGCTTTCCTTGAGACAGGTTGCCGCCCGCAGCCCACCATTGAAGATCTGCAGCAGTGTCTCTGGAGATCTTTATCAACTCCTCGAGATCCCCTTTCTGTTGCAACCACTGCCTGTGGAGGCACCACTCAAGAGCCCTCATGTGCCAGTGTGCATAAGTGACCAACAGAATGCAAGAAGCAAATAAACCGAGCAAACGAAGGACCTTGAGGACTGGAACAACCACTCCTTCTTGAAACATTGAAATCAACGCCTGAATATCCTGGATCCGCTGTGGCGGAGGAAAGGCCCGATTCAATGTAGTGTCCAGTACTGCCCCTATGAACAGGAGGCGTTGAGAGGGCTCTAGGTGAGACTTGGGCATATTTATTGAAAAGCCCAGACTGAACAGCACTTGGGTTGCCAGCTGCAGATGATGCAACACAAGCCCCGGAGACTTGGCTTTGATCAACCAATCGTCCAGGTAAGGGAATACCGCTATCCCTTTTCTTCTGAGGTCTGCTGCAACAACCGCCATCACCTTCGTGAAGACCCGAGGTGCGGAAGTAAGACCAAAAGGAAGGACCGCAAACTGGTAGTGTTGCGACCCCACCACAAACCGGAGATACTTCCTGTGAGACTTGAGAATAGGAATATTGAAATAAGCATTCTGCAAGTCGACAACACCATCCAATCCTCCTTGTTCAAAGCCATAAGTACCTGTGCTAGAGTCAGCATTTTGAATTTCTCCTGCTTGAGGAACCAATTCAAAATCCTCAGGTCCAAGATAGGCCTCAGACTACCATCCCTTTTGGGGATCAGAAAGTACCTTGAATAACATCCCTGACCCCTCTCCTGCTCGGGAACCAACTCCACTGCACCTTTCAACAGTAGGGGCAGAACCTCCTGTTCTAGCAACAGGAGATGATCTTCTGAACAAAAGGAAGGAGGAATCTCCCGAAAGGGAAGGGCATAGCCTTTTCTCACCATGCTGATGACCCAGGAATCGGATGTTATGGATTCCCACATGGGAAGGAAAAGAGATAGCCTCCCCCCCTACCGGAGAGGCATGGGACGCAATGGCGAGAGGACTAGGGCTGCTTTCCTTGTTGCATCCCTCCTGAGAAAGAGCAAGAGGAAGGGTGCTGCTGCTGGGTGGCCCCTCTAGTGCGGACCCTCCCCCTAAATGATCGATAAGGGAGGCTCGAAGACTGCTGTCCTGCCTGCTGCGACCTCCCACGAAAGGAAACCCCTCATCCAAAAACTCGCAGCCATCTAAAAGATCTAAATGGGGTTGAACCAGCCTGCAGGCCCAAGGACTTAGCAGTGGCCCTACACTCCTTAAAGCGCTCTAGCGCAGAGTCCGCTTTAGATCCAAACAATTTAGCCCCATCAAAAGGCAAGTCCAAGAGCGTGGCCTGAACGTCTGAAGAAAATCCAAATGTGCACAACCAAGCATGGTGCCTGGTGGAAACAGAGGTCCCCATGGCTCTTGCAACAGAGTCCGTGGTATCCAGCCCTGACTGCATGACTTGCGTAGCCGCTGCCTGGGCATCCGAAAGTAGGCCATGCAAATCCTGGGGCATGTCCGGTAACACTGTCTTCGCTGCATCCATAATTGCATGTATGTACCTGCCAAGGATGCAGGTAGCATAAGCAGATTTCAAGGCCATGCTACACAATGAGAAAACTTTCTTGGCCCACTGTTCCATACGCTTGGACTCCCGGTCAGATGGTACTCCCAGAAAGGAGCCAGGAGCAGACCGTGAGGAGCAGGATGCCTGTACGACCAGACTCTCTGGAGACGGATGCTTAGACAGAAATTCAGGGTCTCCAGGTGCAGACCTATATCGTCTGGACACCGACCTGCTTACAGCCGACGAGGTGACAGGCTTCTTCCACACATCTCTTCTATTGGTTCCATGAGAGCCTCATTGAATGGTAACAGAGGATCTGCAATGGCTGTTAAAGGGTGAAGTACTTCTGTCGGAAGGTTGGTTTTTACCTGCGCCGTAGGCAGGGGAAGTTCCAGGAAATTTGCAGCCTTCCTGATGACGGAATGAAAGGTGGCTGCTTCCTCTGTATACTCCCCTGGGGAGGCCAGATCCCATTCCGGGGAAGTATCTAGTCCACTGGCCGTATCCAATCCTGGAAACTCACTCTTGGGATTAGCAATCTCCCCTTCTTCAAGGATCTGCTGCTGGTACTCCCTCTCCTCCAGCAACCTGAGGGCCTTTCTTCTGGACCTCAATTTGGCCTCCAACCCGGGCATTGACATGGAGTGCAACGATGTCTGCGAATGGCGCCGAGAAGGCGTCATTACAGGATCTCCGGATCCTCCCGACGCCGTAGATGGATCCATCGGCGCCATGGATAAAGGCAATGCACCCGTCGACGCCATCCGGCCTCGGGACTCCATCTCAACAGACAACGGCGTCGAAGGTCTCGCTCTCAACATTGACGGCTGCGCAGCCGGCACCGGCACCTGGCTAGAGTCTCCTGCCGAACAGAACGGCAAAAACAGCATCGGCCTGTACGGAGCTGGAATGCCTAAGTTGAATGCCAGGGGACCAGTGGGGCCGGCCAGCGCACCACCTCCCGGAGCCATGTTCTGGAATATGTCAAACATGGCATTTAGAAATGCCGCCGGATCCGTACCCGGAGCCGGAAACGCATTATAGTCCAGAGGAGACGGAGACGGCGCCAAACTCGACTCCTGGATGCGCTGGAGAAACCTGTTGACTTTGAGGCTCCACAACTTCAAAGACCGCCGGGGACGTCTGCGGAGTCACTGGTTGAGGAGACACTGTTGGGCTGACTTCCCAAGACTTACGGCATCGAGTCGACGGAGACCTCGACTCCGACCGGCTTCTGGATCGACACCTGGAGTCACGATGATGCCGCTTCTTGTGACTTGACTTCCCCAACGATGATCTATGGTGCCATTTTCTCTCCTTCTTAGACTTGGCTAAGAACAACTTCGCCTCACGTTCCTTCAAGGCCTTCTGGTTCATTTTTTGGCATGAACCACACTCCTGGACGTCGTGGTCTGAACTTAGGCACCAAAGACAGTCGTTGTGGGGGTCAGTCACCGACATACGTCCTCCGCATTCTCTGCAGGGCTTAAAACCTGACTTCTTCGGAGCCGACATATCGACAAAAAACACAGTGTCCCTTCCAAAGAGCAAATGATACAGGTAGCTGAAAAAGTAACCATTATGGAAGGCACGGAAAAAAGGGAACTAACGTCAGCACGCCAGCAAGGGCCTCTTATTGTCACAATGACGTCATGCGGAGCCGCGTGGAGTCAGGAAATTTTGACGTCCTCGACGACGTGCAGAGCTGGAGAGACGTTTCTGTCAAATGCTACGCATGGGGAGAATTCATTAGGTGAGGAATCCACAGGTAGTTGTATCCATCAGAAAGAGCAGTTTCCAATCTGCCAGCACTCCAGTTTGGAAGAGTATGAAGAAATGAGTCACCTGTACTAGCTGGAATACTTCTACTGTTTAAAGACACAGGGGTAAACGTGCAACCCTTCCTTGCCATTATAAAACATATAAGGGCAAGGTTTGGTGCAAGCCGGCTCATAGGACTTAGCATGAGATGAGTCATCAGTGATCCTTCATGAAAGAGCCAGACCATTGCTCTGTTATGGTATTTCAGTTTACCAGTTAAATGTAATTTTATGTCAGGTTTCACCAAGAGGTTTCACTCAGGAGAATTCCAATGTGTCCCTAATCTGATCCTGAAAATAACTTGTTTGCGTGTCTGTATGCACCAAGAAGCAGGTGATACCTTGAACCGAAATATGTGATAGTTAATGAACGTTTCCAAGGATCGGTTCAAAATCTCTTGCTGAAGCACAAGAGATTTTATTGAAGCTTTGCATGAGCTAGGACCTAAGGTGTTTTTTTTCTTTTTGTTTAACTAGCCCAAGGTGTGGGTAAGATGTCTACTTGAAATGAGGCTCTTGAGTTCAGTTACTTAATGAAGCAGGGAAATGGCAGCCTCTTCTAACGTGAAGGTATACAACACCTGCACCTAGTATTTGGAACATATCTATGAGGGGTAATGATGGTGAATACCAGATCTGTTACTGCAGTATGTATCAGTGAACCGTTACTTTCATGGCAGAATTTCAGCAATGTTTGCTGGCTTGAGAGGGAGTAATGTAGATGGTCTCCTCTGGCAGTTCAGTAGGAAGAAATACCCTAATCGCAGTGTTGAAACACCTGCCCCTATTGATAGACCTTCTTGATGATAAATCTGTTTAAAAAAAGAAATCCTCATTGCTAAACAAAAAAATGACTAGTCACTGTTACATCTTCTGTAGTATGTCTAATAGCTAGATAAGCCTGACTGCTTCTATATTTCTGACTTGTGGATGATTGAAATCGCTTAGGCAAATATCATTCCTTTCAGTGTCTAGTATTTATGGAGTCATTCACCTCCCCATGAGAATTCTAGGACATCAGCTTGAATTGCTGAAAGTTGCAGTGCATCCGTTTGTCCAGTTTTCAAAAATGACGGTGGAGCAGGAATGTCCTGATTAAATCTTCAATTGGAGTTTGTGGCTACAGTTTGAAGAGTGGGCAAAGAACCCCCTCCCGCACCACCCCCAAAATTGGGGTCTCACAACTTCACCAAGACAGATGTGACTTATAAGGTATAGTGTGATCAAAAGAACAAGTTAATTACCTACGATAACACCTTATTTGGTACAGACATATTCTAGTTGCAGATTTCTTCCCTTAGAATTTCCCCCAGATGTCAGTCTGGATCCAGAGTTTTTTCTCGAGCAGTACCTCTGCATGTCGTTCCCCTGCGCATGATTATGTGGCGTCAGTCGTCTCCATGTCCATCGCGCCAGATATGACGTTGCACGTCCTATATAGGCCCCACCCCGGTGCACTAACATCACTTTCTTTTCACAACTTTCCACACCAGAAGCGCAGAGCCATGAAGAACACTGAAAACGGGTGCATCAATAATAGGGCCTTGAAAGAGAAGTCCCTGTCCCTAAAAATCTGTTTGCAGAGCAGGGAGGATGGGTGGTTCGGTGTTGGTAAGGAATCTGCAACTAGAAGATGCCTCTACCATATAAGGCGTTACCAAAGGTAAGTAACTTGTTCATCTCACAGAGACCTCTAGTTGCAGATTCCTTACCCTTGAATATATATCCAAGAAATACCATCCAAGGAGGTGGGTCTGCAAACCAAGATCATACAAGAAAGTCCTGCAGTACTGAACGGGCAAACTACCCATCCCTTCTGACCTGATTGTCAAGGCGGTAGTGTTTGGGGAACGTGTGCAAGGATGCCCACGTTGCTGCCTGAAAGATATCCTGGACTGGAACTCAGTGTGCTAACGCAGTAGTTGCAGCTGTCTCTCTGGTAGGGTGAGTGCACCAGCCCTCCAGGTGTTGCTTTTTAGCCAATAAGTAGCACATTTTAATGCAGACAACAACCTATCTCAAGATAGTCTTTTTCTGCACTGCCCAGCCTTTCTTCGCACGCCCATAATCATATAAAGACTTGATTATCCAACTGGAACTCTTTGGTACGATCAAGGTAGAATGCCAACGCTCTTTTGGGGTCCAAACGGTGGAGTCTCTCCTCTTCTTCAGAACGAAGTGGGGGTGCATAAAAGGCAGGCAAGGTGATGGATTGTCCTACATGAAATGGCATAATCATCTTAGGGAGGAATGAATCCCTAGGGTGAACCACCACTTTGTCAAGGTAGATGGGGAGGTAGGGCGGCTTGGATGACATTGCTTGCATCTCGCTCTCCCTGCAGGCAGAGGTAAGCTTTTTTTACTGTCAGATGCCTGAGAGGACGATTGTCGAGCAGCTCAAAAGGAGTGCACATCAGGAATGTCAGAACCAAATTCAAATCCTATTGG
The DNA here is from genome assembly GCF_031143425.1 of Pleurodeles waltl. Taxonomy (NCBI): domain Eukaryota; kingdom Metazoa; phylum Chordata; class Amphibia; order Caudata; family Salamandridae; genus Pleurodeles; species Pleurodeles waltl. The sequence goes on along the minus strand of NC_090450.1, from coordinate 173,001,053 downwards.
GGCATGATGAATAACAATAGGAGACTTAAATAAAGGGGGCTGATCTAGTAATCTCAGAAAAGCAGAGATGGCAGATAGATAAACTTTTAGGGTGCCCAAAGCAAAATCCTGCTGGGCCAAAGTTATGAAAAAGAGGACCTCGGAAAGAGGGACAGAGAGGGGGTCAAAAGACTTGTCTGTACACCATGCCACAAATTTATTCCAACAACAGGCATATGCCGTTTTAGTGGAGGGACGTCTGGCTGACAAGATAATGTTACAGACTTCAGCGAAAGGTCAAAAGCTGTCAACTGTCACTAGCATGACGTATGAGACCCAGCAGCCTCAGAATAATTCTCACTGAAATCCAGGAATAGAGGCTGAATCATCGGTATCCTAGCCTGAATATCTTGCTGCTCAGGAGGATAAGCCCAAAACTGCACTGTGTCAAAAACAGCTCCGATGAAGGGGAGCATCTAAAGGGGAGTCAGGTATGGCTTTAGCACGTTTATAGTGAACCCCAGTGATTGCAGGAGGTTTGCTGTAGTCTGGAGGTGAGAGACAACAGCCTGTGGCAAGCTCACCTTCAACATTCAGTCTTCGAGGTAGGAGAAGACTGAAACCCCTGACCTCCACAGATGAGTTGCGACCACCGCCATCACCTTCTTGAACACCCGAGGGGCACTATTGAGGCCCAAAGGGGAGTACGGTGAATTGAAAGTGCTTGAGGCCCATCGTGATTAATTTGAAGACCACTGAAGTAACATCTGTGGCCAAGCAGGGGTTTGAAAATAAGTGCCATGCAAATCCAACAGTACCAGACAGGATCATTTTGAACTTCTGCTTCTTAAGAAAGAGATTGAGGGACTGAAGATTTAGGATAGGGAGGAGACCCTTGTCCTTTTGCGTACCAGAAAGTAGCGGGAATAGCAACACCAACCTACTTATGGCACAGGGTCCCTCTCTATGGCCCCTTTGGCCAAGTGAGCCGTAACCTGCTTGCGGAGAAATGCCAAGTGATCCTCCGACATGCCATTGTATGACAGTGGCATTGAGAGAGGGACAGTCACGAAGGGGAGGGAGTAGCCCCTTCAAACTACTTGCAAAGCCCACCTATCTGACATGATGGGCTGCCAGCAGACCAGGTGATTGTGAATCCTGCCTCCGACTGGTCCCTGGTGGGGAAGCATCAGACTAGGAATATTTGGAGATTGTTGCCAGGGGGAGGGGTTGTATTAGGGATTCTGGGGGTTGGTGGCTGGCAAGACCGCTGGCTCCCTGATCCATGAGGACCTAGGATCCCACGTCCCTGACCACACAAAGGGTGTGCAGCATATGGGGCACAGTGGCTGGAGGTGAACAGACATGGTGCTATGCCCCTTCTGTAGCCACAAAAGGGGCAAAAGGCAGACTGAGGGAGTATGGGGCAGCTACGAGGCCCAAGGATCTGGCCATAGCACAAGATTATTTGCAGTGCTTGAGCACTGAGTCCATATGGGGGTGCAGAAGGGGAAGTACCCTGGGAAGTATGGGTTTGGATAACTAAGCTCTGAGGGGTAGGGTGTTGTTTCAGGAATGCTGGGTCATTTGGAGCAGGTCTATACTGGTGGGCGATTGTCCTGTTCACAAGAGTTACTCTGGTGGGTTTGGACCAGTTCCCCAGCAAGACATCAGTAAGGGCTTTATTAAAGGGTGAAAGGAGTTCAGAAGTGGAAGCCCCAGGCTGAACCACCTCCGTCAGGGGGTTAGTCCTGACTGCCACCGAAGGAAGCTCAAGGTTGAAGACCTCAGTTGCTCTTCCCACAGCCATTGAATAGGATGTGTCCTCCCCCGTAGCCACGGTGGGTGAAGAAAGCATGCCAGTGCCAGGAGACGTGTCCAGACCACTGCCCTCATCCAGGTCCATCCGCCAGTCCAAATGGTCTTGCTGGGATTCTAGAGGGTCCAGCGACTCTTTCAATCCCTCACTGCAACCCATAAAAATAAGGGTCAGGATCTGATATATGGGGCATTGCCCCTGTCGGAGTCGGCGATCCAGCTCTGTGTCAGAGTCGCCAGTAAGGATGGGGTTGACAAGCAGGGTCAGGAGCATTGGCGTCAGGGAAGGTCAAGGTGGCATGACTGATCCAGGGAAGGATCTATGGGTGCAATTTTCCCCCGGAAACCTCATCACCCCACAATGCAAGGGCTCAAAACAATTCCTGGATTTGGACAGGGGTTGCTCCGGCTCCCAGAAACGCAGGGTATTGTAGAGCCGACCGAGTCATTGGCTCCGAGGATGGAGGCCTAGAATGAGGCTGCTCCCCTTCCCTTGTCATGTGAGCCGACTGATGGGGTGAAGTTGAAAAACGCTTGTGCGTCTGATGAAGGGGTGATCCGCGACTGTTCTCTGGACCTTCATCTTGACAGAGAATGTAGGCAGTGCAGAGCCACGCACTGGGCCGCTAAGTGCTTTAAGGGCCGCTCTCTCAAAGCTTTGGAATTCATAGCCCTGCACTCAGTGCAACTTTGGGTCATGGTCGCGCTCCAAACGCCACAAGCGCACGAGGTGCGGATCAGTCACAGCCATCGCCCAACAACAGGATCTGCAGGGCTTGAACCCGGTCTTGTGTGAAGCCATCCTCAATGCACCAGGAGTGTAGACACTCAAATCTTTTATAAAAAGTCAAAAAAAGAAGAATTGACATCAGCATGCCGAGGTGGCACCTACATAGGACCCGCGGCGCGCACGACGCCGACGACTGAGCCAACAGATTCCACCTAACGGCATGCAGGGGTACTGCTTGGGAAAAACCTACAGATCCAGACTGACGCCTGGGGCAAATTCTAAGGTGAGGAATTTGCAACTATAAGTCGCTATTAGATTCAGTTATTTGATGTTTTAGCCCTGTGGCATAAAGAACAGCCCAAAATACCTGGGATTTTCTGAAACCTCAAAATCTACCTCTCATCATTCAAGCCGGGGATCAGGTTTCTGGGCCTTTAAAAGTTAGAGCACCCGCAATAGGAACTGGATCTTCATTATTGTTGGAAAAATCAAGGCCATATGTTCTATATAGTAAAGAAGCCTTGATCGACTAGCTATCAGAAAATGGGGGCAGATGGATATCATGACCTCTTATGTTGGTTGAAAATACTGTTAGCATCTTGATTAATAGCCAAGCCAAAACTTAGGAACCTTGAATTAGTAGAGGTTCCCTTCCCAAACTACCACCCTGAGAATTCCTGCAGTCTTCCTAGATTTGCAGGAAGATGTATGCATCCTGCAGTCCAAGGAGTATAGCCTATAGGCTGTTCAACATCTTTTAGAAACTGAGGCACAGTTAAAGTTTGGGTGTGTCTAGGTCTATGAAAAGGAGATGATTGAGGATGTAAAAATACAGAATATACATTTTGCCTCTTAATTTCCCTCGGGACTGCAATATAAAAATAGGACCCCAGACATGGTGATTACAAGTGTGACTGCTCCATAACCCGTTGGGCAGGTAGATATTATTTGTTACTTATTCTGTCAATTGAGTCTGATGTCCGAAGGTGGCACTCACAGAAGATTGCTTCCTCAGCATTTGAAATCAGGCAAAGTGATCACACAGATGATGAATATAACTTGATTTTGAATGTACAGACATCACAGTCTAAGAGTAAAAGAAGCTTATGCAAAGGGAGGCTAAGCAGAAGCATCCCTCAAATGATCCAAATGTATAAAAGGCTTAGCAGGTACCAGACCTGCTTTTAAAAGAAATCAAACATAGCAGTAAATTACTTACTTCATTGTCTGCAAATAGCCATTTCTATTTAATTAAATTTCAAAGGCCTAATTTGATAGGTCTGTCCAGTATTTCTGGTGGAACATCTTTGAGCATAAAAGCCAGCTACTCTCCTCATCCCTTAAATTCTATAGACCCAGAGGCATATTTTTCCCAATTTCTATTCTGGACAACAGTTGTAAAAGTAAAAAATAAAAAATAAATTATTTACAATTGATAACAGTCTTTATGGTGGATACTCTAACGCAGATCCCTGACCTCTAGAATATTATCAGGCACCAGACTAGATCTGGAAGATATTTCTGCATAGCTGCTTTGCACCAGTAGGTTGTGTTATGTGTCTCCGCTATTCCCGGGATGGAGCCACATACAAGCACCACCCATGCAGGCTGACATCAGTTGCTTTCTGGGCACCACCCCTGCCAGACTCAGAGCCCACAAAACAGTTGTTTGTGCCAGCCTTCAGATCTTGAATTTGGGACAGTTTGTTTATTGTTTTAAAAAGTAAAGTCTCCGCCACAGAACACAAGGGTGGTGGGGAGTCTTTGGTTAGATAGAGTACCCACCATAAAGTGTTACCAAAGGTAAATAACTTGTTCTTATGATGGATGTTTTTTTGTTCAACAAATTTTATTAGCATTCAAGATACTATGTGAAATAGAGGAACAAACACATGCCTCCACTTTGATTCTTATAATGATTCTATTTCTTCTCCTTGCTGTAACAAGAACAATACATGTTGGTAAAGTCTCAGGTGAACAAGGGGAGAGTTTCAGGATAGACATGAGGTCAATTTATAAGAAGACCTGGTTTGTTGTGTTAGCATATTGGGAAATCATGCTGCAACTTTGTACACATCCTGAGCGATGGTGGAAGGAAGACAGTGGAGGAGGTGGAGCTTATAGATTAGTTGTAGAGTGTGGGGACAATACTTGTTGTAGCAGTATTATGGCATGATGTCAACTTTTCTATGGAGGCTTGAGATTTTGAGAGATAGAGTAGTTTGTTCCAATTTGAATTTCCAATGTGAGTTTTAGAGGGAACTTTTATCTGCCTCTAAGAGGAAAATCAGCCACTCTTTCCAAATGTGGAAAAGAATGATTTTAAATCCAAATGTTGACATCAAAATCAGGATGTGTCCATCAGGAGAATAGCAAACATGTGTCAGCAGGATCTGCAATAATGTAGAAACATTTTCTTTTAGATTGAATGTTGAGAAATTATTCAATATAATTCAGTATCTTGGACCAGAATATTCATAAGGTTTAGCAGAACAGCATATGTGCCAAATCTTCTATTTAAGTAGTAATTAGGGTTATCTTGTAACTTCATTTTATGAAAGATTAGGCATCCAAAAGCTCCTGCAATGAAAATTATATTTAGTTTGAGCTAGAGAAGCTGTAATTTTATTTTTAATGGGGAAAGAACATATTATTGGCCAGACAGATTATTTTGTAGCTGTATGAATATCAACTTCCTATTTTGACAAAATAGAGATTATGAATTTACTTGAATTGAGTATTTGTAAAAATTGATCTCAGATACTGTATGGTCAGCTGTAAATAACTTTGCTATAAGATTTAGAATTGAAGGGCCGTAGTCTGGAATGTTAACTTTAGTCAGCATCCCATTCTGTTTTAAGAATCTATAGAAATCAAGATTGAGTCTGTTGTAAGCTAGCAAAGGTAGCATGTTTGACTTAAAATGTTAACCTGGAAAATCCCTTTTGAGGAAACTTTGTTCCAATTTACAGGTTTTCTGGCACTTTTTTGTTGGGAAGTTGGCTAGGTGGGCTTTCTCTATTACAGGACAAAACAATGTGGTATTATCACTTGAGAGGTGCTGCGTAAGGAAACTACTTGTGTTGGGTTAATAAAATCAGAAAGGATATTCTCTAGTTGCCAGAACCTTTGCATATATTTTACAATCTACATTGATCAACAATAAAGGCCTATAATTTTGGGCTAAGGTTAGGTCTTTACCTCCTTTAGAGATCACAGCAAGTAAAGCCATTTATCTCGCCAGAGGATAAGTAGTGGTATAGTTCCATCAGAAAGAGTTGGATAGAAATCCAGAAAGTTTTATAAAAATGGCTGTTTAGCCATCCAGCTTTGGTGGTGTTTTAATTTGTAATTACTTTATGTACTTTGTCTGAGCGAAATGAGGCAGCGAGTACTACTTTTTTTTATTTGAGACCGTGGGATGTTGAGCTACCCAGATACTCAATACATTTTTAAGTGTTATAGATGGGCTGTCTAAATATAAATATTTGTAAGACTGATAACAGCAATTGACAGGTTTGAGACTAGTCCTATAGGAAACCAGAGGTTTCTATAACCCATCATGACTTGTACCAGTAGTTGCTTATTTTGTCATCACTTCTGTTTGAAAGAGTCAAGGAAATTCAGGCTTTAGGGTCTCTTAAAACTTACAGTTAAGATGGGTTTCACCGCTTCCAATCAACCTATATCCAGTTCGATAGTTTTCTGCATTGTGTTACATTGTAAGAATGCTCACAGCCGCCCACGTCCACCTCCCCCGAACCCCCCCCCCCCCTAGATCTATGAATGTGTTTAACAGGGACTTCTACCCTAATCGAGTCTCCAAACCAGATGGACCAGGTCTCCTTATGAAATCTTTAAGTAGTGCTCGTTTTCCTGGTTAGTGAACGCTTTGTATTTTTCAATTGTTTAAAAAAAAACAATTATGGCTATTTTATATAGTATTTGGGGTCATAAGTAGTGATCACATGAAGGAGAAAAGGGCCCTTAAATGTAATTGTAGTTATTCATGGGAATCCTTATTGAGTACCTCTGAAAAAATATTCACAGTTCAAACCACTCCTCTGCATTTGTAAACTGCACTTGCACAGTTCCTGCCACTGCCATGAAATTGCAGCACAAGAGGACGAGACGTAAGATTACTATATTGCTTTTCAAATAAGGTCACTATAAAAGTATTTAATAAACACGTTAAAAATTACATGTGAAGTTGTTTATACAAAGGAAACTTTCGATTTAAAAAATGACGTGTAGATTGTTTAGTGCATGTCATTAAAATGTAACTCTGAAAACTTGCATCTGACATTTTTTGCATTATTTCTGCTTCGATTTTATATGACAGCCTATCACTGCAGGTGTGTGGATCCATGGTTAACTAAAACAAAGAAGACGTGCCCGGTTTGTAAACAGAAAGTTGTTCCATCTCAAGAGGACTCGGACACAGATTCAGACAGTAGTCAAGAAGATGAAGCAGTTACTGAGCACACACCCTTGATTAGACCTTTAACATCCATTAGTACTCAGTCATTTGGAGCAATGTCAGATTCACATCAGAATATTGCAGATTCTTCTGAATACGAAGATGATGACAACCAAGATACTAATAGCAGTGACGAAGATGAAATAAATGAAGAGGATGGGCTTGTGGTTCAACTGCAACAAAATACTCACTTAGTTTCAGATGGAAGGAACATAGTTTAGAAACTTGTGGGCAACAGTATAATTAAATGCGTAAATGCTTCCGTCACCCAAATATTGGAGTCCCACCGAGAAGTCAGTTTAGCATCAAGAAATATATTCTCATCCGTTGCAGACAACATTGAAAGCTATTGACACTTCACACGAACCTAGGTCTCTTTTTGAAATATGGATTTCTTCAAATTGTGTAGGATCATCATGAAATTGTCCTCAAAAACACAATATTTGCCAGTAAATGGAGAGAATGAGAAGGCTTTGTTTTTATGTGAAGTTAATGCTGAATATTACTGCAATTGGAGGGCTAATGATTCAACCATGGATGCGGTCACAAATTTAGGTCTGTATGTATTCAGCCTGTAAATGAAGCTTATGTCACCATTTAAAACTTAAAAACGTTTGTATATACCATTAAATGTATACTAGAGATTACTTATTCTAGCTATGCTTAAAATCAGCCTTTTGAGCCTTGGAAAGTTTACTAATAAAATATAAAAGTGGGATTTTCTACTTCAACCCTGTTGCTGGTGTATTTTTGTTTTAGCTGAACTGCACTACCTTTTGTACGGTGTCATTTTTTGGTGCTTTTAACTTCCAATTTACCCACACCAGGAGAATACAACAAAACAATTCACACTCAGTACAAAGAAACACAACAGCCTAGCTAGGTTTTAAAAAAAGTTTTGTTGGAATAAATGTATTTCATCTGTCTATAAACAAGGTGTTTTAATAGTATGGCTTTTTTGAAATGCATATTAAATCAGAGGATTTCGACTATCACATATGTAAGAAAAACGCAGGCAGGGACAAATTAACAAGAATTCGCTTAAATCTGTACATAATCCACTAGGCTGAAACAAAGCAAATATTACGGTGCCCCTAAAGGAGTATCACAGGAAAAAAAGACAATCCCTACTGGCCAGTTTTAGTCCATCTCAGAGCTGTAACAGTTCAAGATAATTATTTTTTACTAAGGTTCAGACAAATTTGAATTATGACAAGACAGCCAAGTCACTTATTCCAGGCTACTCCTACAAGACTACAGACCATCCAGAACACCAACAGAAGAGGCCTACTGGACCTGCCTCGCTACACCCACATCGCATTACACCGCACCTCAAAGTGCTCCACTGGCTCCCCTTTCACAAGCGCAGCCAATTCAAACTCCTCACACACACATTTACAAAACTGGACCAGCATATAATTTCACTAGCATACAAGGCACCAACGTTCTGCCTCACTATTGCTTGCACACAGTCGCCCCCACATTCACAAGAACGGAGGTCACTTATTTACCTATATCACACTTAAAACATAGAACCACCTCCCACAGCTAATTAGGGCTTCCTCATTTTTTGATTTATACAGCAGGCTAATGACTTGACAACCGCTACCCTCACTTGAGTGCCAACATTGACCGTTGTGTGATCTATTCCTGTCGCAGGCACTAGGCCTACCCACACTAGTGAGGTACCATTTTTATCGGGAGACTTGGGGCAATGCTGAGTGGAAGGAAATGTGTGGCTCCTCTCAGATTCCAGAACTTTCTATCACCAGAATGTGAGGAAAAGTGTTTTTTTGCCACATATTGAGGTTTGCAAAGGTTTCTGGGTAACAGAACCTGGTGAGAGCGCCACAAGTTACCCCCATCTTGGGCTACCCTAGGTGTCTAGTTTTTAAAAAAATGCACAGGTTTGGTAGTTTTCCTAGGTACTGTCTGAGCTAGAGATCAAAATCCACAGCTAGGCACTTTCCAAAAAAACACGTCAGTTTTCAATGTAAAAATTTGTGCCTGTATTTATACTTTTGAAGCGCCGCATTTGCGTCATTTTATTGACGCAAAAGCGGCACAAACTTGCAAAATACAATTTTATTTTGAAATTTGCGCCATTTTTGCGTCAAAAAGCGGCACAAATGCGGTGCTAAAAAAAAGTATAAATGTGGGCCTTGATGTGTCCATGTTGTGCTTCTGGGCATTTCCTGTCTCAGGCATAAGGCCTACCCACACAAGTGAGGTACCATTTTTATTGGGAGACTTTGGGGAATTCTGGGTGGAAGGAAATTTGTGGCTCCTCTCGGATTCCAGAACTTTCCATCACCGAAATGTGAGGAAAGTGTTTTTTGTTGCCCAATTTTGAGGTTTGCAAAGGATTCTGGGTAACAGAACCTGGTGAGAGCCCCACAAGTCACCCCATTCTGAATTCATCTAGGTGTCTAGTTTCCAAAAATATATAGGTTTGCTAGGTTTCCCTAGGTGCCAGCTGAGCTAGAGGCCAAAGACCACAGCTTTGCAAAAGACAGGTTAGTTTTCTTTGGGAAAATGTGATGTGTTCATGTTTTATTTTGGGTCATTTCCTATTGTGGGCACAAGGCCTACCCACACAAGTGGGGTACCATTTTTATCAGGAGACTTGGGGGAATGCTGGGTGGAAGGAAGTTTGTGGCACCTCTCAGATTCCAGAACTTTGCAGCACCGAAATCGGAGGGAAAAGTTTTTTTTTGCCAAATTTTGAGGTTTGCAAAGGATTCTGGATAACAGAACCTGGTGAGAGTCCCACAAGTCACCCGTCGTAGATTTCCCTAGGTGTCTAGTTTTCAAACATGCACAGGTTTGGTAGGTTTCCGTAGGTGCCGACTGAGCTAGGGGCCAAAATCCACAGCTAGGCATTTCCCCAAAAACATGTCAGATTTCAATGTAAAAATGTGATGTGTAAATGTTGCGTTTCCTGTCGCGGGCATTAGGCCTACCCACGCAAGTGAGGTACCATTTTTATTTGGAGACTTGGGGGAACACAGAATAGCAGAACAAGTGTTCTGTCCTTGTCTTTCTCTACATGTTTTCCTTCCAAATGTAAGACTGTGTGTAAAAAATAAAAAATAAAAGACGTCTAGAAAATGCCCTGTAATTTACATGCTAGTATGGGCACCCCAGAATTCAGAGATGTGCAAATAACCACTGCTTCTCAACACCTTTTCTTGTGCCCATTTTGGGAATACAAAGGTTTCCTTGACACCTATTTTTCACTCTTTAAATTTCACCAAATGAATTGCTGTACGCCCGGTATACAATGAAAACCCATTACAAGATGCAGCTCTCCTTTATTGTCTCTGGGTACCTAGGGTTCTTGATGAACCTACAAGCCCTATATATATCCCCACAACCAGAAGAGTCCAGCAGACGTAACGGTATATTACTTTTGAGAATATGACATCGCAGGAAAAAGTTACAGGGTAAAACGTGGAGAAAAATGGCAGGTTTTTTTTTACCTCAAGTTCAATATTTTTTTTAGTTCAGTTATTTTTGTGTAGGATAACATTGTAGGATCTCCACAAATGATCCCTTGCTGAATTCAGAATTTTGTCTACTTTTCAGAAATGTTTAGGCGTCCGCCATCCAGCATTTGTTTCACGTCCATTTCTATCACTAACTGGAAGGAGGCTAAAAGTACAAACAAATAGTAACAATGCAACAGGTCTCGCGTTTGCTCGTGTTAGAGCTGATAGCGTTGTAAACTCCTAACCCGACTTTTCACCTATCAGCAAAAGTGCATCTATGCAGGTAACCCGAAAAAGTGTAATTAACTGTGTAAAGCGCTCGACTTCTGCCAAGCGAGATCGCGCTGGGAAAATAGAGAAAAAAAGTAGTCCACGAGCCGGACAGAAAACAGCGAGCCTCGCATGTTTTCTGTACTTGGTCGATGCGCTCGAGGAGGGCTAGCCATCGGAAAAGGCATGACTTATGCATGCCTTCGACTAATGAGAGCAAGCAGATTTTAATAGGCAAGCCCACAAACCAATGAAAAACACTGACGTGACGTCGACAGTGCTCAGAGCCTTTTTCTAATACCTAAAGCGTCTGGCTGCGATACGCATGCGACGCAGCCTCGAACCTAAAAATGGGGTATGTCCCAGTAAAATGTCACAGTTGTGTTGAAAAATGTGGTTTTCTGATTCAAGTCTGCCTGCTCCTGAAAGCTGGGAAGGTGGTGATTTTAGCACCGCAAACCCTTTGTTGATGCCACTTTCAGGAGAAAAAACATGCTTTCCTCTTCAGCTCTTTTTTTCCCATTTTTCTGACCCCCCCCCACCCACCACATTTTAGCTGTATTTTGGCTAATTTCTTGGTCTCCTCTAGGGGAACCCACAAACTCTGGGTACCTTTAAAATCCCTAAGATGTTGGGGAAAAAAAGGATGCAAATTTGATGTGGATACCTTATGTGGACAAAAAGTTATGAAAGCCTAAGCGCGAACTACCCCAAATAGCCAAAAAAGGCACAGCACTTGGAGGGGGGGTTTTGGGGGGGGTAATTGGGGGCAGCAGCTAAGGAGTTGAAAAAAGGGCAAGTTTAGTACTGCAATGTAACTGAGTGAGGATACACATTTCAGATGACCAGGCCACAATTTGCTCAAGTTTTAGCAGTACAGGCGTATCTTGCAAACTGAATTCAATATTGTGTTTTGATATAGATTGCATTTCAGCGATTCTTAATATCTACCAGTCTTCATCCAAACATTAGTATTAAAGTAGCATGTTTGCACATTACCAACAAGCAATTTAACAGTTTGTCTCGAATACCAGCTGAAGCAGTAGTTACCCCTCGTAAATTAACTCGTGTGTCGTATACAATTTTGAATCTGCACATTGAACTAGACTTATAAATACCTGAAACTGAACACACTCAAGATGGTTATATTGGAATAACGAATTCCAGAATTGCAATATTTACTTAATATAACAGGAGCGCACAATATGGCCCGAGCAATGCATGATGGAATGTCTCAAGACAGTTGGCATAAGGCAAAAAACAAGTTTAGCGATTACCGTTTTACAGCTGGATTACCCCGTGCTTTATTTTCAGCAACGATATCTAAACAGTTTAAATGCCTTCCTTTAATATTGCCCATTTTTAAATTAAAGTGTGTGAGAAATTTCAATTGCATCCCACTGACCGAAGGCTTTACTCAATCTGACTTCTTGTTCTCTGTGCAATCTTCACAGTTTTTTTTACTTTGGAAGTCAACTAAACAAACTACTGTGACAACAGTAAGTAAATGGTTTGGGGACTGGTCCTAGCCGCCACAGTGAGCCCAAAGTGCTGAACGAAGAACAATGTATAGATACATTCTCTTTTGAAACTAGAACACCAAAGGTGTTTGTGAAAGGGAAAATTGTTTAGACATACATCTGGGATTAATAACGCACGGAACACCTTTAAAAAAAAATTAAAAGTACAGAAACATGGGTCAAAGAAACATTTTTGTTGCAGTAATATTTTTAAATGAAAAGGTTGTTTGGCATTTGATTCTCAAAATCAAGATAGTTTAGTTATGTACGATCATAGGAGAAAATGCATTGAAACCTTCTGAAGCATTTTTAGAATTGAACTGAATCAACCAGCAGGTGTTATGAACCTTTTAAAGAAGAAGTACAACCTTTGTGTTTAAAATGTTTAATAAACCAGTCACTGAATGAAAAGTGTAATTAAAACGGAAGAGAAGCATAGAGACTCGGGGTCCAAGGCAGTCTTTCGGGAAGTGCAGAGCTGAAAGGACAACGTAATCTCCTACCCACGGTAAAACCTGAAAAAGCACTTTTAAGGCTGAAGCTGAGGTTTTATGAAAAAGCGATTAATACTGGTTCACTACTGGCATGGCGCTTAAGAGCAAATTAACAGTTTGAAGAATCTCCACATTTTAATGTATGAGGGCAATCCAGTTAACAGGGAAGATAGAGAGCTGCATTCAAGGATTACTACGGAAAGCTCTACTCAGAAAAACTCGTAGACTTGAAGGAGGTAAATGCTATTTTGAGGACTGTTAATATACCCAAGTTAGCGACCGCTAAATAGAAGGCTCCTGGGGCTAAATACACAATGCTCTTAAGTGATCACACACGGCCTGATTCACAGAATCAGGACATTTGTGACCAGAAAAAAGCACTTCTGAATGTACAGACCCCTTTTTGCTATTTGGTAATCCACTACAAAATCGCAAAATGTTTTTGTGAGTCACTATTAGGAAGGGCGTGCCAAGGGCGTCCCTTCCTAATAGAGAGTTGCAGGGTCATGTAAGATTGTTTTGCGACTGTGAATGCGGTTGTAAAACAATCGCAGTTACCACCAACTTAAAGTTGGTGGTAAACCATTTGCAAACGGGAAGGGGTCCCCACAGGAGTGCTTCCTCTTTGTGAATGCAAGCGAAAATATTTTTTCAAAGCAGAATTGACCACTACTTTATATAAAAACCGGTCACAGACATGGTGGTCTGCCAACCCCAGCAAACCACCATCCATGCGAGTGCGGCCATACTCAATGGGGTCGCAAATTGTGACCTACCTCATGAATATTAATGAGGTAGGTCATTTGCGACCTTCTTAGGTATCGCTAAATGTGTGACACATTTGTACATTTCATTTTGCGAGTCTCTAATTGTGATTCGCAAAGAATCGTAATTAGAGACTCGCAAAATGAAATGGGTGTACATCAGACCCTAGGTGCCTTGATTTAAGAAGAGATGGTTTCAAAAGCAATCACACACACTTGCACTTAAAACCTGCTGGATCCGTTGGCCTGACCACTCTGTTTTGCCTTTGTCTGTCAGAGAAGCATAACTCCTTTAGCCACTCAAATATAGTTACTCCCTCAATGCCTGAGGCACATATTACCCATATAAAGTACAAAGCCTCCTGAAAGCTTTTGTGCGCCATACAGACCTAAAATATGAAGAAAAAAATATTAACCAACAGGATTATATCAAACTCACCCTACCTAAAACAACCACATCAATTGTACTTCATTCACATTGAATAGAAGGGCAGCTGATAATCAGTCGTGTTCTCCACCTTCTAGAAAAATCAACCCATCAGAAAACTCCTCTGGCCATACTTTCATTGGATGTATAAAGAACAGTCAATAGGGTCAAAAGGACATCGGCAAGATTTAAGAAAAGTGGCGTTAAGTTACATGTATCTTCACTTTCTTGCGGCCTCTTGCTCCCCCGTATCGCCACCAGGTGTGCGCCATAATTGAAATACAGGGTAGGGGGCAATAGCATCATAATTACTGGTCAAGGTTACTGCCAACATTTTGACACTAGCCCATAACAGTACACAATGACATGCCACCTTTTAACATCTGTCCGCATAGGTGTTAAAAATGCCGAAAAAAATGTTGCAAAGAAATCTTTTAGATTTCTTGGCACCATTTTTTCGGCTCCCCTAACTGGGGAACGCCCCCTTTGCATAGATTGTGCCTGGGGCAAAATGTGGCACAAGGGGTTACAAAATGGCACAATGCATTGCGCCACTTTGTAAATTTGGCTTTTGACCTCAATGGGCCACATTAGCGTTAAAAAAAAAAAATAAATAATCACTAATGTGGCGCTAGGGTTTCTTAAATATGCCCCATTGACTGTAATAAGCAATTGCCTTCCTTGGGTCCACACATGAAAACATGGATTAAAGCTAGATGTAAAACAGTTATGGATGTAAAACAATAGTTAATGGGACAAAACTGGACGCAGTCCCACCGTATAGAGGAATGCACCGGGGTGCCCCTTATCCCCTCCTCTTTTTGCATTAATGGAACCACTGATTACAACAAGATACCATTCTGATATTAACGGAGTCTTTTGGAGGAGAACGACACACGATTCACTTATTTGTCTCGGATATTCTTGTGACAGGGACATCTATTTTGAAAGCCCTATAGGTTACAGAAGAATATGACAGTGTTTCCAGTTTTAACGTTAACCTAGACAAGTCAGAGGGCCAGATTTAAAAGGTCCTATCGCTACCAGAGCTTCACTTTTAGTGACACTCCGGTGGGCTATGCACTACGCTGTATTTACAAGGTGGCATTAAGCCACTTTTTGTGGCCTAACCCCACCTTGTAAATACAGCCCATTCACATGTAGCTCTTTGCGTGGAAGGGGTGTGCAGTGGGTGTTGCTGTGGGCGTGCCACAGCAACACCCATTGCATTTTGACTCTGCCCCCGATTTACAAGTTTTCGTAAAGTGCCAAATAACGCCAACCCAGGGGTAGGGTTAGCATGGCGCAACAGGGAGCAACGTTTTTTGCTCTTTCTTTGTGCAGCACACACAGAAGGAGCAAATTGCCATTTAAGATTGTGTAGGAAGGTGTCCTTTTCTGCACAAAAACAATTTCCCCCCTCAACGCAGCCATCCTTGCACCATGGCGCATTGATGCGCTGCAGCAAATTTAGTGTTGGTGCGGGGGGGTGGCAACACAGGGATGAGCCTTTTTGTATTAAATACGTGCATCCCTGTGTTGTGAAAATGATGGAGCGTGACACAGCGCTTAGTCATTTTCTTTTTAATCTGGGCCAGAGTTCTTGAGTGTGGAGTTACCCCCAACAGGTGAACAGTTGTCTTTTGACTAGGACCCTTTTCCGACAGACCAAGAATAAAATTAAATACCTGGGAATTTATATCTAAGCTTTAAAATCTTCATAGTGCACCTACCCAAGACTGGTAAATGATATTACTACTGATCTCCACAGATAGCAGGTCTTTATATTCTGGCTCAGGAAAGTAGAGGTTGTAAAACTAAATGTACTACCCAGATTATTGTATATTTTTCAGTGAAGGTTCTCGAGAAGGATATAAAGGCCCTCTAGGCAGCCATAGATACCTTCATTTGGGCAGAGAAACAGGCACAAATATTGGTGGAAGTATTAAAAGCAAAAAGGAGGCCTAGGTTACCTGATAAGTCCCATCATCTGGCCTCCAGGCAATATTTTAGTTGTCTCTAAGATAAAAAGACTGGGCACGTACAGATGCAGCTATAGTGGGTCGGGGTCCTTGGGCTGTGCTGTGGCTACCTAAAGCTGCAAGGCCCCAAGTATGGTACTACTGAATATTACATCCAAGCATGGAGTTGTGGGATTCAGTCACCAAAAATTAAAGAGTTCCTTTCCCTTCTACCAACATCCCCTACTCAATCCAAATTTCACTCCTGAAAATATTCAGGATTGAGTTTATAAAATGATCAGAGAGCATGCAGAATATTTTGAGCCTTCTGTTAGGGTGATGCTATCAAATCATTTGAACAATGCAAAAAACTATTTTAAGATTGGAGGAAAAGACAGCATACATACTTACAAACTGAGAAATTAAGGGTGCTCTCAGGCCTTTTCCTCCAGTGGATAAACTCTTCATTACTTACACAACACCAAAAGTCCTCTTCTTCGATATTTATGCGATCTTCAGATATGGGTCCAAATGTTCAATGGCCGTATATAGGAAAACGGCATTGCACTCTAGGTACTGACAACTCCACTCACCAATAGACTGATATTTCTTCTCAATGCAAGAGTGAAAAATAGGGCATCAATGTACAAGCATAAGATGATGTGGCACATCGTCTCAATGAAAGTGAAGCAGATATATGTAAATTCGAAAGGGACATGTTGGAGGGCAGGATGCAACTGAGCTACATTATGGTGGCCCTGCTCGCCCTGAACATTTGCTGGAAATAACTTTTACCCTATACAGGAAGGGTTCTGGGATAATCACTGAGGCTTAACCTAGCAACAATTGTACTGGGCATACAACCCTCTTAAATAACAGACTTGTATTCTGTAAGTTAGCGCCGCTTTTGCGTCAAAAAAATTACGCAAATGCGGCGCTAAAAAAGTATA
Organism: Pleurodeles waltl; assembly: GCF_031143425.1. Lineage (NCBI taxonomy): Eukaryota > Metazoa > Chordata > Amphibia > Caudata > Salamandridae > Pleurodeles > Pleurodeles waltl. Next base: position 172,984,169 of record NC_090450.1, on the reverse strand, counting down.
AATATGGGCCTGAATATTTATTACTAATATACTGCTGGCAGCTAAACAACTGCTTGGCCTAAAGTGGAAGACAATGACTATAACTGACCACCCAGGAATGGTCAAGAAGAGTGGGGGTATTTTTAGCAAAGGAGAAACTGACTTGGGAGGTAAGTATGACATTATATGGGCACCTATTTTGCAGGTGGGAGTTAACACTAGCATGCCTGCAATTATTACACTAATCAAAGACCCTGTATCAAATTGTGAAAAGAGCCCCTAAGAGGCATAGGCTGACATTTCATATCCCTACTACCCATCCAGGAGTATGGGCGATCAACCAAGACTCTTCAGACATCTCTGTCCTGGGCTTTTCTTTCAGTCTGACTCCAGGTGGAACCCATCTCCTAGCAGTCAGCCTCAGTACCAGGTATGTCTTGGCCTTCCTCCTTTGCATTTCCCTTGACCGTTCCAGGTCAGAGCTTACCTGATGGTGTTTGATGCAGGCTCGAAGAGGGAGTGACCGATCCAACCCCAGCGTCTTTTCATGATTTCTTCCTGAGGAGTTGGAAAGTCTACTGCCATGGGTCGTTGTTGCTAATGGTGTAGGCCAGCGGTTTTGGAGGATTTTCCTCAACCCAGTGTTGAAGAATGTCTTGACTTTGTTGGTGGATGTCAGTGTTGTCCTCAAAGTTTTTGTGCTATACAGAATAACCAATTTTATGTTGGTTTAAAAAAAAAAAAAAAAAAGACTGATCTTGGTTTGCAGAATTAGGTCCTTGGAGCTCCCAATTTAGCTGAATGAAGGCAGCTCTTCTTTAGCCAATTATTGCTTTGGCGTCTTTGCCACCCTGCTTGTCAACAATACTGCCCAGGCCTCAACCATTTCCAGTGCATCACCTGCAAGAGTGACTGCAGTTGTGCTGGCCGTGTTAACCTTTAGGATCTTGGTTCTATCCCCTGTGGATGTTGAGGCCAAGTTGTACTGATGTGACTGTTGGTCTTTTGCATCTGCAGATGGATATGGGAGAGAAGGTTGTCTGCAAAGTCCAGGTCATCAAGCTGCATTTAAAGAGTCTGCTGCATCCCACTCAGTTGTTGGATGGCTTGCCTTATTTCATCCTTCGTTAGTTTATTGCTGTCAATTAGCACATCTTTGTCTGCTGGCTGGATGTCTAGTGAGGACTGGCATGGCTGGTTCAGCGGTTCTTCAAAGTGCTTTACCCATCTTCATTGTTGGCCTACGTTACCCACGGTTGCCTTCCCAGCATTGTCTCTAATAGGTCTTTCTGGAGAGTTTCCCTGTTATGTTGTAGAGTTCTTTCAACTTTCCTGGGCTTTCTGCTTCCTAGGGTCCTGTGGCAAGTCCATCGATGAGTCTTTGCTTGTCTGCCATTATGCTTCTCTTTGCGTCCTTGTTGACTTGCTTTTTCTGCTCTTGTTCAGGTGGTGTTGACTGCAGCTTCCTCTACCTTTCTCTCTTGGATTTTGCAGAGACTGTTGATGGAGAGCCATTCTTTATGCTGGTGTTTTACAGGACCTAGTATTTCATGGCAGGGTGATGTCACTGTTACTTTGATCTTCTCCCACTGACTTTGTACTGGGTCTCTGTTCTCTAGTTCTTGCAGAACTTGAAACTTGTTACTGAGGGTGACTGAGTATTCACTCCGTTTCCGTTCATCTTTGAGAAAGGTTGCGTTATATCACTGTAACTGGTTTGTTTGTTCAATAAATGCTTTTTTTCAGCACTAGCCTAGCCACAAGAAGATGATGGTCTGATGCCATGTCCACTCTACATCACTTTCACAGAGACCTCCGAAACTTACTGGCAATGCAGACATGGTCGATCTGATTCTCTGTAGAATAGTATGATGACACCCATGTTGCCTTGTGTAGGCTTTTGGATAGGTAATACACTGCTGCCTATTACCAGACTGTACAGAGCACCAAGATCCACAAGCATTTCACCATTCTCTTTTATGTCACCAATGTTGCCCATGGCTTCTTCATAACCAATGCCAATGCTTTCAACCTTGGCATGGAGCCCCCCCCCAATTATCAGTATGGTGAGGTCTCTCTCAAGGCTTTTCCTCTGGATGGACTGAAGTCTGATGTAAAACTGTTCTTTTTTCTTTGCTGTAATTTGTCGGGGCATAGCACTGGACAACATTCAGGTTTATTCTTTTTCTTTGTGCAGGTCACTGTGATGATTATGGAACCGTGGGCTTCCCATCCAATCATAGCTCTGATTGGTGCTGATATATGTATCAAGGCTACTCCCAGTAGGGGGTGTTGTCTTCCTTGTGTCCACAATACAGCAGAGGTTCCTTCATGAGCCAGCCGTTTCAGTCCGGTCTGTGTACATCTGGTCTCGCTGAGGCCAAGCAGAGCAAGGTTGTTTTTTCTTTTCAGCTCTGCTGTGTCTTGGACTGTGTTGCCTGTCTTGAAGATGGTCCTCACTTTCCATGTCCCAAGGGTGATGGTCTTGGCTTTCACCACAAGGCATTATAGCTCTCTGACAAGGAGATTCCTCTCTCGCCAAGGCCAGAATGACTTCTGGTTGATGTTTCTGCATAACCCTTCTCTTTTCGCCGATGGGCTTGGGACCAGCAATGGCTGACATGCTAATGGATGTAAATGAATAAAAACTGTGCAAGGAGTGAAGTCTCAGTCTACCCGGGAGGGTTTTTTCCCCCCCCCCCCCCATGTTAACTCAACCACTATAATTTTTGTAACTTGAAATAATAAAATAAAATGATAGAAAAAAATGCAGGGGCATATTTATACTCCGTTTGCGCCCGAATTGCGTCGTTTTTTTTTACGCAATTCCGACGCAAAACTAACTCCATATTTATACTTTGGCGTTAGACGCGTCTAGCGCCAAAGTCCATGGAGTTAGCGTCATTTTTTTGCGTGGACACCTACTTTGCGTTAATTATATGCAAGGTAGGCGTTCCCGTCTAAAAAATCGACTCCGAGGTATGTGCGTCGGATTTATACTCCCGGGCAAAATTCACGCCCGGGAGTGGGCGGGTAAAAAAAAATTACGTACGGCTGCTTTTGCGCCGTTTTTTAGAGCCTGCAAAAGGCAGGCATTAAGGGACCTGTGGGCTCTGAAGGAGCCCAGAGGTGCCCTCCCATGCCCCCAGGGACACCCCCCGTCACCCTTGCCCACCCCAGGAGGACACCCAAGGCTGGAGGGACCCATCCCAGGGACATTAAGGTAAGTTCAGGTAAGTGTTTTTTTTAATTTTTTTTGTGGCATGGGGGGCCTGATTTGTGCCCCCCTACATGCCACTATGCCCAATGACCATGCCCAGGGGACAGAAGTCCCCTGGGCATGGCCATTGGGCAAGGGGGCATGACTCCTGTCTTGCTAAGACAGGAGTCATTTCTATGGGGGTTGGGAGTGAAAAAAAAATTGCCCAAATCGGGTTGAGGTGAAAAAATTGCCTCAACCTGACTTGCCCCATTTCTTGACGCCCAAGCCCCATATCCACCTACGCCGGCGTTGCCTGGTGTACGTCGTTTTTTTTAACGCACACCAGACGGTGCCGGCGGCTAACGCCGGCTAACGTCATTGAATAAATACGGCGCCCGCATGGTGCTTCAGAATGGCGTTAGCCGGCGCTAATTTTTTTGACGCAAAACTGCGTTAGCGCAGTTTTCCGTCAAAAAGTATAATTATGGCCCGCAGTTTCTCGAAAGGGTTTGACTTGCTGCAAGGTCGGCAATGGGCCCAGGATCTTGAGGTGCATCAGAATAAGGGAAGGTATTGGCTACTTGGCAGAATGGGAACAGCACAGAAATACTGTGATGCCTTCGTGCCCTCTATGGAGAATGACAGGAAGAGACTAACGGGCATATTTATACTCTGTTTGTGCCGGAATTGCGTCGTTTTTTTTGACGCAATTCCGACGCAAAACTAACTCCATATTTATACTTTGGCGTTAGACGCATCTAGCGCCAAAGTCCATGGAGTGTGCGTCATTTTTTAGCGTGGACACCTACTTTGCGTTAATGGTAAGCAAGGTAGGCGTTCCCGTCTAAAAAATTGACTCCGAGGCATGTGCGCCGTATTTACACTCCCGGGCAAAATTCACGCCCGGGAGTGGGCGGGTCAAAAAAAATGACGTACGGCTGCTTTTGCACCGTTTTTTACCGCCTGGACAAGGCAGGCGTTAAGGGACCTGTGGGCTCGGAAGGAGCCCAGAGGTGCCCTCCCAAGCCCCCAGGGACACCCCCTGCCACCCTTGCCCACCCCAGGAGGACACCCAAGGCTGGAGGGACCCATCCCAGGGACATTAAGGTAAGTTCAGGTAAGTATTTTGTTTTATTTTTTTTGTGGCAAAGGGGGGGACCTGATTTGTGCCCCCCTACATGCCAATATGCCCAATGACCATGCCCAGGGGCCAGAAGTCCCCTGGGCATGGCCATTGGGCAAGGGGGCATGACTCCTGTCTGTGCTAAGACAGCAGTCATTTCTATGGGGGTTGGGAGTCGGAAAAAATGGCGCAAATCGGGTTGAGGCGAAAAATTTGACTCAGCCTGACTTGCCCCATTTTTTGGCGCCCAAGCTCCATATGCCCCTACGCCGGCGCTGCCTGGTGTATGTCGTTTTTTTTCACACACACCAGGCAGCGCCGGCGGCTAACGCATGGCGCTTCAGAATGGCGTTAGCCGGCGCTCATTTTTTGACGCAAAACTGCGTTAGCGCAGTTTTGCGTCAAAAAGTATAAATATGGCCCTAAGTCTCACTTGGAATACTTATGTTTCTTCAAACAAGAGAAACATCTGCCTTCGAGGCAGGTCTGCTCTCTCAACTTAGACTCGGAGAGGGGCCCATGCAGAGCCTCTGGTGCTTCACCGCATACAGCTTTGCCTGGTGATTTCGGATGAATTTTGGATTCATCTGGTCACAGGCTTTGGAGTAATGCCAAGCACCAAATGCAGACCTCATGGGGATCCGTCAAAGACATCTGTTTGTGACAATCTCTACAAGGCTTAAGCCGTCTAATCTTAGAGGGTGACATTCCGTGCAAACAAAACAAATTCTGAAGAAAAACCTATTAATGAAGGAAAAGCAGCAGAGCTCCTGATCGGCCTAACAAAAAGAAAGAAATCAACGTCAGCACGGATGGGTGGCGCTCATAAACATCTTGGTTTGCCACTTCAAAGAACAGCACTGACAAGAATGCAGGTGCACTGCTTTGAGTTTTCCAGATCAAGTGTGGCACCATTGAATACTCCTAAGGTTTGAAGTCTGCAGTTAGGAGTATCCATCAGAATGATTATTTTAGTAGGTATTTCTGAGGGAAAGCACACACCTCCCAACGGACTCCTTGTTGATCCAATGGCTACTTGCATTACTATTACAGCTAATTTCCAGCACTCAACAGTAAACACTGCTGCAGCACAAAGTGTTCCCTACTGTAGTAGATGACTCACCTCAGCGTTTATATGGATTTCTTCATCATTTATGGAGGGTATGGGCCAGTAAAACTATGGAATTTCATAGAACGGGTTTTGTAGTTTCCTCCATCTTGCACTAGCACCCATCTATCCTCTTCTTTCAACAGAAATGTAACAAATGACTCCATTTGGAATACAAAATCTCTCTTGTACATTGCTTCAAGAAAAAAAGTAGGCCATGCTAAATTTGTCTTTTTACATTCCCTGAAGAAAATGCATAATTTTGTGAATAACCTTAATATTTGCATTGTCAGATATTCACAGACAGTCAAACAAGTGAATAATTCCTTCTGCCTGTGCATGGTTTCCCAGCAATACATATATTTAAGTAGAGGAAAAAGTAAAGGTTACATACTTGTGGTCCTAGTTCTGCACCATATGACTCTTCACTGAAGTCAAACCCTGAATAATTCCCTGCTGTCTGCACAGACCTCAAAACATCTTAGAAAATATAGCCTTTAATGGAATTAACTTTGTAGAATGTTCTATATACAAGTTATTTTTAAATGAAAACTCCAATGGTAGGCTGTCAGAGAGTTCATTTTCTTTCAGATTGTTGCGAAAATCCTTATGAATAACTTTTTGAGTTTACATCATTTTAACACATAAAAATGAAGAGAAAATGCAGCCTGATAGGATTACATTGAGATGGATGAGAAAAAGAAAAAAAACGTGGAAAACTGTGAGGAATATCTTGAACTGACAGTTGCTTGTGTGAGTCCTTTCTTTTCTGTGGATGGGACAAAAGGTGGGTCAGTTTATAACTTCTACAAAGATTCCTATGATGCAGAATTAGGACCACAGTACATAACCTTTCGTTCTGCATTGCATCATAGGAGCTTAACTGATAACCATAAACGTGTAATAGAGTAACAAGCAAAAAAAAAACATTAATCAATTTTGCGGCTGTTGTTCACATGGTATGAGGAGAAAAACACATATTCAATTGGGAAAAACAATTCAGAGGGTATGCTTAGTTCCCAAAGAATGGTAAAAGAATCATTTAAAAGGATTTCTAAGGCCCACATTATAACCCTGGCAGTCGGTGACCGCCAGGGCTGTTGTGGCAGTACTAATGCCAACAGGCTGGTGGTACTGCCTGCCTCATTTCGACTGTGGCGCTTATGCCACGGTAATACTGCTGGGACCAGCGGCATACCGCCATGGTGGTCCCGGCAGTCGTAATCCGCCAGGGCAGCACGGCAAGCAGCGCTGCCCTGGGGATTTCGACTCCCCTTACCGCCAGCCTGTCCATGGGGGTAGACAAGGCCATAGAAAGGCTGGTGGTAAGGGGACTCTGGGTGCTCCTGGGTGCCTCTGCACTTGGCATGGGCAGTGCAGAGGCCCCCAGGCACAGCCCTATGGCGCATTTCACTGCCCAAATTTCAGGCAGTGAAATGCGCGACCGGTGCTACGTCACCCGCTGCACATCAGCATTGCCGCCGGCTCTATTACGAGCCGGCAGCAATGATGATGTGAATTTTCCGCTGGTCCAGTGGAAAAGTCGAAATAGGGAGCCAGAACTACCGCCAGCACTGGCGGTATTCTGGCACCTGCAGCCTCGGCGGTCTTCTCAGAAGACCGCCGAGGATGTAATGAGGGCCTAAGTGTTTCTTGACAAACTCTTAATTCAGCTGGCGTGTGTGTAAATGGTAGTGTCCTGTTTGTATGCTTAGGTTTCCAGGTGGCTGCTTTACAAATTTTCTGAATTGCAACATGTGTAAAGCCATGCGGAGGCAGCTGCTTTACCCCTTGTCGAGTGAGCCATAGGTTTACCTGGGAGAGGTTTGTTGGCTAGTTGGTAGCTTTAGGAAATACATTTAACAATCCTTCTAGGAATGGTCTGTTTTGAAGATGCTAAACCTTGACTTAAATTACCGTAGATTACAAATGGTTGACAAGTTTTTCTAACTTTTTTTGATTTCTCTAAGTAAAAATGGAGAACCCTTTTAATGTTTATGGAATGTAGAGACTGTTCCACTGCCATAGGAGGGTTAGGAAATTATGTAGATAGTGTTTTTGATTAATCTGAAAAAAATACCCTTGGTAAGACTAAGGGATGAGTATTTAATACTACTTTTATGATGAGACAGTGAAAGATTCTGCTGCAGTAAGTGTATTTGGTTCACTAATCCTGCATGCAGCAAAATAGCTATTGCAGTCTTCCATGAATTATGTTTTAAGGTTGCTTTATGACTCTCGTAGAAAGGTGGACCCATCAGTTTTGAAAGCACTAGATTTTATTCCCATGGAGGTGAAGGTCTATTGGAGAAAAAAAAAATGTCTTCAAGAAAATCTATTATAGAAAGTTTGAAGAAGGATGGTTGATGCAGTGATTTTCTATGTTCTAATGGCTGATAGGTGAACATTTATTGATGAGAATTGTTTGTTTGGATTTGTCCAAATGAAGCACATATGGAAGAAGAAAATTGGTTACCTTTAATTGTACTTCTCCAGTATTGGTAGCTTTCATAGATTCACATGCTTTAATCATTCCTCATCGAAGTGGGAGTCCCACAGTAATATAATAAAGCAATGTGTATTACTATAATAAATAGACTGTCATTGAACCATAGGTTTTATAGCCTATGCCCTTTGCTTCGTAAATGTGTCTGCTGGACCACGTTGCTGCTCAGCAGATATGCCGGAAAGGTACTCCAGCAAAACGAGCTGTAGAAATGGAAACGGCACTGGTCGAATGGGCTTTGACTTTATCCTATAATGGCTTTCCAGCTTCTGAGTTTGAGAAAATTGTATAGTTGATGCAATCTATCTGGAAGTGTGTGCTTCGTTACTGGAAGCCCTTTTCTGATACCACCATATGCCAAAAACAGTTGGTCTGCTTTGCAGATCTAATGGGTCCTGTGTAAGTAACACTTTAGGCATTGTTTGGCATCCAGAAAATGCAGAGATTTTTCTGCAACAATGTGAGGATTTGGGAAGAATTTCATAGAACCACTGGTTTGTTCAGGTGGAAGTCTGACGGCACCTTGGGAATTAGGGTTGGAGCTAAGTATAACACTGTCTGATGTGAATTTAAGAAAAAGTTCCTTGATGGTAAAGGCTTGAATGTCACTTACTCTTTTGGCAGATTTGAGAGCCACCAGAAGTCCTGTTTTCCAAATAAGGTACTTCAATTTTTCCCTTTGAATGGGCTCAAATGCTGGTTTCATGAGCTGTCCCAGTACTACATTCAGGTACTACAATGGTAGAGGTTTTTATACAAGAGGAAAAGCCCTGAAGGACTTTCACAATGTGACTAGACCACTGAAAAAGTGCATTACTGGGGCATCTAAACCTGGGAATTGCTGCCAGGTGCACTCATTGACGAATGAGACAACCAGGATTTTGCCAGGTGGATCAGATATGGGAGGAGTCACTCTGGAAGTGATCTGATAAGGTGGACGTTAAAGTCTACACACCAAAGGCAGAAGCGTTTCCACTTGAGTTTATAAGTTCAGTTTGTTGTGTCCACCCTTGCTTTGGCAAGTATTTTCCTGCAGTCTCTTGGAATGTCTATCGTGGAGAACTCACTGAACTCAGAAGCCAGGCTGATAAGTGTAGTTATGTTGGGTCTGGATGCCGGACCTAGCCCTGGTTCATTGTTGACAGCGCTGGTGTCAGCTTGCGCTGGACAGGGGGTTATTCCGAGAGGAGGTCCCTGAACCATAACTGTCAGGGCTATGAGGAGAAATTGGCAAGATTCCGTCTTCAATATGTTGCGTAGCCTTGTGATCAATGGGATTGGGGGAAAGCGTAAGCATACATTCCTGACCATCTCATCCAAGACACATTCCCCCACGATCCCTTTTGGGGATGCCAAGTTGCTAAGAATGGGCATTTCTTGTTCTCCTTTGTACTGAGTAGGTATAAGTTCAGAGTCCCCCATCGGTGGAAGAGTCAGTCCGAAACTTGCTGGTTTAGGTCCCACTTGGGGTGCAGAATGATGATCATGCTTATCAAGTCTGTAAGGAGGGTGGTCACTCCTGGTACATATTCTGCTTTGAACGATACTTGTTGTTTAAGAGCCCAGTGCCAGATGTCCTGCGCATGACGAGACAACACTAATGAGCGTGTTCCTCCTTGTTTGCTCAGTTAAGACATATGGATTGTATTGTTTGTGCGTGTGAGAACTGATGATTGTGCTATCTTGGAGAGAAACTACTTCAGTGCCATAGTGATAGCTTTTGAGTTCTAGTTGACTGATGTGAAGTTTCGTTTTGACTTGACTCCACTTGCCACTGATTTGTAAGTCCTGGAGGTGGCAACCCCAAAGTTATAAGGAAGCATATGTTATGATATAGTTGGGAATTTGTTGTAGATATGAGAGCCCTCTGGACAGATTTGAAGCTTGTGTCCACCACAACATGGCTGCTGGCATTGAGGATATCTGAGTGAGGTCCTCGAATGAACCTTGCACCTGTAGCCACTGTTTGTCCAGTTGTTCCTGAAGTGGACGCACATGTGGTCGACAATTTGGGAAAAGAGGGATGCTGGAAGAAATAATTCCCATAGATGATCTGTAGATCCAAACAGCAACTCACTTTCTTGTGGACAGTTTGGCCCGTATTTATACTTTTTGACGCTAATCTGCGCTAACGCAGTTTAGCGTCCAAAAAATTAGCGCCGGCTAACGCCATTCTGAAGCGCCATGCGGGCGCTGTATTTATAGAATGGCGTTAGCCGGCGTTAGCCGACCAGCGCTGCCTGGTGTGCGTGAAAAAAAAACACGTACACCAGGCAGCGCCGGCGTAGGGGAAAATGGCGTATGGGCGTCTAAAAATGGTGCAAGTCAGGTTGAGGCAAAAAAATCGTCTTAACCCGATTTGCGCCATTTTTTTACGACGCCCATCCCCCATCAACATGACTCCTGTCTTAGCAAAGACAGGAGTCATGCCCCCTTGCCCAATGGCCATGCCCAGGGGACTTCTGTCCCCTGGGCATGGTCATTGGGCATAGTGGCATGTAGGGGGGCACAAATCAGGCCCCCCTATGCCACAAAAAAATAAATAAAAAAATACTTACCCCAACTTACCTTTTCTTCCCTGGGATGGGTCCCTCCATCCTTGGGTGTCCTCCTGGGGTGGTCAAGGGTGGCAGGGGGTGTCCCTGGGGGCAGGGGAGGGCACCTCTGGGCTCCTTCAGAGCCCACAGGTCCCTTAACGCCTGCCCTGACCCAGGCGTTAAAAAGAGGCGCAAATGCGGGGGTTTTTGCCCCGCCCACTCCCGGGCATCATTTTTGCCCAGGAGTATAAATACCACGCACATGCCTCGGAGTCATTTTTTAAGACGGGAACGCCTCCCTTGCATATCATTAACGCAAGGGAGGTGTTCACGCCAAAAAATGACACTAACTCCATGAACTTTGGCGCTAGACGCGTCTAACGCCAAAGTATAAATATGGAGTTAGTTTTGCGTCGAATTTGCGTCGAAAAAAACGACACAAATTCGGCGCAAACGGAGTATAAATATGCCCCTTTGTGAGCTAGTTGTCGAATCTTTATTTGCCAGTCCTGGGAGGGAAATGCTTTGTTTTTCACCGTGCCTAGAACAGCCCTCAAGAATATTAACCTTGTTGTGGGTCGTAAGTGAGATTTCTGATGATCGACAGTGAGGCAAAGTTTGGTGAAAGAGGGGCATGGCTGTTGATGCGTAGAAGCTTTTACAAGTCAATCGTCCACGTATGGAAAGTCTTGGATACCTGGTTGTCTGAGATGAGCTGCTACTGGGGCTAACATCTTGGTAAAAATTCTAGGGGCTGATTGTAGCCTGAAAGGGAGGATCTTGAATTCTAAGTGGGTACCGGCTACCTGTAAGCAGAGAAATCTGCAATGTTTTGGATTTATTGGGACATGGAAGTATGCATCTTGGAGGTCCAGTGAAGTGCTATGATCTTTCTTGTTTAAGAGGTGACATCTATCTTGAAGCATCACCATGCGAAAAGATTGCTTCTTTATGAACTTCAACCTTCAGAGGTCAATAATGGGACACCAATTCCCTGAGGGTTTTTTAATTAGAAAGAAAGGGGAGTAGAAACCCAGTCCTTTCTGAAGTTTCAGAACTTCTTTTGCACATTATTATTTTTTTTTTAAACATAATTGATCTCTCTTTGAGGAGTTATTTTAAGTGAAGGGGAGGTAACCCTGATGGAGAGGTGTTTGGAGAGAACTTCTGTGTGTGGTCTCTGGAAACCACATCAAGAAACCACTTGTCTGGGGGCGTGGCCACGGAACCGAGCATGGCGCACGCTTGAAGGATCGGCTCCGGAGGGGCCGACTCAGCATCGGTGCCTGGAGGCGTTGAGGCGGGTGCTCCGGTGTGTGGAGCGGTAAGCGGCGGCTGCCGTGGAAGGGGAGATCGCGGAGGTGCGGTCTTACCCCCCCGGAGCGGGTCCCTGAGTGTCCCGGGCCGATCGGGACGGCGAGGAGGCCGCGGCCCGGCCGGCCGGCGGGTGAAGCGTTGACGCACTGAGCCAGAGAGCTCCCCGAGCGGGGGAGCAGCGGAGAAGCGGCCGTCACGGGCGGGGCGACCGGGGTGCGGCCGCGGCCCTGAGGGGCGGCCTTGGACGGACTTACGCGCGTCGGCGCGGACCTGGGCCGCGGCCTCGAATAAAGCGGGACTCGGCGCCCGGCGCTGGCCTCGAGGGCGGTGCCGCCCGGAGGATGGGGTGAGGCCCGGAGCGCCTGCTGGAGGCCCCTGTCAGCATCGGCCGGCCTTCTGCTTGGAGGACGGAGCCTGACGCCCTCCCCTGACTGAGAGTCTACGCAGACCTGTGAGAAACGGAGGTGAGAGGCCCTCCGGAACCACCCGGTAAGGAGTCCACTTCGAGCGTGTCCAACTGGGGAACACATGGCCGGAGCCCTGGGGTCTGCTGCCCGGGAACCACTGGGGGCCCACAACGCAAACTACCGCGCCCCGGGTGCCCTGGGCTGAGCACTGGCTGTCTTTGGTGGGGGGAGACAACGGGGATTCACCTGACGTCACCTACTGCCATCTTCCTGTGTTGGAGGTCGGGGACCCGTGTTGCCGGGTACGGGGCTCCCTTTGCTGGACCGGACCGAACCGGATCGAAGGTCCTTGCTGAACCAAACACTTATGCATACAGCAACGCAGAGCCATAATAGAGTGTCAGCTCCGTTTTAGCCAAAAACTGATCCCCTGCCTATGGAGCAGAAATTGTGCGAAGGGGGGGACTGAGCAAGGCGCACTTGAGAGCATTCGGTTTGCGGGGGACCGCTAGTGGTTCTGGGCCTAAGCGCACTGGGCGCTAGCCTCACTGAGTCGCCCCTACTTGCCTGGTAAATGCCCCCCAAGGGCAAGCATAAGAGTAAGACCATGGATACCCTGGCACATGCACCACTGGGGGAGAATGAACAGACCACGCAAAGCCAGCCGCAAAACAAAATGCAAGACACTCTTGACAAAATTCTGGGCGCCATTGAGGACACCAAATCCACATTACAGCGCGACATCAATCAGGTGGCGATAGAGGTGGGCCTCCTGAGAGCTGATCATCACAAACTGGCGGATAGAGTAAAAGAAGCGGAGGCAACGCTAGCGGAAGTAGTCCCAAAACATGATGATGTATCAGCGGAGGTGACTTCGTTGGTTGGCAGAGTGGCGAAGCTTGAACAGCGAGCTGAAGAAGCAGAGGGCAGGAACAGAAGGAATAACATACGTGTGGTGGGCCTCCCTGAAGGAGCCGAGGGGCCGAATATGTTGGAGTTTTTGGAGAAATGGCTACGCACAGTTGTCGCACCGGGATGTCTGACCCCCTTCTACTCATTGGAGCGAGCACACCGGGTACCGGCTAGTCCACTGGCTCCTGGCAGGCCACCGAGAACAGTAATATCTAGGCTCCTGCACTACAGGGACAGAGACATTCTTTTACAGAAAGCCAGGGAAATGGGCCCGTTTAAAATAGCCAATGGTGAAGCGACACTATTTCCTGACTTCACCTTAGAGGTCCAAAACAAGCGTGCCTCCTTCCTAGCCGTTAAAAGAGCATTGCGTGAAGAGGGGATACAGTATTCGCTGCTCTACCCAGCAAGATTACGAGTGATCGCGGAAGGGAAGACCACGTTCTTCCAGGCTCCAGAGGAGGCATGGGAATGGCTCGAAAGGTCGGGGACACGGTCGACGCGACTGACACCGGAAAGTCGTGGGAAGAACGGGACCAGGCGGGCCCCGAAGGGGAAAAGGCTCAGAGACCGCCAGAGACTAGCACCAACGAGGACACAGAGAGAAACTGGCAGGAGGGAGGCTCTGGAGGCAGCGGCCAAAGTGAGTGGAGAATCGCCGACCCGGGAGATATCTGAAGAAGAATCGGAAGACACGGTAGTGTCTTCGCCCGACGGCTCTGGGGACTCGACTTATGCGCCAAAAGTGACCCCGCAGACCGCTGATGATCTTGCATAGATTGGCCCCGCACCGGCGCTGAAAGGCGAGACAAGATAAGAAACGAAATGGCCCCTCCGGACCTGGCCGCCCCCCCGAACCTGACTCTTGCCTGTCAGTCCTGACTGGCGAGTATTGAAGTGATGTGTTTGAATAATTTGCTGTGTTGCAGTACTTATTGGGCAGCCTACAGTTCCGAAGGTGCCCTGGGGATGGGGAGTTGGGGTTTGCAGTTATTAGTTATATCGGCTACACGTGCGAAATGGTACGAACATGTGGAAGGTACATACTTGTGGGGGCCTCGATTGGGGCCTGGGGTGTGCCGGCCCTTCATGCAACAGGCTTTTAGAATAGGATGGCGAATTATAATATCATAACTTGGAACGTCAGGGGGATGGGTACTCCTGCTAAGAGACATAGGATCCTTTCCTTTCTGAAAAGGAGAGGGGTGCAAATAGCTATGCTACAGGAAACCCACCTCGCATTCGGAGAGGGAGAGAAGCTAAGGCGGAGGTGGAGGGGGCAGGTGTTCGCCACAGAATATTCAGCTTACGCAAGGGGAGTCTTGATCTGGATTAGGGCGGGGGTCCCCTTCACGATTGATTCCTCCAACATTGACAATGAGGGAAGGTTTGTCATATTGGAAGGGAGATTACAGGGGCTCCAGTTGACCCCGAGTTGCATATACGCCCCCAACCAGGACCAAACAACATTTATGATGACTCTGTCTAGGCACCTTACTCGACAACACACGGGGGAAGTACTGATAGGTGGAGACTTTAACGCAGTGCTCGACACAGACCTAGATAGATCTACCCCCCCACTGCTGGGAGCAGCATCAACCAAAACAGCTAAAAACTTAGTTGGGTGGCTAGACGCCTGGGGCCTAGTGGACGCTTGGCGGTTACAACACCCAGTGACTAGGGACTACTCGTTTTATTCGGGTCTCCACCAGGTACATACCAGAATAGATAGGATAGTTTGTACTCCGGGACTGGCTCGTAGAGTGACCCATGCTGAATACCTTGCCCGCACAATATCAGACCACAACCCTCTATTACTGACGTGGAGAGCATCACAGGACAGACCCCCCATACCGGCATGGAGAATGCTCCCGACAGCGCTTGAAGATCAGGCATATAGGGAGGAATTAAGATGCTACCTAACAGAACTTATAGAAACTAACCAGGGATCCACTTCCTCCAGAGGCATGGAGTGGGAGACACTTAAAGTGGGGACACGGGGTCACTGACTTGGCCAGTCAGTAGGGATAAAACGCACGCTCGAGAGAGAATTAAATGCGTTGGAGAGAGTCATACACGAGGGGGAGCTGAAACAGGGCGCCGCAGGGCAAGTGGACGAAGAATACGATCGTGCACGTAGAGAGTGCTCCCAGGCTGAAGAGCGACTTAGATGTCATAATATGCAAAGACACTTGGCATCCATACAGTCAGAGGAGGGAAGGTCTGGTAGACTATTGGCATGGTTGGTGCGCCCGAATAGAGATAGTGACCCTATTGCAAGCGTATTAGACAGGGGAGGTACACGTAGACTCAGCCCAGAATCCATAAATGACGCATTTAGAGATTACTACACACACCTATATAGGAGGCCCGCTGACATGGAAAGGGGGACCATTGACAACTTTCTAGCTACGATTCCACTGCCAGTATTGAGTCCAGAGGGCAGGGTCGGCTTGGGGGGCCCAGTGACTGCGGAAGAGACGGTTGAGGCAATTACACAATTGGCCCCTGGGAAGACCCCGGGAACAGATGGTCTTCCTATGGACTTTTATAAAAAATATAAAACCTTACTGGTCCCCAGACTGTTAGAAATGTATAGGGAATCGGCAAAGAACAGAGAACTCCCACGCACATTTCGCGAGGCATTGGTAGTGCCACTTCCTAAAACAAACAGCAAAGAAGCATCGGTGACAGACTACCGCCCGCTATCAATGCTAAATAGCGACTTTAAGATCCTCAGTAAGATCCTTGCCAATCGCCTGTTGCCCCTTATGCCCACCCTGATACATCCTGATCAGAACGGTTTCATACCCGGTCGCAGCACCTCCCTAAACCTTAGGCGTATTTTCTCTATCATACATATGCCTAGTGAATCGAAGCCGCCAACCGGGACCCTGCTAGCAGTGGACTTTGAAAAGGCCTTTGACTCAATTAGGTGGGACTACCTGAGGGCGACAATGCTGAAGATGGGCCTGGGGGAGGGCTGGGTTGAATGGGTGGACCTGCTATACTCATCCCCGCTGGCAAGGGTCAAGACAGGTAGGACAGTTTCTGGAGCCTACCCAGTACATCGAGGAACCAGACAGGGGTGTCCCCTGTCCCCATTGTTGTTCGCCCTAGCGATGGAGCCCCTGGCGGCCTGGGTACGAGGGGAGGGAGCTGATAGAGGGATTCAGTGGGGGCCTACTGACCATATTATATCGCTATATGCAGATGACATCCTGATCTATCTTAGAGACGGGGCGAGTGGCCTCCCCTGGGCCCTGTCCGCCCTGGAGGAATTTGGGGTAGTGTCGGGATTGCGCCTTAATCGTAATAAAACATATGTGTTCCCCCTGGTGCCCGGATATAGTTGCCCAGCAACATGCCCAATAGATCTGAAATGGGCCCCACAGACATTTAAATATCTGGGGATCCAGATTTATCATGACGTGGGAGACTTAAGAGAGGGCAATCTTGGTAGCGCGCTCCGATCCCTGAGACCCTCGGTAGAATTTTGGCGCTCTTTGAAGCTGTCGGTGATGGCCAGGGTGGCGCTGTCCAAGATGATCATGCTCCCCCGACTCCTCTACTACTTTGCCAACTTACCAATACTAATACCCCGAGCATGGTTCCGCGACCTGAATGCACTACTCCGAGAACTAATATGGGACAATGGGCGCAGACGAACTACACTTGCAACTATTTGCAGACCACCCAATGCGGGTGGCCTGGGAGCCCCCGACTTTGAAGCATACTATCTAGCATCCCAACTACAGTGGATATCCGGCTGGCTAGTGGGCCAGGGCCAACTTGATCTATACACAGCCCAAGGACCAATAGATTCGGCATGGATTGCGACATGCATGACAAACAGGAAGATAACCCCCCCTGGGAACAATGTAATGATAAAAGTGGCGCTGGCATGCTGGAAAAGATGCATGAAGAGAGTGGGAGTGGGCCCTCCATACTCCCCAGCTCTACCACTAGCGGTGCTTGCCATAGAACCCAAGGGGAAAGGGCCGGGAAACACCGGACTTGGCCCCTGGTTGTCAACTGGAATAGAAGTAGTGGGAGGACTCTTCGAGGAGGGAGTGCTGAGGGGATTCGTTGAATTAATGGAAAAAGGGGTTCCCGGTGGGCAGTTCCTGCTTTATGGGAGATTAATACATACTCTTAAGACTCACTGGGGCACAGTGAATGCGGAGCCTACAATACACGAGGTTCTGCACTCGCTGTTGACATTAGGAGAGGAATCACATCTGATCACTAAAATATATCGGGCCCAAGCAGGGGCAGCCTTGGATCCATTACGGTCGCTGAGAGGAAAATGGGAGGGAACAATAGGGCGGGAATTAACTGACTCCGAATGGAGAAGGACACTGGCCTACCCTCAGAAAATATCACGTAATACACGGTTAAGATATATCCAGTATAATTATTTGCATAGAACCTACCTCACGCCTCACAGATTGTTCCGTATATACGGAGGGGCTTTGGGGAGTTGTCCGAGATGTGGAGGAGGAGGGGCAGACTTTGACCACATGGTTTGGAATTGTCCTGTGATCCAGACGGGCTGGAGGGAAATATTGCCTACCCTGTCTGAATTGTTTGAAATTGACTTGAGACCCACCCCTGAACTGTGCCTGCTGGGTCTCAGACCAGCGGCACTATGCGGAAAAGTGGAATGGCGCTTTTTGGACCTTTCCTTGGCCCTTTATAAGCGGCTAATCTCGAGGGGCTGGAAGGCTGCGGCTCACCCTCAATTATCTGACTGGAAAAGGGATATATCAACATGGTCCAGAGCTGAACTGCAGGTCCTAAAGGCGGAAGAAGCCAGAAATATTCGCCAGGTTCCTATAGCCCCGGGGTGGGAGAATATAATGACGAACTGGGAGAATGTAAATAGGAGAATGGTAAACTCAGTAGGAGAAACCAGTGCAACTCAAATCACATTGAGGACGGAACCAAATGGTGGAAACATATAGATAGGCACCCAAAATCAGACCCAAACCACACATAGAATGCATAAAGAATAAAGGTGGGTGGATAGTTGAATCCCTGACCCCTGAACCACTGACATAACCAGTGGGCGGGGTGAGCGACCCGCCACCTTCGCCGAATGCCAGTGCGCCCCGGACCCCCGTCCTCCCTCATTCAAAAACGAGCACATTACAGTGCCTCCAAACTAGCAACCACGAAAGCCAATCGCACGAAGTCGTAAAGGTTGACCGTTTATGGTCCTTTGTTCTCCTTTCTCTCTCCCCTTCTTCCTTTCCCTACGCCCAACTAAATTAATCCGATTGTCAGCAGAGACTATACACCGAGCACCTCGGGTTCCCCCTCCCCTCACCTCTATCTCCCCTCCATCACCCCTACCCTCCCACACCTAGCCCCAAACACCACTCTCCCAAGTTATAAAGAAGAAAGGGGTCAGGTTTGATGTTGGATTGTTTAATACACAGCACAGCGAATTGCAGTAACGAAAGGTAACTTAATAGAGTAAATGTACATAATCTACTGAATAAAAATCATTAAGTCTAATGATAAAAAAAAAAAAAAAAAAAATCAAGAAACCACTTGTCCAATGTTATGTGGACCATTGATGAAAATGGTTTGCAATGCAACCTCCAATTGGGGTGTGGAGTGGAGTGTGTGTGTGTGCGTGTGGGGGAGGGTAGGTAGTCTGTGCTTTCTGTTTACATCGGTCGCTGGCAATTGTCTCCTGGTGGAGTGCTTATATGCAGCAGCTGGTGGTGGTTGACCACATTGCTGCTGCTGTGCATTTTAGGGACGGTAGGACATCATTTACATGTTTGCCAAACAATGATTCATTGTCAAATGGCATGAAGAGTATCAATCTCTGGGCGAAAGGAAGTGGATTTGAACCATCCTGGTCTGTAGAGAATAGCCACACCCGCAAGTTGCCTGAACCCAGTAGTCGCCACATAGATGGCACAGTCAATTATCTCTAAAGGTATTTTTCCCTGCCTGCTGCAGAATCTATTGAGCTTGCAGCTTGGCATCCTCTGGCCGAAGATCTATGTAAGTGGACACAAGTGACCACATCTGGCAGTCGTAAGAAATCTATAATCAGGATAGCTCTCACCAATTTCTTGCCCGGTTCTTTAAAATCATGTAGGAAACAGTTTACTTCTTTTGTACGCAGAGAAGTTCAAATCGATTGGCAGGTCTCTTCATTATATTATGGAAGCCGCCATTATCCTCCGGCGGAGGATCCACTGGTGCCGCCATTGATGGGGGAGCAATAGTCGTCTGACTTCTTTGGTTCTGCAGTAGAGTCTTGCATTTCTCCCTCTTCTGTGTCTACATCAGCAGACCGCATCATCAGAAAGGGGGGGGATACAGTATCTTTCAACTCTTGTAGAGGGGCGGCAGGTGTCTCAATCATTCATGATGGTTACAGCAACTGTGTAGGGGTTTGCAACACCTCTACAGCTCGTGGGGCATGGGGGTCACAGGAGCCCATGGTGGAAATCTGCGGCAATAGTCTTGGAGCATACTTTGTAAATTTATCATCAGCAACATAGGCATTGAAGCAGAAGGCTCTTGTTGGTTGTGCACTAAATATTCATGATGGTATAGTTCTGGAAGAGTAATAGTCCTCCCAATATTGTTAGTCATCATCTTCTGCCAAGTCTTGGACCTCCATTCTCGGAGTCTTCATCCTTATCTAAGAGGTGCACATGCGGATAGGCCAACACATTACTTGGGGAGGTATGAATTGGAAGAACTGTGGATACAGTTGATCTATCCCTTACAGAGATCCAAGACAACAGAGCAAATGTTATCTTTGTAACTGATTTTTCTCAAGACTTTGATTGTTCCATCATTGATGTTCTCTTAGACGACTGCAAGGTAGTTGTTGATGGTGTTGTCAACAGTAGCATCATTGACGGTTTCAGCAATGGTGTCAACTGGGGCATCAAGGATACCATCAACGAGCCCATCATCTGTGACTGTATCATCGAGACCATCATAGTCTGTGTCATTGTTGACAGTTGTAGTCAAGTGTAGCACCGACAGCAACTGTGTGTCTGTGAGGGTTGTGTGTCCAGATCTTAGTTGTTGACAAGTTGGGGGTGGGTGGGGGTCAGCAACGGCATCTTCATTGACTGCAATTCAGTATCCTCGTGATAATTGAGGACAGTGGTGATGAGATCATTATAGAAGACGCTGCTGTAGTAAACGTCATCGTTACTGTAGATGAGGTCGTCGACGGTGTCTTCGTCGACCATAATACATCTATGGAGCCTAATGGGTTTTTACATCGGCAGCACAGACTATGGAGCATGTTTGGGAGGTGTTTGTTTCAGGAAAAGGCGTAATAGGCTCACAGCAAACCTTTTCCAACACAGGTTTTTCTTTCTTGGAGGAGGAAGGAAAATCCTCATGCCTCTTTTTGTGCCCAGTAGTGGTATGTGTGGATTTCTTTAATGACCTTTGCAGGCGGTTCTGGGATGATTTTTTTCATAGTTTTAAGTCTTTTAGGGAAGATTAGGTCTGAGACTGATCACTATCCTCTTTAGATAAGGGGCACTCTTTGGTTGTTGGCTTCTGTTTCCACAGCAAAAGTCTACCTTCCCTGTCTTTGACTCTTATGAGAAAAGGTGCAACAGACTTTACAGTCTCTCATGCTGTGGATGGGAGCAATATATGCATTCTTTATATGGGTCATTCAAATGGAGCCTCTTCTTGGCACAGGCATGGAAAGTCCTTTCTTGATGAGTTGAAACAAAGGGCATATTTATACTCTGTTTGCGCGGAATGTGCATCAAACATTTTAAAGCACATTCAGCGCAAACCTTTCCCCATATTTATACTATGACGCCCGACCCCGCGGACGTCAAAAAACCTCAGTGTGCTTAATTTTTGGGATGCAGGAAACTACCTTGCGTTAATGACATGCAAGGTAGGCGTTCCCGTCCAAAAAATGACTTTAAGGCCTGTGCGCGTTATTTATACTCTCACGTCATTTTGATGCACAGGAGGGGGCAGGCCTTAAAAAATGGTGCACAGCCCGATGTGCGCTGTTTTTTTAACATCTGGGTGAGGGCAGGGGTTAAGGGACCTGTGGGCTCACCTTGAGGAATCCACAGATAGTTAATGTATCCACCAGAAAAGGAGTTACCGAAGGTAAGTAACTTATTCTTCTGATGGATACACCTACCTGTGGATTCCTCACCTGAAGAATAGAGTCCCAAAACAGTACTACCTCCGGAGGTGGGTGCCTGAATGGTCAAACCAAGAAATCCTGCAACACTGAGCATGCAAAATGGCCATCCCTCCTGACCTCAGAGTCCAAACAATAATGTTTGACAGAAGTATGGAGGGATACCCAAGTTGCCGCCTTGCAGATGTCAACCACAGGAACACCCCTAGCCAAGGCTGATGAGGCAGCCTTAGCTCTG
This sequence comes from Pleurodeles waltl, assembly GCF_031143425.1. Taxonomy (NCBI): domain Eukaryota; kingdom Metazoa; phylum Chordata; class Amphibia; order Caudata; family Salamandridae; genus Pleurodeles; species Pleurodeles waltl. The sequence continues at coordinate 172,962,667 of NC_090450.1, read as the reverse complement.
GTGGAATGAGCTTGAAGCCCCACAGGTGGTTCTTTCTTTGCTAGGGAATAACAAAGTTTGATACAGAGAATGACCCATCTGGACAGCGTTCTCTTGTGGACTGCTCTGCCTCTCCTCTTCCCCACGTATCCAACGTAGAGCTGATCGTCTTGCCTGAACTCTCTCGTCCTGTCGACAAAGAAGCTCAATGCTCTTCGTGGATCCAATCGGTGAAGCCTCTCTTCCTCTTTGGATGGATGAGGCGGAGGGTAAAAGGAAGAGAGAGTAATAGACTGCCCCAAGTGAAAGGGTATAACAGCCTTCAGGAGGAAAGCCGCCTTGGTCCTTAACACCACTTTGTCTCTAAAGAAGGAAAGGTATGGAGACTCTACACTAAGAGCCTGGAGCTCACTCACCCTTCTGGCCGATGTCATGGCCACTAGAAACACAGTCTTTAAGACTAGCAAACGTAAAGAACAAGAATGCATCGGCTCAAATGCCAATCCCATTAGAAATGTCAATACTAAATTAAGATCCCACTGTGGCATAACAAACTGAGTGGGCAGAAACCTATTAGTGAGACCCTTAATGAACCTCAAAACAAGTGGTGATTTAAACAAGGAAGGTTGGTCTGGGAGGCACAGAAAGGCCGACAGCGCTGATAAATAGCCCTTAACTGTGGCAACAGCACAATCCTTCTGTGCCAAGGAAAGAGCAAATAATAATAATATATGTCAGACAAGTGAGCCTTTAAGGGATTAATTTGGTTCTCTCCACACCAACCTACAAATCTGGCCCACCTGCTTGCATAGATCCATTTGGTGGAGTGTCGCCTGGCCGATAAAATAACATCCACCACTTCCGGCGGGAGAGAAAAGGCACTCAGATTGCCCCGTTCAATCTCCAGGCATGAAGGTGCAGACTCTGGAGGTGGGGTGTAGAATCTGCCCCTGCGAGAGGAGTTCTGCCCTGTAAGGGAGACAGAGCCGAGGGCACAGAGAGAGTTGGAGAAGGTCTGAATACCACACCCTTCTTGGCCAATCTTGGGCTATCAAGATGACTTGGGCCCGGTCCTGGCGGATCTTCCTCAGAACTCGAGGAATCAGGGGTATGGGAGGAAACGCGTAAAGCAAAAAAATTAGATACTTACCTGTAACTGCAGTTCTCCAGTATTGGTATCTTTCATAGATTCACATGCTTGAATGATCCCCGTCGTCGAGGTGGGAGCCTCACGGTAAGTTCAAATACATAAAGCAGTAAGTCAGTAAAAGTAAAACAAGTAGGCCCCAGTAGGCCTCCTAGAGTATTTTACAGTCTATCCACTTTGTTTTGTGAAAAGACCCAAACTTCAGTATCAACCAATCAGGATTCAGCCCCTCCCAAACACTCCCAACAGAGGCTGAATTCCCTCAGATTTTCTAGTAGGAGTGTGAAGTTTAATATCTGTATAATAGGGGAGCCTCTCAGGGGAGAAGTGTGGGTCGCATGTGAATCTATGAAAGATACCAATACTGGAGAACTGCAGTTACAGGTAAGTAACTAATTTTCTTCTCCCGTATTGGATCTTTCATAGATTCACATGCTTGAATCAGAGTAATGAGCAGTAATGTCTTCTTAATTAGTGAATTACCTTGACTGTCATTTTATAGTAATTCTTTAAGTGATGTGACTCACATTAGTTCAGCTTTATACCTCCACGTATACATCTATATACATATGTGTATATATATATATATATATATATATATATATATAAACACAAATCAACAGAAGAGCAATAGAAAAGCTGTGTGGCAGAAAGTTTTGACAATCTGTTTTGTTATTGTTTTGAGGTCTACAACATGTTAACACAATATAACAAAGCAAATAATTTGAAGCACATTATTAGAGTAAACCACACTGTGATATAAAATTAGATACTAACGAGACTAAGAACCAATATCGAACATACCTTGAGTGTGGTGGTGGGATGTGTAAGAGGCTCACCTTAACGAAATAGATGCCTCAGCACTGCCTGTCCCACTGCTGTATCGACATTATTAGTTTCCTCGAGACAGTAATGCCTTGTAAATGTATGCTGGCTGAACCATGTTGCTGCTCTACAGATGCTATGTAGTGGCACCCCTGCAAAGAGTGCAGCTGAAGGGCTACCGATCTTGAAGAGTGGGCTCTCACCTTGGTGTGGAGCAGTTTACCTGCTTTTGAATGGCAGAATTGAATTGCCAGGCTAATCCATCTTGCTATAGTCTGTTTGGACACCGCGTGCCCCTTTCTTGTTCCGCCAAATGCTACAAATAATTGATCAGACTGGCGGATGGCTTGCGTTTTCTGTAGATAAAACTTTAAACATCTTTTAATATCAAGGGAATGTAATGTCCTTTCGGCTACTGTTTGCGGATTTGGAAAAAAGGTTTTTAAGATGACTGGTTCATTCAAGGGAAACGTTGAGGGAACTTTCAGGATGAATTTAGGATTTGTTCGCAGGATCACACCTGAGTTTGTGAATTGGAGGAAAGGGTGTTTGACAGTGAAAGCCTGAATGTCGCTGACTCTTTTGGCTGAAGTAAGAGCTAGCAGTAACGCTGTTTTCCATGAGATGAATTTTAGATCAGCTTTGTGGATTGGCTCAAAAGGAGCTTTCATGAGCTGCATCAACACAACATTCAGGGACCATAATGGAGGAGGTTTTCCAACTGGTGGGAAGACCAGAAAAAGGCCCTTCATGAATTGCTTGACAATTCTTGTGGAACATAATGAGACTGTGTGGTGATCTGCGGTATCTGGAGATTGCTGCCAGATGTACCCGAATGGAGGAATATGAAAGTCCTGACTTTGCCAGGAGCAGGAGATATGGAAGTACCTGTTCTGGAGGAGGGGACAAAGGATGTATATCTTCTGCTGCACACCATATACAAAAACGTTTCCATTTAAGTCTATAGGTTTTGTTGGTAGTGTCAGCTCTAGCTTTTGCCAAGATGTCTCTACACTCCGGGGAAATGTTGAGATTCAAGTATTCATTGTATTCAGGAGCCAAGCCGACAAATGAACAGATGACGGATCTGGGTGTCTGACTTGTCCCTGGTGCATCGTTAAGAGTCGGACTCTGTCTGAGTCACAGATGTGGCCGTTCGTAGAGCATGAGGAGCTCCGTGTACCAGACTTGTCTGGGCCATCTGGGAGCTATGAACAGAAGGCGACACCCCTCTGTCTTCAATTTGTTGATGACTCTCGGAATGAGCGGGATCGGAGGAAAATCGTAGGCATAAACTCCGGATCATCTCATCGAAAACGCATTCCCCCACAAACCTTTTTGGGGAAGCCAACTTGCGTAGAACTGGCATTTCTTGTTCTCGAGAGTGGCAAATAGGTCCAGGTTCGGTTTGCCCCATAATAGAAAAAGGCTGTTGAGAGTTTTTTGGTCTAGCTCCCACTCGTGATAAGGAATCGCTGTCCTGCTCAGGGTGTCTGCTAGAACGTTGGTTTGCCCTGGCACATGCTCCGCCTTGAGTGAAATATTGTGCTTGATGGCCCATGTCCAGATTTGCTGTGCTAGCTGCGAGAGTTGTAGGGATCTCGTGCCTCCTTGCTTGTTTAGATAAAACATGCTGGTTGTGTTGTCTGTCGTGATTAAGACGCTTGAATTTTGTATCTTTGGCAAGAAAGCTTTTAGAGCTAAGTGTATTGCCTTGAGTTCTAGGTAACTGATGTGGAGCTGAACCTCTTTCGCATTCCAGGTTCCGCTGATTTGCAGGTCCTGGCAATGTGCACCCCATCCTTCGAGAGAGGCATCCGTTGTTACTATGTAACTGGGTGTTTGAAGAAGGAATGACAGTCCGTTTGACAAATTGGTTAGTGTCACCCACCACCTCATGGTGTTTTTCATTAGAGGCGTTATGCGAATCTTGTCTTCGAAGGAACCGTTGATCTGGGTCCATTGTATGTCCAATTGCTCTTGCAAGGGTCGCATATGGAGCCTGCAATCTGGGACTAGCGGAATGCATGATGAGATCATCCCTAGCAATGATTTGTAGATGCGGACTGAAATAAACTTTTTTTTGGAGAGCCTGTCTGCCAAGGAGGTTAACTTTTGTTTCCTCTCGTGAGATGGGTACGCTTTGTTGCGGACTGTGTCTAGTATTGCTCCCAAGAAGTTTAATACGTGTTTGGGGTGGAGCTGAGATTTCTGGTAGTTGACTACAAACCCCAGGCTGTGTAACAATTGAAGGCAATAGGAAATATGACTTATTACTTGCGACTTTGAGGGTGCCTTTATAAGCCAGTCGTCCAGGTAAGGAAAGACCTGGATACCTGACTGGCGGAGATGTGCTGCTACCAGAGCCAACATTTTTGTTAAGATTCTGGGGGCCGACTTGAGACCGAATGGGAGAACTCGGAAATTGGACGTGCATACTCCCCACTCTGAACCTTAGGAATTTGCGGTGGTTGCGATATATGGGGATATGAAAATAAGCATCCTGGAGGTCTAGGGATGCCATCAGATCTCCAGCATTTAAAAGACGCAGGACATCTTGAAGTGTTACCATCCTGAACGACTGTTTCTTTAGAAACTTGTTCAGTGCACTCAAGTCCAGGATGGGACGCCAGTCTCCTGAGGGTTTCTTTACGAGGAAAAAACGGGCGTAGAATCCTCTGTTCTTTTGAGATAAAGGGACTGGTTCTACCGCTCCTTTTCTCAGCATCACTCTTACTTCCTTGAGGAGTTGGTTCATCCTCGGAGGCGGTGGGCCCGATGGAGGAACAATTGGTGGTGTTTGTGTGAATTCCAGAGTATAACCTCTGGCCACTACATCGAGTACCCATCTGTCCAATGTTATAGCCTCCCATTGGGGGAAATAGGAAGTGATGCGACCTCTGACCCTCGATATTGGTGGGTGGGGAAGTGCTGGGATGACCGGCAGGTCATTCTTTTCTGCCCGTATCTCTTCCTCGGGCAGCTCCTCTTCCTCTAGCTGGATGTTTGTAAGCTGCGGCCGGTGGTAACCTATAATGCTGCTGTTGTTGGTGGTACTGGTGGTGATCCTGTGGAGGAAGACTGATATTGGGATCTGTATTGTTGGTATCCACCTCGAAAGGAGTAATTTCCTCTTCCCCTTGCTCCACGAAAAGGTTGTTTTTTATATTGCAGGGTACCTAGGGATTTTGCCGTATCGGTATCCGTTTTGATAGCCTGCAACATGTCGTCGACATGTTTCCCAAACAAACTTTCTCCATCAAAAGGCATGTCGAGAACACGACTCTGGACTTCCGGTCTAAATGAAGTAGCCTTAAGCCATCCTTGCCTGCGCAGGACTGCTGCGCCAGCTAATTGTCTGAAGCCAGTGAGAGAAATGTCTATTGCAGAAACCCTTTCTCCCTCCTGCAACACCTTTTTTGCTTCCACCTTGACGTCTTCTGGCAGTAGATCTAAAAAGGCAGACGTCTGCCCACATTTGGCGATCGTACCTTCCCAGGATGGCGAGGGAGTTAGCCGCCTTAACTGTGACCGCTGCAACAGAGGAGAATTTTTTGCCGATGTTGTCTAATCTCCTTCCTTCTTTGTCTGGGGGAGATGCTATAGGTGCGGAGGGTTTTTTGGAACATCGCTGAGCCGCCTGTGATATGACAGAATCAGGTTTTGGCTGTGAGACTAGACAGGCCGGAGAATCATCTGGGACCTTGTACTTTTTCTCCAGTCTTGGCATTTGTGAAGGCACTGTTGCCGGATTCTTCATTGCCTTCAAACCCTCCTGCCATAAGAAATCTACAATGGGTATAGCTCTTACTGATCTCTTTGATGGCTCTTTGAAGTCGTACAAAAAACATTCGGTTTCATGAGGAACAATTGAAAGGCCAAAACGTTTTGCCGCTCTCTCTATTAAATTATAAAAGCCTCCTATGTCCTCTGGAGGAGAATCTACCGGACCTGCTGGCGGTGGAGATGGTGTGGGGACGAGATAATCATCCCATTCACTAGCCGCCGAATCTATTAGCTCACCCTCTTCCCTTTCGTCATCTGACGAGGGATGAGCTTCCTGAGTTTGGCTAGTTACCGGTATGCTAGCCTTTGGTGTTTCCGAAAGATTAGCAGTCTGGGTTTGCCGAGGTGTCTGGTAGCTTTCAGGTCTAGGTGGCGTGGTCTGAGTTGATGGTGGAAACCTTTTATAGTAGTCATTCAACATATATTGTAGGTCTGCTACTAGTGTGCTAGGCATGGCGAGGGGCGATTGTTGTTCTGCCTGTGGATAGGATATTGAGGCATAACTAGGCTGGTAATGCTGCTCCTCCTCATCATCAAACTCTTGGCATTTGACATTGAGTTGGGACGGGCTACTAGCTGCCCCAAACATTCCGTCGTTATGAGAGTATGCATCATCGTCCTCATCATCTAAATGATGTTGTGGTGGGTATGGCAACACTTTACTTGGTGAGGTATGCATTGGCAGAATATTAGACGCCTTGTCCCCCATGGTAATAAGTGAAAGGGGTAAGAACCTGGTGGAGGAGTCCTGATGATATGAAGAATGGTGCGGCGAAGTATCCAGGTAGGTTGATGGTTTATACACTGTTAGTGCTGTGGACGATATGATCGTCGACGGTTCCCTCAACGATGCGCTCGTCGACGGGCCCTTTATGGACGATGGTTCCTTCGTCGGCCGTTGTTTCGTCGACGTATCGTCTGTAGGTGCCGTCGTCGGCAGTGCCTTTTTAAACCTCATTGAGAGGTGCTTCATAGATGGGAGTGCCCTGGTCGATTGGTGAACCCAGGAGGCCTCCGCCGTCGACGATGTGGTTGCCGACGAAGCTTTCTTAAAAATGTTTGCCGTAATTATCGTCGACGATAAAGGTGAGACCGCTGTTGTGAACGTTGACGATACAGTGGTAGATGTTACCGTCGACACCGTCGTCGACGGGGTGGTCGTCGACGGTTGTTTTTTTCCCTGAAGAGTCTTTTTCTGGCTCTTTTTGGGGTGACAGAGACCGGGATGCCTTTTTTGAGGTGCTTTTTCGATGCAAAGGCGTAGTAGGCTCTGAATGAACCTTTTTTGGCAAATGTTTTAGTGTCTCTGAGTGGGAAACATCCTTTGTCTCAGTAGAGACTTGTTTTGGGCACCTTCCTTGGTGGCTCATCAGACCCTCTACTTCTCTCACCTGTTCTTTTGTGAGGGCGAGAAGCCTGTGATGACGCTTCACTGTCGTCTGAGGAAGGATGTTCTATGGCTTTCTGTTTTTGCAGCCATAAGAGAAGTCTCCCCTCACGGTCTTTGAGGGTTTTTTGACTAAAGGTGCGACAGATTTTGCAGTCTCTCACCTTGTGGTCTTGATGGAGGCAGTAGATACACTTCTTGTGGGGGTCATCAACATGCAGTCTCTTCTTCCCACAATTGTCACAGTCTCTGAACAGACCCATCTTTGTCTTTTCAGATATGGTAAAGCTGTAGAGCTAGTTTCCTGAGAGAAACAATCTTCAGTCAGAAATAAGGAAAAAACTGAGCAGAGCTCAGGGAGACTCCCTTCACACTACGTGCAGTAGAAAATCTGAGGGAATTCAGCCTCTGTTGGGAGTGTTTGGGAGGGGCTGAATCCTGATTGGTTGATACTGAAGTTTGGGTCTTTTCACAAAACAAAGTGGATAGACTGTAAAATACTCTAGAATGCCTACTGGGGCCTACTTGTTTTACTTTTACTGACTTACTGCTTTATGTATTTGAACTTACCGTGAGGCTCCCACCTCGACGACGGGGATGATTCAAGCATGTGAATCTATGAAAGATCCAATACTGGAGAACTGACCCTTCCAGAACATCTGAAATGCACCCCCCAAAGCTCCTTGCACCGGATACTGGAGGCTGCAAAACAACTGGCAGTGCGCATTCTCCTGAGTAGCAAACAGATCCATCTGCGGGCATCCCCACATCTGGAAGATGTAAAGAACCAGATCCGGATGAAGATGCCACTCGTGGTCGATCGAGATGCGCCGACTGAGAACGTCCGCACGTACGTTCAGAACTCTGGCCAAATCTCGTGGTCCTGAAGCCAGGATCAGAGTCGAAGAGCTTCTCTGCAGAAAAGATACTACCCCACTCCTCCCTGCTTGTTTATATACCACATCGCGGTAGTGTTGCCCATCAGGACTTGGACCGACCGACCGCGAAGGGAAGGGAGGAAGGCCTTGAGAGCCAGACGTATCGCCCGCAATTCCAACAGATTGATGTGAAACCTCTGTTCAACTGAAGACCAAAGACCTTTGATCTCCAGGTCCCCCAGATGAGCTCACAACCCTACAGTGGAAGCATCCGTCACAACTGTGACCACTGGCGGAGGCAGGGAAAACGGCCTTCCTTGCGACAGGTTGCCTACCGCAGTCCACCATTGAAGATCCGTAGCAGTGTCTCTGGAGATCCTGATCGAATCCTCAAGATCCCCCTTGTGTTGAAACCACTGCCCGCGGATGCACCACTGAAGAGCCCTCATGTGCCAGTGTGCATGAGTGACCAGCAGTATGCAAGAAGCAAACAGACCAAGCAGACAAAGGACCTTGAGGACTGGAACTACCGCTCCATTTCGAAACATTTGAATCAACGCCTGAATCTCCTGAACTTGTTGGGGCGGAGGAAAGGCCCGACTCAATGTTGTGTCCAGTACTGACCCTATAAACAGGAGGCATTGGGAGGGCTCCAGGTGAGATTTGGGCACATTGACTGAAAAACCCAGGTCGAACAACAACTGAGTTGTCGAATGCAGGTGACGCTGCACGAGCTCCGGAGACTTGGCTTTAATCAACCAATCGTCCATATAGGGAAATACCGCTATCCCCTTTCTTCTGAGCTCTGCTGCAACCACCGCCATCACCTTTGTGAAGACTTGAGGTGCTGAAGTAAGACCAAACGGGAGGACCGCAAACTGATAATGGTGCGACCCCACCACAAACTGGAGATACTTCCTGTGCGACTTGAGGATCGGAATATGGAAGTATGCATCCTGCAAATCGACAAACACCATCCAAACTCCTTCGTTCAATGCCAAAAGAACCTGTAACAGGGTTAGCATCTTGAACTTTTCCTGCTTGAGGAACCAATTCAAAATCCTCAGGTCCAAGATTGGACGTAACCGACCATCCTTTTTGGGGATCAGGAAGTACCTTGAATGACCCCTCTCCTACTCTGGAACCAACTCCACTACGCCTTTCGACGAAAGGGACATTACCTCCTGTTGCAATAACAGAAGGTGGTCATCCGAACAGAAGGAGGGACGGGGAGGAAAGGGAGGAGGGAATTCCCGAAAGGGAAGAGCATACCCCTTCTTCACAATGTCGATGACCCAGGAGTCTGATGTTATAAACTCCCACATGGGAAGTAATCGGGCAAGTCTACCCCCTACCGGACACATGTGAGCAGAGAGTGGTGGAGGACTAAGGCTGCTTTCCCTGCTGAACCCCTCCTGAAGAAGAGGCAGAGTGCTGCTGGGTGGCCCCTCTAGTTCGTACTCTACCCCTGCCCCTGAAGGATCTGTAAGGTAGGGTTCCTGCAGGTTGCTGTGCCGTCTGTAGCCTGCCACAAAAGGAGGTGCCATTACCAAAACCTCTAAATTTTCTAAAAGATCTAAAAGCAGAGGAAGTGGCTGCTTGAAGTCCCAACGACCTTGCCGTGGCTCTGCTCTTTTTAAAGCGTTCAAGAGCAGAATCAGCTTTTGCTCCAAAGAGTTTCTCTCCGTCAAAAGGTAGGTCCAGGAGAGTAGTCTGCACATCCGGGGAGAAACCTGATGAACGCAGCCAAGCCTGTCGCCTTGTCACTATGTATGTGCCCATAGCTCTTGCCACTGAATCCGAGGTGTCCAATCCAGATTGAATCACCTGGGTCGCCGCTGCCTGAGCGTCCGATAACAGGTGCAATACCTCCTGTGGCAATCCAGGGTGACCCTTAACCTCCTCCATAAGGGCATGAATATAACGCCCCAAAATGCAAGTCGCATTGGTCGACTTCAAGGCCATGCTGCAAGAAGAAAAGGCCTTTTTTGCTGCCTGGTCCATTTTCTTAGACTCCCTGTCCGCAGGGGTCCCGGGGAACAGACGCCAAAGATCTTAATCGGCGCCGCTCCTCGGATCCATCAGACGCAGGACCCTCCGGCACCACAGGCAACTTCACTGTAGACTGGATCTGCGGTGAATCCATAGGCGCCGGACAGCAGAGGTCATCGGCGTCACAGGCCTTCTGGGCGACACCAAGGGCTTCAGCGCTGAAGCGGCTCCAGAAGGAAGCAAGGGCTTAAAGGGTGTTGGCTTGTAAGGAGCCGGAGCACCCAAGTTAAAGGCCAAAGCACCTGACGGACCCGCATGCCCTCCACCAGGCGCCATGGTGGAAAAGATGTTAAACATTGCATTTAAAAATGAAGCGGGATCCGTACCCGGAGCCGGGAAAGCCGGTTAAGTCTGTGCAACCGGCGTCGGAGGAGAGGCCGATGATGGACCAGGCATCTCCTGCCCCGGAGAAGCAGTCGGCTCCTGATAAGGCTCGACTTCAAACACCGACAAAGGAGACGTCGGAGAAGCCGGTGTCGTCGGAGGCAGAGGTGTGACAGTCGGGCTAACCTCCCACGTCGGCCGGCGCCAAGATGACGGAGATCTGGATCGGCCCCTGCTCAATCAGCGCCATGACTCGTGACGACTCCAAGAGTCCCCATGACGTTGATGTGTCTTTGAAGATTTCGAAGAAGGCTCTCTGCGATGACGCCTTTCCTTGGAACGGGCCAGAAATAACTTTGCCTCTCGCTCTTTAAGGGCCTTAGGATTCAGGCATGATCTGCATGACTCGACCTCATGGTCGGAACTAAGGCACCATAATTTTTCATGGGGGTCCGTGACCGACATCCAACCCCCACACTGGTTACAAGGTTTAAAGCCAGATTTTCTCTGCTGAGACATAGTAATGTCACGACTCACGTGCTGCTTGCGCCTGGAAACCGCAGATCTAGTGGCGTGGGTCTTGAAGGTTCGGCTTTGGCCCAGAAAGGGGCGACTCTTTCTAGTAGCCACGGTGCTGTAGGCAATGGAACCGCCAAGAACAGACCGTGCCCTTTAGAAATAGTGCCAGAGGGAAAAAAAAACCTAAAAGGGGAAAAAACCTCCAAATAGTGGATCCCTGAAACAAGAACAAAACCAGGAATCAAAAAGAAACAAAAATGCAGGTAAACACGAATTAGACAAGATTCAGAACCAAAAGCTAAGATTCAGGAGCGAAGACACAATCAGAGCAGATAGTGTTGCAGCGCAAGGAAAGGGAGAAAACAGAGCCCTTATATACCAAGAAACAGGAAATGACCAACAGGAAGTAAAAAGACACCATCTTAGATAGGGAAGAAGTACATAGGACAGAATAGAACAGGAACCATAGAAAATAGGGAACAAGGAATGCTGGGAAGAAAAAGGTAACATGGGAAGGGGGGAAAGACAAAGAAAGGACAAGAAAAATGCCTCAGAAGGCAAAGAAGAAAAAGAAGAAAAAAGAACAGGTAAGGAGGGGTCAGAGGGAAACAGGGACGCAACAGAAAGCAGAGCGAGACCCCAAGTAAAATCTGGGGCCTCGCGCCGTACACAGATGGCTCAGGGCGCGCCGCGTCCTGGGGACGCGCTGCGCGGGGCGAGCCGAGCATTCGGCTCGACAGTAGGTCCCCCCCACCCCCGAAGGTCCAGGTTTGAAGGGAAACAAACGATGAAAAGGAGAAATCAGAAGAGGGGCGTGAACAGAAGATGCATCTTCCCAAGAGCATTCACTAAGAGGATATCCCTTCCACTGAATCAAATACTGAAGACGTCGGTGAAAAAGGCGAGAGTCACAAATTTCCTGAACCTCATATTCAGGTACATCGTTCACAAACACAGGAGGAGGACAAGGAAACTGACGAGAGAAAGGGTCAGGGACATAAGGTTTGAGCTGGGATACATGAAAGACCGGATGAATTTTCCAAGTATGAGGCAAGCGAAGACGAACAGTGACAGGATTGATCAACTGAAGAATACGGAAAGGCCCATAATAGCGAGGCGTGAACTTATTTAGAGAAAGGTGAGAGGGCAAAAATTTGGAAGAAAGCCAGACTTTATCTTGAGGGTGATAATCTGGAGTGGGTCCACGTTTCTTATCTGCGATCTTCTTCATATATCTCTTGGTGTTCAATAAATTAGATCTAATTAGCCTATGGAGTTGCAGGAGACGTCTGAAAAAAGATGTAATTGCAGGCAGAGGAGAGGTAGATTGAGGAGAAGTAGGAAAAGAGGTAGGATGATAGCCATAGGAACAGAAAAAAGGAGTGACCTTGGAGGCACTATGGACAGTATTGTTGTAGGAATATTCAGCAATAGGAAGATAAGTGTTCCAGTTGCTTTGGGTGGAATTACAAAAACAGCGAAGGTATTGTTCTAATCCTTGGGTTCAAACGCTCGGTTTGTCCATTGGTCTGAGGATGGAAACCGGATGATAGTGCTATATTGATATTTAGTGTCTTGCAAAAATATTTCCAAAACCGGGAAATATACTGAGGTCCCCTGTCAGATGCAATGGTATGTGGAAGTCCATGGAGACGGAAAATATGGTAAATAAATATCTGGCTCAATTCTTGGGATGTAGGTAACTTCTTTAGGGCAGTGAAGTGAGCCATTTTAGTGAAACAATCAACAGTGACCATGATAACCTGGTTTCCAGCTGATGGTGGAAGTGAACACATGAAGTCAGTGGAAATAGTATGCCATGGAGTTGGTGGAACCGGCAAAGGCTGTAGTAATCCTGCAGGTCTGGTACGGGGAATCTTGACTTGAGCACATATGGGACAAGCCTGAACGTATCTTTCGACATCTGATTTCCAGGTAGGCCACCAGAAAGATCGCGAAAGAAGTTCTTGTGTGGCCTTGATGCCTCTATGACCAGCAACCGGTGAATCATGGCACATCTGTAATGCTTTGTCTCAAACTCTGTTAGTAGGGAGGAATAACAGATTCTAATGATAATAGTATCCTTCTTTCTTGCATAAAAAGGTTCTTAATTTCTCTAATTCGCTATTAGACAGGCTGGAGTACTCCAGTTGTACCTCCTCCAGAAAAGATTGGGCAACTCCAATGATCTTACTAGGCTCCAGGAGAAACTGAGACGGGGAAGGAGTACAATCTGGATAACGGCGAGACAGAGCATCAGCCAGAATGTTTTGAGATCCAGGAATATAGGTGATGTAAAAGTCATACTGACTGAAGAAAAAGGCCCAACGGACCTGGCGACTATTCTGGCATACAAAATTACGTAGACATTGCAGATTACGGTGATCTGTTCTCACCTCGAAAGGCTCCTTGGAACCCATCAGAAACTGTCTCCATTCGATGCAGGCTGTCTTCAGAGCTAACAACTCTCTTTCTAGTACTGAGTAATGCTGTTCTGCTGAAGAGAGAATATGGGACAAATAGAAAACAGGATGTTCAAGACCATCATCCTCTTGTAGTTGTAGTAAGACAGCTCCAATAGCTCTTTCGGAAGCATCGGTAACTACAATAAACTGTCTGTTGGTATCTGGGTGTCTTAAGATGGGAGCATGAGTGAAAGCCTTCTTTAAATCTTGAAAAGCTGTTTCGGCCGCCTTTGTCCAGACAAACCCCTGTTTTAGATTTTCCTTCTTTAAAGTATGAGTTATATGGCTGGTCTGTTTAGGAAAGTCTTGAATGAACTGCCGATAAAAAATTGCTAATCCTAGGAAACATTGTGTTTCTTTAATAGAAGAGGGAGAAGGCCAATCGAGAATTGCTTGTACCTATTCTTTGTCCATAGCTATGCCGGTGGGACTTAAATGATAACCCAGATATTTGACTTCCGTCTTATCGAACTCACACTTTTCAGGTTTACAGGATAGTTGATGTGCTCGGAGTCTTTGAAGGACTTGTTTCACATGAGAAGAATGGAGTTTGGGATGTCTGGAAAAAAAAAAGATGTCGTCTAAGTAGATTACGACTGTCTGGTTCAAGAGATCGGAAAAAATTGAGTCCATAAATCTTTGAAATATTGTAGGGGCATTTGTAAGACCAAAAGGCATGACTTTGTACTCAAAATGACCAAACGGTGTCCTGAATGCTGTTTTCCACTCGTCTCCTTCTTTTATACGTAAAAGGTGGTAAGCTCCCCGAAGATCCAACTTGGTAAAACGTTGAGCCCCTCTGACTGCCTCTAGAATATCCTTGATGAGGGGCAAAGGATAACGATCCTTTATAGTTATTTTATTTAGGCCTCGAAAATCCAGGCAAGGACGAAGATCTTTGGTCTTCTTAGGTACAAAAAGAGAGGAGCCCCTGCCGGAGAAGACGATGGAACAATGAGACCACTCTGTACATTTTCCTCCAGATACTCTTTAAGAACTTCCTTTTCAGGTTCCGTGAGAGAATACATCCTCCCAAAGGGGACGACTGTTCCAGGTTCCAAAGGAATAGCACAATCGTACTCTCGATGTGGAGGTAATACAGGTCTGGATGGTTTTTGAAACACGTCTTGAAACTCTAAATAATGTTCAGGAACTCCTTGGACAGTATTGATGGAATATTCCGTAGTACTCTTAATAGGTGTTACTCTGTTCGGTGACCAATATTTGTCGGAAGCAAAGCAGTTCTCTTGACAAAACTGTGAGGACAGGGAAATTGTCCGAGTTACCCAGTTCACATACGGATTATGTCTAGTAAACCATGGAATTCCGAGAATAATGGTATGGTTGGGAGATTAAATGAGATCAAAGGAGATGTGTTCTTGATGATTACCAAACTGTAAATTTAACATCAAGGTCGTAGTATCGACTGGACCTGAGGATATCAAGGATCCATCCACGGTGTGCACTTGTTCAGGAATGTCTTTGGGTTGTGTGGGAATCTGTTGATTAGTGGCCCAAGTCTTATCCATGTATATACCACTAGCACCACAATCTAATAATGCCATAGTTCTTTCTTGGCGGCCATCAGGTAGTTGTAATATGACAGGTAACACGAACAAGTATGTTGTATTGTCATTAAATGAACTGATGGAAGGTATAGCCGATGATCCCGTCCCCTCCCTTCTTACAGAGGATGGGAAGTGGCGTTTCCCGAGGGTCTTGGTGGACGTACAGGACAGGTACGAAGCATGTGACCAGCAGAACCACAGTATAGGCACAATCCTTTCTTCGGTCTGTCTTCCTTCTCACTAGCGGAGAGCGGCCCTCGAGTAATATCCACTTGCATGGGTTCCCCTTCTATGTCTCTAGCAGGGGGACGAGATTCCTCAGAACGAGGTAGATACATCCGTGAAGTACTTGGCTGGGAAGATCCTCTACTCCTTCTCTTCTCCATTCGTCGTTCCTGAAGACGATACTCGATGGAAAGTGCTTGATCCATCAGGCCACGAAGATCTTCAACTCTGGTGGAATGTACTAATTCATCCTTTATTTCTTCCTTAAGTCCTCTGCGAAACAAAGTTACCAGGGTACGCTCCACCCAAGTGGTCTCTGACGCTAACTGACGGAAACGTGTAATATATTGAAGGACATCTTGGGAACCTTGCTGGATATCACATAATGCTTCCTCTGCCGGGGCTTCCAATCCTGGACGACTAAACATTTGTTTGAAGCGGGTCACGAAGGCAGAATAGTCAGACAATACCGGGTCGTTGGAGGACACCATCGGGGTTGCCCAGGCCAAGGCAGGACCGGATAATGCACTGATAAGATATCCCACCTTTGTCCTGTCATGAGAGAATTGGGTAGGTCGGAAGGCGAAGTACACCGTTAATGCATCCAGGAATTCACGCAGTTTAGTTGGTTCACCAGAGAAACGAGGAGTAGAGGCGGAGATAGTCGGAACATCGCCACTGCGGAAGGCCAAAGCCTGTCGTAACACAGCATTCTCATTGCGCAATTGTTGCAATTCCTGAGCTTGTTGTTGAATAGTAGTCAAAAGAGATGGATCAGGATCTGCAGCAGCCGCCACTGTATTATCCATGGTGTCAGAAGACGTCGGATTGGTGTTGCGCTGCAATCTGTCACGACTCACGTGCTGCTTGCGCCTGGAAACCGCAGATCTAGTGGCGTGGGTCTTGAAGGTTCGGCTTTGGCCCAGAAAGGGTCGACTCTTTCTAGTAGCCACGGTGCTGTAGGCAATGGAACTGCCAAGAACAGACCGTGCCCTTTAGAAATAGTGCCGGAGGGAAAAAAACCCTAAAAGGGGAAAAAACCTCCAAATAGTGGATCCCTGAAACAAGAACAAAACCAGGAATCAAAAAGAAACAAAAATGCAGGTAAACACGAATTAGACAAGATTCAGAACCAAAAGCTAAGATTCAGGAGCGAAGACACAATCAGAGCAGATAGTGTTGCAGCGCAAGGAAAGGGAGAAAACAGAGCCTTTATATACCAAGAAACAGGAAATGACCAACAGGAAGTAAAAAGACACCATCTTAGATAGGGAAGAAGTACATAGGACAGAATAGAACAGGAACCATAGAAAATAGGGAACAAGGAATGCTGGGAAGAAAAAGGGAACATGGGAAGGGGTAAAGACATAAAGAAAGGACAAGAAAAATGCCTCAGAAGGCAAAGAAGAAAAAGAAGAAAAAAGAACAGGTAAGGAGGGGTCAGAGGGAAACAGGGACGCAACAGAAAGCAGAGCGAGACCCCAAGTAAAATCTGGGGCCTCGCGCCGTACACAGAAGGCTCGGGGCGCGACGCGTCCTGGGGACGCGCTGCGCGGCGTGAGCCGAGCATTCGACTCGCGCCGCGTGGTGCGGCGCGACAAGTAACACCAACGTGAAACTGTAGCTCCCGGTTAGCCTTGAAGTAAAAACGGCACGGAAAAAAGGGAACTGATGTCTGCACGTCGACGAGGGCTTCTTACTGCCTGGATGACGTCATACGGCGTCGCGTGGAGTCGGGCAATTGTGACGTCATCGTCGACGTGCAGAGCTAGGAGAAAATTTCCGTTGAAGCTGGCGCGTGGGGGAAAATTCTTTAGGTGAGGAATCCACAGGTAGGTGTATCCATCAGAAACAAAATCTTTTCCATGTAAATGTGATTTTGTGGAAGTGTACTTCGATTTTTCAAGAATGTTCATAAAATCAGATGGTACACTTAATTGACCGTATTGGGTGAATACAGGAATCCATGCTGCCAAAAATAAAAATTTGGCCCAGAAGTCTAGATAGGAGACCCGGTCTGAGTGGAGTCTCATCGATAGTTGAAGAAAGTCCATGTACCACCACTGTCTCTGCCAATGTGGTACTTATAGGATCATTTACTATTTCCAAAATTTGCGGATCACTAGTGGTATTGGCGGAAACAAGTGAAGTTGACTAGCTGATCATATGAATATTGCCCAGCTAGTGTGGTGCTGGTCCCCTGGAAGCAAAGTTTTTGCCATGTTTTCGCATCTAATGTTAGAGTACCCCCACTCTGCAAAAATATCTTTCGTTATTTTGTCACTGAGATTCCCTTTGTGATTTACCTCATGATAGACTGAGAAAATCTGTCTAAAAGTTTTGATCTGCTGGTATATGAACAGCTATGAGTGTCAAGCCTCTTGCTAGCGTCCATGCCACATTGTTTGAGCTTGAAATGATAATTGCCTTTATTTTATTCCTTATTTGTTAATATTACAGCTTCGTGGTATTGTTTGACTTAAAGTTTATTTGGAGGAAGGAGACGGTAGGAAGGCTTCAAGTACTAGATGTACTGCTTTCAATTCCAAAAGATTTATAGAGTAAGATTTCTCCTTGTGTGAACATATACTTTGAAATGTTAGATTGTTCAAATGCATAACCCAACCTGGCAGGGAGTTATCTATGATGATGATTGTGTACGACAGAATAGTAAATTTTGAGCTTTGGGCCACCAGATCTGACTGTGAATAGCCAGTCATCGAGATATGGGTTTACAAATATTCCTTGTTCAGATATGGGTATTCAAATATTCCGTGCTTTCTCAAGTGAGGTGTAATCACGGTCATGATCTTGAGACGGTTTTAGGAGCTGATTTTAGGCCAAACGGGAGAACAGCATACTGATAGTGGTTGTTTCCTACAAGGAATCTGAGATATTTTTCTGTGAGGACGGTAAACTGGAATGTGAAAATGTGTGTAAATCTAATCTTTGGTGATACATTTGTTGAGCAACTGAAGATCAAAATCATAAGGCTTGACTTTTCTTTTCGGCCAGAAAATATCTTGAATATATTCCTTTGTTGAGTTGCCTTGAAGGGACATTTTCTATTGCTTTTGTACTAGTGTGCACATTTCAAACTGGGAAGATGACAACTAGTGGTTTTAGAGGAACAGGAGGGGGAAGAATCTATTTGAATTAAATATCCGTTTTGTATAATATTTAGTACCCATCTATCATTATAGTTTACTCTTCCAGAAAGAGTCACTGCTCCCCCTAGAGGAGTGTCAAACTGTTGGAGGGTAGTCAGATTTTCTTTGTTGCTTGAGGAATTTCTTCCTATGAAACGGGAGGATTTTGGTTGAGTAGACTCTTTTCTGATATTTCCTCTGGTCTTGCTTTTGGGTCTGCTTTGGTTAGTGTTGTGGCTGGCATGGCCATCTAGTGGAGTGAACCCTTTGATAGTTATGCTGCCTGTCTCCGAGCTTGTATTCTTGTTTGATTTTTTTTCTGTTCCTCCAATCCTACAGCTTTGCACGTTTTCCAATTTGACCATTACTTCCACAGTATGTTGTCCACAGAGTGAGGAACCAAAAACAAAAAAGGGAAATTTGCAATTTTAAATTGAGCATCAGGCTTTAGGGAGGATAAACAAAGCCAGGATGATGATCTTAGTGAAATCCCACAAAAGAATGATGTAGTGGAGAGTTCAGCCAAGTCAACTGTGGCACTTCTAGATTGGTTCAAGAAAATCTTGGCCTATTTGATGGTACATCAGGGGCAAAAGATTTCATACCATCCCAAATCTTTACGAAATCTCGCTAGAAGAGCAGCAGCATTGTAATTCTTTTACGTGAGTGGAAGCTGTACCACATCTTTTTCCCTGCAGTGTTCAATCTCTTGCCCCCTGTGAGGAGGAGCAGTAGATTCTGGAGCAGAAGCAGGTTTCAGTGTAACCACTGTAACAATGACTGAATCAGATTTAGGATGCATTCTGAGAAAATTGGGATCTTGCTGGGGTGGTTCATATTTCTTTAGAAGTCTTGGAGTGGCAGTTCAACAGTGGCTGGGTTAAGAATTTTTTGCCCCCCATAATATCCAGCAGACATAGTAGAAGAGGCTTTGGAACGGAACTGCCCTTGGTTGTAAAGTTTCACGGATGATAGAAACCGTGAGTTGAGGTGTGTATATGTTAATATTTAACCTAATTGTACTAATTAAAGCATCTTGAAAAGTCAGAACAGCGTATCACCTACGGGAGATGCTCTAGAAGGTGACAGAGTAAACAAGGTATGCTTTGAATCAGAATAAGGAAATCTGGAATAGGATGCAACCCTTCTGTTAGTATTCTGTGATGTTGTGCTAATAGTTGAAGGAGAATTCTATTTCTTGATTGGGCACATGGAGGTTGCCTTTGATGTCCTTTTAATTGGTGAGAGAACTAAGGGACCCAAGTGTCTCTGCAAGGGATCATCTGACAGTATGACTGCTCTCAACAGGAGAAGAGACGTATCCATTTGAAAACCTGGTTTACAGGATGCTTGAGATGAGGTGGAATGAGCAGCAGGCGAACCTGACACTCCTGGTGGAGAAGAGAATACCATTTGTGAAACCTTCGAGGTTGTTGCACTGAGATGTTTTGTTAACTACGTTAGCTGTAAAGGTGATGTATGTAATTTCAACATAGTGTGCATTGCCACGGATAGAGTTGTCTGCAACAGCGAGAAGTTGATGCCATTGAGATCATGGACAGGCAGTGATATTATTAAAAACGAATTTGGCAGTGAGCGGGGGAGTGTCAACATTGACCCTTTTTACTAAGGGGAATCACTCGGCACTGAACTTCTTGGCTGCACCATCACTGGTCTAGACCTCAACAGTCAGTATCGATGAGAATGAAGTCAATAGCAAGGTCTTGAGGGTGATATTTTTAATACTGTAGATCTCCCTCTATAATAGTCTTTACTAGATCCAGTGCGGAAGGCAACAGAAGTCATTTTGGCAGAAAAAGTGTCTCTGAGTAGGTTTACTAGACAGCAGAGCTGGAAATATGTCAAGTAAAAAAAAATGTATTTTTCTTTTTTTTTTTTAACAGGTGTGTGGCCTAACCAAGATGGCCTGCAGGACGCACACCCAAGAGGACCAGACCAACCCTGGAAAATCCTGCAATATCCTGCCCATTGTTGGCCAACATTCACTGGATCCACTTGAGGGAGGGTACAGGCCCTCCACTAGATCAGTGGACGGTGGTGGCCCGCACGAGTTACGGGCGAAGGTACAGGTGCCAGCCGCGTGGGGGCGTTGGGCAGTTCCAGGCCGTGAGAAGTCCCGACAAGAGCCTGAAGGTCAGGGAAGAAGAAGCGCAGATCAGCTTAGGATCCCTGCCAACTGCCCAACTGGTTAAACCGGATGTAGCAGCAGACTGACCTGGCTGATCTGGGTCTGCGTGCCGCACGGCCTCGTTGGCGTGCTGCAGCCAGGCTGGAGCGGCCCACAGCCTGAAGTGGGGCAGGGCATGCTCCTTTGAAGCGATTTCCACAAGCAAGCGTGGAGACCTCAAAACAGCATACAGCTGCAGGTCCGTGGGCAGCCTTGGTGAAATTCGGGCTGTACCATAGGGATCGCAGTGGGAGAGTGCAGGCCCCATGGAGGACCAGCAGTGGGGTACCTGGCAGGAGAAGGTAAAGTAGGGAGTGTGGGCCTCCCTTTGTACAACAGCCTGGGGACAAAAGCTGGGCCCCAAACGAGTTTGCTGGGATCCTGCTGTGGGGCTCTCCCAGGAGACTGCATATGGAGGGGCCCCCTAGACAAAGTGGACATCTGAAAGTGCTGGAAGTGAGCATGGGGATTATCCTGGTGGAGCGTCAACATTGCATTGTGCTGGGGATCTTGGCGGACCACGGAGGCAGCCTCTCTTGATCTGTGTAGTGGGCAGCTGGAGGCCTTATAAGGGGTAATTTGCTCACCTGCTATTGGGACATAGTACTTTGGCAACTTCTAAGCCCCAGTAAATTAAACATCTGGCTTGTCTGGTTGAGGAGTGACACTAATAATGGGAAAGCATAGACAGGCCAGGACAACACCATAGATCACCATGCGACAGCGAAAACCCTATCGCATTGAGGCAGACATCGGACAAGACAGCTGGTGAGCCTGAGGGGAAAACTTCAAGGGCAGGCTGCTATACAAGGTTCTAGGGAAACATTGGAAGGAAAGATTGAGTCTGTGGCAATAGAGGTGAGCCTCCTGCGTGCCGATCTATGAAAGGTCTCCGACAAAGTGTGAGTTGCAGAAAGATCCATAGTGGAACTACAGTCCGAGATAGCCAACCTTCAGAGGCAGGTGGAGGTAGTCACATCCAAAAATGAAGCACTTGAGGCACAAATCGAAGATTCTGAGGGTAGATCTTACCATAATAATGTCAGTCTCCTAGGTTTCCCGGAGAGAGCACAGCAGGCATCCACTGAGCAAGTCGTAGAAAACTGGATCAGCTCCACCTTGCCGCTCAAGGGTCTCATCTATGTTTATCATAGAGAGGGCACATTGTGCTCTAGTTGCGCCCCCCCCCCCCCCCCAGCCTGGGCTCCTTCTCGAGCTATTATTGCCCGTTTCTTGAATTATTGTAATTGTAATCGTATTTATATAGCGCTTACTACCCCTGACGAGGCGTCGAAGCGCTTTTCGATGAGTAGCACGCTACTCCGGTACCCAACAAGAATTAGTGATGGATTAGTATAATTTAATAAGGAGTACAGTTTTAGTATTATTATGAGTTAATTTGAGTTGCGGATATGAGAGTTTGTTAGTTAGATTGACTGGAGTAATGGAGGGGTGGAGGAGGAAAGAAATCCAGAAGTGTTAATTGGGAGTTTATCCTTCATTTACTCAATCCAAAGGCTTGAGATGAATAAAAGGGGAGCGGAGGGGAAAGAGGATGTGGAAGGGTTAGGGAGAGCATAGTAGCAGGGTGAGATGAATGCAGGAAAATTTAGTAGGGTTGTGTGGGAGGTCACAGAGGTAGAGTGAGGTTTGGTGAGTTAGATGTGGAGGTGGAGGGAAGAGCTTAGGCAGAGATATTTAGGAGATGAAGGTGGTCGAAGGGATTTGGGATGAGTCAGAGTGAGAATGGAGGATAGTTTGATAGAGACATGACATAAGAGTGATGAGTAGATAAGTGTGATAAAAAGAGAGCAGAAATTCATAGATATCTAGTATAACCCAAAAAAAACAGGAGCCATGCAATGATCCACAAACATTCCAGGCACAGAAACAACATATACACATACATACACATATATATATATATATTTATACACACACACACATGAATACACACACATATGCACATACAATACATAATTAGAATCATGGGTAAAAAATACTTAGTCAGACAGGTTTAAAAGAGTGTGTGTGTATTTTATTGTTATTGGTTTGGTTTCTGTAAAATGAGCATCGTGGCCTACCCAACCGGAGTATTTTCTACGAGTATGTCAGTAAGCGTTACCTAGCATGTTTTATACGCCCCGTTTATATTGTACACTAAGGGTACGTGATGGGCCACGGGGTAAACGTCTCCAGCAACCTTGTGTGCCTTTGGCAATGTGATTGTTACTAGTGCGTCTTTGTGGAGATGTCCTTGTGCTTCTGAGCATCAACAACGCACCACCGGAATCGGCGGTAAACGCATTGGGGTCGTTTTGGAAAGCTGTCCATCATCCTGGTAAAAGGCGGGAATTCCTTTACCTACTTCGAGGGTGGACGGGGCGTGGCTCAGCGGGCGGAGCTTACAGGTGCTTTATAAAGGGAGAACCTTCTACTCTGTGTCTCCAGCAGAGGAAGATAGAACCCGCGCGTCTCAGTCAGATACAGATTACGCTCCAGTACATCATCAGTTCACCTCCAGGATGGATTCTAGATCTTTTTCTGCTATGGGATCTCTGAGCGCACAGCCTTGCTTTATCTTTGCCAAGCCCAAGAGTTAGGGTGGCTTGTCCTTTCCAGAAGCTGAGCTTCAACTGCGGCACCTGCTACGATTATATTTGTAAGTGCTTCCTTTGAGGTTTAGTTTCTGTAAAAACACACCAGCACATATCATGCCTCTAATATACACTGCACCCTACCCATGGGACTACCTAGGGCCTACCTTAAGGGTGACTTACATGTAGTAAAAGGGACGGTTAGGGCCTGACATGTGGGTGCACTTGCCAGGTCAACATGGCAGTTTAAAAACTGCACACAGGCACTGCAGTGGCAGGCCTGAGACATGTTTATCGGGCTACTCATGTGGGTGGCACAATCAGTGCTGCAGGCCCACTAGTAGAATTTGATTTACGGGCCCTGGTGCACTTTACTAGGGACTTACCAGTAAATCACATATGCCAATCATGGATAAACCAATCACCAATACAATTTAGACAGAGAGCATGTGCACTTTAGCACTGGTTAACAGTGGTTAAAGTGACCAGAGTCCTAAAGCCAACAAAAACTGGTCAGAAAAATGTAGGAGGATGGAGGCAAAGTTTGGGGATAACCCTGAAAAAAGGGCCAGGTCCAACACTAGGATTACCTTTTAATGCACATATCAGTGTGGCTGACATCCAGGTGTGAACACCAGTCACTCACATGGCTGTGTTGTGGAACTATCAGCTTTTGAGACTCTCCTGGTGTGACAGACAGCCTTTCAAGAGGGAGAGGTGAAGGGTGACCTCAAAAGAAGAAGAACCTCAACATAAAAACCCAGACTCTAAACCACATTTGATGTCTGGAAAGGGAATATAAGAAGTGGAGGTTAAGACCCCCAAAAACTGTCATCTGCCAAGCAGCTAGACAGGCTGTGTGACGAGGGAAAACTCTGCAAGACTTGTGCCTGTGATTAGAACTGATGGCAAAGACATGCTGGTCTCCATGCTGGGTGAGGGGACATCACCTAGGGAAACCAAGACCATTTGCTCTGGAGCATCAGTGCTTGCCTGCTGGCCAAGACCAGTGTTCCCTGTGAGGGAGAGGAGAGGTTTGGAGAAAGTGAGGTACATTTGGGAGCCCAGCCGATTGGACTCCTGGAGCAAGTTGTGTGGAGATGGCTGCTACCCCAGTTTTGTCATTGCCCATGTGCAGTTTTCAGCCAGCAAACCCTGTATGCTATGAATGGGCCGCCATGAAGATGAGTGGATTACCGTGTGGAGCGAGTGAAGCCTTTGAAGCACCAGTTGCGGTGATCCCTATGCCTGGAGGGGTCACTGTGAAAGTTATTGCCAGATAACAAGTAGTGAAGCCTGTGTGGAGCCTAACAGATACCTTGTATGCCAGGAGGGGCCACCGTGGTATGGACTATCATGTGGAGGGGGTTAGCCCCTGGTCGGTAGTGTTCCAGCAACCTTGTATGCCAGGAAGGGCTGACAATACTGAAGCTGCCGTGAGGATTGGGTAGTCTCCCATGAACTGTGAGCCATGTGACCCAGAGATCATTATGAAGCATCAAGAATTGTGCCCGAGTGCCTCATAAATGAGAAGAAAGACGTGGGTGCATCAACACATCATCAGGACCCCATTTGGGAACATCAGAATTCAATCACCCCAGCTCTCTCGTTTGTAGACCACATGACATACCATGCAGGAGTAGCACTCAAGCACCTCCTATCACTGCTGGATCTGGGCGTATGCTTACAAGAGAGCCCACATGCAGGGTGCTGCCACTCCTCCGGTGTGCAGTGAATTCTCCAAGCAGAACTGGGGCTTTGTGAGTGCCCGCGGTCAAGGTACGGGCTGGGACACTACAAGCTTCCTCGCTATTGGAGTGGTTAAGACCGGTTACTGGCCTATTGGGCCCCTGGAGACTCACTACTAAGGGTGCTGTGTGCCAAGACACTTTTGATTACTTTGCTAAGAGTCAGGGTTGAGTCTTGGGTTAAGGCCTCTTAGTGGGCATTTCACAAATATGGCCACCAGTCAATGGGGAGTAAGCCCTACCACATTATGAAGAGCAGGTAGGATAGGGATTCGCTAGTGAAATATTAGCACCCGACCTCAAGGGGAAATGAGCCATTTTTATATAGGTTACGATACTGCTGAGAATGCGTAGAGTTAGAAATAAAATACTTATTTTTATTACAGAAATAAGTATTTTTGACTGGACACTGATTTATTGACACTGGTGTGCGTGCTTTGAGTTATGCTCACTAATCTGTATTCACACTTTGCCCCCCAGGTGCTGGAGGGAGCCTTGGGCTGCTCGACTATATCTACCACTGACAGTCAAGTGCAGGATGGATCCTAGGCCCTGTTGCGGAGGTTCCATCATAGGTCGGGCCCTGGCAAATCAGGAGTAAAAGTCCTCAACGCCCACGGTTGGGCATAGTAAGCCCTACATATCCTGCGGCCCTCTGCCAGGGGCTTTGACACCGTACAAATGAAAATGTGTGGAAATTGGGTTTAAGCAAATATTTGTGATTTGCACATCACCAAGTATATTTTCTTGATTTGTTTAAAATCCTATTAAAATCTATTTTCTTGACAGGTCAGAATTACAAAAAAATGTGCTTCGTTTGTGGTTTCCTAACTGCTGATGTTTTAAAATATTTGTACAGTATATTTTCAGGTATTTAAAGGCTATTGTAAGTTATTAAAAAAACGAAAGTCTTTCCTTTCCCTGTACCCCAGTAAGATTGTCAGTTTGCTTTACAAAATCTTCTAATTCTGCAGCCAGAGAAAGAAAAATAAACACCAATGTGCATGTTAAAAGAAATAGTTTTGGGTAATGTTAACATCTGTCCAGGTAACCTGCAGATAGATTGTTTGCTATAGATGGTGGGAATGCACACCTCGCTGGGCACAGGTAGTCATCTGGCATCACAGTGCTGAGCGCACGCAGACATCTGACACTCATCTAATGGGCACATGACCTTGTAATTACCTGGTCATACTGACAACACCTAAGTACCAGATGACTGCCTATATTCAGCACATTGATACCCGCCAAGGTGAAGGTCCGCGTCATCGCATGGTCTCAGGTATTAATGTGATGCCTGATCCCTTGGTGTTATAGTGCAGGGATATGATGTATGGATGGTACCTGTTGAACTCTGCAGGAAACTGGTAAACTTTGATACGATTCTTAACTCCCTATTAATCATACAGGATGTCTGACTGAAGAGATCTGCAGCACTGACGGCCACAGGAGGACTCTAACATGGCCCATTGTGCGAGTCCCTAACAAGCACATACTCTCAGCATTGGGATAACTTAAAGGATGTATATAATGCACAGCATCTTGGTGAATCGCTCTATTCGACGCTCATAATGGCAATTGTATAAAGGAGGACTGAAACACTCTCTTTCTATGCCTGCTACCTCCCCCAGGGCCATAAGATCTCAGAGTCAAGCCTTCCTGCCAAAGCCAGCACCGGATTGAGAATATAAACATCACAGGCTTAAAAGAGGAGCGTGTAGAGCTAACTAGAGTATACGGCTATAAAAGAGTCAAGGCAAAGACACACCCTGACAACTTCAAACCCCGTGTAGTTTGCTATCTACGCTGGTAAACTCTTCATCTCCCCACACAGGGGTAGTAGGCACTCCACAATTGCTACAATACACAAACATTCAACAATGCAGTCTCAAAGATTTCTACGGGCTTCGCAGCGCTCTATTTAGCTCTGCCAAAGGCCAGGTACAGCTACAAACAGGGTGGCGCTACCCACTGGGCGAGGGGCGAACTGTTCTTTCATCCCCTCGTATGCGCTTAATCTAGGGTGACCACCTGGCATTGAGGCAAATTCTGGACAGGACTATAAATAATTCAGGACAAAGGGTCAAAATTCAGAACAAAAATTCAGGACAAAGGGTCAAAATTCAGGACAAAAATTCAAGAACAAACGTCAGTTTTACAGACACACGCAAGAGAGGCCATGCCTCACTATGTTGTCAGTGCATTTATTTACTCTTTTTTAACATAGCACTATTAACTCACTGTGGTTTTTTTGTGATTGCCTCCTGGTATGCTACATTCAGGTGTCGCATTACGTCCTTGTTCAGTAGTAAATTAATGCCCTTCAGTACTGCGGCAAGGCCATCACCCCTACCCAAATCTACCTGATCTTTCCTGAAGAGAAAGTAACAGCAAAATTTTGATTATGTTTCTGAACATTTTAAAACCCCTGGCAAACAGTTTGGGAAACATTAAGGTAATTAACCTTATGCTAGTTTAAACAAATTGAACAAAAACATCTGGCTTACCCCAACCGCCCATGGACTTTCAACTTAACGAGGCAGGGCAGATGGTGTGGGCGACAGTCTCACACCTAATGTCAGGATGTGATGTACCCATAACTTGTCTGTGGTCTCACAGCACTAGAGTGTATGTCTGGGACTCTATATTTATCTCAGAAATGGGAGCCCGGACTACCAATCAAAGATAATAAAAGAGGAGGATGAAATCAAGAGCAAATGGGAGATCCACGGCAAGTAATTCAAAGGGTTGTTGCCAAGAACTGAGTAAATAAGGAAGAGAAGTACAAGGTGGGACAATTCCTAAAATCAGACAAGATGTGTCCACCAGGACTATCGGAAGGTATTGGGAACCTGGGGAGTTGTCTCTGCACACAGGAGCGAAACAGAAGGGGCACTGTCAAGTGGTTGAACAAGCAACACCCATCCACCTTGGCAAACTCTTCTGGTGCAATGGTCCGCTGTTAGTGCTTTTGAAGGGTGAGCAGGGGCCAGCCCCCTTGCAAGGTTGTGCAAGGCAATTGCCCGCTTTGTCCATGTCTTTATATGGTTTTGAAATTGAGCAGAAGGCAAACTAGAGATCTGGGTTATCCCTAAGTGTCAAGTACACATAGAATCTTCAAAATATTTGGGATGTAAATTGCACAAACACAATATACAAATGTTAAATTTTAATTATTGTTTCTTTGACATATGGCACTGTTTTTGCCTTTATATACATTTAGATCTCAGACTGAACTGGGAACCAGTTACCTTTTGATACCTAATGATTAATATCTACCATTCTTACACTGATTTCCAGGAAGAAAATCTCGGCAGAGCGAACGGTCCCTCCAAGCCCAGTTTGCTTTTTGGTCTTCTCTTCTGCTTTTTGTAGAGGCCATGTGGCACTAGTGAAGATGGTGTGCTACCCCAATGATAGTATTATTTTGCAAACCTTCCTCTGCTCGTCCTTCATTCCTTCTTCAGACAGGCCACACATCTGATTTGGTCACTGCGGCACCATCAGGAGCTCTTTCCACTCTAAAGCTAACTGTGATTGCGGGTGGATTAGGTCTTCTGGACTTAGAATGCTATTATTCAGCTGCACAGGTCCAATGGGTGGCTGGCTTTCTGCCCACCTCCCTGCATGAGATGGGGTTTATCAGTAAAGACTTTTAAGAAAAGCTTAATGCACTGCTCATTGTTTCCTACTGACCATTCTACGGATCACCATTCAGGGTTATCATGCACAGCTTTCTCTTGCCTTGCCAGAACCTGTACACCACTGCACTGACACTCTACTCTGCACTCTACACCACTCTACTCTATGCCACTGCACTCTAGGCACTATACTCTACTCTACACCACTCTACAATACTCCAATCTGCACCACTCTACACCACTGCACTCTATTCCACATGAGTCTACTCTGCACTCTGACACTGCACCACTCTGCATTACTGCACTCTCTGCTACTCTATTGTATGCCACACTACTCCACTGCACTCTATGTAACTCTACCCCATGCCACTCTATGCCACTGCACTCTGCGCCAATGCACTCTAAACAACTGCACTGTACGCCACTGCCCTCTACTCTGTACCACTGTACTCTACACCACTGCTCTCTGTGCCACTCTACATCACTGCACTGACACTCTACTCTGCAGCGTTCCACTCTCCACCACTGTACTATACACCAATGTACTACTGCATTCTATGCCACTGCACTCTATGCCACTCTACATCACTCCACAGCACTTTGCTCTACTCTGCACCACTCTACACTACGCCACTGCACTCCCTGCAACACCAGTCTACTCTGCAATCTATGCCACTGCACCACTCTACACTACTGCTCTCTCTGCTACTCCATTGTATGCCACTTTACCCCATGCCACTCTATGCCACTGCACTCTGCGCCAATGCACTCTAAACAACTGCACTGTACGCCACTGCCCTCTACTCTGTACCACTGTACTCTACATCACTGCACTGACACTCTACTCTGCAGCGTTCCACTCTCCACCACTGTACTATACACCAATGTACTACTGCATTCTATGCCACTGCACTCTATGCCACTCTACAGCACTTTGCTCTACTCTGCACCACTCTACACTACACCACTGCACTCCCTGCAACACCAGTCTACTCTGCAATCTATGCCACTACACCACTCTACACTACTGCTCTCTCTGCTACTCCATTGTATGCCACTCTACTCCACTGCACTCTATGCCACTCTACTCTGTCCCACGCCACTCCATGCCACTGCACTCTAAACCACTGTACTCTATGCTAACACACACTAAACAACTGCACTGTACCCCACTGCACTATACTTTGCACCACGTGGCTCTACACCACTGCTCCTATGCCACTCTACACCACTCCACACAACTATGCCACTAACTTTAAGCCATGCTGAACAGCAGCTACTCTGGTGTACAACATTGCTAATGGCTAAAACACATTAGCAAGGCCAATAACTCTTTCGTAGATGAGACCTATAGGCTTTGCCAATGTTTGTTAGTACTATGAGGTACCGAGGTACCTGAAAGAACTGTGAAAAATACAATTACATCATAATAAAGGCTGCTACAAAATGCACAAACACATTTTGGTTAAATAAAAAAAAAGTGCTTTTCAAATACAGATATGAATAATATACAGTTTATACCTAGTACTAAAAAATGTTATAACACTCCATTAAAACCACACACCCCACAGCTCACTTTGGAACACCATTACAATACCTCTCTAAAAGAAATATCTTTGCCACCAGAAAACTTCAAGTGACTCCTTTTAGTAAAGTCAATGGAGGTTTTCAAGCCCCTTTGTATTTGCAGATTTACCAGTTGGGCACATTTGCATGTCTTTAGGGAAGGTCTGATTCTTATCTGTCTGCCCCTCCCTCAGAGCACAGGAGACTCCCTGCCTTCCAGTCCAGCTGGGGAGACTGATCTGCCCATAATTTCGCCCTGCCTCCTTGTCCTTTAGGTGAAAGGCTAAAATTACGGACAAATGCTGTCCGTGAAGACTTTCATCACGGACAACGGACGGCAGGGCGAAATTACGGACAGTCCGTGAAATTTACGCACGGGTGGTCACCCTAATCTGCACAGCAATGTTTAATATCTACATGTACCGTTAATCATAGCTGGAGGTACAGTTTAATGCTCCTGCCAACGTGCTTCAATCACTTCAAAGGAACAGGCACATCAAAACTGTTTAAGAGCAAACAGTGTAGATGGACTATGTCCGAGTGGGGCTCGATTTGTGCCAGTTCACTGGCTGTCTATTGAGATCTTTGCCCCTTCTCTCGAGGTGAATGTAATCTTAAAGTACGCAGTATCTTTAAGGGCGGGCCTAGGCGACTTCATAAGACGGAAGTCTGTTTCTGCAAGCGAGAGCTTTGCTTCCACTGTAAGAGTCCTTCTTCGGTGTTTTTTTAGGCACAGAATCCTGGTGCGAGCTCTACGTCCTTGCCAGTTGAACTTTCGGCCCTGGCTGCAGAGGTTGAAAGAAAGAGTGCCGCCCTGTTTGGACCTCAAGGAATGTGTGATCCTCCTCGCATGAAGGCTGCCCGAACAACCTTTTTATTGTCACGACGGCCGAGGTGTGTTAGATAGCTGACCTGTGCAATAACCGTTGTGGGGACCCAACCTAGGCAGTGCTTTAAATGGGCCGCTACAGAGTACCGGCACTTTTTTATTTTGAGAAGGAGAGTACCTGCACTTCAAGAAAAACGCAACACTTTTAATTGGAGAGTACCTGCACTTCTCGGAAACAAGCAGGTACTCTGGTACAGAGTACCTGCACTTTTATTTTTCCATTTCAAGCACTGAACCTAGGAATCACCAAGACCATCTGTTGCCATAACACACATAGCCTATTTTTGATATCCACTGCTGGCGTAAAGCCCTTTTATTCATTTACGTACTACATTGACACTTAACAGGAAGTATAAAGAAAACATAAAACATTACAAGACAGGCATCTTGTCATCAATCCAAACCTGTACGCCAAGGCAAATTTTTCATATAGCAGCAAAGTTATTATTCCGCTCTGAGGGCCATCACGGGAGCCAAAAAGTTGACTGTGGATTGTACCTTCGGATCCTTTCATATAACTGCTACACAATGTTGTTAAAAGGACCAATAACAGCACCCATTAAAGGAAACCCTGGGAACCACTTCTTGCACTGTCCCTGCTAGAAGCACCCCGTGGTCCATTCTGGTCAGACCTCGGAAGTGGCTATATCATAGGACAGCCATGAAGCAGAGGGTTTGAACCACCAGCAAGTCAGATCAGGTCACAAGTCCAATGTTCTAAGAAAAACTCCCACAAAGAATATAAATTAGCCATTTATAGGGGGGTCTTTGTCGATATGTGGTCCTCGTCAAGTTATTTTCCGCCATAGGGTGCAGAGATTAATGCCCACCCCCGCTGAAGAGGCTGCTGCCGCCTCAGTGGCTCCAAACACTGTCTGAATAAACAAGTTATGCCCCTTGTAAAACAGGTTCACGCCATATGGAGTGAAGAGGTCATCTTTACCCATTTGCAAGTGGCCATGCCATCTAGGTTTAATGGGATTACATCCTAACAGATTTTGAAGTGTGATTGACCTTCTTAACTGCCTTACTCACTGTCATGTTTGATGCCACACTGACAGGCAGAACGCGGTATGACCTTACTCCAAAAAAATAATGGTGCTTGGCACCCTAGCTGTTAGTTTGGAAGAGGCCACCACTGTGCAATCTTTAGCTTCTCACTTTCCCCTGGGGATATATCGTTAGTCCCCACACGTGCACTATGAGAATATGAGGAACTGGCACCAGGAGTGTTTTTTTGCCGCAAAAAGCTGTACAAGTCTGAGCCCCCCAGCGCCCAGCTAGTACTGCCCTTTGCTCCGCCTTCAAGCTGGTGCTCAAAATCTGCTCTACAGTTCTGTGAATGAAGGAGTATCTGCTCCAGCATACCCTAACCAACCCGCTAGGTTGTAATGAGCCCCTTTCTGCCCCCTCTACCCATTGCACTCAACATTGCATTAAGGCCTATCTAACTTAACGTCTGTACTCGTTCCATAATCTTAGACTTTGCATGACTTATCAAAATTGAAGGACCTCCTGCTTCTGGGAAGGAAAAAAAAAGTAATGGGTGGAATACCTGTATCAATCTCAGGCACTGGTAACGAGTCAGGCTGCATTCAAGCCTACCACTTCTTTGAATACCATACCACCTCAGATAGGAGCCAGACATATGCAAGTCAGCCTTCATACTGCTCCAACGGGAACAATCCAGTCCGAAAGGATCGTGACTTTTTTACTGGCTGCCAGGGAGAATAACTCTACTTGCTTTCAGAATCACAAGATTTCTATTTACCCTGACTCTACCAGCAAGGTGCAAAATTCCAGAAAGAGTTTCCTGGTGGTCAAGGTCAAACTGAGATCCATGAGGATAAGTTGTATACTGTTGTACCCTGCCAGGCTTTGTGTGATCTCTTTTTTTTTTTTTGATACACCAGAAGATGCCTGGCAGTGGCTCGCGATCTGGGACAAAGTACCCAGGAACAGTCCTGGGAGCTCGGGGTTCTCTTGAATAGCATGGATCAACTCTGAAGCACAGCAAAGACACTACAATGGTGGATGGTCCTCCCCCGGCGATGGATGAGTCACGGAGGGTGGTTATTCAAGACGATGGCACAATGGTGGTCGTCTCATCTAGGCAGACAATGCCAGTGGAGGAAAGTTCATGCACTCCTGATCAGGAGGGGATGACTTTGTCTCGGCTCCCTTGATTTCCAGGGTGGTTCATTTGGGAGACTCGGGAGGTTGAGCTCATGATTTATTTCTGCTTTAAAAATAACTAAAACAAAGGTCTGAGATTCAGACCAGCCACCCTCAGCATACCGAATGAATATAGCTGTTGTTATTTCTATTACTGTTTCCCTAAAATCCAACACTGTAAATTACCCTGTAAGGGGTTTGGTGGTAGGTATGGTCGGGGAAGTTGGGGTTAGGCTGTCGCAACAGCATCAGTTATAATGGATTGGAAGCAAATATGTTTGTTGCATTACTCCTCCTATGCTTTGGGTGTAGCCATATGAGTGGCATCTGGGGTTCCATTTAGGCACACTTACAGTGGAGCGGATGTGGAGGGTTGCTACATGCTGATACAGGGCACGCTGCACGGGAAACCAGCAACGATCCTAAACACATATGCACCCAACTCGGACGATCATATGTTCGACAACAAAATGCTAGATTTGCTTGAAGATACGGTGGGTGCTCCCCTGATCTGGAGACTTTAATTGTGATCTGGATGGTCACAAGGATCGCTGCCGCCGAAGGCAGGGTACAAAATCACTCAAAGGGAGATCACTCAAGAGGGTAATGGACTGTCTGGGACTTCTAGATGGGTAGTTGGGAGGGGTGATTTTGAGGGCACCCGAGAAGCTGGAATTCACATGTCATTCGAACACACAATACATATAGCTGTTTAGACTGCACATCAATGTCTGCAGTTAAGCACCTGGGTAGATTCCTTTCAGATAATGTGCCAGTGTTGTTAACCTTACAGTGGGGACTCAGGTGAGGAGGGCAGTGGACATGGCAAATGCCCCCAGAATTTCTTGGGGACATTGAAGGCTGTGAAGCAGTGGCATCTTCATTACGGGATTATTTAGAGCTGAATTGGGTACCATGCAGAACAGAGCAGTGGACTGGACAATCCTTGAAGGCAGTCACTCAAGGAACACGCATTAGTGCTACATGTGGTCAATAGCCAGAGGCAGAACTTTAGACACTAGAGAATAAACTGAATAAAGCGATGAACAAAGCTAAAGCGCTGGAATGAGATGGGTTCTGGGTGGAATTCTATCAGGCCTTTCAGGCCACACTCCTCCTAAGTTGCTAGAGGTATTCTTGGAGGCGAGGGACAGGGGAACACTTCCGGACTCAATGCGCGAAGGAATAGTATGCCTTATGCTAAAACCGGGGGGAGATGCAACGGATCCCTCAGCTTACAGACCCCTAACTAGGTTACATTTGGATGTTAAAATCCTTTGTGCGGTTCTGGCAACCAGACTGAGGGGAATGATTAGAGGTCTGATCCAGGAGAATCAATGTGGATTTATACCGGCACACAGCACTGCCCTTAATCTGTGGCATCTCTCATGTTTTGCATGAGATTACAGAGGTTGCCCATGAGTTTGCCTTAGTATCACTAGATTTGAAAAAGGCATTGGACATTGTGGAGTGGAATTACTTGTGGACATCTTACGCAAGATGAACTTCAGCCCGCAGTTTTGAGCATGGGTGCGCCCGCCTTTACACAGACCTACTATTTGCATTCAAGTAGGGGGGCAGCTCTTTGAGGCATGGGCGGTTGTATGAGACAAGGATGTCCCCTGCTGCTGCTCCTATTCACCCTGGCGATTGAGCCTCTTGCAACATTATTGCGCCGAGATATGAACCAACATGGGATACAAATAGGGTGGCAATCCCATGTGGTCTCATTATACGCAGATGATGCACTGATTTATCTTAGGTCACCAGAGGAATCGGTACCAGTTCTGATGTGGCTGCTGACAGTGTTTGGTAAGTTTTCAGGACGTTTAGGGGTTTAAACCAACTGCCGGAAATGGGGCTGGGCTGGCAGTTGGAGGGGTTTCAATATCTGGACATATGATTTACTCATACAGAGGAGGCTCACAATCGTCTTAACAGAGTAGTTAATTGCCTGGTGAGCTCGGTTGCTTTTTGGAATAACTTCCTCTTTCTGCAATGGGTAGGGCAGCAATTGCAAAAATTGTGTTTCTTTCTCGTTGTCTATATCTGATTCAGAACACTTTATTCCAACTCGCTCCCAGCTTCTTTGGTAAGCTGGATGGACTCCTGGTCTCGTTGATTTGGGTGAGTCAACGTTGCAGCGGCTCCCTCTCAATACTTGAGAAAAATTTAGAAGACAGGGTTGGCAGTTTCTGATCTACAGCTCTATTATTATGCATGACAGATACAACATGCAGCCAAGTGGATGACGGACTCAGTCGGGTGGGAGGAGGGACTTTTTTGGGTCATGCTGGGTGGGGGACACACTGCTGCAACTTCTGACATAGGGAGGCAAGATCGGAACATCCGATCTTGTGCCTGGTGAAGGTCACAGCCTCTATACGGGAGCAGGTAGTCAAGATTATCCGACGAGCATCCTACAATGGGGACTTGAAGTTATAGGACTTAGCGCCCTTGAGGGCCATTGAGGAATGTATGACCATGGAGCTATGGCGAGAGGGTGGATGTCTTGCAGCAGGGAATATTTATCCGGGTGAACATTTTATCTCCTTTCAAGAGGCACAGGAGACATTTGGAGTAGGACCACAGAGTGTGTTGCACGGAGCACATGGGTGAGACATGAGGGAGGGAATTTCTGATGAAGAATGTAGACGGGCCTCAAAACTGGTGTGCACCATCTCATGCAACAATAGGTTTAAATGAATGCATTTTAATTACTTGCACTATACATACATGACGGCACACATAATGAATAAAATGAATCATACCAGAAAGGCCCGATGTGGGCATTACAGAGCAAAGGGGGCCACGTTTATGTATTTGGCCTGGATGTGTGATGGGGTTCAGGCTTTTTGGAAGGAAGTGGTCCATAAAATAATGGCTGCTACTGAGCTGACTCACACACCCTCCGAAAACTTGTTTATTGGGGGTAATAGCGAGACCCAAGGGGTGAAAGATACCTTGTAAGATGGCCCAACTGGCTCTGCTGTTAGCAAAGAGGATGGTGGCTATTGGGAGGATGGGAACTCAGTCTCCTCCTACAGCAGTGGATAAAGGATTTGATGGAATGGGGGGCTGTGGAGGAACAACATATGCGGTTGGTGCGAGCAGATGAGGGAGCGATGGCTCAAATTTTGGCCTGGGGACCTCTACTCAAGAGTCTTACAGGTGGGGATGACACCAGCTCAGATTTTGCAGAAAAGAAGGGGTGAGGGGCGCCACAGGATGGTATCTGTTTAACAAAAGTGGTGGGGTAATGAGATGACTGGCCTGGCTTGCAGATTTAGCTCATGTGTGAATAATTTGCCTCTTTCATTCCAGATGATGGCAATGAACCTTAGGAGGATATACCAGTCACCACATAATCCACAAGGCTTGAGTGACTTGGCGATTTCCTCTCCTTATATGGCAGAACTTTTTCATGGCACTGTCTAATTGCTCTGTTACATTGTATGAACTTTGCATGTAAAACTAATAAAAGAAAGATTCTTAAAAAAATGTCAACAGTGTGAAAAGGATATGTGGTGTTCAGAGATCCTGCTTGAAGGAGCCAGAATAAAGGCTGACTCTCAAGGCAAAGGTCAATAAAAGGACAGTCTTTTTTCCCTCCGAGCTTAATGTAAGCCTATCCGGCTGCAATTGCATGCTTTACATGTTAAAAGGAAGCCTCTTTCCATGGCAGATGATGTAAACTTGAGAAGGTATTAATCTTCATCAAGTTTAACCACCATTCAGAAATAGAACGACAACTCGGACAACCTAACATTGGAATGGTTTAGGAAATTAACTTTTAACTTAATTTAGAACATTCTACAACGTTAATTCCATTAAATACTACATTTACCAAGGTGTTCTGGGGTCCACGCAGGCAGTGGGGAATTATTCAGAGTTTATGACTATCTATGAGATTCTACAGTGCAGAACTAACCTTTTAATTTCAGATTAGTACTGCCACAAGTGAAAGGTTACATTTTCAAATATTCATTTTTCTTTCAAAGAATATTTTTAAAAAACTACTTTAAAAACACTGCAGCATAAACTGTGACTTTGCTGACCGGATATAAAGGAAAGCGAGAAGGAATTAAGAGAAACAGCAAAAGCAAGCAGCAGCAACGAGCATCTGTAAGCTGACACTAATGCTATAAGAAACAAGCAGCTTTTATATCCCATCATGCCTTGTACAAGTAGTTACTTAAGTAGTCATCACTTCAGTTTGAAAACGTCAGTGAAATTCCCGCTTTAGGTTCACCTAAAGCTTACGGTTCAGATGGGTTTATGAGTTTAACCACTTATTACTAGGTGGATAGTTTTCTGCATATGGTTATGTTTTCAGAAAGCTAACAGGTTCCCCCTCCTGAGAATACCTAAAGCTTTGTCCAAGAGATGTGAAGCAGTCTTTTAAGGGACGTCCATTTCTCAAAATCTACGGGGCTGTCACCTCAGAGATCCATTAATGTGTTTAACCAGAAGCTTCTACATTAATTCTCCAAACCAGATGCCCTGATCTACTTCTGAAACCTTTTAGTACTGCTGTTTAATGGCCATCTCTTTGTATTCTACTATTGCTTCTATTTTATTTAGTACTTGAGGTTATCAATAATAATCCTAAGAAGGAAAAGGACCTTACCTGCAATTGGAGTTCTTAATGTGAATCCTAAGTGAGCATCCCTGCAAAACCTTCCAAGTCCAAAACTCTCATCCACTTTTGTAACCTGAATTTGTACAGTTTCCGTTACTGCCATGAAATTGGAACCCAAAATGACTACACCTAAGATTACTATATTGTTTTACAAATAAGGTCACTACAAAAGCATTCCATAAAAACATATAGAATTATAGATTGGTAACACAATTACGGGAACGCTTTTCACAGAGCAGTTCTGAGTGACATGAAATAGACAAGCGTGATGCTTGAGCTGTTTATGGTGTGACTCAATACCCCCAAGGTGAAATAAATCCCCTAAATTAAAATTTTACCTATTAAGTTATGTATGGGCCCCCAAAATCATCTGCAACTATGTGGCAGAGGGGTAACAGGGGAGGTATACATAAATAACACGGTCTCTCCTCCTTGACTAAAATGAATATCTTACCCGCCCCCTTTAATTACCCCCACCATCTTACCTCTCGTATTTCCCCCTTCTGCATCTGTGCTTTCTGCTGTCAGTTAAAGCAGACAAGCAGTGCTGCTCTGACAGACTGGCCAGGAAACCCTTAAAGGAGTAGCAACAACGGGTAACTAGTTTTGCTATCAACTGTTGCTACGTCACAGCAGTGAGTTACCAGATTTAGAATTTGGCAAAAACAATAGAGGCTTCCAATGGAAGCCATGCACTGCATTAAGAATTGCACATGTTAAGTGTTGACT
Organism: Pleurodeles waltl; assembly: GCF_031143425.1. Lineage (NCBI taxonomy): Eukaryota > Metazoa > Chordata > Amphibia > Caudata > Salamandridae > Pleurodeles > Pleurodeles waltl. The sequence goes on along the minus strand of NC_090450.1, from coordinate 172,924,188 downwards.
GCCTTAGTACAGGTCAACAAAGTGTAACTCAAAGTGTTTAGCTGACGTTTTGTATCTTGTCTGCTTTTACAGCCTATCACTGCAAGTGTATGCACACCTGTTTAATAGCTAAAATAAAGACTACTTGTGCATGGTGTAAACAAAGTTGTTCCATCTCAAGGGACTCCGACACTGACTCCGACAGTATTCAAGAAGTTGTAGTCACCTGGCATGCACCCTCGATTAGACCCCTTAATGTTTAACAGTATGCACTTGTGTGGAGCAATATCGGATTCATATCAGAATATTGCAGATTCTTCTGAATAAGAGGATGATGACAAAGATACTAATAGCAGTGAAGGCAATGGAATAATTGATGATAGGACTGTGGTTCAACTGCAGCAATATACCGAACTGCTTACAGATGGGAGCTATCCAAACATGGGAGTCCCACGGAGAATTAATTTAGCATTAAGAAACACATTCCCATCTGCTGGAGTCAACACACTGGAAGCTATTGTCGTCGAACATAAATCTGGGTCCTTCCAAAAAATGAAAATGTCACTTACCCAGTGTACATCTGTTCGTGGCATCAGTCGCAGTAGATTCGCATGTTTTGCAATAGCTCGCCATCTGGTGTTGGGCCGGAGTGTTACAAGTTGTTTTTCTTCGAAGAAGTCTTTCGAGTCACGGGACCGAGTGACTCCTCCTTTTGTCTCCATTGCGCATGGGCGTCGACTCCATCTTCGATTGTTTTTCCCCGCAGAGGGTGAGGTAGGAGTTGAATTGTAGTAATAGTGCCCATGCAATGGAGTGACTAAGTATGCACCTATTTAAGGTTGAGATGATACATATACAAATAGTTGAAGGTAACTTCCAAACTGCTACAGGCTCCCGGGGAGGCGGGTGGGCACATGCGAATCTACTGCGACTGATGCCACGAACAGATGTACACTGGGTAAGTGACATTTTCAGTTCGATGGCATCTGTCGCTGTAGATACGCAAGTTTTGCATAGACTAGTAAGCAGTTATCTCCCCAAAAGCGGTGGATCAGCCTGTAGGAGTGGAAGTAGTCTGAAATAATGTTCTTAATACGGCTTGACCTACTGTGGCTTGTTGTGCGGATAACACGTCTACACAGTAGTGCTTGGTGAATGTGTGAGGCGTAGACCATGTGGCTGCCTTACATATTTCTTGCATTGGGATGTTTCCTAGAAAGGCCATGGTAGCACCTTTCTTTCTGGTTGAGTGTGCCCTTGGTGTAATGGGCAGCTGTCGTTTAGCTTTAAGGTAGCAGATTTGGATGCATTTAACTATCCATCTGGCTATACCTTGTTTTGATATTGGGTTTCCTGCATGAGGTTTTTGAAATGCAATAAATAGTTGTTTAGTCTTTCTGATGTTCTTTGTTCTGTCAATGTAATACATCAATGCTCTTTTGACATCTAATGTATGTAGTGCCCTTTCAGCTACGGTATCTGGCTGTGGAAAGAACACTGGAAGTTCCACTGTTTGATTTAGATGGAACGGTGAAATAACCTTTGGCAAAAATTTAGGATTGGTCCTTAGGACGACCTTATTCTTGTGTAGTTGTATAAAAGGTTCCTGTATTGTAAACGCCTGAATCTCGCTTACTCTTCTTAGGGAAGTAATGGCGATGAGAAATGCCACCTTCCAGGTTAGGAACTGTATTTCGCAGGAGTGCATGGGTTCAAAAGGTGGACCCATAAGTCTAGTTAGGACAACATTTAGGTTCCATGAAGGAACAGGTGGTGTTCTTGGTGGTATAATTCTCCTAAGGCCCTCCATGAATGCTTTAATAACTGGTATCTGATATAGGGAAGTTGAATAGGTAGTCTGCAGGTATGCAGATATTGCTGCAAGGTGTATTTTAATGGAAGAGAAAGCCAGGTTAGATTTTTGTAAGTGAAGCAAGTAACCCACTACATGTTCTGGAGTTGTGTGTAATGGTTGTATTTGATTGATATGGCAGTAGCAAACAAACCTCTTCCATTTACTTGCATAGCAGTGCCTGGTGGATGGCCTTCTGGCTTGTTTTATGACTTCCATACATTCTTGGGTAAGTTGTAAGTGCCCGAATTCTAGGATTTCAGGAGCCAGATTGCTAGATTCAGCGATGCTGGATCTGGGTGTCTGATCTTTTGGTTGTGTTGTGTCAACAGATCTGGCCTGTTGGGCAATTTGATGCAGGGTACTACTGATAGGTCTAGCAGCGTTGTGTACCAGGGTTGCCTTGCCCAAGTTGGTGCTATTAATATGAGTTTGAGTTTGTTTTGACTGAGTTTGTTTACCAGGTAAGGAAGGAGAGGGAGAGGAGGAAAAGCGTAAGCAAATATCCCTGACCAGTTCATCCATAGGGCATTGCCTTGGGACTGTTTGTGTGGGTATCTGGATGCGAAGGTTTGGCATTTTGCGTTCTCGTTTGTCGCAAACAAGTCTATCTGAGGTGTTCCCCAGAGTTTGAAATAAGTGTTCAGAATTTGGGGGTGAATTTCCCATTCGTGGACCTGTTGGTGATCTCGAGAGAGATTGTCTGCGAGTTGATTTTGGATCCCTGGTATAAATTGTGCTATTAGGCGAATTTGGTTGTGAATTGCCCAACGCCAAATCTTTTGTGCTAGCAGGCTTAACTGCGTGGAGTGCGTCCCCCCCTTGCTTGTTTAGATAATACATTGTTGTCATGTTGTCTGTTTTGACGAGAATGTATTTGTGAACTATTATTGGTTGGAAAGCTTTTAGTGCTTGAAAAACTGCTAGAAGTTCTAGGTGATTTATATGCAGTTTTGTTTGATGTACGTTCCATTGTCCTTGTATGCTGTGTTGATCGAGGTGTGCTCCCCACCCTGTCATGGAAGCATCTGTTGTTATTACGTATTGTGGCACTGGGTCTTGGAAAGGCCGCCCTTTGTTTAAATTTATGTTGTTCCACCACAGAAGCGAGAGGTAAGTTTGGCGGTCTATTAACACCAGATCTAGAAGGTGACCCTGTGCTTGTGACCATTGTGATGCTAGGCACTGTTGTAAGGGCCTCATGTGCAGTCTTGCGTTTGGGACAATGGCTATGCATGAAGACATCATGCCTAGGAGTTGTAGTACCATCTTTGCTTGTATCCTTTGTGTTGGATACATGCGTTGTATGATGGTGTTGAAATTTTGAATTCTTTTTGGACTTGGAGTGGCTACTCCTTTTGATGTGTCTATTATGGCTCCTAGGTATTGTTGTACCTTGCGCGGCAGAATTTTGGATTTTGTGAAGTTGACGGTGAACCCTAGTTTGAAGAGGGTTTGTATGATATGATTTGTGTGATTTGAGCACTCTATTAACGAATGGGCCTTGATTAGCCAGTCGTCTAGATATGGGAACACATGTATTTGCTGCCTTCTTATGTGTGCAGCGACTACCGCTAGACATTTGGTAAAGACTCTTGGTGCGGTTGTTAATCCGAAAGGCAGTACCTTGAATTGGTAATGTATTCCCTTGAATACAAACCTTAGGTATTTCCTGTGCGATGGGTGTATTGGTATATGGAAATAAGCATCCTTGAGGTCTAAAGTTGCCATGTAGTCGTGTAGTTTTAGCAATGGCAATACTTCTTGTAGTGTGACCATGTGAAAGTGGTCTGATTTGATGAAAGTGTTCACTACTCTGAGGTCTAGGATTGGTCTCAGCGTTTTGTCCTTCTTTGGTATCAGAAAGTACAGTGAGTAAACTCCTGTGTTTATTTGTGTGTTTGGCACTAATTCGATTGCATTCTTTTGCAATAGTGCCTGCACTTCTATCTCCAGGAGATTGGAATGATGTTTTGTCAACTTTTGTGCTTTTGGTGGTATGTTTGGAGGGAATTGTAGAAATTCTATGCAATAACCATGTTGGATAATTGCTAGAACCCAAGTGTCTGTAGTGATTTTCTCCCATGCTTTGTAATAATGACTTATTCTTCCCCCCACTGGTGTTGTGTGGAGGGGGTGAGTGACATGTGAGTCACTGCTTAGTAGTAGGGGTTTTGGGGCTTTGAAATTTTCCTCTATTCCTAGGGAATTGCCCTCCTCTATATTGTCCCCGAAAACCTCCTCTGTACTGTCCCTGGTAACTGGACGGTGTTGCCTGTGAGGTGCTGGCTTGTGTGCTCTGACCCCGAAACCCCCCTCTAAAGGGTGTTTTACGGAATGTGCTGTAATTCCCTCTGCTCTGCGGGGAGTAGAGTGCGCCCATGGCTTTGGCAGTGTCCGTATCTTTTTTGAGTTTCTCAATCGCTGTGTCCACTTCTGGACCGAACAGTTCTTTTTCGTTAAAAGGCATATTGAGAACTGCTTGTTGAATCTCTGGTTTAAATCCAGACGTTCGGAGCCATGCATGCCGTCTGATAGTTACAGATGTATTAATTGTCCGTGCAGCTGTATCTGCAGCGTCCATGGAGGAGCGGATCTGGTTGTTGGAAATGGTCTGTCCCTCCTCAACCACTTGTTTTGCCCTATTTTGTAAGTCCTTGGGCAGATGTTCAATGAGATGTTGCATCTCGTCCCAATGGGCTCTGTCATAGCGCGCAAGTAGTGCCTGGGAGTTCGCGATGCGCCACTGGTTTGCAGCTTGTGCTGCGACTCTCTTACCAGCTGCATCGAACTTGCGGCTTTCTTTATCTGGGGGTGGTGCATCTCCAGATGTGTGGGAGTTCGCCCTTTTCCTAGCTGCTCCTACAACGACAGTCTGGTGGCAGCTGTGTAGTGATGAAAACCGGGTCTGTAGGAGGCGCCTTATACTTTTTTTCCACCCTTGGTGTGATTGCCCTACTTTTGACCGGCTCCTTAAAGATTTCTTTTGCGTGCCGGAGCATACCAGGGAGCATAGGCAGGCTTTGGTATGAGCTGTGGGTGGAGGAGTGTGTGTTGAATAAAAAATCATCCTCGACCTGTTCTGAGTGGAGGCTTACGTTGTGAAATTGTGCTGCTCTAGCCACCACTTGAGAATACGCGGTGCTGTCCTCTGGTGGAGATGGCTTCGTAGGGTATGCCTCCGGACTGTTATCTGACACTGGGGCGTCGTATAGGTCCCATGCGTCTTGATCTTGGTCACCCTGGCTTATGGTGGTGTGAGCTGGGGAGTGTGATGGAGTTTGTGCTGGTGAGACGTTAATCACGGGCGGAGGAGAGGGTGGCGGGGTAACTCTTTTCACCACTTTTGGTTGTGGTGTCTGTTCAGTTTGGAACTCCAACCTTCTCTTTCTTCTAATAGGGGGAAGGGTGCTTATTTTTCCTGTCCCCTGCTGTATGAAAATACGCTTTTGCGTATGGTCCACATCAGTTGATTGTAGCTCTTCCTCAAACCTATGCTTTTGCATTTGGGAGGTTAGCGAGTGCTCTTCTGTATAAGAGCCTGAAGCTGGGTCGGTTGCAGTTTGTTTCGGGACCGAAACCCTGTCTGCGTCCTTTTTCGGCTCCGAGGTGACTTTTTTCATTTTCGGGGCCGAAACCTGTCGGCGCCGATCTTCTTCGGGGCCGCTGTCTCGGCGTCGAGCCGTGTCTACACCGGCATCTCGGTGTCGATGCTTGTCTCCAGCACTTTCTCGGTCCCGAGAAGGCTGCGTGCCGGTGTCTCGACCGGAGTCGGACGATCTCGGCACTGTTTGGGCCTTTTTCGGTGCCGACGGTCGGTCACCGAATTTATGGGTGGAGCCATGGCCTGGTGGCAGTGGCGTCCCCTGGGCCTTGTAAATCTTCCTCTGAGTGGTTTTCGACGTCTTACTCACGGTTTGTGTATCGTCGAATCCTTCGGAGTCTGAGTCTTGGATCGAGAAGGTACCTTCCTCTTCTTGTTCCTCGAACTCTCGGTGGGCTGTCGGCGCGGACGCCATCTGAAGTCTTCTGGCTCGACGGTCTCGGAGTGTTTTTCGGGACCGGAACGGACGACAGGCCTCGCAGGTGTCTTCACTGTGCTCAGGTGACAGGCACAGGTTACAGACCAAGTGTTGGTCTGTATAGGGGTATATATTGTGGCATTTGGGGCAGAAAAGGAACGGGGTCCATTCCATCGGCGTTCTTCAGCACGCGGTCGGGCCGACCAGGCCCCGACGGGGGGATCGAAAAAACTACCCCCGAAGGGCACCGGAGCTCTTCGATCCTTCGACGCGGTGTTGAATCTAACTACGCCGATCCCGAACGCAACAATACCGACGAAAATCTTCCGAAATTAGCTATCTTTCCGTTCCGAAACTCGGAGCGACAGGAACACGTCCGAACCCGATGGCGGAAAAAAAACAATCGAAGATGGAGTCGACGCCCATGCGCAATGGAGACAAAAGGAGGAGTCACTCGGTCCCGTGACTCGAAAGACTTCTTCGAAGAAAAACAACTTGTAACACTCCGGCCCAACACCAGATGGCGAGCTATTGCAAAACATGCGTATCTACAGCGACAGATGCCATCGAACATATGGATTTCTTCAAACTGTGCATGATCATCATAAATAGGTCCTCAAAAAATATATGTGCTGGTAAATTGAGTGAATGAGGTAGTTTGTTTTCCCAGGGAGTTGAAAATGAACTGTTACTACAACTGACTGCTAAAGATTCTACCATGAACACTGCTACAGATTTATGGGTGAGAGCTGCATGTATTCACTTCGTAAATGAAGCTTTGTCACCATTTACAACTAAAACCATGTATGCTTATACCCAGATAGTTTTGCCTAAAATAAGCTTTTTGAGCCCTGAAAAGTTTACTAATAAAATATTTCAAAGTGGAATTTTACACTTCAATGGTTTTGCTTGTTTTTGTTTAGCTGAACTATAGTAGTTTAATGGAAAATATTGTGTTTTCATTTACCTGACTCTCAGTAGCTTACTGTACCAATGGTCTATCTGAATTATCGTGCTTTCAACTTGTAGATTACCAACGCCAGGAGAATTCGTCAAAATGATTTACACTCACGCAAAGAAACACAACAGTCTATTTTTTTTATATTTGGTTGGAATAAATTTATTTCTTCTGTCTGTAAACAAGGTGTTTTAATAGTTTATGGCATTTTTTGAAATGCATATTAAATCAGACGAGTTAGACCGTATCCCAGATGTAACAAAAAGTGCAGGGAAAGAGACAAATTAACAACAAGAATTTGCTTAAATCTGTACATAATCCACAAGGCCCAAACAATAAAGCAAATACTAGAATGTCCCTAAACGAGTGCCAATGGAAAAATGACAATCCTTGCTGATCAGTTAAAATCCATCTCAGAACATTAACAGTTCATTTTATTACTATGGCACAGAATACATTTGAATTATCACAAGACAGCCTATTCCAACCAATACCATCTCCCATTTGTTCTTTTGTATAAAGATTTCTTTAATTTTCCTTTTTTAGATGGGAAATGTTAGTACCACGATTTAACGGACAGTCTGGATATACATTTCAAATGGCCAGTACACAGCTTGCTCAAGTTTCTGCAGCAATGGTCTTTCTAGTAGACTGATTCAAATATTTTATTTTTTGAAATAGACTTTTTCAACGATTCAGAAAAACTACCAGCCTTCATCCAAACATTGGTATCAAAGCAGCATTTTTGTACATTACCTACAAATAAGCATTTTAACAGTTTAGTGTCTCGACTACCAGTATACAGCTGAAGGTGGTAGTTACCCCTCTTAAATGACACTAGTGTCGTATAAAATACGAAGCTGCAATTAAAATTGGTCCTATGAAAACTGAAATTGGACACACTCCAGATTGGGAAAAGGAATTCCAGAATGGCAGCATTTAACAATTTATTAATGCAACAGGAGCTCACAAAAATAACCATGTGCTGAGCTATGCATGATGGAATGTCCCCGGACAATAAAGTTCACACATGCCAAAAACGAGTTTAGAGATGAGTTTTTCAACTCAATAACCCCACACTTTATTTTCAGAAAAGGCATCTAACAATTTAAATGTCATCCTTCAGTATTGCCCAATTTTAAGCTAAGGAGTCTGTGAAATTTCAACCCCAACCCACTGTTAGAAGTAAGAAGGCCTCACTCAATCTGACTTATTGTTCTTTACAATTTTCTCCCAAGTCATAGTATATGATAGCTAAAAGCTTTCCACTTTGGAAGTCAAATGTAAACAAAGTACCGTGACAACAGTAACATATTAAGGGATTAGTGTACGTAGTCACAGTGAGCCCAAGTGTGAACGTAAAGTTATGTACAGATACATTCTCCTTTGAAACTAGAACAGAAAAGGTGCTTGGGAAAGGGGCACTTGTGCAGACGCATATTTGGGATTAATTACAAATGGAACACCTTTTCTGAAAATGCAATGTTCGGAGATGTAGGTAAATGAAGCATTTCTGCTGCAATATTTTTTAAATGAAAAGGTTGTTTGGCATTTGATACTCAAAGTGAAGATAGTTCGGGTACAATCATAGGAGGAAATGCATTTGCACTTGTTGAAGCAGTTTTACACTTGTACTGACAATCAAGAGGCAGATGTTACGAGCTATGAAGTTTGCAAGACCATATTTAGGCTGAATAAAAAAAAAATGAATTTCAAGACATTGCACCTTTTTAAAAAGTAATTCAACATTGGTATTAAACGGTTTAATTAACCAGGCACTGAACGAAAATAAATGTGTAATTAAAACATTATGGATGAAAACGGGAGAAAACAAAACATATGCATGCATCATTCTCCCAACCATGCTCTGCAAAAGGAAGACTAAATGAGCCTTGTAATTGCTCAAGTGCGAAAAGGCAAGGATCAAATTATAGATTATACAATCGGCACTTGTAGAGTTTAAACTTGTCTTAGTTGTCAGTATTTTATTGATTGCTAAAAGAAAGCGATATTCAGAATTGGCATATTTCCTCCTGAAAGTATCATGCAGCTTATCTTTAGTGTTTTACTGCAATAATGGTGCGAAACATGAGATTTAGTTACATAGAGTGGTTAACGAACAAATGAACGAAAGGGTATTGTAGTGACATTAGAAAAATATGGGTAAATAAAAAAATGTAACTACCATCTACAGTCTGATAGCATTGCGAACACAACTGGATGATGATGACAGTTGCTAGGTAGATGGGGAAAGGCTGCTTAGCATCCAAGCTTGCCCAGGTATGTAGCCATTTCATATGCTTTCTTGTTGAGCAGCCCTCCATGGACACCTTCTTTTGCCATGATAATAACCAATGCTGGAGTACACAAGGAAACAAAAGAACAAACATGAACAAACAAAAAAAACACCTTTCCCCCACCAACAAAGGGATACAAAGGAGACACAGGTTCATACCCCATCACCCGGCATTGCTAATAAAATTTCCATAACACTGCAAGTTAAGCCCACTAATAGGAAAGTTTAGTAGCAATTCTCCCCTAGTACAGTTATCTGCCTAACTACTAGAACCCAGAGTCTCTCAAGTATTTTGCCATCGAGTATGCCTTCTTATTCAATCCACCTCCATGGACCCCTTCTTTGCCCATTGCAAAGACCAAGACTGAAAGAAAAGAAAGAAGAGAAGAGAGGTTTTAAAAAAAGCAAGAAAAACAAAGAAAGTAGTGCAAGTTATAGACGACACTGCAACGGATGCTAGTAATGATAGCATATCAGCACAGTAAACTTGTTACAACAGAGGATAAAGCCATCAGGCAAGCATAGCAAACAAACTTGGAAGAACGGTAGGAGCGAACAGTAAAGACAAGAAGCTGAAATTATTCAGAAAGCAAACGCCCATGTGTCCCTAGTGCAAAAATGATTTGGAAAAATTATTTCAATTGGATATACTGCACTATTTCTGAGCGGCCCAGAGTCAGCCAAGTGTAATTCGTAGGTTGGATTGAAAATGTTTAACAGCATAGCATCCCTGAAGCAAACTAGTTTGTTATTTTGGGGCTGCTCCAGAATATTGTCCATATTAATCCATCCTTTAGTTGGAGGAAAGGCGAACAACAATAACGGAGGCATAAAACATAAAACAAGCATATGCAGTCTTATGTAAATATTCTAGAAGTTCAAATATGCAAGAGAAATGTGTGTAAAGTGGTGAAAACTCGTCCCCTTACATTGGTGCCCACCATACGACTAAAAACATGCAATAATAGTTTCTCCATTATTAACTATTTTTTGAGTTATTATTGCAACCTCCTTCCCTCCCTCCAAAACAATCAGGCAGTCGGGCATAATCCTAAACTACACAGATAACCTTGGCACTTTGTAAATCCCACAAACCTGTGAATGAAAATGTCACTTACCCAGTGTACATCTGTTCGTGGCATCAGTCGCAGTAGATTCGCATGTTCTGCAATAGCTCGCCATCTGGTGTTGGGCCGGAGTGTTACAAGTTGTTTTTCTTCGAAGAAGTCTTTCGAGTCACGGGACCGAGTGACTCCTCCTTTTGTCTCCATTGCGCATGGGCGTCGACTCCATCTTCGATTGTTTTTCCCCGCAGAGAGTGAGGTAGGAGTTGAATTGTAGTAATAGTGCCCATGCAATGGAGTGACTAAGTATGCACCTATTTAAGGTTGAGATGATACATATATAAATAATTGAAGTTAACTTCCAAACTGCTACAGGCTCCCGGGGAGGCGGGTGGGCACATGCGAATCTACTGCGACTGATGCCACGAACAGATGTACACTGGGTAAGTGACATTTTCAGTTCGATGGCATCTGTCGCTGTAGATACGCATGTTCTGCAATAGACTAGTAAGCAGTTATTTCCCCAAAAGCGGTGGATCAGCCTGTAGGAGTGGAAGTAGTCTGAAATAATGTCCTTAATACAGCTTGACCTACTGTGGCTTGTTGTGCGGATAACACGTCTACACAGTAGTGCTTGGTGAATGTGTGAGGCGTAGACCATGTGGCTGCCTTACATATTTCTTGCATTGGGATGTTTCCTAGAAAGGCCATGGTAGCACCTTTCTTTCTGGTTGAGTGTGCCCTTGGTGTAATGGGCAGCTGTCGTTTAGCTTTAAGGTAGCAGATTTGGATGCATTTAACTATCCATCTGGCTATACCTTGTTTTGAAATTGGGTTTCCTGCGTGAGGTTTTTGAAATGCAATAAAGAGTTGTTTAGTCTTTCTGATGTTTTTTGTTCTGTCAATGTAATACATTAATGCTCTTTTGACATCTAATGTATGTAGTGCCCTTTCAGCTACGGTATCTGGCTGTGGAAAGAACACTGGAAGTTCCACTGTTTGATTTAGATGGAACGGTGAAATAACCTTTGGCAAAAATTTAGGATTGGTCCTTAGGACGACTTTATTTTTGTGTAGTTGTATAAAAGGTTCCTGTATAGTAAACGCCTGAATCTCGCTTACTCTTCTCAGGGAAGTAATGGCGATGAGAAATGCCACCTTCCAGGTTAGGAACTGTATGTCGCAGGAGTGCATGGGTTCAAAAGGTGGACCCATAAGTCTAGTTAGGACAACATTTAGGTTCCATGAAGGAACAGGTGGTGTTCTTGGTGGTATAATTCTCCTAAGGCCCTCCATGAATGCTTTAATGACTGGTATTTTATATAGGGAAGTTGAATAGGTAGTTTGCAGGTATGCAGATATTGCTGCAAGGTGTATTTTAATGGAAGAGAAAGCCAGGTTAGATTTTTGTAAGTGAAGCAAGTAACCCACTACATGTTCTGGAGTTGTGTGTAATGGTTGTATTTGATTAATATGGCAGTAGCAAACAAACCTCTTCCATTTACTTGCATAGCAGTGCCTGGTGGATGGCCTTCTTGCTTGTTTTATGACTTCCATACATTCTTGGGTAAGTTGTAAGTGCCCGAATTCTAGGATTTCAGGAGCCAGATTGCTAGATTCAGCGATGCTGGATCTGGGTGTCTGATCTTTTGGTTGTGCTGTGTCAACAGATCTGGCCTGTTGGGCAATTTGATGCAGGGTACCACTGATAGGTCTAGCAGCGTTGTGTACCAGGGTTGCCTTGCCCAAGTTGGTGCTATCAATATGAGTTTGAGTTTGCTTTGACTGAGTTTGTTTACCAGGTAAGGAAGGAGAGGGAGAGGAGGAAAAGCGTAAGCAAATATCCCTGACCAGTTCATCCATAGGGCATTGCCTTGGGATTGTTTGTGTGGGTACCTGGATGCGAAGTTTTGGCATTTTGCGTTCTCCCTTGTCGCAAACAAGTCTATCTGAGGTGTTCCCCAGAGTTTGAAATAAGTGTTCAGAATTTGGGGGTGAATTTCCCATTCGTGGACCTGTTGGTGATCTCGAGAGAGATTGTCTGCAAGTTGATTTTGTATCCCTGGTATAAACTGTGCAATTAGGCGAATTTGGTTGTGAATTGCCCAATGCCAAATTTTTTGTGCTAGCAGGCTTAACTGCGTGGAGTGCGTCCCTCCCTGCTTGTTTAGATAATACATTGTTGTCATGTTGTCTGTTTTGACGAGAATGTATTTGTGAACTATTATTGGTTGGAAAGCTTTTAGTGCTTGAAAAACTGCTAGCAGTTCTAGGTGATTGATATGCAGTTTTGTTTGATGTACGTTCCATTGTCCTTGTATGCTGTGTTGATTGAGGTGTGCTCCCCACCCTGTCATGGAAGCATCTGTTGTTATTACGTATTGTGGCACTGGGTCTTGGAAAGGCCGCCCCTTGTTTAAATTTATGTTGTTCCACCATAGAAGCGAGAGGTAAGTTTGGCGGTCTATTAACACCAGATCTAGAAGGTGACCCTGTGCTTGAGACCACTGTGATGCTAGGCATTGTTGTAAGGGCCTCATGTGCAGTCTTGCGTTTGGGACAATGGCTATGCATGATGACATCATGCCTAGGAGTTGTAATACCATCTTTGCCTGTATCTTTTGTGTTGGATACATGCGTTGTATGATGGTGTTGAAATTTTGAATTCTTTGTGGACTTGGAGTGGCTACTCCCTTTGATGTGTCTATTATGGCTCCCAGGTATTGTTGTACCTTGCGTGGCAGAATTTTGGATTTTGTGAAATTGACGGTGAACCCGAGTTTGAAGAGGGTTTGTATGATCTGATTTGTGTGATTTGAGCACTGTATGAACGAATGGGCCTTGATTAGCCAGTCGTCCAAATATGGGAACACATGTATTTGCTGCCTTCTTATGTGTGCAGCGACTACCGCTAGACATTTGGTAAAGACTCTTGGTGCGGTTGTTAATCCGAAAGGCAGTACCTTGAATTGGTAATGTATTCCTTTGAATACGAACCTTAGGTATTTCCTGTGAGATGGGTGTATTGGTATATGGAAATAAGCATCCTTGAGGTCTAAAGTTGCCATGTAGTCGTGTAGTTTTAGCAATGGCAATACTTCTTGTAGTGTGACCATGTGGAAGTGGTCTGATTTGATGAAAGTGTTCACTACTCTGAGGTCTAGGATTGGTCTCAGCGTTTTGTCCTTCTTTGGTATCAGAAAGTACAGTGAGTAAACTCCTGTGTTTATTTGTGTGTTTGGCACTAATTCGATTGCATTCTTTTGCAATAGTGCCTGCACTTCTATCTCCAGGAGATTGGAATGGTGTGTTGTTAAATTTTGTGCTTTTGGTGGTATGTTTGGAGGGAATTGTAGAAATTCTATGCAATAACCATGTTGGATAATTGCTAGAACCCAAGTGTCTGTAGTGATTTCCTCCCATGCTTTGTAATAATGACCTATTCTTCCCCCCACTGGTGTTGTGTGGAGGGGGTGAGTGACATGTGAGTCATTGTTTAGTAGTAGGGGTTTTGGGGCTTTGAAATCTCCCTCTATTTCTAGGGAATTGCCCTCCTCTATATTGTCCCCGAAAACCTCCTCTATACTGTCCCTGGTAAGTGGACGGTGTTGCTTGTGAGGTGCTGGCTTGTGTGCTTTGACCCCGAAACCCCCCTCGAAAGGGCGTTTTACGGAATGTGCTGTAATTCCCTCTGCTCTGCGGGGAGTAGAGTGCGCCCATGGCTTTGGCAGTGTCCGTATCTTTTTTGAGTTTCTCAATCGCTGTGTCCACTTCTGGACCGAACAGTTCTTTTTCATTAAAAGGCATATTGAGAACTGCTTGTTGAATCTCTGGTTTAAATCCAGACGTTCGGAGCCATGCATGCCGTCTGATAGTTACAGATGTATTAATTGTCCGTGCAGCTGTATCTGCAGCGTCCATGGAGGAACGTATCTGGTTGTTGGAGATGGTCTGTCCCTCCTGAACCACTTGTTTCGCCCTATTTTGGAAGTCCTTGGGCAGATGTTCAATGAGATGTTGCATCTCGTCCCAGTGGGCTCTGTCATAGCGCGCAAGTAGTGCCTGGGAGTTCGCGATGCGCCACTGGTTTGCAGCTTGTGCTGCGACTCTTTTACCAGCTGCATCGAACTTGCGGCTTTCTTTATCTGGGGGTGGTGCATCTCCAGATGTGTGAGAGTTGGCCCTTTTCCTAGCTGCTCCTACAACAACAGAGTCTGGTGGCAGCTGTGTAGTGATGAAAACCGGGTCCGTAGGAGGCGGCTTATACTTCTTTTCCACCCGTGGTGTGATTGCCCTACTTTTGACCGGCTCCTTAAATATGTCTTTTGCGTGCCGGAGCATACCAGGGAGCATAGGCAGGCTTTGGTAGGAGCTGTGGGTGGAGGAGAGTGTGTTGAACAAGAAATCATCCTCGACCTGTTCTGAGTGGAGGCTTACGTTATGAAATTGTGCTGCTCTAGCCACCACCTGAGAGTACGCGGTGCTGTCTTCTGGTGGAGATGGCTTTGTAGGGTAGGCCTCCGGGCTGTTATCTGACACTGGGGCGTCGTATAGGTCCCATGCGTCCTGATCTTGGTCACCCTGGCTCATGGTGGTGTGAGCTGGGGAGTGAGATGGAGTTTGTGCTGGTGAAACGTTAATCACGGGCGGAGGAGAGGGTGGTGGTGTAATTCTTTTAACCACTTTTGGTTGTGGTGCTTGTTCCGTCTGGAACTCCAACCTTCTCTTTCTCCTAATGGGGGGAAGGGTGCTTATTTTTCCTGTCCCCTGCTGAATGAAGATACGCTTTTGCGTATGGTCCACATCAGTTGCTTGTAGCTCTTCCTCAAACCTATGCTTTTGCATTTGGGAGGTTAGCGAGTGCTCTTCTGTATAAGAGCCTGAAGCTGGGTCGCTTGCAGTTTGTTTCGGCGTCGAAACTTTGTCTGCGTGTTTTTTCGGCTCCGAGGTGACTTTTTTCCTTTTCGGGGCCGAAACCTCTCGGCGTCGATCTGTTTCGGTGCCGCTGTCTCGGCGTCGAGCCGTGTCCACACCGGTATCTCGGTGTCGAGGCTTGTCTCCAGCACTTTCTCGGTCCCGAGAAGGCTGCGTGCCGGTGTCTCGACCGGAGTCGGACGATCTCGGCACTGTTTTGGCCTTTTTCGGTGCCGACGGTCGGTCACCGAATTTATGGGTCGAGCCATGGCCTGGTGGCAGTGGCGTCCCCTGGGCCTTGTAAATGTTTCTCTGTGTGTTTTTCGACGTCTTACTCACGGTTTGTGTATCGTCGAATCCTTCGGAGTCTGAGTCTTGGATCGAGAAGGTACCTTCCTCCTCCTGTTCCTCGAACTCCCGTCGGGCTGTCGGTGCGGACGCCATTTGAAGTCTTCTGGCTCGACGGTCTCGGAGTGTTTTTCGGGACCGGAACGCACGACAGGCCTCGCAGGTGTCTTCGCTGTGCTCAGGTGACAGGCACAGGTTGCAGACCAAGTGTTGGTCTGTGTAGGGGTATTTATTGTGGCATTTGGGGCAGAAACGGAACGGGGTCCGTTCCATCGGCGTTCCTCAGCACGCGGTCGGGCCGACCAGGCCCCGACGGAGGATCGAAAAACTACCCCGAAGGGCACCGGAGCTCTTCGATCTTCGATGCGGTGTTGAATCTAAGTACGCCGATCCCGAACGCAACAATACCGACGAAAATCTTCCGAAATTAACTATTTTTTCCGTTCCGAAACTCGGAGCGACAGGAACACGTCCGAACCCGATGGCGGAAAAAAAACAATCGAAGATGGAGTCGACGCCCATGCGCAATGGAGACAAAAGGAGGAGTCACTCGGTCCCGTGACTCGAAAGACTTCTTCGAAGAAAAACAACTTGTAACACTCCGGCCCAACACCAGATGGCGAGCTATTGCAGAACATGCGTATCTACAGCGACAGATGCCATCGAACATAAAGTTACACAGGAGTCATTAAAACTACTTATTCACAATAAAATAGGCACATTTTTCGTTAAAAAAATACATATATTCACACCACAATATCTTACATTGTTTCAGACAGAGCCCATCTAATATGCGTATTCTTTCACACATTCTTCAGCGGTAAACTTTGAAATTCTACATTTAGTTGCATTTAACATTTATGTATTTTGTAGAAGACCGGATAAATGCCAATTTGCACCAGCAGCACTGACAAAAATGTTACTTACCCTGTACGTATCGGTGTGTAATGAAAATGTCACTTACCCAGTGTACATCTGTTCGTGGCATCAGTCGCTGTAGATTCGCATGTTTTGCAATAGCTCGCCAACTGGTGTTGGGCCGGAGTGTTACAAGTTGTTTTTCTTCGAAGAAGTCTTTCGAGTCACGGGACCGAGTGACTCCTCCTTTTGTCTCCATTGCGCATGGGCGTCGACTCCATCTTCGATTGTTTTTCCCCGCAGAGGGTGAGGTAGGAGTTGAATTGTATTAATAGTGCCCATGCAATGGAGTGACTAAGTATGTACCTATTTAAGGTTGAGATGATACATATACAAATAGTTGAAGGTAATTTCCAAACTGCTACAGGCTCCCGGGGAGGCGGGTGGGCACATGCGAATCTACAGCGACTGATGCCACAAACAGATGTACACTGGGTAAGTGACATTTTCAGTTCGATGGCATCTGTCGCTGTAGATACGCATGTTTTGCATAGACTAGTAAGCAGTTATCTCCCCAAAAGCGGTGGCTCAGCCTGTAGGAGTGGAAGTAGTTTGAAATAATGTTCTTAATACGGCTTGACCTACTGTGGCTTGTTGTGCGGATAACACGTCTACACAGTAGTGCTTGGTGAATGTGTGAGGCGTAGACCATGTGGCTGCCTTACATATTTCTTGCATTGGGATGTTTCCTAGAAAGGCCATGGTAGCACCTTTCTTTCTGGTTGAGTGTGCCCTTGGTGTAATGGGCAGCTGTCGTTTAGCTTTAAGGTAGCAGATTTGGATGCATTTAACTATCCATCTGGCTATACCTTGTTTTGATATTGGGTTTCCTGCATGAGGTTTTTGAAATGCAATAAATAGTTGTTTAGTCTTTCTGATGTTCTTTGTTCTGTCAATGTAATACATTAATGCTCTTTTGACATCTAATGTATGTAGTGCCCTTTCAGCTACGGTATCTGGTTGTGGAAAGAACACTGGAAGTTCCACTGTTTGATTTAGATGGAACGGTGAAATAACCTTTGGCAAAAATTTAGGATTAGTCCTTAGGACGACCTTATTCTTGTGTAGTTGTATAAAAGGTTCTTGTATTGTAAACGCCTGAATCTCGCTTACTCTTCTTAGGGAAGTAATGGCGATGAGAAATGCAACCTTCCAGGTTAGGAACTGTATTTCGCAGGAGTGCATGGGTTCAAAAGGTGGACCCATAAGTCTAGTTAGGAAAACATTTAGGTTCCATGAAGGAACAGGTGGTGTTCTTGGTGGTATAATTCTCCTAAGGCCCTCCATGAATGCTTTAATGACTGGTATCTTATATAGGGAAGTTGAATAGGTAGTCTGCAGGTATGCAGATATTGCTGCAAGGTGTATTTTAATGGAAGAGAAAGCCAGGTTAGATTTTTGTAAGTGAAGCAAGTAACCCACTACATGTTCTGGAGTTGTGTGTAATGGTTGTATTTGATTAATATGGCAGTAGCAAACAAACCTCTTCCATTTACTTGCATAGCAGTGCCTGGTGGATGGCCTTCTGGCTTGCTTTATGACTTCCATACATTCTTGGGTAAGTTGTAAGTGCCCGAATTCTAGGATTTCAGGAGCCAGATTGCTAGATTCAGCGATGCTGGATCTGGGTGTCTGATCTTTTGGTTGTGTTGTGTCAACAGATCTGGCCTGTTGGGCAATTTGATGTAGGGTACTACTGATAGGTCTAGCAGCGTTGTGTACCAGGGTTGCCTTGCCCAAGTTGGTGCTATTAATATGAGTTTGAGTTTGTTTTGACTGAGTTTGTTTACCAGGTAAGGAAGGAGAGGGAGAGGAGGAAAAGCGTAAGCAAATATCCCTGACCAGTTCATCCATAGGGCATTGCCTTGGGACTGTTTGTGTGGGTATCTGGATGCGAAGTTTTGGCATTTTGCGTTCTCCTTCGTCGCAAACAAGTCTATTTGAGGTGTTCCCCAGAGTTTGAAATAGGTGTTCAGAATTTGGGGGTGAATTTCCTATTCGTGGACCTGTTGGTGATCTCGAGAGAGATTGTCTGCGAGTTGATTTTGGATCCCTGGTATAAATTGTGCTTTTAGGCGAATTTGGTTGTGAATTGCCCAACGCCAAATTTTTTGTGCTAGCAGGCTTAACTGCGTGGAGTGCGTCCCCCCTTGCTTGTTTAGATAATACATTGTTGTCATGTTGTCTGTCTTGACGAGAATGTATTTGTGAACTATTATTGGTTGGAAAGCTTTTAGTGCTTGAAAAACTGCTAGAAGTTCTAGGTGATTTATATGCAGTTTTGTTTGATGTACGTTCCATTGTCCTTGTATGCTGTGTTGATCGAGGTGTGCTCCCCACCCTGTCATGGAAGCATCTGTTGTTATTACGTATTGTGGCACTGGGTCTTGGAAAGGCCGCCCTTTGTTTAAATTTATGTTGTTCCACCACAGAAGCGAGAGGTAAGTTTGGCGGTCTATTAACACCAGATCTAGAAGATGACCCTGTGCTTGAGACCACTGTGATGCTAGGCACTGTTGTAAGGGCCTCATGTGCAGTCTTGCGTTTGGGACAATGGCTATGCATGAAGACATCATGCCTAGGAGTTGTAATATCATCTTTGCTTGTATCTTTTGTGTTGGATACATGCGTTGTATGATGGTGTTGAAATTTTGAATTCTTTGGGGACTTGGAGTGGCTACTCCTTTTGTTGTGTCTATTATGGCTCCTAGGTATTGTTGTACCTTGCACGGCAGAATGTTGGATTTCGTGAAGTTGACGGTGAACCCTAGTTTGAAGAGGGTTTGTATGATCTGATTTGTGTGATTTGAGCACTCTATTAACGAATGGGCCTTGATTAGCCAGTCGTCTAGATATGGGAACACATGTTTTTGCTGCCTTCTGATGTGTGCAGCGACTACTGCTAGACATTTGGTAAAGACTCTTGGTGCGGTTGTTAATCCGAAAGGCAGTACCTTGAATTGGTAATGTATTCCTTTGAATACAAACCTTAGGTATTTCCTGTGCGATGGGTGTATTGGTATATGAAAATACGCGTCCTTGAGGTCTAAAGTTGTCATGTAGTCGTGTAGTTTTAGCAATGGTAATACTTCTTGTAGTGTGACCATGTGAAAGTGGTCTGATTTGATGAATGTGTTCACTATTCTGAGGTCTAGGATTGGTCTCAGCGTTTTGTCCTTCTTTGGTATCAGAAAGTACAGTGAGTAAACTCCTGTGTTTATTTGTGTGTTTGGCACTAATTCGATTGCATTCTTTTGCAATAGTGCCTGCACTTCTATCTCCAGGAGATTGGAATGATGTTTTGTCAACTTTTGTGCTTTTGGTGGTATGTTTGGAGGGAATTGTAGAAATTCTATGCAATAACCATGTTGGATAATTGCTAGAACCCAAGTGTCTGTAGTGATTTTCTCCCATGCTTTGTAATAATGACTTATTCTTCCCCCCACTGGTGTTGTGTGGAGGGGGTGAGTGACATGTGAGTCACTGCTTAGTAGTAGGGGTTTTGGGGCTTTGAAATTTTCCTCTATTCCTAGGGAATTGCCCTCCTCTATATTGTCCCCGAAAACCTCCTCTGTACTGTCCCTGGTAACTGGACGGTGTTGCCTGTGAGGTGCTGGCTTGTGTGCTCTGACCCCGAAACCCCCCTCTAAAGGGTGTTTTACGGAATGTGCTGTAATTCCCTCTGCTCTGCGGGGAGTAGAGTGCGCCCATGGCTTTAGCAGTGTCCGTGTCTTTTTTGAGTTTCTCAATCGCTGTGTCCACTTCTGGACCGAACAGTTCTTTTTCGTTAAAAGGCATATTGAGAACTGCTTGCTGAATCTCTGGTTTAAATCCAGACGTTCGGAGCCATGCATGCCTTCTGATAGTTACAGATGTATTAATTGTCCGTGCAGCTGTATCTGCAGCGTCCATGGAGGAGCGGATTTGGTTGTTGGAAATGGTCTGTCCCTCCTCAACCACTTGTTTTGCCCTATTTTGTAGGTCCTTGGGCAGATGGTCAATGAGATGTTGCATCTCATCCCAATGGGCTCTGTCATAGCGCGCAAGTAGTGCCTGGGAGTTAGCGATGCGCCACTGGTTTGCAGCTTGTGCTGCGACTCTTACCAGCTGCATCGAACTTGCGGCTTTCTTTATCTGGGGGTGGTGCATCTCCAGATGTGTGGGAGTTGGCCCTTTTCCTAGCTGCTCCTACAACAACAGAGTCTGGTGGCAGCTGTGTAGTGATGAAAGCCGGGTCTGTAGGAGGCGCCTTATACTTTTTTTCCACTCTTGGTGTGATTGCCCTACTTTTGACCGGCTCCTTAAAGATTTCTTTTGCGTGCCGGAGCATACCAGGGAGCATAGGCAGGCTTTGGTAGGAGCTGTGGGTGGAGGAGAGTGTGTTGAATAAAAAGTCATCCTCGACCTGTTCTGAGTGGAGGCTTACATTGTGAAATTGTGCTGCTCTAGCCACCACTTGAGAATACGCAGTGCTGTCCTCTGGTGGAGATGGCTTCGTAGGGTATGCCTCCGGACTGTTATCTGACACTGGGGCGTTGTATAAGTCCCATGCGTCTTGATCTTGGTCACCCTGGCTCATGGTGGTGAGCTGGGGAATGTGATGGAGTTTGTGCTGGTGAGACGTTAATCACAGGTGGAGGAGAGGGTGGTGGGGTAACTTTTTTCACCACTTTTGTTTGTGGTGTTTGTTCAGTTTGGAACTCCAATCTTCTCTTTCTTCTAATAGGGGGAAGGGTGCTTATTTTTCCTGTCCCCTGCTGTATGAAAATACGCTTTTGCGTATGGTCTACATCAGTTGAGTGTAGCTCTTCCTCAAACCTATGCTTTTGCATTTGGGAGGTTAGCGAGTGCTCTTCAGTATAAGAGCCTGAAACTGGGTCGGTTGCAGTTTGTTTTGGCACCGAAACCCTGTCTGCATCTTTTTGCGGCTCCGAGGTGACTTTTTTTCTTTTTCGGGGCCGAAACCTCTCGGCGTCGATCTTCTTCGGTGCCGCTGTCTCGGCGTTGAGCCGTGTCTACACCGGTATCTCGGTGTCGATGCTTGTCTCCAGCACTTTCTCGGTCCCGAGAAGGCTGCGTGCCGGTGTCTCGACCGGAGTCTGACGATCTCGGCACTGTTTGGGCCTTTTTCGGTGCCGACGGTCGGTCACCGAATTTATGGGTCGAGCCATGGCCTGGTGGCAGTGGCGTCCCCTGGGCCTTGTAAATCTTCTTCTGAGTGGTTTTCGACGTCTTACTCACGGTTTGTGTATCGTCAAATCCTTCGGAGTCCGATTCTTGGATCGAAAAGGTTCCCTCCTCTTTTTGTTCCTCGAACTCCCGGTGGGCTGTCGGCGCGGACGCCATCTGAAGTCTTCTGGCTCGACGGTCTCGGAGTGTTTTTCGGGACCGGAACGCACGACAGGCCTCGCAGGTGTCTTCACTGTGCTCAGGTGACAGGCACAGGTTGCAGACCAAGTGTTGGTCTGTATAGGGGTATTTATTGTGGCATTTGGGACAGAAACGGAACGGGGTCCGTTCCATCGGCGATCTTCTGCACGCGGTCGGGCCGACCAGGCCCCGACGGGGGATCGAAAAAATTACCCCGAAGGGCACCGGAGCTCTTCGATCTTAGACGCGGTGTTGAATCTAACTACGCCGATCCCGAACGCAACAATACCGACGAAAATCTTCCGAAATTAGCTATCTTTCCGTTCCGAAACTCGGAGCGACAGGAACACGTCCGAACCCGATGGCGGAAAAAAAACAATCGAAGATGGAGTCGACGCCCATGCGCAATGGAGACAAAAGGAGGAGTCACTCGGTCCCGTGACTCGAAAGACTTCTTCGAAGAAAAACAACTTGTAACACTCCGGCCCAACACCAGATGGCGAGCTATGCAAAACATGCGTATCTACAGCGACAGATGCCATCGAACCTTATGTTTTAGAATCACGTTTTGCACACTTCTGCCCCTAGGTGTTGGGTGCAGACCTTTGCAAGTTTTTCTCCTACAATCTGATTTTGATATATCTTGGGACATATACCTAAATCCTACAACGCACCAGGAAACATACTTCATATCTCTGCATTCCCCCTTCCCAGCCCCCAAATGTGGAATTGTAGTAGGTAAAGCTTACATGTGTATTATGTACAAGTGTATTGCGCAACTGAAACTTTAACACCTTAAACTTCAGCTTTTATACGGGGAGGTGAGCAGCCTATACGAGTATACAGCACTACGATCTACAAACAGTCACAAGTAAAGTCATATTTTCCATTTGTAGCATGTGCTGCTAAAGATGCCGTGCTCCGCATAGACTACAAAACAATGCATACACTCTAAAGTGATCTCTAGCAAGTCGAGGAGGCTGATGTTTGAAAGAAAGTTCTTGGCACCGTTTGGCCAACTTAAGCCTCCTCGTACAAAAAAAAAGCCCACTGCAATTACCTGACAAACTTTGCTCCGATAAGAGATTTCCCAAGCGAAGCATATACAACAAAAAATATGATTTGAATAAAATTTGTTTCCGTCTGTGTAAAACGTTAATGCTCTTTACACGAAATGTGTGCACTGCTTTGCTGCAGGTGTCTGGGTGCAGAAAGAAAACTGCCCCATAAGTGGTTTAGTTTACATGAAATTGAGAAACCCGCTTGGGATGTTACCAGATTAGTTCAAGACAAACTCTAAACCGGTGTACCTGAATAAAAGGTTGTTCTACTGTTGGGGCCTGCACCTCAATCTTTATAACAGACAGCCTTGTGGACTGGTTTGCTTAATATTCCCACGGCAAAACTATACAATTGCAACAACAACAAACAACATTTGCCTTATTTTTGCGACAGGCACACAATGTAATTGCCCCAAAAATACTATGGCCAAACCAGCACCACACAGCAAGCCCGAAATGGAAAGAGGGATGTCTGATGCTAGAGGGTGTACAATTTAAAATGGGCACGCTCTCTTTGACACCGTTCTGATGAAAATAAGTTCCTTACCTGTAACTGAAGTTCTCCAGTATTGGAATCTTTCATAGATTCACATGCTTGAATCATTCCTTGTCGTTGAGATGGGAGTCCCTGGTATAATTTTCACAAGTAATGTCAAGATATATTAACAGAGAAAAAAGGCCTTAGGCCTCTTCAATTTCACAGTCTATCAGCGTCATTTTGTGAAAAGGACCAAACCTGAGCCTCCACCAATCAGGCCACTCCTGAGAGAAGCTCCAGCACCTCAGATTTTCCAAGCACAAGTGCGTACAATATATTAAACAAAGAAAGAAAGAAAGAGGTATAGTGAGCTTCTCCGGGGAGGCGGGTGGGTCGCATGTGAATCTATGAAAGATTCCAATACTGGAGAACTACAGTTACAGGTAAGTAACTTATTTTCTTACTCCAGTATTGGAACTTTCATAGATTCACATGCTTGAATCAAAGTAGAGAGCAACAGCTATGCACATTGTAATATGACAACATCTTTAATGGAAAAACACTGACACAAAACCTTATTATCATCCTGCTTATATATATATACATATATATATGCAACTATATAAGTATACACCCTATATATATTATATATATATATATATATATACACACACATACACATATACACACACACGTATAGATACATGACGAAATACCAAGAGACAGTCAAAAATTATTGTAAGACACTACTGTAACATGACTGTTGTTTTCAAACCCGACCACTTGTGTTTGTCATAACGTTCTTTTATCTTTGTATACCTTTCTGTTTTTCTTTTCTTTCTTTGTTGTTGTTGTTATAGAAATATAAACAATGTGCATACCTGTTCTAGGATGGAGGGATGTAGGAGAGATGGCTCACCTTCACCTGAAGAGATTCCTGAGAACTGCCTGGCCGGCCTACTGCTACCTCTCCCTGAGATAGAGATTCCAAGCAGTAGTGCTTCGTGAAAGTAGGACAGCTCTTCCATGTTGCTGCCCTACAAATGTCTTGTAGTGGTACTCCGGCAAACAGTGCTGCTGACGATGAGACTTTTCTCGTAGAATGAGCATGCAGAGATGATTGCAAAGGTTTGCCCGCTGCTTGATGGCAAAAGCAAATGGCTGAGGCGATCCATCTGGATATACTCTGCTTGGATAGTGGGTACCCCTTCCTAGGAGCACTGTACGCTACAAATAACTGATTAGAGCGTTGAAAAGATTTAGTCCTGTCCAAATAAAATTGAACACATCTTTTAATGTCTAAGGAGTGTAATGCCCTCTCAGCCGGAGTAGATGGATGAGGAAAAAAAGATTTGAAGCCTAAAGGTTCGTTTATGTGAAAGTCTGACGGAACCTTTGGAATAAAATGCGGGTTAGTGCACATTAGCAGTCTGTCATGCTTAAGTCAAGCTGCAGGAATGGCTCTTGGATGGAAAGCGCTTGCACCTCGCTGACCCGCCTAGCTGATGTAAGAGCTACCAATAAGGAAACCTTCCATGACAAGAACTTGAGGGAAGCACGTTGGATCGGCTCAAACGGATGCTTCATCAGTTGTGCCAAGACAATATTCAGATTCCACGAAGGAGGTGGTGGTCTGAAAGGAGAGTAAACCCTGAAAAGCCCCTTCAAAAATCTCTTAATCAACGAGAAGAGAAGAGTGAGGGTGTGTCATCTGAACGTCTGTATGCAGCTATAGCTGCTAAGTGAACTTTAATGGACGAGTGTGCTAGGCCAGATTGAGCTAGCTGTAACAGATACGGCAATATTTCCTCTGGTGGTGAGACTAGAGGGTCAATTTGTCGCTGATGACACCAAGCACAGAATCTTTTCCATTTACACTGATGCGTCTTGTTAGTGCTATCCACTCTGGCTTTTGACAAAATATCCCTGCAGTCCTGCGGGATATTCAAATGCGGGAACTCTCTGTGGTGAGGAGCCAGGCTGATAAACGCATTGACTGCGGATCGGGGTACCGAACCTGGCCGTTGTTCATTGTCAGTAATTGAGGTGATGGCTCCAGTGGAATATGAGGTTTGACTGACCGAAAGAGAAGTTCCGCGAACCAATGTTGACGCGAACAGTACGGAGCTATCAGTATCAAGAGTGCACGGTTCTGTTTTCATCTTCGTGAGGACCCTTGGGATCAACGGAATGGGAGGAAAGGCTTAAGCAAAGATGTCTGACCAGACTATCGAAAACGCATTCCCCCAAGATCCCTTCTGGTGATGCCAACTTGCGAAGAACCGGCATTTGGTGTTGTCTTTGTTCACAAACAGATCCACCGTTGGTGTTCCCCAAAGGGAAAAAATATGGTTCAGTACTGTCTGGTCTAGCTCCCACTCGTGGCAGTCCGATTTCTGCCTGCTGAGTACATCTACTGTCTTGCTGTTTATTCCAGGCAAGTTTACCACTGATAGTGTGATGCCTTGCTGCGAGGCCCAGTTCCAGATCGCTTGGGCTTCCCTGGAAAGAGTGAGAGATCTTGTGCCTCCTTGTTTGTTGAGATAGTGCATCGTAGTGGTGTTGTCCGTTCTTATTACCACTTGCGATCCTGGGGAGATACGCTTATAAGGCCAGGTGCACTGCCCTGAGTTCCAGCCAATTGATATGCATTGATGCCAGATACAGTGGCCATTTGCCACTTATTTGCAGATCCTGTAACACCGCTCCCCAGCCTTCCAGTGAGGCATCCGTTGCTATGGTCTACAGGGCTGGTTGCTGTAGAAACAAAAGGCCGATTGATAGATGATGCCTTTGAGACCACCATCTCAGAGCTCTGAGCATTATCGGAGTTATTTGTATCTGGTCTTCGAAAGTGCCTGATACTTGGAGCCATTGACGATTTAGTTGCTCTTGTAAGGGGCGCATCTTCAGCCGACACAGAGGGACCAGAGGTATGCATGAAGACATCATGCCCAACAGCGACTTGAACAGACGGACAGTAACCTTTCCTCGTCTCTGTATGGAACTTACTAGAGTCAGTAATCTTTGTTGCCTTTCTAACGTGGGACATGCCATGGCGGATTCTGTGTTCAGTCTTGCTCCTAGAAAGGTAATATTGCGTGCTGGTAGAGGGTTGGACTTCTCCCAGTTGATTGTGAATCCGAGATTGGTTAGTAAGGAAACTGAGTTTTTTGGTGACTTGTGCGCTCCTGCGTAAGTCTTTGCCTTTATCAACCAATCGTCTAAGTATGGAAAAAGGCAGCGACTGGTGCAAGACATTTGGTAAATATTCTTGGGGCTGATTTCAGTCCGAAAGAAAGGACACGGTATTGATGATGGCTCCTGGCTACGGTGAATCTCAAGTATTTTCTGTGGGCAGGGTGGATGGGTATGTGGAAGTATGCGTCTTTCAGGTCTAGTGAAGACATAAAATCTCCCTGATTGAGACGCAGAAGGACGTCTTTCAAGCTGATCATTCGGAACAATTGCTTTTTCAGGTAGGCATTCAGGGGCATATTTATACTCCGTTTGCGCCGAATTTGCGTCGTTTTTTTCGACGCAAATTCGACGCAAAACTAACTCCATATTTATACTTTGGCGTTAGACGCGTCTAGCGCCAAAGTGCATGGAGTTAGCGTCATTTTTTGGCGTGAACACCTTCCTTGCGTTAATGAGATGCAAGGTAGGCGTTCCCGTCTTAAAAAATGACTCCCAGGCATGTGCGTGGTATTTATACTCCCGGGCAAAAATGATGCCCGGGAGTGGGCGGGGCAAAAAACCCCATATTTGCGCCTGAATTTAACGCCTGGGTCAGGGCAGGCGTTAAGGGACCTGTGGGCTCAGAATGAGCCCAGAGGTGCCTTCCCCTGCCCCCAGGGACACCCCCTGCCACCCTTGCCCACCCCAGGAGGACACCCAAGGATGGAGGGACCCATCCCAGGGAAGAAAAGGTAAGTTGTGGTAAGTATTTTAAAAAAAAAAAAAAATTGTGGCATAGGGGGGCCTGATTTGTGCCCCCCTACATGCCACTATGCCCAATGACCATGCCCAGGGGACATAAGTCCCCTGGGCATGGCCACTGGGCAACGGGGCATGACTCCTGTCTTTGCTAAGACAGGAGTCATGTTAATGGCGTCTGGGCGCCAAAAAAAAATGGCGCAAATCGGGTTAAGACGATTTTTTTGCCTCAGCCTGACTTGCCCCATTTTTGGACGCCCAAACGCCATTTTTCCCTACGCCGGCGCTGCCTGGTGTACGTGGTTTTTTTTCACGCACACCAGGCAGCGCCGGTCGGCTAACGCCGGCTAACGCCATTCAATAAATACAGCGCCCGCATGGTGCTTCAGAATGGCGTTAGCCGGCGCTAATTTTTTAAAGTATAAATATGGCCCTCAGTTCCCTTAAATCGAGTATCAGCCTTCAATCCTTCCACTTTTTCCGAATGAGGAAGAACCTGGAATAAAATCCTGTTCCTCGTTGGGCCTGAGGCACCTTCTCTATAGCTCCCTTGAGAAGCATCTTGTCGATCTCCTTTTTGAGTGGTTGAGGGTATCTTGAAGGAGTCCTGCGGGGAGGGTTGGAGGGAGGTATCTGGATAAATTCTAAATTATGGCCCCGTTTCACTAATTGTAGGACCCACTTGTCTGACGTAATGGTTTGCCATTGATTGAGGAATAAAGATATCCTCCCGCCCAGAGTGACAGGAGAAGGACTGGACGTAGCCGGAGCCTTGAAATCATCAGGTTCTACGAGCCGAATCTTTGGCCGGACGGGTTGAACGTCCACGGCCGCCAGGTCTACTATAGGCTGGTTGTGGCGGCTGCCTTTGCGAGTAGTATGACGATATTGCTGTGAAGATGATGGATAAGTGGAAATACCTGTGTTGTTGATATCCCCCTCTGTATGAGGGTTGGCCACGCCCTCCAGGACGAAAGGACGATTTTCGATATTGCAGGGTCCCTAAATGACCTTGCCGTGTCCATTTTGATTGATTGTAAGGCTTCATCAACATGTTTTCCAAATAGCGCCTGGCCATCAAAGGGTAAGTCCAGGATTTTATTTTGAACTTCTGGGCAAAACGAGGTGGCTTTAAGCCAGCCTTGCCTTCTTAGCACAGCTGCACCTGCAAGTTGTCTAAAAGCAGTGGTCGCTATACCCACTGCAGTGTCTATAAGCTCTGCAGACGTGCGTTGATCTTCTTGTACCATTTTATTTGCCTCCGATCTCGCATCTTCCGGCAGTTGGGCAATATAAGGTGCAATGTCCGGCCAAAGCGGTCTGTCGAACCTAGCCAGAATAGCCAAAGAGTTGGCAGCTCTAACTACTAGGCTAGCCATAGAAGAAAACCTTTTCCCTATGTTATCTAGCCGTCTACCCTCCTTGTCTGGGGGTGGGGAAATCGGGGCAGAAGGATTCTTCGATCTTCTTTGAGCTGCCTGAGCTACCACTGAATCCGGAGGAGGATGTCCCGTTAAGCATGTTGGTGCATCATCAGGAGCTTTGTATTTTATTATCCAGACGCGGCAGCACTACCGTGACTGTAGCTGGATTATTCATGACTTTAAGGCCCTCTTCCCACAGGTAGTTCACCATCGGAATAGAGCGCACAGACTTCTGAAAGGGCTCTTTAAAATCGTACAGGAAACAGTCTGTTTGCTTAGTAGGTAATGGTAAGGCAAAACGCTTGGCTGCTCTCTCTAGAAGATTGAGAAATCCTCCAATGTCTTCTGGTGGGGATTCCACCTTCGATTGAGAAGGAGGAGCAGGGATAATGTATTCGTCCCACTGTGAGTGAGTGTCCATGAGCTCTCCTTCTTCCTGATTCCCTTCTGAGATGTCGGTGTCCTGAGGAATTGTCATGTCCGGAGTGGCCACATTTGTGAGATGTAATGACGTTGGCCTCTGATGCAGAAATAGGCGATGGAGGAGGTTGTTCTCCTTGAGGAGGAAACCACCTGTTGTAATCCACTAACATCGCTCTGAGATCAGTAAGCAGGGAGGAAGGAATAAACGTTCCCTGTTGATATTGCTGTTGATCTGAGTAAAGCTGGGGATCATAAACCTCTTCATATTCTTCTTCTTCCTAGTACTATACATTCAGATGAGATGGACTGTGGGCTGTTCCAAAAGGCCCCTCGTCATCTGAGTCTTCGTCTTCCCTCCAAAAGATGTACTGGCACAAGGGAGGACACCTTACTAGGTGATGTGTGGGTTGGCGTCAGCTTTTCTACACTTTTGAGATGTTTTTCCCTCATCGACGGTGTCGTCGTCGACGACGTATAAATAGACTTAGTCATGGACGGTGCCGTCGACGCACGGTTATTTTAATAGCAGAAAGTCTCGCCGACGAATCTACCGTCGACGACGGTAGGGCCGACACGGACATCAGCGCCGTCGACGAGGTGTAGAAGGTCGTCGACGCTGATGTCGTCGCTGCAGTTCTCGTCGACGGTGGGGTACTTGTTCTCGTCGACTGTGAAAATCCAGAAGTAGATGTCGAAGCCTTTTTTCCAGTCACAGAGGATGGCTTCTTGAAAGGCACAGATGGTGGAACAGATGAAGATTTCCTGTGCCTCTCAGAACTGGAAGAATGGCTTTTCCCCTCTTTACTGGAAACTTTCTTTGGGGAAGAAGATGGTCTGCGACCCTTATAAGACCCTGAAGTAGTCTTTTTGAGGGTTGTGACGGAGATCTAGAGCGTGATCTCGCCCTTTTAGATGATCTCTTCGATGTTGATGATTCCTCACTCTCAGAATAAGAAACTGGATCCTTCCTATGTTATAGTTTCTGCAGCCATATTAATAATCTGCCTTCCCTGTCTTTTAAAGTTTTAGAAGAAAAGGTACGGCAAATCTTAGTCTTTAGCTGAATGATCTGGGTACAGGCAGTAAATGCAGTCCTGGTGAGGGTCTTCAGAATGAAGCCTTTTCTTTCCACAAGTCCTGCAGTCTCTGAAGAGACCCTCCTTCTCCTTGTCAGACCTAGTTGAAAAATAGCTGACAAATCAAGTTAAATCAGTTTCTCTGAGAGAAAATAGTTGAAAAAAGGTGTGAAGACAGAGCAGAGCTCTGAGGAGACTCCCTAGCACGACGTGCAGTAGAAAATCTGAGGTGCTGGAGCTTCTCTCAGGAGTGTTCTGAAGGGTGCTGTCGCCTGATTGGTGGAGGCTCAGGTTTGGTCCTTTTCACAAAATGACTCTGATAGACTGTGAAATTGAAGAGGCCTAAGGCCTTTTTTCTCTGTTAATATATCTTGACATTACTTGTGAAAATTATACCAGGGACTCCCATCTCGACGACGGGGAATGATTCAAGCATGTGAATCTATGAAAGTTCCAATACTGGAGTAAATACGCTCTGCTGGAGGGAGCTGTTTATGTGCCCACCCCCCCATTTTAATATAAGTTTGAAGAAGGGTGCTGCTTAACACTTCCTTGTAGTGTCATGTATTTTCTACTGCTCTGATCATGAGGCTGATGCAGAGTGTAGGAGGGGGCTAGATAAAGGTGATAAGGGATGGCAAGCAAGAAAAAATTTGAGGGAGGTTGGGGTGGAGGGAGTCAGAAAAAGGTGAGAGGGGAATGGTGAGTGCAGGCTTGTTTTTTTGCTTCTTGGAGGCCGGGTCTCCTTCCAAGAAGCTTGTAGTGCTGTCGTCATGCACAGCGGTACAGAGAACGAAAACACTTTCTCCTGCCTGACCCGTTTTACTGACCCAACGTGGTAGCGCTGGGCAATAAATAGAGGATTCAACAACGTTTTAAAATGAAAATGTCACTTAGCCAGTGTACATCTGTTCGTGGCATTAGTCGCTGCAGATTCACATGTTTCGCACAGTCCGCTGCCTGGTGTTGGGCTCGGAGTATTACAAGTTGTTTTTCTTCGAAGAAGTCTTTTTTGGTCACGGGACCGAAGGACTCCTCCCTCTTCGGCTCCATTGCGCATGGGCGTCGACTCCATCTTAGATTGTTTTCCCCGCAGAGGGTGAGGATGGAGTTGTTTGCTATAAATAGTGCCCATGCAATGGAGTGAATACGTATGTACATAAAAAGTTTATAATAATTATTTACAAATGTTTAAGATTTAAGATCTACTTCTAAACGGCTACAGGCTTCCCGGGGAGGCGGGAGGGCACATGTGAATCTGCAGCGACTAATGCCACGAACAGGTGTACACTGGGTAAGTGACATTTTCAGTTCGATGGCATATGTTGCTGCAGATACACATGTTTCGCATAGACTATAAAGCAGTTACCTCCCCTAAAAGCGGTGGTTTAGCCTGTAGAAGTTGAAGTAGTTTGGAATAATGTTCTTAGTACAGCTTGGCCCACTGTAGCTTGTTGTGCATTGAGTACGTCTACACAGTAGTGTTTAGTAAATGTATGAGGCGTAGACCAGGTTGCAGCCTTACATATTTCGCTCATAGGAATGTTTCCTAGAAAGGCCATTGTAGCACCTTTCTTTCTGGTTGAGTGTGCCTTTGGTGTAATAGGCAATTCTCTTTTGGCTTTAAGATAGCATGTTTGAATACATCTGACTATCCATCTAGCAATGCCTTGTTTAGAGATTGGATTTCCTATGTGTGGTTTTTGAAAAGCTATGAACAGCTGTTTTGTTTTCCTGATTAGCTTTGTTCTGTCAATGTAGTACATTAGTGCTCTTTTGATGTCTAATGTATGTAGTGCCCTTTCAGCCACGGAATCTGGTTGTGGGAAGAACACTGGCAATTCTACGGTTTGATTTAAATGGAATGGTGAGATTACTTTTGGTAGAAATTTTGGATTTGTTCTTAGAACTATTTTATTTTTGTGTATTTGAATAAATGGTTCTTGTATGGTAAATGCCTGTATTTCACTTACTCTTCTGAGGGATGTGATTGCAATGAGAAATGCGACTTTCCAGGTTAGATATTGCATTTCACAGGAATGCATGGGTTCGAAAGGTGGACCCATGAGTCTTGTTAAGACGATGTTAAGGTTCCATGAAGGAACTGGTGGTGTTCTTGGTGGTATAATTCTTTTTAGCCCTTCCATGAATGCTTTAATAACTGGTATTCTAAATAGAGACGATGAATGAGTAGTTTGTAGGTAAGCAGATATTGCTGCGAGGTGTATTTTTATAGATGAAAAAGCGAGATTCGCTTTTTGCAAATGTAGTAAGTATCCCACTATGTCCTTTGTAGAGGCATGCAATGGTTGGATTTGATTGGTATGGCAGTAGCAAACAAATCTTTTCCACTTAGATGCATAGCAGTGTCTAGTGGAAGCTTTTCTAGCTTGTTTTATGACCTCCATGCATTCTTGTGTGAGGTCTAAGTGTCCGAATTCTAGGATTTCAGGAGCCAAATTGCCAGATTCAATGATGCTGGGTTTGGATGCCTGATCTGTTGTTTGTGTTGTGTTAACAGATCTGGTCTGTTGGGTAGTTTGACATGCGGTACTAGTGAAAGGTCTAGTAAAGTTGTATACCAAGGTTGTCTTGCCCATGTGGGTGCTATCAGTATGAGTTTGAGTTGGTTTTGACTCAACTTGTTTACTAGATATGGAAGGAGAGGGAGAGGGGGAAAAGCGTATGCAAATATCCCTGACCAACTCATCCATAGAGCATTGCCTTGTGATTCGCGGTGTGGGTACCTGGATGCGAAGTTTTGGCATTTTGCGTTTTCTTTTGTTGCGAACAAATCTATCTGGGGTGTTCCCCAAATTTGAAAGTACTTGTTCAGAACTTGGGGGTGAATTTCCCATTCGTGGACTTGTTGGTGGTCTCGCGAAAGGTTGTCTGCTAGTTGGTTTTGGATCCCTGGAATAAATTGTGCTATTAGGCGAATGTTGTTGTGAATCGCCCACTGCCATATTTTTTGTGTTAGGAGGCACAATTGTGTTGAGTGTGTTCCTCCTTGTTTGTTTAAATAATACATTGTTGTCATGTTGTCTGTTTTGACAAGAATGTATTTGTGTGTTATTATGGGTTGAAAGGCTTTTAACGCTAGAAATACTGCTAACAGTTCTAGGTAATTGATATGAAATTTTGTTTGGTGTACATCCCATTGTCCTTGAATGCTGTGGTGATTGAGGTGTGCTCCCCACCCTGTCATGGAAGCATCTGTTGTTATAACGTATTGAGGCACTGGGTCCTGAAATGTCCGCCCTTTGTTTAAATTGTTGCTGTTCCACCATAGAAGCGAGAGGTATGTTTGGCGGTCTACCAACACCAGATCTTGAAGTTGACCCTGTGCCTGTGACCATTGTGATGCTAGGCACTGTTGTAAGGGTCGCATGTGTAGTCTTGCGTTTGGGACAATGGCTATGCATGATGACATCATGCCTAGAAGTTTTAGCACAAATTTTGCTTGTATCTTTTGGTTTGGAAACATAGCACTTATTACCTTGTGGAATGCTTGCACTCTTTGTGGACTTGGAGTGGCAATTCCCTTTGATGTGTTGATGGTTGGTCCTAGATATTGTTGTGTCCGACACGGTTCGAGGTGTGATTTTGTATAGTTGATGGATAAACCCAGTTTGTGAAGGGTTTGTATGACATATGTGGTGTCGTTTGTGCACTTTTTTACTGTGTTGGTCTTGATTAGCCAATCGTCCAGGTAAGGAAACACATGTATCTGTTGTCTCCTGATATGTGCTGCTACTACTGCTAGACATTTTGTGAACACTCTTGGTGCAGTTGTTATTCCGAATGGCAACACTTTGAATTGGTAATGTATTCCTTTGAATACGAACCTTAGGTACTTTCTGTGAGAAGGGTGTATCGGTATATGAAAGTACGCATCTTTTAGGTCTAATGTGGTCATGTAATCTTGCTGTTTGAGCAGTGGAATGATGTCTTGTAGTGTGACCATGTGAAAGTGGTCCGATATGATGTAGGTATTTAGTGTCCTGAGATCTAATATTGGTCTTAATGTTTTGTCTTTTTTTGGAATTAGAAAGTACAGGGAGTAAACTCCTGTGTTTTTTTGTTGTACTGGTACTAACTCTATTGCATCCTTTTGCAGTAGTGCTTGAACTTCTAGTCCTAAAAGTTCTAAATGTTGTGGTGACATTTTGCGTGTTTTTGGAGGGATGTTTGGTGGGAATTTGTGGAATTCTATGCAATAGCCATGTTGGATTATTGCTAATACCCAATTGTCTGTTGTAATCTGCTGCCAAGATTGGTAGAATTGGCTTAGTCTTCCCCCCACTGGTGTTGAGTGAAGGGGTTGTGTGACTTGAAAGTCACTGTTTAGGTGGAGGTGTTTTTGGAGTCTGGAATCTTCCCCTACTCCTTGGGAATTGACCCCCTCTATATCCCCTGAAACCTCCCCTTTGGAATGAACCCTGATATGGTGTGGTTCTTGTTTGTTGGCTGGTGGTGTCTGTGGGTTGGCCACGAAACCCCCCTCTAAATGGAGTTTTTCTAAAAGAGCCTCTGCTCTGCGGGGAGTAGAGTGCGCCCATGGCTTTGGCCGTGTCTGTGTCCTTTTTAAGTTTTTCAATGGCTGTGTCCACTTCAGGGCCAAAAAGTTGTTTCTCGTTGAAGGGCATATTAAGGACAGCCTGCTGGATTTCAGGTTTGAAGCCTGAAGTGCGGAGCCAAGCGTGTCTCCTTATGGTGACAGCAGTGTTGACTGTTCTCGCTGCAGTATCGGCTGCGTCCAGTGAAGAGCGGATTTGATTGTTTGAGATCGTTTGTCCCTCTTCAACTATTTGCTGCGCCCTTTTTTGGTATTCCTGGGGAAGATGGTCTACGAGAAGTTGCATCTCATCCCAGTGTGCGCGGTCATATCTGGCCAGCAGCGCTTGAGAATTTGCGATGCGCCACTGGTTGGCTGCCTGTGATGCTACTCTTTTTCCTGCCGCATCAAATTTTCTGCTTTCTTTGTCCGGAGGTGGGGCGTCGCCAGATGTATGGGAATTTGCTCTCTTGCGAGCTGCCCCTACTACTACGGAGTCAGGTGGTAACTGCGAAGTAATAAACACTGGGTCTGTGGGTGGTGGTTTGTATTTCTTATCCACCCTTGGGGTGATGGCTCTTGATTTTACGGGCTCTTCAAAAATTTGTTTTGCGTGCCGTAACATCCCTGGTAGCATTGGGAGACATTGATATTGGCTATGTGTAGCCGAGAGGGTGTTAAATAAAAAATCATCCTCTATAGGATCGGAATGCAGTTGGACATTGTGGAATTCTGCAGCCCTAGCCACCAGTTGCGAGTATGAGGTACTGTCCTCTGGCGGTGACGGCTTTGTGGGGTATGAATCGGGATCATTGTCCGGCACTGGGGTGTCATATAGGTCCCAAGCGTCTTGATCCTGATTATCTTGACTTATGGTAGTTTGCGCTGGTGAGTGCATTTGTGGCGGTGTTTGTGCCGGCGATGCCTGTTGTGGTGGAGAGGGCGGAGGCGTGACTTTTTTAACCACTTTGGCTTGTGGTTGTGCGTCATCCTTGAGAAGTCCAATCCTTCTTTTCCTCATTATTGGGGGAAGGGTTGATATCTTCCCTGTGTCTTGCTGGATGTACAGTCTCTTTTGTGTGTAGTCTGATTCTACACTTTGGAGCTCTTGTCCAAATCTGTGCATCTGGCCACTTATTCCTTGTTCCTCTGTGTAGGATGAAGGTGTGGAACTTTTCGGCGCCGAGAGAGAATCTTTTTTCGGCTTCGGCACCGACAGAATTTTTGTGGCTTTCGGCAGTGTGTCTCGGTGCCGATGTTTTTCGGTGCCGGCATCTTGTTTTTGCCTCTCGGAGCCGCTATCTCGGCTCCGAGGTTGCTCCATGGCGGTCCCTCGACCGGAGTCGGGTGTCTTCGCTATGGGCGTGCCCTTTTTCGGCACCTTCGACGGGTCGCCGGTTTTATGGGTCGAGCCATGGCCTGTTGGCAGTGGCGTCCCCTGGGCTTTTGTCTTCTCGATGGTTTTAATTTTCGACGTCTTACTCACTGTTTGTTGCTGTTGTTCGACGTCGGAGTCTCCGGATTCTGATTCCGGAACCGAGAATGTTTCCTCTTCGTCGTCGAAACGTTGTTTTGTTGGCGTGGACGCCATTTGTAGACGCCTGGCTCTTCGGTCCCGGAGTGTTTTTCTGGACCGGAAGGCTCGACAGGCCTCACAGGTATCCTCCTTGTGCTCGGGGGACAAGCACAAGTTACAGACCAAGTGCTGATCTGTATAAGGATACTTACTGTGACATTTTGGGCAGAAACGAAACGGGGTCCGTTCCATCGGCTTCGATGTCGCACGCGGTCGGGCCGACCAGGCCCCGATGGGGGAATCAAAGCTACCCCAAAGTCTTCCGATGATCGGTGTCGATGTACCTAACTATCCCGATACCGAACGGAACAATACCGACGCTTTCTTCCGAGATTCTGACTAACTTTCCGAACCGAAACACGGAGCGAAAAGGAATACGTCCGAACCCGACAGCGGAAAAAAACAATCTAAGATGGAGTCGACGCCCATGCGCAATGGAGCCGAAGAGGGAGGAGTCCTTCGGTCCCGTGACCAAAAAAGACTTCTTCGAAGAAAAACAACTTGTAATACTCCGAGCCCAACACCAGGCAGCGGACTGTGCGAAACATGTGTATCTGCAGCAACATATGCCATCGAACAAAAGATTTTGTATGGTGCTTTTGTAAAAATGGCGGGTTTTACACAAAAATCCCAATTTTGTGGTCTGTCTTCTATGAAAGGTATAACATTGTGCACAAATTAAGCAGCTCAAAAAGCGGCCCTATAAGTCTTGTGAGTACAACGCTTAGGTTCTAAGTGGGTTCTTGGTGGTGCTCTTTAAGAAACAACTCTTTAGTCCCTACATGAATGCTTTGATGACTAGAATTTACACAGAGGTGTGTGTTGCCTGTTTTGTGCGTAAAAAGCCACTGCTGCTAAAAATGGATGTGTAAGTCAGCCCTGCCTTCTGAATGTGCAACAAGTAAAGTCCAATGCCATTAAAGGCTGTTCCATTGCTTATGCAATAACGGACTCAACATTTCAAATTTGCTACCTAACATACACATGAAAGCTTACATGCCTCCAGCAGCATTAGCATACACTTCTCAGGAAGTCTGAGGTTCTCCCAACACTACTGCTTCAGGTGCCAACCTGAGGTTTGTAAGTCTTGGCTTCCTGTGATGTTGTGTTACAAGTTCCGCTCTGGTGGGCAACTTCTTCTGTGGCTGGACCAACATTTTTAGAAGCACTGGGAACCCGAGCTGTCTTGCCCACACTGATCCAATCAGGAGTCAAAGAGTGCAAAAAGAACATAAGCAACTATCCATGGCCAGCTCATCTATTGTGAATTTCCCACAAACTGTGAGTGTAGGTTATTTGAAGGCAAACGTTTGTGCAATTTTCGCCTGCAGTAGCAAACTGATCAGTTGTGGGGGTTTTGCAATATGTGTAATACCAAAGTATTGGGAATATATTGCACCTTGTTAATGCATCCTGCTGAGCAGGTGTGCAAAGTCATTGACCTCCTCGGCAGAAGGACTGCTAGAAGTTGCATCGGACTGCAAATGGCACGGTGACACTGTTGTTTTTTTTTAAAACACTAGTATTTTTGCGATAAACATCCACACATTCAATGTACAAGTACATAAACAAAGAGTAAAGTTACATCTTTCCCCCACTCAATTTGTAGCAAACGGCGTCTCCACATGAGGTCAATGTCTTTTCTCATCCCGGTTACTTGGGAACAGAATAACATTGGGATTCCGTTGTTGCCCCTTGTGCTTGCCCAATAGTGTTGACCCTGGGTTTTAAATGTAACACATGGCATACATTTTGTCAGTTGTCAGTAGGGCTTCCCCACCCCCCTCACTGATATGTGTAAACCACTGGACGAGACATCTGTGGTAACGGTCAGCTGTAGCCAAGTGTACAGAAAAAACCTCCCAAGTGACATATTTCTATTGACCTATTTGAAGCCGTGCTGAACCCGGGGCACCACCAACACTATATATTCCCAATGATTCTTTGCTTGTGACCTCTGCCTAGTCAGACACTTCTGCAGTGGGTACACATGCAGCCTGAATACAGTAATAGGACTATGCAGGGGGCCATCATCCCAAAGTCTCATTTTTGTTCTCACAGAAGACGTGTAATCTGAAAGAAAAAAAAAAAAAAGGGGGTGGGGGGAGGGGGAAGAGAACAGATGCTGCTGCCTTTTAAATGCCCAATCCGTGGCTCCCAGATAGTAGCGAAGCTGCGGTGGAGTAGGATGGGACTTTTTAACCCCTTCGCTGCCAGGCCTTTTCCCCCTCCTGTGCCAGGCCTTTTTTTGCCTATTTGGAATAGTTCTCGCTTAGGCCCTCATAACTTTGTCCACGTAAGCTATCCACGCCAAATTTGCGTCCTTTTTTTCCAACATCCTAGGTATTCTACAGCTACCCAGACTTTGTGGGTTCCCCTGAAGGAGACCAAGAAATTGGCCAAAATACAGTGCAAATTTCGTTTTTCTTTCAAATTGGAAAAAGGGCTGCAGAAGAAGGCTTGTGGTTTTTCCCCTGAAATTGGCATCAACAAAGGGTTTGCAGTGCTAAAATCACCAGCTTCCCAGCTTCCAGGAACAGGCAGACTTGAATCAGAAAACCCAATTTTTCAACACAGTTTTGGCATTTTACTGGGACATAACTCATTTTTACGTTTATTTGTGCTTTCAGCCTCGTTCCAGTCAGTGACAAAAATGGGTGAGAAACCAATGCTGAATCCCATAAACCTAAATATTTAATTCTGAATTCAGCAATGGGTAATTTGTGTAGATCCTACAAGGGTTTCCTACAGCAAATAACTGAAATAAAAAAATATTGAAATTGAGGTGGGAAAAAAAAGATTTTTCTCTACGTTTTACTCTAACTTTTTCCTGCAATGTGAGATTTTTGAAAGCAATATACTGTTACGTCTGCTGGACTCTTCTGGTTGCGGGGATATATAGGGCTTGTAGGTTCATCAAGAACCCTAGGTACCCAGAGTGAATAAATGAGCTGCACCCTGCAGTGGGTTTTCATTCTATACCAGGTATACAGTAATTCATTTGCTGAAATATAAAGAGAGGAAAATAGCTATCAAGAAAACCTTTGTATACTCAAAATGGGCACAAGATAAGGTGTTGAGGAACAGTGGTTATTTGCACATCTCTGAATTCCGGGGTGCCCATACTAGCATGTGAATTAAGGGCATTTCTCAAATATACGTCTTTTTTACACACACTCTTATATTTGGAAGGAAAAAATGTAGAGAAAGACAAGGGGCAATAACACTTGTTTTGCTATTCTATATTCCCCCAAGTCGCCTGATAAAAATGATACCTCACTTGTGTGGGTAGGCAGGACAGGAAATGCCCCAAAAGACAACATGAACACATCCCATTTTTTGACAGAAAACAGGTGTTTTTTGCACAGTGCCTACCTGTAGATTTTGGCCTCTAGCTCAGCCGGCACCTAGGGAAACCTACCAAACCTGTGCATTTTTTTTTTAAACTAGAGACCTAGGGGAATCCAAGATGGGGTGACTTGTGGGGCTCTGACCAGGTTCTGTTACCCAGAATCCTTTGCAAACCTCAATTTGGCTAAAAAAATAAAATAAAAAATAAAAACACACACATTTTCCTCACATTTCGGTGACAGAAAGTTCTGGAATCTGAGAGGACCCACAAATTTCCTTCCACCCAGCATTCCCCCAAGTATCCCGATAAAAATGGTACCTCACTTGTGTGAGTAGGCCTAGCGCCAACGAAAGGAAATGGCTCAAAACACAACGTGGACACATCAAATTATCAAATACAAAACTACCTGTTTTTGCAGGGGGGCGTCTGCGTTTTTGGTCCTGGGCTCAGCAGCCTTCTAGAGAAACCTACCACACCCAGACATTTCTGA
This sequence comes from Pleurodeles waltl, assembly GCF_031143425.1. Taxonomy (NCBI): domain Eukaryota; kingdom Metazoa; phylum Chordata; class Amphibia; order Caudata; family Salamandridae; genus Pleurodeles; species Pleurodeles waltl. Next base: position 172,884,090 of record NC_090450.1, on the reverse strand, counting down.
AAACTAGACACCCGAGGGAGTCCAGTGAGGTGTGACTTGCGTGGATCCCCCAATGTTTTCTTACCCAGAATCCTCAGCAAACCTCAAATATAGCTAAAAAAAAAAAAAAAAAAAAAAACATTTTTCCCACATTTCTGTGTGGGATCACCGCACTGGGACACATTTCATACCACCCAATGTTCCCCTCAGTCTCCCGGTAAAAATGATACCTCATTTGTGTAGGTGGGCCAAGTGCTTGTGAAAGGGAAGAGCCAAAAACATGTTGATATTGAGGGGGAACAAAGGGGGCCCAAAAGGGCAGTCTGCAAAAAAACATTTTTAGGCTGACAAGTGCAGCAGAATTTTTATCGGTATAGATGAGACAATGCTGGGTGGTAGGAATTTTGTGGATTTCTGCAGATTACGGAAGGTTCCATCACAAAAACGTGGGAAAAATCTGGGATTTCCAGCAAAGTTGGAGGTTTGCAGGGGATTGTGGGTACAAAAATGGTGAGGTTGCATGTGAAACACACCACTCTGGAATCACACAGATGTTTAGTTTTCAGATGTGTCTAGGTCTTGTGGATTTTTCTACATAGCAGCGTCCCAAAGTCCATAAAGTGCAGCCCTCACCATTCGAAGTGGGACGATTTTGAGAGTAAGCCAAGTTCTCATGGCCCAAATGTAAAACTAAAACCCAAAATAATCAAATGCCTTCTTGCTTGCTGTGGGATAAGATTTTTAGAGTGCGGGGGAGAGCTGACGGAATGGTTTCTTACCTGTAACTCCAGTTCTCTCGTAGGGGTATTTCCATGATAGTCATAAGCACTGAATAGTTCTGCACGCCTGTGGGGACCCCGGAGCACTGTCTGTAGTGTATTCTTAAGTGTAGATGTTTGCCTTTCTTGAAAAAAGGCCTGATAAGTCACTTAAGAATATCAATGTGCAGCCTAGGTGAAAAGCTACAAAGGCCAAATTGTTCATTCTTTAGGTTGGAAAGAAAGGAAGCTGTAGTACAGATATACCTTTAAAAACATATTTATTCTAGAAATGTAGTAAAAAACATTCTCCAACTTTATTTACACCTTCAAATGAGAATGAAACAATGCAGGGCAGTGTAGCCCATAGGCTGCCATTATAAAGGATGTAATGTAAATAGAGCTGTGCCTTCAAGAAAGGAAAGTCTTCCTGTATCCCATCATGCACAGCAAAAGGCAGTTGCCTCAGTTCTTTTTGTAGGCTTGTAATATGACATGAAGAAACCTGAACATCCTTTTAATTAACAACATCGTTATTATTATTGTAGATATCCTTATGTCAACTCCACCGGGGAGGAGGGAGGGTTGCTTATGACTATCATGGAAATACCCCTACGAGAGAACTGGAGTTACAGGTAAGAAACCATTACTTCTCTCGTAGGGGATTTCCAAGTATAGTCATAAGCAATGAATAGATTAGCAAGCCCATCCCAATAACCGCGGTGGAGTAGACAGAACAATACCAAAACAATAAATCACGCCAATAAATTCTTGAGAGAGGTCTGTCCAACCTGCGCATCTGTCCTAGCATCTGAATAAAGGCAGTAATGCTTAGTAAAGGTATGGACAGATTTCCAGGTAGCCGCTTTGCATATTTCTGCCAAAGGAATATTTCTCATCAAAGCAGCAGTCGCTGCCTTCCCCCTAGTGGAATGGGCTTTTGGCCTGCCATCGAGGGATTTATTTGCTAACTGATAACAGAATATGATACAAAAAACAATCCACCTGGATAAGGATTGTTTGGAAGTGGCTAAACCTGTTCTAACTGGGCCATAGTTAATAAACAATAAGCTGTGATTTGCGCAAGCATTTTGTTCTATCCAAGTAAAATTTTAAGACCCTTTTAACATCGAGATAATGTTGGGTTCTCTCAGCAGGAGTAGACGGATTTTGGAAGAAAGTCTGTAATGAGATGGTTTGGTTTACATGAAAGTCTGAAACGAATTTAGGTAGAAATTTTGGATGTGTCCTCATTACTACTTTTGAAGAATGAAAAACCGTATAAGGTTCTTGAGCGCAAAGGGCCTGGATCTCACTGACCCTGCGAGCTGAAGTGATTGCAACAAGAAAAGCAGTTTTCCATGTAAGATGTTGGAGTGATGCTTTGTGTATTGTGGAGGGGCGCTTTGCCTCCCTTAGAATCTCCATGCAGTCCTGAGGTAGATTCAGGTGACCATATTGTACCAACTCAGGAGCCATGCTGCCAAATTCAACGATGAGAGGTTGGGATGTGTCATCTGGCCTCGAAACTTTGTGAGAAGGTCGGGGCGACAAGGTAATCTGATGTGTGGTTTGAGTGACCGGTGAAGGAGGTCTGGAAACCATCACTGGCGTGGCCATTCTGGGGCGATGAGAAATCATCTTGATGTGAGAATTGGACAGCTTGAGGAGGACGGTCGGTATCCGGGGAAGCAGTGGAAAGGCGTAAAGAAATGCTCCTGACCAGTTTATCCACAGGGCATTCCCTAATGTTCCTGGATGGTAGTATCTGGAGGCGAAGCTTTGGCATTTTTTGTTTTCTGGGGTTGCGAATAGGTCTATAGAAGGGGTACACCACATGGAAAAAAATGGAGCGGACGACGTCGTCGTGGTGCAAAATCCACTTGTGGTTTTCGTCCATTGTTCAGCTGAGGGCATCCGCTTGGACATTCTGTATGCCCGGAAGGTGAGTTGCCACTAGCGATAGGTTCCTGGCTAGAAGCCAGTGCCAAATTGTTTGGGCCTCTGTCGACAGAGTCCTGGATCTGGTACCCCCTTGTTTGTTTAAATAATACATGGTGGCCATGTTGTCTGTGTGGAGAAGCAGAGTTTTCGCCTTCAGTGAGGGGAGGAAGGCCTTGAGTGCAAGATGGACTGCGCAAAGTTCTAAAGATTGATGTGATACAGTCGCTCTCTCTGTGGCCACGTGCCTTGTATTTGGAGGTGATCCATATGCGCTCCCCATCTGAGCAGCGATGCATCCGTGGCTATGGTTTGGGTTGGAGGCTGTTGTTGGAATGGAATCCCCTTCAGAAGATTGTTCGGAGAACACCACCACTTGAGAGATTGTATGGCATGGGGAGAAAGGAGGATGTTGTTCTCCCAATCATCCACTAGTTGATACCATTGATTCTCCAGACATTCCTGTAAGGGTCTCATATGGAGGCAAGCATTGGGAATGAGGTAAATGCAAGACGCCATCGAGCCCAGGAGAGAGGATATCGCTCTTGCAGTGGTCTGAGGCATTTTCTCGAGCTACTGGCATTTGGAGGATTGATAATAGTCGTTCCTCCTAAGGAAACACCTTTCCTTGAGTGGTGTCTATGATGGCGCCTAAGAAATGCAACCTCTGAACAGGTGTTGCTGTGGATTTGGAGAGGTTGACCTGAAGGCCCAGACTCTGGAGGAGCTGGTGAGTCCAGTTGAAATGCTGTTGAGCCTCTAGGTATGTGGATGCTTTTATGAGCCAATCGTCTAGATAGGGGTAGACGAATATTCGATGTTTCCTTAAATGGGCTGCCACCACTGCCATGCATTTGGAAAACGTTATCGGTGCTGATTTGAGGCCGAAAGGTAGCACCGTAAATTGGTAATGACTTTTTCCGACGAGGAACCTCAGAAACTTCCAATGCTTTTTGATCACAGGAATGTGAAAGTAAGCATCGCGGCGATCTATTGCACAGAGCCAGTCGCCTTGACAAAGTTGGGGATAGATTTGGTGTGAGGATAGCATCCTGAATTTCTCTCTGCAAATCCATTTGTTGGCTACCCTTAGATCTAGAATGGGACGAAACTCGTGTTTGTCCTTCTTTGGTACCAGAAAATACCTCGAATAGATTCCCTTTCTTTGCTGGTTGATAGGGACAGGTTCTATCGCTCTCTTTTGTAATAGGGTTGTTACTTCCACTTGGAGAGCGTCGAGGTGGTGATTCATTGGTTTGGGTGGAATACACGGCGGGGGGCTGATGAACCTGAGACAGTAGCCATTCCGCACAATATTCAACACCCAGGCGTCTGATGTGATGCGTTGCCACTCTTCCAGATGACTTGAGATACTTCCCCCTACCGGAGTGGGTAACGGAGGAGGGGGAAGCGAGGATTCAGGGCTTAGACGCTGGTGCCTGACGAGCTGTTTGGGTTTGTGGCGTAGTTTGCTTTCGTTGGGTCGAAAAGGTTCTCTGATGTTGTTGCTGGGATCTTGAAGGCATCCACTGTGGTGTTTGAAATCTTTGAGTAAAGAGTCTACGGTGGTAGGGACGGAATGTTTTCCGTTGCTCCCTTGGTCTCTCGATGCCCACCGCTTTTAGAGTGTCCAGTTCCGTTTTCATTCTCGACATTTCGTCGTCAGCATGAGAACCAAACAAAGTGGAACCTGAAAAGGGCAAATTTTGTATTCTCTGTTGCGCCTCTGGTTTAAGTGACGTAAGGCGTAGCCAGGCGTGTCTTCTCAAAGAAACTCCATGAGCATAATTATGTGTGGATAACACAGAGGAGTCTGCAGCCGTGCTTATCACTTGATTGGAGACCGTGGCACCTTCACTAACGATCTCCAAAAAATCCTCCTTTTTCTCCTTAGGAAGGTGTTCCGCAAATTGCAGCACAGAGTCCCAAAGGGCACGATCATACCTGCGTAACAGGGCAAGTAGCACTAGCTGCTTTCATAGTGATGGCTGAGGTAGAGCAAACTTTGCGGCCTGCGGCATCAATTTTTCTACTCTCCTTGTCCGGTGGCAAAGAAGAAGACGGAGACGTAGAATGTAACTTTTTAGCAGCCACGATTACCACCGACTCGGGCACTGGATCCGCCCTCAGAAACAAAGGGTCCTGTTCCGGAGGACGATATTTCTTTATAAGCCTGGAAGGAGCAGTTTTAGCTGTGGACGGTGTTAAAAATATGTCCATTGCCGGTTCAAGTAGTCCTGGGACCAGCGGTAGTAATGGTCTAGAAGAACAACGCTGGTGTAATGTCTCAAAAATGACAGAAGTTGTTGGAGCGGGTACTGCCAGAGGGATGTTCAACTTGGTAGCACTGCGAACTAGGACCTTCTGAAAGGTTTTCACATCGTCTATGGGAGAAACTCTCGGAGACGGGGAGTCAGATAAAGTCAGAGAGTAATCCCTTGTGGATGAGGAGGAATGTCTGTGGTGGGAACGAGGAGACCATCGAACTGATTCACGCCGATGATGATGATGTCAAGATGAAGAAGAGCGTCTTGAAGAATGTCGAGAATACCTTGTGGATTCTGCAGGAGTCACTGGCGCGGACTCTGAAGGAGGTACCGGCGGAGGAGCTATAGGTGCCAGAGGTGTCTGTGGTAGAGGGGACGGCTGAGGTGAAGGTGGTAAAAGAATGGGAGAGGCCGAGGATTCTGAGGTGGTATAGACCCTCCTTGGTCTCTTCGAGTGCCTTCTCGACGTCGACACACTTCGACGTCGAAGTACGACACCGACGAGTACCTCTTGGCGTTGACTCCTCTCGTCGTTGAGAGCTTGGATGGGATGGGATGATGGCGATCGTCTCCGACGAGTACTGTCCACCGACGTCGATCGTCCCGGTCGCGTCCACCTGGACCGGGAACTTCTCAATGGCGAGTGTCTACACTGTCTCGACGGCGATACGGCTGTGAATGTCGAGCGATGTCTCTTCCTTGAATGTGAGCTGGTCCTCGACGGCGAGCATGTTGGCGCCATTCCTGGTCTCGACGTCGGAGACCTATGACGCTTGTGAGCAGGTCTGGCAGCTGCTCCAGAGGACACAGTGAGAGCCCTGGTAGAAGACGGACCTTCTCCTCGCTCTGTGGCAGATTGCCCTCTTCGTCTCCTGTCCTCTTTTGCCTGAAGGCGGATTTTCTCCCCGTCACGAAGAGTTCTTCTGCAGACAGTTTTGCAAATGTCACAGGCATCAGGTTTGTGACTTGACGGTAGGCAAATACAGACTTGATGTGGATCTGTTTTGGCCTTTTTCCTGCCACAGCTAGGGCACTTATCAAAAAGAGAAGGCATTCTGGAGACCGAAAAACCTCAAATTTCTGTCAGAATTTAACAGGAAAAGCTAGAAAATGTTCACTCTAGATGAAAAACGTCGAGTGAAATTGAAATCGAAAGGATTGTAGTTGAATTTTTGTCAAAAAAAAGCTATGGAAGGTAGAGCTCAATGCTTCAGGGTCCTGTCAGAAGGAGCCGGAAAAAAGAACTGAGGCAACTGCCTTTTGCTGTGCATGATGGGATACAGGAAGACTTTCCTTTCTTAAAGGCACAGCTCTATTTACATCCTGTATAATGGCAGCCTATGGGCTACACTGCCCTGCATTGTTTCATTCTCATTTGAAGGTGTAAATAAAGTTGGAGAATATGCGGAACTATTCAGTGCTTATGACTATACATGGAAATCCCCTACGAGAGAAAGACTGTTACCCACTTCAGTTGAGGTGGGGGCATAACCAGGCCCATACTGGTTGGTAGCCACCACCTATATATAGATACATAGATATAGATAGATATATATATATATTTTAATTCCCTGGCATCTAGTAGACTTTCTGTCCCCCCCGGTGTGTGGATTAGGGGTAATTGCCCCATCTGCCCACTAGTGGGCAGAACAACTTTGGCCCCATTTATTTGGGGTAGGGTATGGCCATCCCCCACCCTCTTATTTTTGGAGAAAAAAAAAAACTTCCCTGGCCTCTGCTGGGCTTTCTGACCCCCCGCCCCCCCCCCCATTGGGGCAGATGGCCCTTCCAAAAAAAAGGCCTATCTGCCCCCAATGGAGGGCAGATATGGCCAACAGTAATGTGCTCCCATGGGGCTGCCTCCCTAAAGAAAACACACGCATACACACACACTAATCCCTGGTGCCTAAGTGGTTTCTGCCCCCATGGGTGCAGATTGGCCTAACAAAAATTGGCCGATCTGCCCCCAAGGGGGGCAGAAATGGTCTAAATTAATTTTGCCATCCAGGGGAGCGACCCTTGCCTAATGGGTCGCTCTCCATCTCTAAAAACAAAAAAAACTAATAATTTTCAGCCCTGGCGCCTAGAAAATAAATCTCCCCTCCCTCCCCCCCCCGGGAGCAACCCTTGCCTAAGGGGTCACTCCCCTTGCGTGACATTGGCGCCAAAAAAAACAAAAAATATATATATCCCTGGTGCCTAGTTGTTTCTGCCCCCCTTGTGGGCAGATTGAACTAAAATCGGCCGATCTGACCCCCAGGGGAGCAGAAATGATCTAAACACAATTTGCCCCCCAGGGGAGCGACCCTTGCCTAATGGGTCTCTCCCCATCTCGAAATCTCTAAAAAAAAAAAAAAAAAAAAAAAAAAAACACAAAAAACACAAAAAAAATTAGCCCTGGCGTCTACAGGTTTCTCCCTTGCTTACAGGGTCGCTCCCCTTGCGTGACATTGGCACAAAAAAACAAAAAAAAACAACAAAAAAAAGGATCCCGGAGCCTAGTGGTTTCTGCCCCCTTTTTACCCTCAAATCGGCTGGTCGGCCCCAAAGACGGCAGAAATGGCCTAAATACGTTTTGCCCCTCCAGGGGAGCGACGACCCTTGCCTAAGGGATTCCCCTTCCATCCACGACCGGGGTGTGTGGGTGGGGGGCCCATGGGGTAAGCGCTAGTGCTTCCCCCAGTTCCTTGGACGAGATCACCTTGTCCAAGGCACTGTAGCGGTTAATGTTAACTATGTATCATAACTTGTGATGGAGTAACGGAGTGAGCTAAGAATTTACGATAGCCAATTATCCAGCTATGGAAACATATGAATGGCACTCCATCGAAGATATAGTCGACTCACCAATAGACATTTTGTCAACAACGTTAAACTTGCTAAGTCCTCCAAAAAGGGAAAACCTGAAATTGGTAATGTTGTTCACACGTCAGAGGTAGTGGTGATGTGCCTGATGAATGAAGATGTAGAAGTAGCATGCCTCAGATCAAAGGTCAACATGGTCTCCTATGCAGAGCAAAAGTTTTTGCTCCTGCATAGTCATCACAATGAAAAGCTTCAACAGGACGTTTTCCTTAAGTGTCCCAAAGTAAGCATAAGCAGGCATGTCCGCCCACATCTGGCGATCATACCTTCCTAGTATGGCCAAGGAGTTAGCCGCTTAAACCTGTGATCGCGGCCACCAAGGAAAATCTCTTACCAATATTGTTCAATCTCCTCCAGTCCTTGTCTGGAGGCGCTGCAATAGGTGCCGAAGGGTTTTTAGATCGACGCTGCGCCGCCTGAGATATTACCGAATCCGGCTTTGGTTGTGATGCTAAGCAGGTTGGAGTGTTATCACGGGCTTTGTACTTCTTTTCCAGCCTTGGCATTTGGGAAGGCACTGTTGCTGGATTTTTCATTGCCTTCAAGCCCTCCTGCCATAGGAAATCCACTATCGAGATCACTCTTACTGATCTCCTTGACGGCTCTTTGAAGTCATATAAGAAACAATCTGTTTCCTGAGAAATAATAGGAGAGTCGGATCTCTTGGCCGCCCTTTCCATTAAATTGTAAAAAACCCTGAGGGGGTGAATCAACCAGTCCTGCAGGCGGCGGTGACAGTGTGGGAATAAGGTAGTCATCCCACTCCCTAGGACCTGCCTCCATTATCTTCCCTCTGGTCATCCGTCGAGATATGGTCATCCTGTGGTTGGGGAACCAATGGGACGCTTCTGTGCGGTGTTCCCGGGAGACTGGTCATAGGGGTTTGCATAGGTGTCTGCTGGCTCTAAGGCCTGGATGGAGTTACAGGTGTCGACGGTGGAAAACGGCTATAGTAGTCCTTTAGCATACCCTGGAGATCCATGACCAATGACCTAGGCATGGGGAAAGAAGATTCATGTTCCACCGTTGGGTTTGAAGAGTCACCTTGGAATGTAGTTGAGGAATAGTAGGGCTGCTCCTGCTCTTCATCCAAGTCCTGGCATTTTACATGCAGCTGAGATGGAATACTGGCTGCACCAAACATTCCGTCATCCTGGGAATAAATGTCCTCATCATCATCCAGGAGATGCTGCGGGGGTATGGCAAGACCTTGCTTGGAGAAGTATGCCCTGGAAGAATTGGCGATGTTTTTTCTCCTGTGATGATAAACGACAGAGGGAGGAACCTTGCTGAATCGTGCTGTATTCCCAAATCCCCAGAGGATGGCCTCATGGCAGACAATTGTGCCGACGAAATTTCCATCATTGTCGTTGACAGTTCAGTTTTCGTCGTCGACGGTTCTCTCGAGGACTCTTCTGTCGCCGAGGGGCCTCTCGTCGACTGTTTTCTCGCCGACGGCACAGTTGTGCTCGTCGAAGGCACCTTCTTGATCCTCATCGACGGGTGCTTCGTCGACGGTAGTGTTGTCGGCGACGGATGGACTAGCGATGCTTCCGCCGTCGACGTCTTCATCGACGATGCCTTCTTAAAGATTTTTGCGGTGATAATCGTCGGTGAAAGCGGCGATGATGTTACTGTAATCGGAGACACCGCTGTAGTAAACGTCATTGTCGTGACCGTCGACACCGTCATCAACAGGGTCGTCATCGACGTGCGTTTCTTGGCAGCATCTGAGGAAGGTATTATCAGATCCTTTGCCGGTGACAGGGACAGGGAGGCACTTCTTGGGAGTGCCTTTCTTCCCCCACAGGCGTCGTAGGCTCTGAGCGATCCTTTTTGAAGAGTTTTGCCTGGGTCTCTGATCCGGAGGTAGCAGGCTCTTGGCGCCCCTGCTTCTCCACAGATGTATATTTTGACTTTTTAGCCACCTTCTTCGGTGGCTCCTCAGGTAGTCTTCCTTTCTCCCCAGGTCTTTTGAGGGAGCGAGAAGTAGGAGATGATGTTTCGCTCTCATCTGAAGATGGGTTTTCCATGGCCTTCTGTCTCTGCAGCCACAACAGAAGCCTACCCTCACGGTCTGAGGGTTTTCTGACTAAAGGTGCGACAGATTTTACAGTCTCTTACCTTGTGGTCAGGATGCAGGCAGTAGATACACTTCTTGTGGGGGTCATCAAAATGAAGTCTCTTCTTCCCACAACTGCCACAATCCCTAAACAGACCCTTCTTAGTCTGCTGAGACATATTGAAAATGCAAAGGTGAAATTTTCTGAGAGAAAAAATCCTGTCAAAGATAAACTGAGCAGAGCTCAGGGAGACTCCCTTCACACGACGTGTGGTAGAAAATTTGAGGGAAAGAGCCTCTCTTGGGAGTGTTCTAGAGGGTGTGGACGCCTGATTGGCGGTGGCTCAACTTTAGGTCTTTTTTTTTTTTTTTTTTTAATAAAAGGACATGGATGAGCTATAAAAGAACCTAGGTGGGCCACTGGGACCTAGTGTGTAAAGTTTACTGCTATGTGTATTTGAAGTTACAGTGAGGCTCCCACCTCGACGAAGGGGATGATTCAAGCATGTGAATCTATGAGAGGTCCACTACTGAAGAAACCAAGCCTTTAAAACAAAACTTCAGAGCTGTAAAACAAAAGTTCTAGCCATAAGAAAGCTTAAAAGAAATTGAATGGTGGGAGGGGTTATTTAGGAGTCCCAACTAACATACTGTGGTAACCCAGTGATGATGTAGGCAGAAAGACCAGTGGTCAATGTTAAAGGTCGGTCCCACTGTCCTATGCCACCACAGTTCTGAGCAAAAAAGTTTTGTAAAAGTAATGCCCTGCAAAGCATTAGAGGGCAAGTCTGTGTCATGAATACTTTATTATGTTGATATGCCTGAAATCCTTATAACAGCCCTAGAGGACATCACAATAAAAATATCATTTGTAAGAAACATGGTCCTGTAACTATATAGTTAGCCCCTAGAGGGCATAATCATACAAAAAGAAAATAGCCTTAAATAATGCACAGTAAGCCCTATATTTAGCCCCCACAGGGCATGGTGCATTACATATTTGCAATGGTAGCAGGCCTATAGCTATGATATTACAAATGAGGCCCTTACACAAGCTATTCCCAGCTGTAAAACAAAAGTTTCAGTCATGAGAATGCTTAAAGACATTGAATGGGAGGAAGGGGTTATTATTCTGGGGGCCCCACTAACTTAGTGTGGGGATCCATAGATGGTCTGGAGAGAAGGACTGCGTTGTGTTGAACATTTTGGTGGTGGTACAACTATCCTAGGACCAACACACTGAGTTATGGGCAAAAATGTTTTGTAAAAGTTATGTCCTGCAAAGCATTAAGGGGCAAGATTCCCAAGTGCATTGAATATTGTAGTATTGGCTCTCCCGCTGTGCTGAGAGAGCCGCTTTTGCTTTGAGGATTTCTGTTTTATGTAAAGCATTCAACAAATTCAGATGATTTAGGGAGAGCACCACAAGAAATGACTTCGGAAAGGGAACTGCGAACAATGTGACCAGCGCTTCAATATTGCTGATTGAGTTTACACTGTTGTGCCTGTTTGCGCTGTGAGCACCACGTCCGCCATGCAGCACGAAGGGGAGAGGGAAAAAAAAAAAATTGTTTGCCCACGCTGAATTATACTGCCAATCGTACAATTATCCATGTAACGGGGGCAGTCTGGAAGGCGTGACAAAAACAGCCTCAAGGTGGGACAAACGTAGAGTGTTTACCAATTACATCAAGTGATTTTTGAAAGGCAAGCCCACGAACGAATGAAAGTGATGGGCATGGTTAAAAGCTCACAATTCTTACAACAGGACAAAGCTCGTGCGCTTGACCTAAACAGAGGTAAATGAGAGGAAAAAAACACTGAAAACGAGGCAGAAAGCATTCAGAAAAATAACAGGAGGTAATGGAGGGAGGACGCAGTGAAAACGAGGCAGAAAGCAGGAGGAAGCAATAAAAACAAATGGAGGGAAAGGAGGAGACCGTAGTGAGAATGAGGTAGCAAACAGGAGCGAGCGCTGCAGCAGCCAAGAAAAGCTGGCCTGGGTCCATTTTAACCTTTTTAGTGCGACTATCAGCGCGTTCTACTTTATAGTGCAGTCATTAGTAAAGTGTTAGCCGTACAAGAAAAGGCTTCTGGTTAGAACACCACTAGCATTTTCTTTTAAAAATCTTGAAGCAGTGACAAGGCAGAAACCTGCTGATGTCACCAAAAAACATTAAAGTAGGCCATGCTTTCAGTTTTGATCAGTGTCAGTGGGTAGAACTTCGCCCCTCATCAATCTCTGAAGGAGGACCCTTTTCAGTGCTCTACCCTCTAGGGGACCTCTGCTTGGGGAATCACCCTCGGAGACCCACCCCACTAGACACCAGGAAGTAGTTCTTTTGGGGTTTGAGGGGAGAATGTTGCACCCCATCCTCCCAAAAGTCAATACAGTTCATTTGCTGTCCAACATCAGGGTTTAGATATCCCTCAACACAACAGGTTTCTAGGTCGAGAAAAATAAAATTGGTGGGGGCATATAGTCTTTCTGCCTCGCCTTTGGGGTGTAGATAAGAGGTCTGCCCAAATCTGCACCCCCCTGCAACCTGGGGGGAGATGAATTGTAAGAGAGGAGGAATAGAACACATCCTGGACACCAAGGAGTGTTTTTTTTGTTGTGGGGTAGAGGGAAGCTGCCCCTTTGGGCAAGCGCCAGTGCTCCCTCTCCTCCATGCACAGCAATACAGTCTTACACCCAGACACCCACCCCACCCCTCGTGATCAGATAGAAAGCCTACTATACACCATGGATTTTCTTAGATGCCACAAAAAGGACACTGTCCCATTCTGGAGTGGGATATGGCCCAATGCCAAACAGAAGGTTTATCACAAATCAGCCCTTGGGGCGCCAAAAGCCCATGAGACACCAGGGATTTAGATTTCTTTAGAAATACCAATGGGAGGGGGACAGATTGACCAGGCATTAGGCCTATCCCTCCCACTCCTAGTGCTCCTATATACTTTATGGCTGCAACCTACAACATACCTACTTCTATGGTAAGCAAGAGGGTATTTCGATTGTTGTGGATCTAGTTTTGAACATAGGTCTGCAAAGTTGCAGCAACTTTCAATTTCTGGTCATTTGCATGCTGAGTGGCTGCACTATTTTGGGTCATCCAGCAACCAGTAAATCCTACTAAGCCCAGGCATTTCTAAAAAGAAGACAAACAGGAGAGTCTCCCAAGTAAAAAAAAAAAAAAAAAAAAAAAAAAAAAAGCTACCCCACATGAGTGGCTGGATCTACCTTATACATCATAAAGGGCCCCAAAATGCAGTGTGGTGACATCAACATTTCCTGTTCAAATAATTACCTGTTTTGCTGTTAGGGTCGATGTGATACTTGGGAATGGGCTCAGCCTCTACAAAGGACAACTAACCAAATGCATATATTTTTCAGAACTAGACACTTGGCGAGTCCAGGGTGGTCTAACTTGTGTTGATCCCATGACATTCTGTTATACAGAATATACTGCAAACTTCAAATTTTACCTAAAATCAAGGATTTTCCTCACAATTCAGTGAGGGAAAGTTCCAGAATCTGCAAGGTTCCACAGAATTCCTGCCATCCAACATTCCCATACTTCTCCCAATAAAAACACTGCCTCATTTCTGTTGCTGGGCTTAGTGCCCGCAACACAAAAGACCCCAAAACATAACAGGGAGATATTAACAATTCCTGTGAAAAGCATTAACTGCTTTAGTAACAAGGCTAGCGGCGATATTCAGGCCTAGTCTCGATATTGCTCAATTTCAAAACTTCATCTTGAATGCGAAAAACATTTTTTTATTAAAAAGGGAAAGATTAGGATGTGCTGCCACAAATATCAGTGGCTGAAGTTTCTGCATGCAGACCCATTACACAGTGTCAACTTCGAAGGCATATGCATGTCAAGGCTCTTTTTAAATTTGAAAACCTCTAGTAATGTGCCTCTTTACAGGGAGGTAATCTAGACATCAAAGTCGTCCCTAGGTCATTTTTTACGATGTCCTCGTTTTGTATTGTACTCTCCCTGCCCAAATGCTTCTTCAAAATTACTGGTTTTAAGTGAAAAGACCGAGAGTTACTTTTTTTTTTTTATCTTTTATTGAAGGACCCTTGAAAGGTCAGAAGCCTTAAAGTTACAGCTTAGTAGTTAATCACATTTACACAGTAGGACTTGTGCGCCTCCGGTGTATCTTTCATAAAGGTAACATGGCATTGACGGCATGAGGCCCTACATTTGAATCTTTTAATAAGAGACTGAAGACGTCAGTATGTGCAACACTCAAATAAGCTTTCATGAGACTTATGAATTGGTTACTGAATACTTAAAACTCGGTCTGCAATAGCCCGTTTGGAGTGGCAGCGTGGGGCACAGTAAATAGCTAGTTAACACTCACCATTAGATTAGTTGAAATCCACTAAGTCTGTCCAAGTGCGAGCCCAGGGTCACTGGTGACATTCAACAATGAGGACCCTGCGTTCTTACATACTGTCTGCACACAATCTCTTTCCAGAAAAACTCCACTGTCCCACAAGTCTGCCGTATGGGGATAATACCTTCTCTAGTCTCTTAGCCTCTCTATTCGTGTGTAAAATAAGCCAATATTTAAGACACACTGTCTTCTCTGGTGACAAATACAACAAGCGGGGTACTTGGTCACATATTTTGTTAGCCAGACTTACTGAACTTAGTACTTTTCTAAAATCGTTTATATGTGATCACAGATTTTTTTTAAATAAAACTGATTTGGTCTAGGTGCTTCGATGAAAAAGCCAAGTTGCTCCACTTAAGACTAATGTTTTCGAAAATATTTTGACTTTGTACTTAGCATCACTGTGAGGCTGTTCGCAGCTATTGCGTTTGTGGCCGTGGCCAAGTTATGTGATCAAAGTTAAGAGTATATTTAGCCATTTTGGATCTATCTTAACTGTATCAAGAAAGGACTGCTGAAGTACTGGGAGGCTAGGAGCCAATACCACAGGAAAGCTTTTTAAAGGGAAGGTGGGAAGCTATTTGGAACCGAAGTCTTATTTGTCAAGAGGTTCTTAGTGTTCTAGCATGCTTCTCAAAGTGATATAAGCATCTCTATCATCATCTGCTCGATTCAGAAATGTGACCTGTTCCGAACAAGCCACCTGAACTAAGGAAGAGAATCTGAAGAAATTAACTCTTCACAGTGAGATATGAAAGTGGAGATCTTGTTTTGATTGGATAGTGCTGCTAGATTAAGGTACTCCCCTGATGTAATTCTTAGTTTAGGTCTTAAGTTCCTTGGCTGGAGTCTGCTCCATCATAGGTCATTGTTTAGTGTAGAGGAGGCTTAGTTCTACTTTTTGGTGTCCAAATACGACATCTCTCTTCTGAGGTGTAGACAAAGTAAGTTAGGCCTTTGCAAGAAATGTAATATCTGCTAAAGCTTATGTAAGAACTTAATATAAAATGTGAATCTAGACAAGGAGCATGTAGAGCAGAATGTTAGTAGAAGTAGAAGGTTAGTATAAGTGCGCGCAGCTCTGTGTATTCCTTCCAGGTACTGGCTCATCCTACTATACTGGAAATGAAGGCTATTATTCTGTAATTCAGCCACAACTTGCTTCTTGATGATGGTGCAACTACTGTGGGCGTTCCCTAGATTTCAGTCAAAGCAAATCTTTGTAAAGCAGGTGTGTCTCCTCTAACAGGGATGCATCTGCACCATCATAAACTTTAAAGTGGTATGGAAGCCCTGTGTTTTGAGCATAACAAACTTAAACACCATTTATCTGGTGGCAGTGTGTTATAACGCAGATTAAATAAGGATTTTGATTATGTAAATGCATTGTGGGATTCCCATGTGAACTTTCCATATTCAAACTTATTGTATTGTTTGAAAGTACATGTTCAGATGGCAAATGCAGTAGTACACTTCCTGGTACTTCTCGGAGTGTCAAAACCTCAAGGTTTTATGTTTTTATCCCCCTCCCTCCACAAACAAGGCACGCCCAATCGTGGAGGTTTCAGTCATGAAAAGTCACTGACATGAGTCATTGACCCCAAGGTCAATCTGCCTTTGCCCATTTGATTAATGTTTATCTCGGATTCTATTGCACGTCACTTTTTTGTTTTTCTTTTTAACTTTTATCTTGATTTCTCTGAACGGTTCTTGACCGTCGCAGGCACAAGGCCCACGACAGAAGTAAGGTACTATTTTAATTGGGAAACTTGAAGAAATGCTGAGTGGTAGGAAATGTGGGTCTCCCTGCAAATTCCAGCACATTTAGTCAGAGAAACGTGACAAGAATGTGTGTTTTAAAATCCCCCCATCCACCACCACAAAAGACACACACACACACACACACACTGAGAGACACTTAAATTCAAGTAATGCCATCCTAGAGTCCCTTGCTTGTCTATTTTTCTGAAATGTACCAGTTTGATAGGTTTACCTGGGTGACGGCTATGCTAGAAGCCAAATTCCATGGCCACCAATATTGCAGAAAAGGGCTGGTTTTTCATGAGTCCGCTTTGCTTCCAGGTACACAGTACTTTTGAAACAAAGCACATATTTGTGACTCTTTACGGTCTGACAACACTTAGCCTTAGTTCCACTTACTAGCTAGGGAAGCAGCCATGACACAATATCGTATCTACAATAAAGGCTATCAGAGTCCACTTGTCGAGGGTACCGCACTAGCATACTGGCTAATACTATGCTAAAAGCTGCTGGAGTCAACCTCACTGAGCACCGCAAATACCCATGTGTGCCATTTCGACAATTTTCCACCTTTCATATCCGCATAAAATGGTTGCGGCTGCATGGCCATGACACCACCTGTGAATCATCAGCTGGGGGGGGGGGTCCTCATACACTGACTAAAGACGTCACGGGTACCCTGCGGAGACCGAGGACTAGAAATGGTTAGTCTCGCTTACGTATGCCACAGTTATGCGGACTATGCCCAGAACAGAAATCCTACACACAGCATGGGCTAGTTAGGACCACGATATTGGGTTTGACGTAGGAGAGGACAGATTGCCATAGGTTGTATGCAAACGCAAAGAGTGTCTGCCAACCATAGACTCCGATTAAGTGCATGTACAGGATATATCATACACAGTTTAGTCTGAACAGGTGGGGACTTGTGACTGATGCAAG
This sequence comes from Pleurodeles waltl, assembly GCF_031143425.1. NCBI lineage: Eukaryota > Metazoa > Chordata > Amphibia > Caudata > Salamandridae > Pleurodeles > Pleurodeles waltl. Next base: position 172,867,099 of record NC_090450.1, on the reverse strand, counting down.
ATTCCGGAAAAAGAGAGACACCAATGCGTTTTTTCCCCACCGTGTGTGGAAATGCCCAACAGTGAGTGCATAGATATTTGGCTGCTTTTCGAAAAAAAACTAGTAATTTGATTGAAGCCCAGTTGGCATTGCTAGGCTATCTACTGGACATTCGTAAAAAAAACACACAGGAGATTCACAGCATTAGCACTATTGGCAAAATGGAGGGCGATGTGTTGGGGTAGATCACCCTAGTGGTGAGGACTAGGTGCAGGATTTTGTTTGGTGTGATAGTCACGGGCTTATGGGTTGTTTCTGCCATACTAATCCCGACCTAAAGACATCTGGCCGCCCTGAGGAGATGCATGCTGACATGAGAGGGTAGCTCGAACACTGCTAGCAACTGCGGACAGTTGAACCCGAGATGTTCAACGAAAAAAAGGTCTACATGGCGTCCTCATTGAAGGGAATGCTATAACAAGTATGCAGATGAGCTCCAAATCATTAACCTTTTTGACCACTCTGGATGCTTTCACTTATGCCACGACGTTGTTTTATTTCAGGTCTTAAAAGCATAAATAAAAAATAAAAAAAATTAAAAAAAGACATACGATTGTCTTCTTTTGTTCGTATTCTGGGTGCTCTTGCACAAGAGATGCCTTCGCTTCAGCGTGGGGCATCACCGTTTCAAACTGCAGAAAATAACCTCCTGTTTAATGGAAAGAAAATTAGCTTGTCTTTACCATGGTCCATCTCCTGCCTCTTTGATCTTCATCCCTTGATCTAAACCGGTCCCAGGAATGATGAAAAATAAAAGACTCAATTTAAACTTTCAGTGACTCAATCCTAAAGTTAGGCTAACCTAAAAATCTGACGAACGTACTATGGTTTATGTACACTTCTCTTGTTATGTATTTATTTATTATAACTCTGAAACCTAAGGCACCCCACCACTTCCCTGTTCACCTTTTTTGGGATACGAATATAATCTTATAAATTGCATATTCCAATCCCCTTCTCCATTTCGAACTTTTGGAAGGTTTTCCTGGTAACTCTCACAGATGTGATGTGCAGTGGAGGCAGCCTGAAGGCATTCTTCTCAAAAGAATACTATACTTTTTGAAATATATAATTTGAGGATTCATGGGCAAGGACAGGGTCACAAGCCCGTTTGGGCGTAATAGAAACAACCAGAATTCAGCATCAGCGCCTGTGTCAACTTCTGGAAACCAGTCCAACCGCACAAAAAAAAAAATAACTCAGTCAGAAAAATCTGTCTGGGCTTTTGAGGCTCTGCCACTTTTGTATTTTTCACTTGCCAAAGCCCTAGAGTGTATTTTATTTCAAGGTGGATTAAGCAGGATAGTAAGGCCAGAAAAATTTTCTGCTGCAATAGCATCCAGATTAGCCTGCACATGAACGACTACCCTACATCTAGGTGGACCCGACAGGGTATATGGTGACTTCATTTTCAGCCTCCGAGAGCTAGGTGTCTCTGACTGGGGCGTCCCAGGCCAATTCACATCATTTTTAAACTGCTCTCTCTCTGAGAAACTTAAAAAATGTTGGTGTTCCTAATTTTCAACACTCGAGCCTCGTCCATTGGCTGCTCCCCCCCAACCCCCCCACCCCCCACATAAAGCGCTCCTATCTCCAGTCCTTAACGCTAGAACTACCATAAAATCTCAATGCAGGTTCATCAGGTAACATAAAAAGCAATAAAATAAACTGTTAGTCACCTTCAGTATATCAAATAAATCTAAAGCAAAAAGACTGCTTGGTCTATCCACCACATTTCCTGAACAGACACACAATATTCATAGACAATCTTTTGTCAACTATGGCACTGCTTCCACGAGCCTACGTATTATGAATCTTGAGATACTGTCTTCCATCATGAAATGCCAAAGGGGCTCTGTGCTTCGAAGCGTAATCGTACAAAGTAGCACATAGAGAGCCCACTGTTAATTTCTTGAGAGAATTGTCTTTGCATGAGGTTTAAAAGGTGATTACTTGCTATTCTCTCCATAGAGTTACAAAACAATAGTGTTACAATGTAACATGCCACGGCAGAAACTGCAAAAGTACTTTAACTATTCAGGGTAAGTATTAACCATATAAATGCAATTACAGTTACAGTGTATCCTCAGAAACTAAGCACGCTGTGAGAAAACAGGGCTGATTGCAGAGGCCCACTAACTTTTTGCCCCCATTTTCCACTTTTTGCTGGTGTTTTCCTGACTCTGATGGTGCCCTGGGTACTGCTAACCAGTCCCAGGGCCTGTGCTCTGTATAAAATCAGTATGTAAATTAGGCTAATTATAATTGGCTAAGTCAACCTACCTACAAGTCCCTAGTATATGGTAGGGCATGTAGATTTAGGGACCACAGCAGACGTGCCCAGCATCATTTTAAAGGCAGGCATGCCTTGCTGGCTGCTTTTAAATTAAAGTTATATGCAAATTCGACTTTGGAATTAAAAGTAGTTCCAAAGTCTTAAACTACCTTATTTTTATATGTAAGTCACCCCTAAGGTGTGCCCTATGTGCCCCTGGCTGGGTGCCATGTAACTATAAGCAGGGACCTTATAAAAATAGTTTTATAAGCCCTGGTGAGGTAAAAACAGCCAAATTCGTATTTTCCTCATTGTAGTTAATGGCCTCCATAGGCTATAACGGGGGACTTTATTTTAATTTCCAAAGTCCCCTTAAGTAATGGATACCAAGGGTTTGCTATCAAATTAATTGTTATAATTAATCCCACAACTTCCAGTTGTTGGATTTAATATAACTTGTTCAGGTAAAGAGTTTTAAACTTTACCTGAAAAGTTGCCAATTTCAGCCCTGCATTGCTTTTGCTGCTGTGCTCTGATTGGCCAGCCTCTGTCAGCCTGGCCAGGCTGCCTTGAGGTGCGAAGTGGCCTGGCTTCACACAAAGATGTGCCTGTGGGAGGGAATCTCCCCTCAGCAGATGGTGAGGCAGGAAGGGAGAGGGTTGCCAAACTGGTCTTCAAAGGCCGAGAAGGACATTTGGAGCAACCCAGCAACACCCCCACATCCTGCCACCCCAGACAACTAGGTGCTCCCTTGATTAGATTAGGCGAGGGGAGGATACGGGTATGTTTATGATTTTCAGCCACACCAGTGGGTGGGCTCAACCAGATGTAACCTCCAAAAATCATTTTCAGCCATGATGGATTTTTGAAGAATGTTGCCTCCTGGGATTGATTTTTGCTACACTTCACAGGAAGTGGTCATCATAGGGGGAAGTTCCCTGCACCTGATTGGAGAATCAGGACCCCCCCTGTTTTTGCCCAGGAGCAAGGATAAAACTTGCAGACCTGCACCCACACCTCAGTTCCCTAACACATCCCTACCAGGAAGAACTACAGAAGAAGGACTGCCCTGCTGGACCCCTGGCCTGCACCTGGAACCTGCACTCAGAAGGACTGCACCAGCTGCACACTTGGGCTTCACCACAAGAAGGACTTTGCCTGGCTTCAACTGGTTCAAGGGGGGACTCCCTGTTTGCTACAGGTGAAAAATTTCTAACCAGAGTCCCCTGCACCAACTCCTGAAGAAATCAACCAGCTGACCACTGTCAAGTGGCCAAAAAGGAGTTTACGCCAGGTGCATTCTGGGGGTTGTGGTCCACACTCCCAAGGATCATCTCAGAGCTTCTGGACCCTTAGGGTGAGCTGTGGACCCCAAAAGAACCTTAAAGGAACATCTGGGAGAAGACCCAGAAGTTTGGAGAACTTTTGAAAAAAAGCTCCACAGAGGGACCTACCTGCCGCAGCAACTCTAGCCAGCTTGCCTCAACCGCGACCCGGCCTGATTTGCTGGTTCGTCCCGCTGAAGGAAATCTCCAAAAAAGAGACTAAGTCCGAACTTAAAAAGTTGACCGGGACCTCCCAGCCAGCATATCCGAGGAGGGCTCCAAGGACGTCTGATCAAGATCCAGGTTTACCCCGGTCGAAGGATTTTCACCTCGAAAAAACGACTAAGTCCGAAGGTAAAAATCTCCACTGAGGATTCCCGCGACGCGTATCCGAAGAGTTCCAGGAGGTCGGACTGGACTGGCAGGTTCGTCCCACTGAAGAAAATCTTCAGAAAAGAGTTTAAGTCTGAAGGTAAACTTTTGACCGAGGCCTCCCGCGAGCTGAAGCCGAGCAGGGCTCCATCGCAGTCGGCCTTAAACTTTGCCTTTGCCCCAGTCGAGGTGCAACCAGATGACCCGATTGGCGCTTTTTGTTTCTAGGTGCTAAAAAAAACAATTCTTTAAAAATTCATATCTACGGTTCCCCTTATCCGATTTTATTTGTTTTTGTGTCATTTTAAAGATGAAAATATAATCTATTATTATAAATTGGTGTTGGATTTTTAAACTGTTTCCTGTGTTTTATTTAATTGCGGTTTTGTGATATTTGAATGCTTTACACTGTCTCATAAGTTAAGCCTTGTCGCTTGTTGCCAAGCTACCAAGGGTTGAGCAGGGTTTAATTTACTGGGACCTAAGTGGAGGTTAGTGGACTATTTCTAAGTGTAGGTACTTACCTTCCCTTCCCAATAACCCATTTTCCAACACACGCTCAATGCTGTGCGAAGTCTTCTATTTATCTTGTTTTTGTCTGGCAATCAGGAGTTTGAAACTTCTGTTGGTGCTGATGGCGTTGATGCATCAGCAAAATCCCCAAATCACAGCAGCAGCCGCCGCCCGACTAGATGCGACTAAAGCGTTTGACATTCTAGAATGGACATACCCTTTTACCTTGCTAGCATGAATCGGCCCAAGTCCACGATACATTAAGCAAATACAACTCCTTTACACAATTCCCACAGCCTGTATGCAACTTCACGGACTCGCCTCTGATCCATTCTAGGTGACTCCAGACAGCGATGCCCACTCTTCCCATTTCTCTTCACAATGGAGCCATTAGCGGCTTGGCTCCGCCAGTATCATGCTAATAGAGGTATAGGATTCACCACCAAAGACCTAGTCGTCTCCATGTATACTAATGGCATTACCCTCTATGCATGCAATCCCAAAGAGAATCTGGTTCCACTGACTTTGGAGGTAATCAAGTTCGGAGATTACTCCAACATCCAGATCAACGGTCCAATTCGATAATTTTTCCCCTCACGGACAGCACTCTTTCATTCCCAACTGAATAGCCTTTGAAATGGGCAGATTAACTGACCATATATTTGGGAATATGGCTAAATCGAGACTCTGAAGAACTCTAGCCGGCAAATTATGGTTGGGTTGTGTACTAGCTGGAGGAGAAAGTATTGATTCGGTCCAAGTTGTCCTTATCCCTAGCCGGACGCATAGTGATTGCCAAGATGATTGTACTACCCAATTCCTCTTCCTGTTTGTAAACATCCCCCTTCCCCCTTACTGCTTCATTTTTCAAACAGCTGAGAGTGAGCCTGGTGGCTTTGACACAGGTGGGGAGCCAACCCCAGATTTCCTGGGAGACCCTTACTGTTCCGCCCACCCAGGGTGGTCTGGGTGCACCTGATATGACCTTATATGTCTACTGTGGACAGGCCCAATTTATACGCTTCTGGATACACCCAACATCGTTTCAGCCCAAGGTAGCAGTGGAAATAGACAAGGCACTGCCATACACTCTTTCGGTGGCTCAATACATGCCCTATAGTGCACCCAGAGATGAAATCAACAGGGTTGAACGTGTACCCTGGGCATGGGCGGGTCTATGCAAAAAAAAAGTAGGCCTGACAATGCCATACGTAACATCAATCCCCATTGCTGACAATCCCACAATATCGTCGCTAATAGAATGAGAGGCAAAAAACCTGGGCCTGGTAACTCTGTCTTCACCACTTTTCTGACCTATACACAGATAACCGCTTTCTCACCCCCATTTGAGGGCCCAGAGTCCACACCCATCACCTTTTCGGATACGCTCCTTTACTATCACCTCCGCTCAACATGCTGCGCATTGCATGATATCTTTCCATACATCCATACCCCCCCCACAATTCCAGCACTGGAGCACATACTCACATCTCCACAACCGTGCAAACTGATCACTCGACTCTACACCCTCACATTAATTTCACCCTCGGTGGCCCTGCCGCACGTCAGCGCACAATAGGAGGAAGACTTAGATACACCCCCTCACAGATGCACAATGGGACTTCTGCTATGCCCAACTCAACAACTTTCCCATAATTACAGACTCCATTTAATGCACTTTAAATTCATACACTGGCTCTACCACATCCCTTTGCAGCTCTGTAAAATGGGGTCAGGATTCCTGCTGCCAACAATGCGGTTGGGTCCCAGCTTCCTTTCTCCACTTGGCCTGGCTCTGCTCTAGGGTGGCGGCGTTTTGGTCTACTGTTTTTCTAGACATCCACAAAACAACTGATAATCCTCTCCCGTCTACACTCCTAATGGGCATGCTGGGATATGCCAATAACGTTGCCAAGGCTCAGCACCGTTTGACTGCAATGCTTCTGGCATAACGTAGGGTTGCGATACACTGGTGTAGGAAACCGGTGCCCTCCATAAAGCTGTGGCTGGGCGATGTGGCATACTGTCAGGAGCAACTAACCAGCTACTGGGAACTGAGTTATGATGGCTGAGGGGCACACACACCTAACTCCTGACACCAACCACATACATCCTACACTGCTTCCACACTCCTCCAAGCCACGATGGGTAGTGGGCTCTGTCATGCCCAGGGCAACACAACTATCGAAGTGGCCCTCCACTCCAACCTGGGTTTGTAGATGATTGCAAAATGTACTTATGTCTGTCACTGTTCTAACCATCTGCGAATGATGCCTAATTTGTATTGTTAAATGCCAATAAAGGAAACTGAGCTATTTTTAAGAAACTCCACAGGATAGCTATGATAGAACACAACAATTTCGAAGTCTTAAGCATGATCCAGGATGCTTTGTTAGGTGCCTATCTCCTCACTTTGGCCCTCACAAAAAATAATTTGATGGCACATATTACTTGGAGACAACAGTAAATTCAATGGGAGCATCTTTTGCACCCTGGAATACCATACTAGATGCCCATGATTGCTATCACAAATGAATCTATAATATAGAGTTAAATCTTTTTTCATGAACATAACAGTTTGTGGAAAAGAGTACATACAAGTTAGCAAGACCGCCATTGATCTTCTTGACAGCACAATAATACCTTTTGCGGGCCACCATGGGATAACACTGTTCTGACAACTGATCGAACACAACACTCTTTTCCAGTATTTCAGTAACCACCATATCCAATTTCTACACACGCGACAAAACTCTAAATGGAAACCGGACTACTTCTGTGAAGCAGGGGCACTGAGTAAAACTCTCGACTGGAGGTTATAGCAGAAAACTCAGAGCACTAAAAAGAGCAAGATACTCATTGTGTTATTATTTCATCACTCTAAAGGAAAAGGAAAGAATCTGATGGAATTGTTTATGTAACCACCATTTGCTCACACGTAACTCTAGTTCCAATTATCGAAAAACACTGGTCACTGTAGAAGTCTATTGGTCTGACTAATGAACTTTCAATGGTCTCATTCTAATAGGGAATGCATGTGAGGGACCACGTAGTCCATGCTATTGTCTAAACAAAGAAACCTTCTAACCTAGCTGGCCTTTGGGACAAAACAAGCTAGTGGGTCATTACTGCTTTGGCAGTTGGGTGAAGTGAAAATTCACTAAAAATAGCAAAGAATTCACAAGCGTCACCATTACACAAACAGGCATGCCCCAAACTGCAATTCTAGTCATTTGGTGTCCTTGCAACTTAGGACAAACACCCCAAAAAAAAAAAAAAATCAAGATGATAATGTCAATATTGGATAAGAATGAAGAGCAAATGCAGCTCTACTCCTTTGCTCACAATTTTCAGAACTAAGGGACATATGTATCAACACTAGTAATTGGGATTTCAAATTGCAATTATTACCAAATCGCAATTTAGAAATCACCATTACTAAAAAGTTTGAAACTTTTAATATTAAAATCCTGACTCCTACAGGGTCACAAATTGCCCTACTCTACGAATATTAATGAGGTAGGCTGCAATCTGCAGCCCACTAGGAATCTACACTATCACAGGGATAGTGGCGAGATCTGTAGACATCCATGTCTATGGCTGCTTTTTAATTAAAGTACTTTAACATAATAAAATTCAACCCGTTTTTCATTTAAAGGAAAACAAAGTGTTTAAAAAAGTTTTTAATTTTTTTATTTTTTTTTTATTTCTTACATTTGGTTAAGGTGACGCAGTGGTCCATGGGAGCCCAAAATTGTGATTCTGTAATATTCTATTGAAATCCTTGTTTGGGTTAGTTAAATTCCTAAATACTTTTTGAAGTCAAACTGGTTGATGCTGTGAATTGGCCGGTTTGTAAATGCAAAAGGGCTGATAATATCTGGCCCAAAATCATTCTGAGACTGATATTCACTAGCAGGTCATCGAACTTGTGGTCCAACCTCCCTGGTGTCCTACAACTATTGCTGAACAAAGCTGAGTGTTGTTGGAATCCTAAGCGGGACAGTATTACCAGTGGTCTAAATATAATGGAAGGTTGTTATATGAACTAGTGTACACCAGTTGTTCTCAGCCTTTTGACTTCTGTGGACCCCCACTTTAGCATTACTAGAACCCAGGCACTCTCACTGAATCTTTATTGTCCATAGTATATTCTGTTTCCTGCACCTGCACTGTTTCTATGAATCAATCTTAGGACACTAATTACATTTTTAACCTCCAATTTCAAATTCCTTGACATTTACAGTACGTTTTAAAAATGTTCAATTCCGGAATTTAACCACTATTTATATTCACTTTAATCTTTTAATATTTCATTTTCTAAGCAGTCGCGGACCCCCTGTGGAGGCTTTGTGGACCCCCAGAGGTCCCCAGTCCACAAGTTGGAAACCACTGGCCTACACTTCAGAAAATGTAACTTTTTCCTACGCTCCAACTACACCTACATGGCTACAGCACTGCTGTGTTCCCACTACATTGTCTGCATAGAGACACGCATACATTGTATATGAATGCATACCTGACCACTGGTGAAGTGCTATTATATTCTGTCATCCTGTGCTAATATGCTTGAGTTACTATATTCTCATCACCTTATATGTTCATATGCAAAATGTATCTTGTACATGCATGCAATTATATTAACCTCGCACCTTCCTTATGTCAGTGCTTAGTTCTAAATCAAGGAGATAGAAAAATTAATGACTGGAAAGATTTGATTTAGAACTCTAGGCTAACAATATAACTGTTGTTTGTATGCACAACAACTTTTAAACTATGCATATTTATACCAACCCATACTCTATATTATCTTCGAGTTGTGTTTTAGTTGGACTAAGTTGTGTAGTGTTGTACGTCCTACTTTATGAAAACAAACAGTGCTTAATGGTAAGTAATATTTGGCGAGGTAGTTGTCCCCATCAGAGTCTCCTAATCATGTTCAGAAGGTCTCCTAATCTATTGTTCATTCTCCATCCTCTTTCAATGTCTAATCGACTGACATATAGGTTTATCATTTACGTTTTATGAATCACTTACAGAACCACCATTTTGCGGTTTATGAAAATTACTACTGTAGTGTCTCCAATCATGATATTGGACCACCACTCTTCAAAATTCATATTTTATATAAAAGCCAGACCGTGAACCACGTTCTTTCACACACTGATGGGTCCAAATTCCAATTAATCTTTTAAAAAAAAATTATTTTTATTTTTGATTGCCCTTTCAAATTGGAGTTGTATTCACCTTTCTCACAGCATGAGCATACACAGTAGAATTTTTTTCTATCTATTAGGGCCACCCTGTCTACATGTCCAGTTGCCATTTTGTTTGTATGCGAGGGTCAGCTGTCCAAGTTTCCTTATGTGTAATTCAAGAATGAATACACCAAGCTTGGCGGCAGTGTGCCCAAAATGTTGTCAATTGGCGGTGTGGAATCAGATTTGAGTGTTTTTCACTACACCCCTGTTCCTATTTTGACTCTAAAGACGTTATTGTTCTTTTATAGGCAATCTGCAGATTATTGCAGAGAAGTTCCATTTCCGATCATCAACACCACCTGTCGTGGCGCAGGACTTTAGGTGGGCACTATTTTTCTGTCTGCGCAGATAACCTTTGCTCGATTTCTTGCCATAGCAGTTTTAGACATACAACAAAGACATCACTATTTTTCCAATCACTTCAATTTTATTTTCAGCTTACGCTACTATACCAACATCAAGAGCACCCAGGTAAATGTGTGCTCTATAATTTATCCTATTCTAAAATCAGAAAAGCTGCAAGCCATCCAACTACCTCAGGCTTAATTTTTTTCCCTTTAAAAATATTTGTCACTTAGATCTCTGCTAGTGTCTTTATTAGACTTCACTGCAAATAATTCAGCCACCATTGCCTAAAGATGGGCTAGAAAATGATTTTGTTTTTCTACTGGTCTTTTCAAATTACTTTATAGTAATTTATTTTGAAAAGTGCTCAAGAATCCCCCCATTTATTCAGTTAAGTGCTTATGACTGTCAATGTAGACCCCATGACGAAAAACTATGATTAAGACCTACAGGTTACTTACCAAAAACACATACTTAAACAACATTCAAATATTAACTATCCGTTTTGCTTCATGAGGAACATGAAGCATTTCAACATTTCATATAATATCCCTCTACAAATCCTTTAATTCCGATATAGATGTTTCCCATATAAGTTTCATTAAAAGAAAAGCCTATTAATAAGTGCCTTTCATTTCTAACACCCAGGTGAATAGTTTATCTCAAAATATGCTTCTTTCCCTATGGGCGGTGGCAACCCAACCGTTCCAATTCTTTCTTCTCTACAACAAGTAAAACAATCTAACATATTAACAGTTAATTTATCAAAGTACAGATGTTAACAAAAACACATGCATTTCCTTCACAAACTGAAGCTTACCTCTTCCAGCTCTGCCGACAGAAATATTGTATGTTGGTTCACCACCTTGACTCTTCGTCCTGATGTCCATTGTGCAGTCATTGTCAATAAACATACTATCTCTGATCACAGAGCACTTCTTTCCACCAATAGTCAACCCGCCGGTGAAGAATCCCTCACGGTCTTTTCCTATCAGTACATCTATTTCAGCAGGCTGCCGAAGAAAAAAAAAATGGTTAAAATTTAACGTGCAGTCTTCTCAACTTTTTTTAAAAAGTGTCACGTTTCAGTGTGTTTAAAATGTATATAGTGCACTATATGTGCAAATAAGTTAATATCACTGTTAACTGTAAATAACAGATGTTAATATTAAGCAATTTAATGGTACACAACGTATTAACAACCGATGGATCAAAGGTTGAAAAGACCATGCTGGTCACAGGATCTCAGCAGCACATGCTTAATTCGTAAACCATCAATTGTGTAGATTACAAGAAAAAAAAAAAAAAGAACTTGTCCGTCAGATTTAAAACGTTTATTAAAATCGCAGAGAAATACATTTCACAGAGACTAAGGTTTAAAAAAAGGACTGGCAAAGTCAAAAAGGTCTTGCACTCCAACACAGTCAGCTCTGGGCATTGTCAAAGCTCTTTTTTGTATTACTCCCTCCTGCAAGTAAACAGAGCAGGAGGAAAGACATGATGGTGGGTGGGAGATGGTGACTGGCAACAAGGATCGAGAAAGGTTTGGAATCAAGGATGCAGGTGGTGGTGGTGGTGGGTGATAAAAAAAAAAATGAAGCAATACACACTGCCTGCATATAGCAATAGCAGTGCTGGCCAAGAGCTCTTGATTGCTCCCCCAAGGCAACAGGGAGTTCGGGAGTGAACAATGCCAGTGTGGGAGCATATGGGCATCGGAGGGTGCTCTGGAGGGGCTGTGGACAAGCAGACGGACAACAAAGAGTGGGGCAAGCCTTTGGACAAGGGAGGGTCAGGAAGGTCTGTGGGAGGAACATGCATGGTGGAGAAATACACGAAAAATATGCATTCTAAAAAGAGCCAGGCAGTTGAGTGGGACAGAGAGAAGATAGTAAGACGGATGGGGAGAGAAGAAGAAAGGGAGGATTGAAGGGGGCGAATGGGAGTGAGCAACACATTGAGGAGAGGAAGAAAACATGTACTCTCATGGAGTCTTGCAAGCAGAAGGAAAAAGGTTGTCCCTTGAAAGTAAGCCAATTAAAAGTGTGGTATAGAGGCTATGCTCCTGGGGAAGAGAAAACAAACAAAGAGGAAGAAAAGCTATTTAATAAGCAAGCAAGTGTACAAGATTGATATGAAAGCCAACCAATGTTAAGCAAAGGGCTAACCAACACACACAAAGCATAGGTATTGTCCACAATAGGCATTTTAACAAAAAACAGCAACACCCCCAGATTTCAGTGATGAATTGCACAGAGCTGTGAGAAAAAGAGCTGGAGCGTCTGCCACTGCTTTGACAATCTTTACAGGGCAGGATCCACAGGGGACCCTTGTGTTGTGGAGATGAGGTCAGCAATCACTGGGTCTTGGTAGATTGGAGTGAAGGAGAACCACATAAGGAACTGAACGTCCACTCTGAGTGATGCACTTCTAGCACTCAGAAGAATTGTTGGGGTCACTGATATCATGATGAGAAGTTTTACTATCTTGTTATGAAAATAATCTGAAAGCGGAGAGCAGAGCTTTACTAGGTGTTCCAACAGAAAACGATGCTGCTGCTGTATGAGCTAGGCTGTCATAAAGAGAAAACAATCGTTTTGCCAATGTATTTGACAGAAGGATTATGTTTATGATAATAAGCAGCTCTGCCTGCCTTACTTGTGTTTTGTATCTGTGTATATAGGTGGTATTGTCACCTAGTTTATATGAATGACTCCAATGCCGCTTTAGACATGTACAGCAATGTTCAGCTACGGAGAGCTCTTCGGTGTGCCAGGGCATGGAAAGAGAAGCTCAATGGGACTTACAGGATTTAGCTGGTATGATGGTATTCAGGGCATTGGTGAGTGAGTTGTTGAACAAATCGGCACTGATAGAAGGGGAGGGCGGTGTAGATTCAAAGATGAAGATAAACTGCTGAATATTAAGTTTGAACCACAAGGGCCTAATTGGCAGATTGTGGGAGGTTTTTTTTTTTTTTTTTTTAGACCTACGTGCTTTAGATATATTAAATAGAATGGCTTTGTGGTCAGACCAGATATCCTCTAAAAAGGTCTGAAACAGGGCTAACAACTAAATAAACTGGAGGCTTATCCAGCTTGATAGGTGAGCCCTATGACCGATTTCGCAAGATTAAGTGCAAGGCAGGCTAAGACTAACTCTTGGGTCAGAGTAATTATTAACATGGAGATTAAATTCTCCCAGACCCATTAACCTCTTAACTGATGAGGCTACAGGGGAAGAACAAACATGAAGAGGAAGTAAAGACTGCCTGCGCAGGCCAAAGAGGAGCCAGCAAATGAGGGACAATGAAGTCAACCACTGGTAAGCAGTGGGTGGCCTTTAAGCCCCAGTAAGTAAACCAAATGCCTCGCAAGTGACAGTGCATGCAGCCTCAGGTAACACCTAACACTTTTAAGAACATACAACACATTTAGGACAACACAACACCCAAGCCACCAAGTAGTAAATGTAGGTTGCTGCTACAGCACAATTCGGTACAACTCCACAGGCAATTCTGGCTGGGAAATGGACAAATACTGTCTCTGGTAGAACAAAAAAAAAAGTCCGACATCATACACACCAAAAGGATGAGAGACATGTTCATTTGAACAAATAAAAACAATCAACTATATTGAACATTTAGAATATCAATAATCCCACACCAACCACAAATACCTTCAAAGAAAATGACTTCCAGATTTCATAGAACAGTACAAGACCATACAAATAGTACAACTGGGTTATACAATTGCCGATAAGAGAAATAAATGGGGTTGGTGAACTCACTGGAATGGTCTTAAGACCTCATGAACTCCGATGGCTTTCCGAATGAGATTAGTTTTTTTTAGTTGTGTACTTTTACATCAAAAACTTTGACATTTCAAAAATGTACCGTGTCGTAATGTAGGACCTTTAACTCTCAACCAATTTCTAAATTTGTATTCTCCAATAGATGGGTTCTCTCCTAAAGTTCAACACAAGGGCTTTAAATACTTTAGATCCCACAATAAGTAAACTCAACCCCATCTAAACTCACGCCCTTCCCAAATCCGACATCCCGGATTTTCTAGATCTTCATTGCAAAAACAATTTACCTTTGTCAGCTGTATCAGTATTACCTTCCAAGATTTCAGTAAAAAAGATTTAGCCATCTCCGCTCGCTCATCACATTATGGCTTTATCAGTTTTAGTGAAACTGTCTAAAAGTGTTTATGTTTTTCATAAATACCATCTCTTGGGGATTTAAAAGAAAAACGTAAAATTTGTTTTTCAAAAGCCATATAGCAAAAGTATCAACGTTCCGTTCCAACACTGCTATGTTTTTTTCTCCTTCCATAGCACCCCTTTCATCATTACGCTGGAACAAACGTGGTCTACCCTCTCTAGACACGCAACTAGCATTCTCGTATCTTAATAGCATCACCACCTTCCTGGAGACTGCACTGATAGAGAAACGTGGAGAACTTTCATTTGGCCACTGTATCCAGAGGCCTCTGAAAACACTTCACCGAAGTCGCACAACAGAAATAAATGTTTCACTGCCTCTTAAAAGCGGATTGGCAACCACCAACAAAATATCCTTTAAGAAAACTCTTGGAGCAGCGTTAAGGCCAGCATGTGTACTGGCAGTATTCATCTCCGACTAATTTTAAAGTGGCTATGCTCTTCATTGCGATCTACAGACGACAGTATCAAATCTGCAAAGCCTTCAAAACTTGAGCTACCAATTCCTGTATGGAAATATTGTAACAGGAAAAATGGATTCGGGCTGTAAATATTCAATTTTGTTCGATGCCTTCTGTCTTCTCAAGCACAGCGAGTAAATCCACACACTGTGTTTGTTCTCTGGAGCTACCTTGATCGTTCCTCTGAGTAGTTCTTACATTTATTTCAAACTGCTCTGGGGGTACTCTTCCAGAACATGAAGGGACACTGGCCCCACTATCTTTTGATCTAGGCGTGATGTGCTATACGAAGAAGGGTGATTCAGATCAAACAGGCAAAATTTCGAATCGCATTTACTTCCTACTAATCACAAAACCATGCTTAGCACCACCCAAATCTAATTACATTACGAGGTTTAAGGCAACTGATATTGGCTAACTAGCCCCCTTTATCCTTGTGAAGTGAGCCTTAGTTTTCTCCGAAAAAAAGAATTCGTTTTTTGGATAACATGAAACGATTTATTTTTTAAACTGATGGTTTGGATGTTGATAAATCCATTCGAACAAGCAAGTATCTTATGTAAAGGTATTAGTTTTAGGAAGGCGAAAAGGCCGAAATCATTCCCACGTTGACGTGTGCAAAGACTGTTCTGATGCAGAGAATGTATTACTCTAGAAATTTAAGACAACCTGCTGGACCTGGCCCTTTTTGCAGTCATCCCCAAACCTTTGCCTCCGTCATCCTATTTTTTCTGATTTCCAACACAACCTTAGATAAAAAAAAAAAGAAAAAGTACTCTCATACTTGCCCTGTTATTGTGAAAAATGTGTCTGGTTCAGGGGAGCATAGTTTCTGCAGGAAGGTAAATATATGTGCATATATCACTACTAGGAAAGTAACCTTTCCAAGGCACTGTGCAGGCGGCATGTGGAACTCCTTTTGCCCAACCCCCACAGACAGGGTCAATATTAGAAAGTTCCCATGTATATTTCCTCCAGTGGAGAAATCACGGAAACCCCATGCAGCATAAGCCTTTTAGCTGCCAGTCTAATGTACCATAGTATGAACACTGAATTCTACTAAAACCAAGATATATGTATATAGAAGACTTTTAAACTTACATTCAGGTCTTTATTACGAAAACCTTTACTATTAGTGCAAGCACTTTAGGGAATTTCAGCGTTGAGAGCTCAGCTAGTGTTACTGACAGTGGTGTTGGTATAAAACATCAGCACGTTTGCAAAAGAAAAACAATTTTCTGTTTCCTCATATACAAACACATGCATAGGCATGAAAGTTTGGTGATTGTTGCTTTCAAAATATGAAGTACACAAAAAAATTACAACTTGAGAAAACTTTGCTTAACTACTATTCCACTTTAAATGGAATTATATTAAGCATTGACTAACAAAACATGTTTGAGGCAAGCAAATATGAAAAAGGTGAATGGATAATCCGTGTAAAACAAAAGGCAGCATTAGGGCCAACGTAAGAAAAATCAGAAATGACTAAAAAAAAAAAATTATATATATATAATAATAATAAAAAAAAAGTGCACAATATATATATATATATATATATATATATATATATATATACACATACATATACACACACATATACATACACACACAAGTTACATTGGTGGCTGTCCAGATTCAAGTGTTTCAAAAATTCACAAGAGTTTGCAGAAGCAGACTTGGAAATTATAATTTAAAACTTTTGTGACTTCTTTATTCGACCTAGCAAATACCATAGTATGTGGGTATGACCAGGTTATATTCCAAGTCCTGGAACAACCTACCGCTTGCCACCTAATTCCAACCGATGTATGTAATTTAGCGGAAATAATGGCAAAAAATAGAGTCTAAATAGAATACAAACCCTGTTATGATAAGGACATAGTCTGAGAGGCGCTTATCAAAGCTTCGATCAAGAATGGTGACAATCTGACACTTTATGGCAAGGCAACGAAAAATAATTGTTTTTTTTAATTTATTTTTTACAAGCCAAGTAGATTTCTGAAGCATCCCGTCCACTAGGTCGTGTAGATCAGTGGTTCCCAAACTGTGGGCCGTGGACCCCCAGGGGTCCGTGACACGTTCCCAGGGGGACCGCAGGCCTGGGCTGGGAGGAAGGCACTTCTCCAGCTGGGACCTCTGACAAACACTGTGTGTGTTTTCATATTTATTACTTCCTTTGTTGAGCAGTTTAAATAAAATAATAGCGTCAAGCTAACTCAAGTGATTAATGTATTTGCAGGAGAGAGATGGGAGTTTTGTGCAGTGGCAGTTTTGACTCAAAGGTAGTGCAGATGGTTAATATGCCTACTGCAAAGAATGTGTATCACGCAAAAAACCTTATTTTATGTGCATGGCACAGTGGGTTACTGCTTTTGTCACAGAGATTCTTTTGTCACTATGCAGTTCATAATTCTAATCTAGCACAGTGAGTTGTGAACTGCCATTAAAGAGCTGCATGCAACCCACATGGCACAAATTAGAAAGTTGTTTTTTTCCTAGTCTTTCATTTCCCTTATGCTGCTAAAAAGGTTTGCCTTATGTAGAAATACATTCTTATTGCTAACGCAGTGCTTAATTTCTGCTTGTTGTTTCCTGTGCTGAGTACCGGCACTTATTTTTGAGGGCCGGGGCTTATTCTTCTGGCTCAAGCATTTGCTGTGAGCAAAAGACACATATGGGAAAGACAGAGGAAGGGAAAAATGAAAAAGCGTCACAAAGGGAGAAAGTAGAAAGCTGCTAGAGTGAGCTGAAGTGGCAGGGAGTGGCTTTATATGGATTGAAGAGGCCCGAGATGGTTTAGGATTATGCTGCCTCAGTATTCCGTGTACCCACATTTAATTGCAGCAGCCACGTGTTTAAGAGGAGGGCTTTGGGCACGGCACGTTTTTATTTACGAATTAAGCACTGTGCTAAAGTCATCGCTAATCACTGTGCTGTGTTCTGAATCCTAAGTTTGTGCTTCTCCAGACCAAGCACTCTTAGAAAATGCCTACCAGTGTGGATGACATGTGAATCCTACATCTTGTAGACACCTGTAAAGTGCCATGACACCCTACAGTGTATGAGAGGTTCTATAAAACAAATGAAGTACATGTGACAAAGAGGCTAGGGAGAGATGAGAGGCCCTTATGGTTTACATCCTCTCCCCTCCACTTATTTGTGTGAAGAAGCTTTCTCACAGCTTGTTTACCTAAAAAATAAAAACAGAAATCGCTCTGGAAATTGTAGAATCTGACCTGAGGATTCACCTTTCCTAAATAAAACCAAACATTGAAAAGGTAGTTGCCGAGATGCGGCGTCAACCTTCCCAATAAAATGTTTCGATTTTTGCATATTTTTTCAATATAAAATAATTTTATCTTTAGTATTTCTTTTGTGTGTACTTGTTATATTTTTTGCGAATTACTGTTTTAATGTTTGAAAATTAAAATCGTACATATTGCTGGGGGTCCCCGGCTTCCAGTAATGATTCATTGGGGGTCCTCAGGAGTCAAAAGGTTGGGAAACACTGATGTAGATATTTTATAAAATGTCACTCCCATGTGTTGCAAGAAAGTTTATGAATTGTCTCGGAACTCGTGTCCATGAGCCTAGAAAGAACTACACGGAGCTCACAAGGTAATGACATTCTTGGGTCGACGCTGTTTGGGAAAGGGCGGCGTCAGTTTAGGGCTTACTATAAATATCAAAAAACATGATGAGAGGTAATGAACGAGTTACTTACCTTCGGTAACGACTTTTCTGGTGGATAAATTAGCTACCTGTGGATTCCTCACCTAATGAATACTCCCATGGCGCCAGCATTCGACGGAAATCTTCTTACTAGTCTCTGCACTTCGACGAGGACGTCACTCTTGCCCACGCGACGCCGTCTGACGTCATACAGGCAATAAGAGGTCCTCGCCGACGTGCCGATGACAGTACCAACATTTTTTACGTGCATGAGAATAATAATAATAACCCAATGTAATGAAAGAGCAAAGCAACATCTCTTAATATTGTAAATCACACAACATAGCAATAAAATAGCTGTAGATTTAATATAACCTTTTTTTTTTTTTAAACAAATAAATATATATATACATACGAATCATGTATATACACAATATATATAGACTTATATATAAATATACACATATATACAAATATCATATATGCAAAATGTATTGCAACTTTGAAAACCAAAAGGAGCACACTCAAGGATTGCTTGGAGAGACCAAAAAGGCAACGGGGAGGCGGGTGGGACCGTGAGGAATCCACAGGTAGCTAATGTATCCACCAGAAAAGTCGTTACCGAAGGTAAGTAACTCGTTCTTCTGATGGATACAACTACCTGTGGATTCCTCACCTAATGAATAGAGTCCCAAAGCAGTACCACGCCCGGCGGTGGGTGCCTAAATGGTCAAACCAAGAAATCCTGCAGCACTGACCGTGCAAAATGACCGTCCCTTCTGACTTCAGAGTCCAAACAGTAATGTTTCACAAAAGTGTGAAGGGACGACCAAGTTGCGGCCTTGCAGATGTCGACCACAGGAACACCTCTGGCCAAGGCCGAAGTGGCCGACTTAGCTCTGGTGGAATGAGCTCTAATGCCCTCAGGAGGATCCTTCTTTGCCAAAGAGTAACAGATTTTAATGCAAAGAACAACCCACCTGGATAGTGTTCTCTTGTGGACTGCCTTTCCTCTCCTCTTGCCCACGTATCCAATAAACAGCTGATCCTCCAGCCTGATATCCTTCATTCTGTCGATATAGAAGCTCAACGCCCTTTTTGGGTCCAGGCGATGTAGTCTTTCTTCCTCCTTTGAAGGATGAGGCGGAGGATAAAACGTGGGCAAAGTGATTGTCTGAACCAAATGAAAGGGTGAAACAACCTTCGGAAGGAAAGCAGCCTTGGTCCTCAACACCACCTTATCCCCATAAAACGTTATATAAGGGGGTTTAACCGATAAGGCCTGCAACTCACTCACTCTCCTTGCAGATGTTATAGCTACCAGGAATACTGTTTTAATAACCAAATACCTTAAAGGGCAAGAATGCATAGGCTCAAAAGGGGACCCCATAAGGAAAGTCAGGACCAAGGACAAATCCCATTGAGGCATAATGAATGGTTTTGGAGGATATTGATTCAGAAGACCTTTCAAGAATCTGAGAACAATAGGGGATTTAAATAACGACGGTTGGTCTGGAAGACAAATGAAGGCTGACAAGGCCGACAAATAACCCTTAATGGTAGCCACTGCACAACCTTTCTGCGCTAGAGACAGTGCAAAAGACAAAACATGTGACAGATGAGCATGTAAGGGATCAATCTGTCTCTCTCCACACCACATAACAAATTTAGACCACCTATTAGCGTAGATAGATTTAGTGGAGTGTCGCCTGGCCGCTAAGATAACATCCACTACATCAGGCGGGAGAGAGAAGGAACTCAGGTTGCCCCGTTCAATCTCCAAGCATGTAGGTGCAGACTCTGGAGGTTGGGGTGTAAAACCTGCCCCTGCGACTGCGAGAGGAGGTCTGCCCTGAGAGGGAGACGGAGCGGAGGGCACAGTGAGAGTTGGAGAAGGTCGGAGTACCATACCCTCCTTGGCCAATCCGGAGCTATTAAGATGACTTGGGCCCGGTCTTGGCGAATTTCTCAACACTCGAGGAATCAAGGGTATGGGGGGAAACGCGTAAAGCAACTGGTCGCACCAGGTTATCTGAAACGCGTCCCCCAACGCTCCCTGCATCGGATACTGGAGGCTGCAGAATAACGGGCAATGCGCGTTCTCCTGAGCGGCAAACAGATCTATCCGAGGAAACCCCCACATCTGGAAGATTAAACAGACTTGATCTGGATGCAGACGCCACTCGTGGTCTGCCGAGAATTGGCGACTGAGACTGTCCGCACGTACATTCAAGACCCCAGCCAGATGATTTGCCACCAAGCAAATCTGATGGTCCTTTGCCCAGGACCATAGCCGAAGAGCTTCTCTGCAGAGAAGGTACGACCCTACTCCTCCCTGTTTGTTTATGTACCACATCGTGGTAGCATTGTCCGTCAGGACCTGTACCGACTGACCACGAAGGGATGGGAGGAAGGCCTTGAGAGCCAGACGTACAGCCCGTAACTCCAACAGATTGATATGAAACACCTGTTCCTCTGGAGACCAAAGCCCTTTGATCTCCAGATCCCCCAGATGAGCTTCCCATCCTAGGGTGGAAGCATCCGTTATTACCGTGGCCACTGGTGGCGACTGCGCGAACGGCTTTCCCTGTGAAAGATTGCTGCCCGCTATCCACCACTTCAATTCCACAGCAGCATCTCTGGAGATCTTGACAGTACCTTCTAAATCTCCCTTGTGTTGAGACCACTGCCTTCGGAGGCACCACTGAAGAGCCCTCATGTGCCAGCGAGCATGCATGACCAACAGAATGCAGGAGGCGAACAGACCGAGCAGACGAAGGACCTTGAGGACTGGAACTACCGCTCCATTTCGAAACATTGGAACCAATTCCTGAATATCTTGAATCCGCTGAGGCGGAGGAAAGGCTCGACTCAATGTTGTATCCAGTACTGCCCCTATGAACAGGAGGCGCTGAGAGGGCTCCAGGTGAGATTTGGGCACGTTCACCGAAAAGCCCAGGTCGAACAACAACTGGGTTGTTGACTGCAGATGATGCGACACAAGCACCGGGGACTTGGCTTTGATCAACCAGTCGTCCAAGTAAGGGAATACTGCTATCCCCTTCCTTCTGAGCTCTGCCGCAACCACTGACATCACCTTTGTGAAGACTCGAGGTGCTGAAGTAAGACCAAACGGGAGGACCGCAAACTGATAGTGCTGCGACCCTACCACAAACCGGAGATACTTCCTGTGCGACTTGAGTATCGGGATATGAAAGTAAGCATCCTGCAAGTCGACAGACACCATCCAATCTTCCTTGTTCAACGCCAAAAGCACCTGTGCTAGGGTCAGCATCTTGAACTTTTCCTGTTTGAGGAACCAATTCAAGATCCTCAGATCCAGGATTGGTCTCAACTGACCATCCTTTTTGGGAATCAGGAAGTATCTTGAGTAACAACCTCGACCCCTTTCCTGCTCTGGGACCAACTCTACCGCGCCCTATGAAAGGAGGACTTGAACCTCCTGTTCTAGCAACAGGAGGTGTTCTTCTGAACAATAAGATGGGCGGGATGAGGGGCGGGAACTCCCGAAAGGGAAGGGCGTAGCCTTTTCCCACAATGCCGAGAACCCAAGTGTCCGTTGTGATAGACTTCCACTTGTGGAGAAAATGCTGTAATCTTCCCCCTACAGGAGAGGAGTGAGTGGGAAACGGCGGAAGCCTAAGGCTGCTTCCCCTGCTGCACCCCTCCAGAGGACGAGGAAGAGGCAGAGTGCTGTTGAGAGGCTCCTCTGGTACGGACCCCACCCCTCCCCCTCCCTCTAAATGACCTATAGGGGAGGGAAGAGGCGGGTTGCTGGAACCTCCCCCGAAAGGAAGAGGAATAAGAGCCACGCCCAAATCCCCGAAACCTCCTGAAAAATCTAGAAGAAACAGAGGAAGAAGGAGCTTGCAGTCCTAACGATTTAGCTGTGGCTCTGCTCTCCTTAAATCGTTCCAAGGCCGAATCTGCCTTGGCTCCAAACAGTCTGTCCCCATCAAACGGGAGGTCCAGCAGGGTCGACTGCACATCCGCAGAGAACCCTGAGTTTCGAAGCGAGGCCTGTCTTCTTGCCACCACAGCCGTGCCCATCGCCCTGGCCACCGAGTCGGTCGTGTCCAGCCCAGACTGGATAATCTGGGTCGCGGCAGCCTGGGCGTCCGAGACCACATCCAAGAGACCCTGGGGGAGCTCCGTAAATGAAGACGAAATATCATCCATCAGAGCATGGATGTACCTCCCCAGAATGCACGTTGCGTTGGTGGCCTTCAACGCCAAACTGCATGACGAAAATATTTTCTTGGACTGCGCATCCAGTTTCTTGGAGTCTCTGTCTCCAGGCACCGTCTGGAAGGAACCAGGCGCTGACTTTGAGGAACAGGAGGCTTGCACCACCAAGCTCTCCGGCGTAGGGTGTCTAGAGAGAAAGCCAGGGTCAGATGGTGCAGCTCGATACCTCCTGGCCACAGCCCTATGAACGGCCAAGGAATACACCGGCTTCTTCCACACCTCCAACACCGGATCCAGCAAAGCCTCATTAAATGGCAAGAGAGGCTCAGCTGCAGCAGAGGCCGGATGCAATACCTCCGTCAGCAAATTCTGCTTCGCCTCTGCCACCGGCAAAGGCAGGTCCAAAAAGCTCGCTGCCTTCCTCACCACAGCATGAAAGGAAGCAGCCTCCTCCGTATATTCCCCTGGAGATGAAAGGTCCCACTCAGGGGAAGTGTCCAGCCCACTGGCTGTATCCAGACCATGCAGTCCGTCTCCAGAGTCCTCAATCTCTCCCTCCTCTAGGACTCGCTGGTACTCCTGCTCTTCTAAAAGACGGAGAGCACGCCTCCTCGAATGAAGTCTCTCCTCGATACGCGGAGTCGACATGGCCTCCGCCGACGTCGAAGAACGGCGCCGATCTCCAGAAGCATCCGACGCCGCATCCGGCGCCACAGGCAGCTTTGGCGCCGAGGCAGGAGCCGGAGGACGAGGTCTTGGAGCCGATGGACCAACCGGAGTCACAGGGCAAAATCCTGACTTCGACGGAAGGGCAACCTCCGGGGCCGAAACATCCGAAGCCACCGGAGCGGCCACCGACGCCGGCACCGGCGCCGAGCCCACATTCCCAAAAGGGAGAAAGGGCATAAAGGGTGCCGGCCGAAGAGGCGCAGGATCACCCAACGAAAAGGCCAAGGGCCCCGAAGGACCAGCCGGAGCAGCTCCTGGAGCCATCTGCTGAAAGATGGTATACATCGCATTAAGAAACGCGGTACTATCGGCTCCAGGAGTGGGAAAAGCCGGATACTGGGGTGCCTGGATCGAGGGCGACCCCGACGCCGGCCTCGACGTCTGCGACGCCGGAGAAAACACAAGAGGCTGCACCACCTCAAACACCGACGCCTGACCAGGCGAAGTCGGTGACGCCGGAGAGGGCAACGGCGTCGAAGGATGCGGCGTGACCGTGGGGCTGACCTCCCAAGTCTTCCGACGCCGAGCCGAAGGTGACCTCGAACGAGACTCCTTGCTGGAATGACGTCATGAGTCTCTACGGCGCCGGGAATCTCGATGACGCCGGTGAGACCTTGGCGAAGAAGACTTCTTATGATGTTTCTCCTTCTTCTTTGACTTTGCCATGAATAACTTGGCCTCACGCTCTTTGATGGCCTTCGGATTCATGTGTTGACATGAATCGCAAGTCGAGACGTCGTGGTCGGAGCTCAAACACCATAGACAGTCGGAGTGAGGATCTGTAACTGACATCTTGCCCCCACACTCTCGACAGGGCTTGAAACCCGACTTCCTCTGAGACATTGTTACCGCAGAGAAGACTACGCAGCAGACAATACACTGTAACCACGAAGGTAACAGTAGCTCCCCCGAAGATAACCGTTTCGAATGCATGGAAAAAAGGGAACTGTCATCGGCACGTCGGCGAGGACCTCTTATTGCCTGTATGACGTCAGACGGCGTCGCGTGGGCAAGAGTGACGTCCTCGTCGACGTGCAGAGACTAGTAAGAAGATTTCCGTCGAATGCTGGCGCCATGGGAGTATTCATTAGGTGAGGAATCCACAGGTAGTTGTATCCATCAGAAATGCTTGGTACAACAGGAGAAGCTCTTCCTAAAGGGACGTGGATATGCTTTTTAACCAATTATTTATCCAGGTCCCTAAGAAAAGGCCTCTCAATGTGCATAAATTCTGAGCTCCCTTTCCTCTCAAACTCCAGTGAAGACCTGCTATGTAAAACATTTAGTTGACAGCAAAAAGTAGACCCTTGTTGAGGGTAAGATTTACTTGTGTTCTAAATAACGAATGGTATACAGTTTGCAAAATCCTGCATGAACATGCTAGGAGTGCTATTCTAGTAGGAGCAATCTTCAGATTTAGAAAAGAGAGATTGTTCTTCACTGAGAGCGCTCCTCGTCTCTGGAGAGTAGAACAATATCATAGCACTGTGAGGCATTCATGTTACATAAAAACACACAGTTACGGAGGTTTTTCAAAAACGTACCACCGGGTCAGTATAAATCTTCAGGAGTAGAATTAAAAATGGGGATATATAATTCTAGAATAATTTTGAATATTGATCACCAATTCAAAATAAAAAATAAAAAACTTTTCAATACCAAAGTCAGAAGCTCTTAGAGCAGCCAGGCGTAAGTCATGTCAACAGGAGTGCTATTTTTCGAGCCAAGAGGTAAAAAGGGAAATGTTACAATTTATTATGCAGAAATGGTTTTGGCTTAGACCAGTCATTCCCAAACTTTTGACTTCTGTGGGCCCCCACTTTATCATTACTGGAACCCGGGACCCCAAATGAATCATTGTTGGAATCCGGGGGCCCCCACATAGTCACTATTGGAAGCCAGAGACCTAGGCCTAAACACTGTTGATGATTTGAAGCACAAAACAATTCACAACAGAGAAAAAATCATTCCATCAAACATGCACAAATAACATTTTATTTAATTTGCAAACAAATAAAATTAAAAAAAATATATACATTTTGATAGGAAGGTTAGAGCTTTTCTAAATTCAACTGAAGCCACACAGCGATACTTATATCCTGTTTGATGCAACTGCACTTCTACAAATCAATCTGACGATATTAATTTAATTTTTTGCCTCCAATTTCAAATTCATTGACAACTACAGTACGTTTAAACATGTTCAGTTATACATTTAGCCATTTTATATACATTGTATCCATCTGTTAGTTTTCTAAGCAGTCACGCACCCCCTGAGGAGGCTCTGCGGACCCCCAGGGCTGCCAGGACCACAGGTTGGGAGCCACTGGCATTAACAACTGATAAGCCAGCTATCCCCATTTTTTCCTTTTGTGCACTGAGAGATTTGCGAGGCAGAAAAAGAGCCGAGATTGTGAGAATGTGTGGGCATCTGTAGTAAACTGCACAGTTTGTGTGCCGTTAATCGTCCTTCCACTCAGTCTGCCAGTCAGCACTCCTTCAGTCCTGGCCTCCTGATTCATATGTATCCTGTCCAGTGCTTCCCGTTACTGCCCCGCACATTGCCTTTGGGTCATACTCCTTCATAAGTGTCATCATTAGACAGCTGCTCTTACCTTTCATGCACCTGTCCATTTTTAGGCATTTTTTAAGGCATCTGGGCCGGACATGCAGTTGAAGGCCCTCGGGGTTAAGGTCATTTCTCCGTTTAGACCTGGTAGCGTATTAAGAATTAACACCAGGCCTATTGGCATTTCTAAGGGAATGTTGTATGGTAATATGAAGCAGTGCAAGAAGATACATATAGCCATTCCTATGGTATTTGTGGAAGAAAATATCTGAAGATTAATATTGGTATATCTTAAAAAGGTCGGGTGACAGTTGCACAGTCAAGCCAGACCTACAAATCCATATAGGGTAATGACTGGCCTCCTTTCATCTTTACCTCTTCAAGAGAAAAAAAATACCATAAATTATCACATTAATTGCCTTACCATGTCGTGTGTGCCCCTGAAAGTTCGAACTCAGTCAGCTGTATACACACACTGATCAGTACTGAGTGGAGGGCAAGCGCTTTTCTGTGGAAGCACACAACTTCTGCCCAATTAAAATATGTACTCTAAGTTGCCATCATGTGGGTGGAACCAAATCCCCTAATCCAAGTGACTCTCACTTAATTGTCTGGGGACAACTGCACTGTCAAGCCAGACTATAAAAATCCTGGTTTTGTTTCTTTCACAGACATTATTCCTTTATATCACACCTTCCACTCTCATATGGTAGCTTGAATGAATCCCTTCCTTAGAAAACACTGCTGGCACTCTCTACTTAGTTTAATACTACACAGTGATGGGCTAGCCTAGCAACACTTGGATGGACACGAGAGCTAATGCAACACAGATTAATGTATGTGTCCTTTCCCATTAGGCTGCTCCTGAAATGTTTTTTCACCTAAGCAGATTCGTATCTAATGTTGCAGTAGTTGCTCCTAAGGTGTGCATCTCATCGTAACTCTGATCAAGGATACATTTCTCCAGAGGTCTGGGCTACTGTGACACCTAGGTGGACTTTAATTTATGCATCTCCCCTGCTTTGTCAATAATTTAAATACATTCCATTCAGATTCCCATAACACCACCAACACAGAGGGTTGAACTAGCACCTCACTTAAGCTTACCACAAAACTCATGCTTCTCATCTGAACTACCATGGGGCCTTTTTCAATAAACCTCTTGTGAATCTAAACTTTGGCTGACCGTTTATTAGTTCATCTCCTCTTTTACAGGTCAGGCCCACATATAAGCACTACGATCTGGTCTTATGTAAACCCCCCCCCCCCCCCCCCCCCCACACACACACACACAAAGTAGTGTTAATATAGCTTTCTTCATTTGTTTATCTGAGACACCATGTTTCTCAGTTCTGGGAAACCCTTGTATATTACCTGCGGCCCACTTGTTAACTTCTGTAGTGGCACTGTTTATAATTCAACCCACCTCCAGCAGGCATGTTATCTGTCTTCAGTCTCACGCTCCTAGCAACATGGCGACCGTGCCATACAATGTTTAAATTATGTCTCATAACGTAACATTTGCATCAAGCTACTAGCATGCACTCTAAAGGGGCAGCCAAGATAAGTCCGTGCACTTCCTGACTGTATTAAAAATTATGCATCTAATCCTTGCCTGTAAAAATAAACTGTGCCTGTGTAACAAGCTATTTAGAAGTGCACTCACATTCATTACTACTGTACAAAGCTGAAACTTCCTTTTCATACCACGAGAGGTTCCCTAAATGAATTAATCTTGTGCTTCCGCTGTGGTCATGAACCTTAACTGTGTATTTAAAATGAGCATAACCTAATCCATACGTGCATATCCATAGTGTGTGATATGCAACATCAGTGACTGTGGGTGGCATCATATCAACCTTTATCGATGAATCAATGATAACTGAAAAGCTGCTTGTAATTAACACAAGCAATTCTAGTCTGTTCACTTTTTCCTTGAATGTCGTTCGGTTGTATTTTTCTTCACATAGGATAGATATACTAAACAAAAACTATATTTGGTTTCTCCAATGTACTACGTCAGCTGTAGTCCAGTGAATGTGGATATAGTTGATCCTTATGCAATGAAGATAGTGTCTGTCATTTTGTTATATCGGCATTACATGGTTAATTCATAGGCTATTGGAGAATTGTTACAATACCAATTAGAATCTATGTTATTAAGAATTATAAGACATCCAGGTTCCAATGGGTTTTACGATTGCTCTTGTCGCATAAGACTTTCGAAAAACTGTATAGGATAACCTATACGTGCATATCCAAAGTCTGTAAAATGAATTATCATTGAGTGGGAGTAAAATCATGGCCTAATAAGGCTTCATCTTGTTAATCAATGCCCTCCCCCACCACACTAAACAAGAGGTAAGTGTGAGTAAGTACAGTTAGATCAGGTTAAAAAAAAGGGGGGAGGGGGGGAGGAAACACAAAAGTTAAGTTTTCCGCTCTAATTCTCATGGATTTCTTTGCTTTTGATATAGAGAAAAAAAAAAGAAAATATGAAAGGACTTCTATCAAACATAACTTTACTCCACAATGCGTCTGTTTGGTTTGGTGTAGATTAAGGGTGTGTGACATGTTTAGTTATGAGAAAAGTATGCAATGTACGTGTAATTATGCCTAATGCAAACGTAGTATTTATTGTTCTTTTATACATAGTAGTGGAAAAATGCACCAATGCATCTATTTTGACTGGGAGGGTGCATTTCTCAGTAAACAAATATTACCAAAAAAACAAGTTAATTGTTTCCTCACTATAATTTTCAATGAATGTAGTGAATTTACGAAGCATTGTGTAATTTCAGTTATTTCATGGTACAAGTGCATTTCCAAAGTCACAACATAGCATGAGTTACGCAGTCGTAAATACACTTTGGCCAGGGCCTAGTGAAAGCATTTAAAAACTTATGGGCTGGGCACAAAATAATTTATTTTTTATTTTTTAAGCGCAATCCGAAGCAATAATCCGCGGAGCACTGAGCACCATGTTGGAAAAAAACAGAAAGGACATAAAAGGGTAAGTGAGGCTAACCTCACGGCCAAGCTCATGTTGAGGGGCCCTGTTGGATCCCCACACGGCACCAATATTTAAAAAATATATCTTTTGTATTGCAAGAGTCACAAATCTTTTGCCAGAAATCCTAGATCCTCCATGGGTGGTACGGAAGGTCTGTACCTGGGGTGGCAGGAATTGCAAATTTGGCTAAAGACTCCCAAAAAACGGGGTTTGGAGGGGGGGGCTGTTGGGGTGCAATGAATTGAGTGCACAAAAGCTGTGCTAAACCCCCCTGTTCATAGCTGCCGGTAGTGCGCAGCATGGGAAGGAACAGTAGGATGCGGTCAAAAAAAGAACCTCAATTTCTCAGGGGAAAAAACAAAGGTTAAAGTAAAGTTATGGTTAACTCTGGTTAAACAACCATAACATATATTTAAAAAAATGATTTAAATTAAATGAAAAATAAGTTGCAGGTGCAGCTGTGTCTGCAAAACAATACCTAAAAAGGCACTGAAATCAGCATGTTATGTTTAAGGAAACTAACCATTACATATGGCCCGTTATGCACCTTACATATCACACTCATGTTGTCTTTTGTAGATCTGTAAAGTGCACTAATTACTCAAGAGAGTATCCAGGTGCTTATACAAGTTGTGTAGGTGTGTGGTCCCAAAGAGCTTATATGAAGAGCCAGGTCTTCAAATTCTTGCGGAACTCAAGAAGTGAGGTGGAAGCTTTGATGTCTTGAGGGAGGTTGTCCCATGTCTTGGGGGCGACGTAGGAGAATGAGAGACCTCCAGTTTTGCTTTTGCAGATGCAGGAAGTGCAAGAGAGAGGCTTCGGCAGAGTGTAGGTGTCTGGTGGGTTGCTTAATGTGTATGCAGCTGGTTCAGGTATTCTGGTACTGTGTTGGGTGGGGCTTTATGTGTGTGTGAGAAGTTTGAATTGGCTGCACTTGCGAATGGGGAGCCAGTGAAGCTTCCTGAGGTGCGGTGTGATATGGGTGCAGAGTTGGAGGTCGCCTACGAGTTTTATAGTTGCATTCTGGATGGTCTGGAATCTAAGATGTTTGGGAATTGCAGCATAGAGCAGAGGTCTTCAAACTGGGGGGCGGGCCCCCCTAGGGGGGCCTGAAGTGATCCCAGGGGGGGGCCCAGACTCTGGCCAAAATAAATATTATACAGATAACACGCCTTTGTTTTAAGCAGAAGCATGTTATTGCAGTTTTAAAAAGGTAACAGTACTTAACTGCAATGTTTAAATAGGTTTAGACATATTTAAACATTGCCAGGTTTATAAAATAATTGAGAAAAATTCTGAGGGGGGCCCAATGATTTTTAATTTTCAACTGGGGGGCGCGGCATTAAAAAGTTTGGAGACCTCTGGCATAGAGTGTTGCCGTAGTCCAGCTTGCAGGTGAGGAGAGCTTGCATAATGCTCTCTCCGGTGTTCTGAGGCAATCATTTGAAGATCTTCTGCAGCATTCTTAGAATATGTAAACCGAAGGTGCACACTGTGTTGGCTTGAGCCATCATGTTGAGCTTGTCATCTAGGATGAACACTTGATTTCTTGCCTGGTCAGTGGGTGTGGGTCTTAGCTCCAACAGCCAGGTGGAATCCGTTGGGTGGGCTTTCTTGTTGAAGACCAGTACTTCTGCCTTGATAAGTCAAATAGCATCAGGGATACCATTCTAAATGGGATGATTGATGAAATCTAGAATAACACTGTTAAAGCATTAACATGGGGCCTGGTCACTCATGGACGGTTGGGCTCATGGACAAAACTTTGTGGCCAACCCTTGCTGCATGTGTCTAAAGGCTGTGTGTAGCTGAGGTTGGCCACTCTTGAAGGGTTTGGCTCAAGGCCTAACTGTAAAGCAGGCTATGTAGCTAGCCTCCCAGAGAACAGTTAAAGGCCATGCTCAGTGCAAAATGATTGTGGTAAGAGGGTGAGGTCAAGCAGCCAACCTCTGATGTGCACAGCCAAAGGCCTCTGGGTCATCAGTGATTTCATTTAATAGTGTAATGAATTATGTATGGTCACAGACAGTGTACACTGGGGGCATACGCTATGGTAATTGTAGATTGCCATAACTGGTAAATTTCCAGTGAATTGGAGTTTTTTTTTTTTTTAAACTTATGTGAAGGACAGATACCTAAAACTAACCATACCTTCACTTTAACCATGTTTCCGGTACCTATACGGATATGCCTATTTGCATAGCAGGTTATTCTTAATCACCAGAATCCAGTAGTTTCACAGGTGGGTACCCTACAAAAAAGGACACATTATTTAAAAAGCTAGATCTTTAGCTTCTTGAGGTAGTCAAGAAGCAACAAGGAGTCTAATGTGCTGCTAAAAGTAGTTCCATGCTTTAGGTGGGATTGAGAAAGTGTGACAGCCTGGTTTGATTTTGTGAATGTAGAGTGAGTCTGGCCGAGCAGAGGTGCCTGGTTGTTTGGTGGAAGTATATGCTGGTGCTGAAATAGGCATGGCTATGTTGTGTTGTGCTTTGTATGTGTATGTGTGGAGTTTGAACTTAAGGCCATTTACGTGCGTGCTACCAGTAAGGTTCCTTTAAGTGTGGAGTGATGCGGTTAGGATGATGTAGGTTGAGTATGAGCTTTGATGCAGCATTTTTGGATGGTCTGGAGCCTGTACAGGAGTCGTTTGACGATTACTGCATCGAGTGTGTTGCCATAGTCAAGTCTGATGGTTATACAGCCCGTGTGACCATTTTCCGGGTGTACTTTGGTAGCCACTTGAAGATTTTTTTTTTTTTTTTTTGCAGCACCTTCAGGATTAGGATGTGGAAACCAGTGGAGGTCACCACACTTTCCTGAGCTTATCATCAAGGATGATTCTAAGGTTTCTAGAATGGGGGTTGGTGTGGAACAGAAATCTGCCGGCCATCAGCAGGAGTCCCTTGCAGGTCTTCCTTCCGAAAACCAGTTTCGGTCCTGTCTGATTTCAGTTTGAGATAGTTTCATCTCATCCAGGTGGGAAAGTTGTTCTTTGCCTTGAGAGTCTTGTCTGTCATTTAGCGTTTTAGTTGGGTGTCCTCTGTGTAAGGAAAGAACTTTGATGCCAACGGAGCTGATGTCAGCCAGTGGGGTCACATAGATGTGAAATTAAGTTGGGCCTTGGGGGACCCTACAGACGAGTTTCCTGGCTTTCAACATGAACGGTGGCACACTGTTCTTTCCACAAAGAAGGAACAGATCCAGTTGTGGGCAGGTCCTTGAATGCCTTTTTGAAGTGGGAGACAGAGTCAAAGGCTGTTGAAAGGTTGACCAGGATAAGGGGCGCACAGTTGGTTGCTGCTGTGAGGGCAGTCTTGGTGCAGTGATCGGTTTTGAAGCCTGAGTGGTGTCCAGGAGTTGACATATGTTGAGGTGGTGGGCAGTTGTTTGTTGATCAATTTCTCCATGGCAAAAGGTAGATTGGGTAGCAGTCTGCTAGCTGGGTGGGGTCTGCTGAAATTTTCTTTAGTAGCGAGATGGCCGCTGCGTATTTCCAGGCCTCCAGGAACATTACGGTCATGATGGAGGTGTTCAGGATGCGGGCGAGTACTTAGCTGATCAGGGAGGTGCCCATATTTCACCAGCTCTTCTCTAATATTTTCCCATAATGAGGAAGATTGGATATTTACTCCTGACAATGGCAGAAGTAGAAGTTCTTCCAGGGTTGAGAAAAAAGTGGTTGGAGTGAAAGTGAACTTGTAAACGTTCAATATATTTTCACATGAGCAAATCTACATGTTTGGTTTTTATTCAACTTCTATTTCTCTATTGGCTGGCTTTACTGTGAGTGATCACATTTAGCTCTTCCACAAGGAGCATGTTGGTACACAAAGTATTTTTGCTCAGTGCCAAGAACTACTGTGGCTATCAGTGGCGTAACCGAACTGGAGGGGGCCTTTGTTACGCCACTGGGTGCAATGTGTGCTTTTTGAGGCCAATTTTTTTTTTTTTTTTTTTCCACTGTTTGTTACAATAGCGAGGGCCTGGCAGCTCCAACAACAATAAAGTGTTACAAAAGCCATCCCAAAAACAAGACACACATTGAGGAAACCAAAAGACTCACAAAAAATGTCAGATTGGTTGGCTTTGCCAAAGCTTGTTTATTTTCATGCTTCCCATAATCTTGTTGAAAATGATAATATTTTTTGGGGAAATACTAGCATGCATCAACACATTTTACTAAATGACCCTTCAAAGAAATGGCAACTACAATTTCATAGTGTTGAAAAAAAAAAAAATCCTACTTGCATTTTTTTCCTGAACATGTTATTTTGAAAGCAAATAAATTATCACTCTTGCTTACACGCTTCTGCAATCATTTGCATCTAATCAGAGGGCATTCTGGGAGCATTATACTCACCTGTTAAACTTTTCAAACCACTGTCAGTAGGGCATTGTGACCTTATATCATTTATTTACAGTGCTCACTGTAATAATGAAGGCTTTTTATTAATGAACCATAAACGAAAGGTCCAACAAAAATAACATATGAACACACATTACCTCAACTGCAGACAGTTCCCTTCTCTGTAAACTAGAAGCCCCTTCCTCATTTCGCCTATTCCCCAGATCGACCCTGCAGAATCCCGGGAGGACGCAGGTGAAGAGAGGTGCCTGGGACCGCATTGAGAGGGTGTGCGGAGAGAACAGGCCATGGCTCATCACATGACTGGGAGCAGTCTACCCCAGATGTGCAGCCTGCCCCGGTCCATGGCGTGTGCAGGAGGCGGGAGCCCATGACAGTGGAACTGGAGCAGGATGAGGGGAGGCAGACTCGCAGGGAAGCAGACGTGTGGAGCCTCCTCTCCCGGCTTGGACGAGACTGTGTGCGCTGCTGGGGCCTGGTTGTGCTTCGCAGCCTACCTGGTGAGCATGCCGGGAGGAGGGCCACGGCTGCGCCAGAGGGCTTTGCTTTGGACCTGCGGTCTATCCAGAGGGAGCCTGGAGGACTGCTGCTCTCTCCAGGGGTAGGGGGCTAGAGCCCCTGAACGAGGAACTAGAGAGGATGAGGTGTGGACGTGCAGTGCCCCCCCATCCCTCAGTCGATGGGAGGTGTGCCGCCTGGCCATGCTCGCGGCCCTTGTGGTGGAGCCGGATGAGTGTTTGGCTGTGTGCTTCCCGCCTTCCCACCTGTCCCCCGTGGGCCACACAAACCTGGCTCTCCCCATCGCCCCAGACGGTTGTGGCTAGGGCTCTGAGGTGCACTCTACTGGTGACGTCCCACAGTACAAGGGGCCAGGCAGTGGTCTGCCTCTGGGGCCCTCTCTCCTTTGGTGCCCAACAAAGCTGAGCTTTCAACCAGGCCTCTGCTGGGCGCCGAAGTCTTTGCTGGACTGCCCGGCCGCTTGAAAGGGCATTTGACCCTGGCTACCATTGTGGTGTGAAGAATGGCCCCTGACAGTGTCTCAAGTATCCACACCTTGTTTTGGGGGCACACTCTGGGCCGGGGTCGCATGTGTTGTGCGCCAGCAGCGTGGAGGTACATGGGCCTTACGCGACTTCTGGTTGGGTCCTCTGAGCTTTTGCAACTGAACTCCTGGCTTCGGAGAGGGTCTCTACCCCCCTTCCTTTTTCCCCTGTGATGTGAGGTTGGAGTGAAACTTCCTCCTGCTGGATGAAGCGATGCCCCGGGGTCCGAGCTTATCATTCATTGGCTACAGAATTGAGAGGTACAGGGGACGTGGGATCTCCAGATGGGGCCTGGTGCCAGAGTCTTTGTTGGTGTGTGCTCCGCACCTCCCAGGGGTGAGGGGTGACCCTTGTGGAGCTGCTGGACTGTGTGGTCATATCCCAGAGAGTGCCGGTGATCCTTCTCTACTCTGAGGGTCACGCATTGACTACTGGACCATCGTCGCAATGGGCAAGGACAGGCACACTCGTTCTACCACGTCCCAAACACGGACTGATCAGTACACCACTGGGGCCGCCGGCAGATAGACTGCTCCTAACACAAGGGACATATAGGCATTTCAGTTCAGTGACCTTACAGCCATACTCCAAACCTATCAGTCGTTCCAGGCTGTGGTTGAAACTAAGTTCAGAGAAGTACACATGGACGTGTCATTGTTGCACCAAGATCTTCGAAACACCACTGCACGCATTGCTGAAACGGAATCCCAAATATCCATGGTGGAAGATAACGTCTCAATACTTAAACCCCAGGTATCCTCGCTACGCACCCGCATTACTGAACTCCACAGGCGGGTTGAAGATGCTGAGAATCGCTCATGGCGGAACAACTTGCACGTGGTGGGTCTTCCAGAAAGTGTTGAGGGTGTTGACACCAGGAAAGCAGACTTTGTGGAAAAATTGATCAGGTCTTGGTGGATGCCTCCGGACCTCATGTCACCCTGGTTTGCGGTGGAGAGGGCTCATCGGGCTCTGATCACCAAGCCTCTCCTTGAGATCCCCCTCGACCCATCATTGCACGTATCCTGAACTACAGAGACGTGGTCCTGAGAGAGGTCCATAGGCAGCCAAACCTCTGCTGCGAAGGCACCAAAGTTCTTGTATTTCCTGATTACACCCGTGAGGTGTAACGGAAATCAAACACAGAAGTTAAGCCAACACCTAAGAGTCATTGGACAATAACATCTTTTGTTTCCAGCCTGGCTGTGGGACAAGAAGTCTCACTTTTTGACAACCCTAAAGAGGCCTGGCAATGACTCACTGCAAACTGCCCACTCCGGGGACTGTCCGGCCAACTTTCAAAGCACTTGGCCACAGACAAATCAAGAATCCGACTCCCCTGCCCAGGCAAGGGAGGAAAGGTAACCGTTCCCAGAGGAGACGTACTAGTGCCAGCTCACAATCCCCGCCTTGATCCACTCTGAGTCTGACATCTCCCCGACACCACTCAGCATTGAGGCCAATCGTGAGTGGAGACGGACAGGAGATGGCCACAGCTTGATCCAGACCACTCCAGCTGCCAACTACAGTGGCCCTCAAAGAGTACCAGGATCTCTCTCGTAGCCCAGTCCTCTGACCTGGGCGCGTCGGACTCCGCTAGCCGGAGGACCTCCCCGTCATCACAATGGACTGCATGATCAGAGGAAGCATAGTGACTGAGAAGATGTAGACTGTGATGAGCTCTCTTCCACGAACAGTGCACTAAAGCTAAGGGCTGCATAAGAAGTGCCTCGACGTAGTTTGTTCTGAAGGGGTGTTCCTCTGAATGAAGGTGTTTTCCTAATGAAGTATGAAGTTCCAGTTTTAACCCTTTTGCATTACAGGACGACAGATACTTTGAGGTTGGAAGTAGTACACTTGCTATTGCTTAATTTTGGATGTATGAGGTAAGTTCTACATACTTCGTCTTTTACTCCAAATTGTGACACACTTCAACAGGTACCTGAGGTGCGACTCAACACTGCTGCGGTCGCACAACACGGGCCACGAGCCCTACTTCTAAAGTGGGACTCGTACGAAATCCGACTGGTACATCAACCACGTATCCCAATGGGTAGCATAATGCCATGGAATGTTAATGGTCTTTTGGATCACATTAATTGTGCTGCTGTCTTTACTTTTGCTCACCACCACTTCCCTGACATACTGCTACTCCAGGAAACCCATCTCATGGGTACGACGGTCCCTTCCTTGAAGTGTTTAATGGAGGTTACGATTCAGGGTGTACCCGGGGGGTTCCAGCAGAGTGGATATTGTCTTGAGACGCTCCTTCCCCATGACAGTCACAAGTGAGTTCTGAGACTGTAGGGTCGCTTTGTAGGTCTGCCAGGGACCCTAGAAGGGCAGTTGGTGCACCTTGTAAGTTTCTATGTGTCATCCACAACTCACCCCAATTGCCTAGAAGATCTATTGCAAGTCCTCCTGAATTTCCCCCAGGGCATCACAATTTTAAGGGGCGACTTCAATGCAGTCACAGTCCATGATCTTGAAGTCATGGGGTCCTCCTCAAATTTGAGACGGACTGGGGCGTGCCGCCTCAGGAGATGGCTGGAGATGGCTTGATAGGCTCGGGCTATGCTATGCCTGGAGGACCTATCATCCGTGCCACTAACAATTCACCCATACTTTGGCCATACATTGTGCACATTCTCGTATCAACTTAATTCTCTTACCAGACATGGACTGCAAGCTCTTATCCCAAATCCGAATGCTCCCCCATGGGATCTTGGATCACTCCCCTGTTCTAGCTAGCATGGGCTCCCTGGGATAGAGGCGGAGGCCAATGCGGCTCCTCAATGGCTGGTATCGTCAGGACAACCAGTGTGTCCAAATCTTCCAAACCGAAATACAGGCATACGTAAAATCCAATTAAGGCTCGCTCTCAAAAGTCACCTCACTATGGTCTGCATGTAAAGCAACCATATGAATACACATCAGGGGACGGATCCGGGCCCAGGAGCACGAGAGATTTGAACACATCACCCAACTAGAGGCACAGGGATCTCACTTCCAACTTTCAGGTGGAGATCTCCAGCCAACTAAGCCTAGTCCGCAAGGAGATTTTCCAGCGATCAATGGAGGCCCTCAAACACCTTTGGAGAGCCTCAACTGCCTGGATCTACGGATGGGTAGGGGGAAATAGGAGGAGGGGGGAGGGGCAGTGTTTGACAAAATTGTCAAATTGCCGTCTTGGTCAGCCTCACATCACACCTCGAGAAGAATACTGGAGATATTAGACTATGGTGGCACGCAAAAGCACTCTCTTCCCGAGATTGCCCAGGCCTTCGCCCAATACTATGAACGATTGTACACTCCCCGGGGCAATGTAGTTCACATTCCCACAGTGACTTTATGGTGACTATTCCCCCCTACCCGGTTTGTCTACTGAGGAATTGCAAGCTCTAGATGAACCCTTTACATGCATGGAGGTGGGGGATGCGATTTCCAGATTAACGGCCAGGGGATGCTGGAGCCTGAGGGCTTTCCATCAGAACACTATATTCTATTCCGCAATATCCTTTCACCCCACCTGCTCTCATTATATGATGAGGTCTGCCAGACGGGCAGCTTTCCCCTGGAGTTGTACCAAGCTACAACAGTACTTATTCCTTATACCTTGCAAAGAATATTGTCCTATATTGCTCAACGGAGAAATCAAAATCTTAGCGCCTAAACTGATCCACCCAGATTAATGTGGCTTTATGCCGGCACACAGCACGAGACATTGCCTTCTGAGACTTCAAGTGGCCCTGGCCCACCGTCATTGGCTACCAGGGGATCTGGGGCTGCCTCAAATTGATTTCAAAAAGGCATTTGACACAGAGTATTGGGAGTACCTTCAATCAGTGCTGGAGGGTGCGGGTTTCGGACCTCGGTTCCGGACCATGGTGAAGGTGCTGTACTCTATGCCGCCAGCTCGAGTGCAGTTTAATGGGGTCCCGTCAGCAGCCTTCCCAAAACAGCAACCAGACAGGCGTGTCCACTGTCACTGCTCCTTTTTGCGCTGGTGACTGAGCTGTTGGCATGGGAAATGACTGAAGAGAATCGTATAGCGTTGTACGCAGACGGTGTTCTCCTATACTTAGCGGACACCAGGCTTTTTCCCTTTCAAGGCCTCTAGGGTACCTACTCCCTCACTCACTACCGAATCTACAAATACCTACAGTTAAGGCATGCTCTCCAGGCCCCAGATTTAATTGTCAGAGCCATTACCTGAATTTAGCCTCTTAGATGCAAAATTATTTATGTGGAACCTGGGACAAGGGGGTAGCTCCCAAATATATCAAACATTGGTCGCCAGTACACCTGACACGCTGAAATATCTGCCGCACCGTTGGAGGGATGGACTGGCCACCTGGAGGAAGAGGACTGGTGCAAAGCTGATGACCCTATGGGAGGGAGCTTGCCATCTCCTCCAGTCTGCAGCTAGTGCAGACATAGTACCTACACACTGCCTACCTCACACCCCTCCGAATTGTCCCGACCCCTCCTGTTCTAAATGTGGACATGAGCCAGCAGATTTCTACCACACGATGTGGGTATATCCGGTAATTACACTTCATTGGGCCGGAGAGGCATAGGAACTGACACAGGCCTTGGGTTCCTCCACCCGCGCTATTACATGGGGTTATGGAGGGCAAAGGAGGCACAAGAGCAAAAAGATTATTCCTAGGTATAGCTCTCCCGGTGCGCAAGAGAAACATCGTTGCGTGGTGGATGTTACCCTGGCGGCATCACTATCTGAGAGGTGAAGAGGGGTGGAGTGGTGTGCATGACAGGAACAAATGGTGTACAAGGCCCATGGATGTCCACAGAAGCACAACCAAGTCTGGTGGTAGTGAGTAAAGGGGGTGGGGGACTCAAGAGTCAAACACTCACACTGTGATCATACTAATGGAAAGACAAAAGGTGTTTTTCATTTCTGGATAGCTAATAAAGTGCTTATATGGCATTGAGGCATTGATTAAACGTTTACTGCTTCTGCATGATTAATACCTAAATTCAATAAAATTGGTTTATCAAAACAAATTCACTACAATAGAG
The DNA here is from genome assembly GCF_031143425.1 of Pleurodeles waltl. Taxonomy (NCBI): domain Eukaryota; kingdom Metazoa; phylum Chordata; class Amphibia; order Caudata; family Salamandridae; genus Pleurodeles; species Pleurodeles waltl. Next base: position 172,827,631 of record NC_090450.1, on the reverse strand, counting down.
CTTATGCAAATTCGACTCCACTGACAGGTTAATCGTGCAAATAACCCATCTTTGACCATTACAATTACACTTTTCCTTTCTGATTCCTCTTGACCTCTGTATTGGATACTGTTCGCAACCCCACAGTGTACTGGTTCTCATACCTCTCTAAACACTGTGTTCTGGGCTCTTTGTTCTAAATAATTACACCCATTAGTCGGTGTAATGCAAGGTTCAAACCTTGGACCTCTTGTTCACCCTAAAGATCACCCCTTTCTGTAACGCCCTCCTCCTTTGCATTACCCCTTTATCCATACACATTTTAGTTAATTTATTTTCCCTTCTTCCAACCATAATACTTCTCAGTTTGCTAATATGACCAGGTCCAAGACAGAAAGACTATTGTCCAAACTCAGGCACTCACATTTCAATTCTTTCATCTCCTTCGCTCTAAGTACCACAACACATACTTTCTACGGAAAATAACAGAAGCAAAAACATTGTTATAAGTGCCAAACAGAGGCACTTGTCAAGTTATCTTCAACAAATCAAAGCTAAATATAAATGTATTAAGGCCAGAATAGAGCTATTTTACACAACTCTAGCCCACACGTGTTCCAGACAAATGAGAAATTAACTGTTTCCAAGGCTAAATTGTTCCAGGCAATGTCGCTTCCAATGTACTTCAAACCTCTACAAGCAGAACTGTTTAGAGTTCTGCTAAGGTCATGCACACAAGTCCAATTAGCTGGCTTTAATTCCCATTGCCAATGATTGCTTCATTTTTGCATTAACAGTGCCCAAGCTTTGAACTGAACTTGTAGCAGCAATATTTGCTGGACAGTAAATTGTATTCAACACAATGCAGTGACTGCAAGTTTTAAGTGTTTCATACATGATCAACATCCAAGGTCTGAATGAAATCCTATTGCTAGAAAATCTAGATGGCTTAGAAGTTTCTATTTTGTTTCAATAAAAAGCTGTGATATGCAATAATCCCCCCCCCCTTGGTTTTGAATGTTTCACAAATTATTTCTAATGATGAAGAGCAATCATTTTCCATTAAAAAAAAAAAAAAAAGGGTCAGCTGTTTGAACTATGAATACATTCTTTACCTAATAATGTCTTATGATATCCTCATCAGGGAAGCAACTGGTCTACTTTTTAACTACTAGCAGTAGGCCCCGAGAAGTAGTTTTGGTTGAGGGGGAAAAGAAAAAAAAAAGAAGTTACTCAAGCATTATGAGAGCAAGAAAAATATGTATTCTTGAAGAAGTTTGATGTTTTGAAAAAAGCCAAAATACTTAGCAATAGTATTTTGGGGGTGCCGTTGAGCCACTGCACAATTATCCCCTCTGGCTGCTTACCATGAACACAGCCTTCTTGGTGGCAGCAACATCTTCCCGGAGGCTGAGTGAGATACATGCCTTATCTAAACTGCCATATTTTATTATATTTCCAGGCAAGGTAGTGCTAGACACATGTGCCTCTTTCCTCCCTAAGGTGGTGACCCCATTCCATCTGGGTCAAACTGTCACTTTGCCCAACTTTGCTCCCACACATCCCTCCAAAAAGAGCCATCAACTGCCGCTGCTCAATCTCCACGCATGAAGGTGCAGATTTGACAGTTCAGGTAGAGAAACTGCCCCTGCAACAGAAGATCCACCTTGAGGGGCAAACTGATCAGAGGATCGATGCTCATTTTTAGAAGCTTGGGATACCAAACTCTCCCTGCCCAGTCTGCAGCTACTAGGATTTCTTGGGCCACTCATTCTTGATCTTCTTGAGAACTCTGGGCAAAAGTGGTATGTGCAGAAAGGCGTACAGGAGGCCTGTACTCCACTCATAACGAAAAGCGTCACTGAGCGACTGCTGCCTTGGAAACTCCAACGTGTAATACTGCTGACATTGCGCGTTCTCTGTGGATGCAAACCGATCTAACCAAGGCTCTCCCCACTGCTGAGAGTCCTTGCACCACCTCCAAGTGAAGACACCATTCGTGATCCACTAGGCATCGACGGCTAAGATTGTCCGCCCCAACATTCAGAGAACCTGCCAGGTGTTGAACCACCAGGGTTATGCCCTGCTGTTACAGCCACGTCCAGAGACACAGGGTCTCTTGACAAAGGGTCCACGACCCCACACCGCCCTGCTTGTTGCAATACCACATTGTAGTAGTGTTTGCGTAAACATCTGCACCACATTCCCTTTTACAACAGGAAGAAATGCTTTCAATGCCAGTCGGATCACCAGTAGCTCCATTAAGTTGATATGGAGTCCTGACTCCGCCGGAGACCAGAGGCCTATGATCTCCACCTTTCCCAGATGGCCGCCCCATCCCAGAAGTGACGCATCTGTCACTATTGTGAAAGCTGGCTGAGGAAGGAAGCTGAGTCTGCCTCTGACACAATCGCAGTTCACCAACCACCACTGCTGGTCTTTTGCAGTTGCTTCCGAATTGTGAACCGTTTTGGTAAGATTCCCCCGATGCTGTGCCCCCTGGAACTTCAGGTCCCACTGCAGAGTCCTTGGGGCCCGGCAGCCTCAAAGTCTGTCTCACCGAAATCCAGGACAGAGGCTGAAACATCGTTACCATAATCTGAATACCCTGAACTCGCTGCTCAGGAGAATAAGCCCAAAAATGCACTGCATCAGGAACAGCCCCGAAGAAAGGGAGCTTCTGAGAGGGAGTCAGGTGTGACTTCGGCACATTTATAGTGAACCCCAGCAAATGCAGGAGGTTCGCCGTAGTCTGAAGGTGGGTGACGAGAGCCTGGGGCATAGGAGTCTTCAACAGCCAGTCAGAGGTAGGGGAAAACTGAAATCCCTAACCTGCGCAGATGAGCTGCTACCACCGCCATCACTTTTATGAACACCAGAGGGGTACTGGTGAGATCAAAGGGAAGCACAGTAAACAAAGTGCTCGTGGCCCACCTTGAACCACAAGTAATGTCTGTGGGCAGACAGGCCGGGGATGTGAAAATACGCATCTTGCAAGTCCAGCGCTACCATCCAGTCTCCTTGGTCTAGGGCAGACAAGACCCAAACAAGAATGAGCATCTTGATTTCCTCCTTTTTGAGTAACAGATTGACATCCCGGCGAAGATCCTTGTTCTTTTTGGGAATCAGAAAGTAGTGGGAAACACAACCACTGCCTACTTCTGACATCAGGACCCTTTCTATGGCTCCTTTGTCCAAGAGAGTGGTAACTTCCTCTCGGAGCAAGATTAAGTGATCCTCCACAGGCCACTTTTTTAGTGGATGCATAGAGGAAGGGAAAGACTGAAAAGGGAGGGACTAGCCCTTCTGTATGATCTGCAAGACCCATTTTGTCCTATGTTATTGACCACCAGTGAGGGAGATGAAATTGAATCCTCCCTCCAACTGGACACAAGTGGTCTTGAAGAATCAAACTAGGACGACTTGGGCGCTGTGGAGGAAGGGGGTTGGGTGGTGGCCAACCTCTGGCTAGACCCTCTGGGTCTCAAGGTACCATGATCTTGTCCTCGCACTGGATTTTGAATTAATGAAGGAGAGTGGGTGGCGTGGTACCACACCTCTTCCGAAGCCTCAAAAGGGGCGAAAGGCAGACTGCTGGCAAGCAGTTGCCAAGAGGCTCAAGGATTTGGACTCCGCCCAAGAGTCCTTGAAACGAGTTTTTCCCCAAATAGACGCAACTCATAGAAAGGCATGTTCATAAGGTTTGGCTGGACATCTGCCGAAAAGCCAGACATACGGAGCCAGAGGTAGCGACAAAAGGCCACCATAGAAAAAAAACGCCTTACCCAGCAAATCAGTGGTGTCCAAACCAACCCCTATTGTAAACTTTGTTGCATCTCTCCCATCTTTAACAGCCTGTGTCTTGCACGCCCTCTGGGACCTGGGGCAGCACTTGTGCCACCGGATCCACAAAATATGGGAAACCTGGTCCAATAGGCACAAGGTGTTTACAGTCGTCGATGCCAGGCTGGAGGAAGAAAACATTTCTTCCCAAGCTGATCCCACTTCTTGGAGTCCCTATGTGGGGGAGTGGAGGGGCAGGCACCTTGGGAAGTGGAGGCCTTGACCACAAAGCTGTCCGGGTGGGGTGTTGGGTGAGGAAATTAGTATCATTAGGAGCTGGTCGATGGCGATGGCCGAATGTCCTATTTATAGGAGCCACTGTGCTGGGTTTTGACCATGCCCCCAGCAGGAAATCAGCGAGGGCTTCGTTTAAGGGTTAGCAATGGTTCCAATGTGGAAAACCCCAGCTGAAGCACCTCAGTCAGGTTAGTCCTGACTGGCAAAGTAGGCAAATCCAGGTCCAAGACCTCAGCTACCCTGTACACCACAACAGCGTAGGAATCTCCCTCCTCCATAGCCACAGTAGTAGGCGAGAGCATGCCAGTATCTAGAGAAGTATCCATTCCAATGGCCTCCCCTTGTTCCTCATATCAGTCCATATGTTCCAAATCTAAAGGGTCCTGAGACTCCTCCCACTGATATGGCCCCAGCAGGCACTACTAGCACTGGTGTATTAATAACAAATTATTAATGAGCGTTTATCTATTCTGAATAAGGGGTTTAAGTAGAAAATATAATAATGCACACATTTCAAAATGTGATTACGAAGGAGTGGCCACCAATATTTACTCATAGTTTAATATTGTGAAATGCTGAATATATGTTTGACTAATGTAGTAATATGTCATATTAAAGGTTAAGCATTATTTCCTAGTATTATTGATTGTAAGCCTTAACTTAGCAAATGCCTTGGCCTATCTGCCAGGCCTCATGCCAAAGCTGTATTTCTTAAACGTTCAATAAATGGCTGTCCTAGAGAGTTAAACTGTGATTTCCCATTTTGCATTGTTTAAATGTGTTAATAACTGAAGGTTCTCAGGAGAACAGACTGCTAGAGATGCTGTTCTTGCTAGTGTAACATTTTGTGTGTAATGTGTGGGAGACTGCCTTTCTCAGGAGAACAATGGAGATACTGACTGGAGTGGAAGCTGCAACAATATTGTTACCTGACAAACCAGATGAAGAGGACATTGCAGGACAACCAATCAATTAAATGTGAACAGAGTAATGGTAGAATTCATAGATTTGGAATTTTAGTTTTATTGGACAAAGTGTGAACATGCGATTAATTGACCAATGGGGATTTGGGAAGTAGTTTTACGAGTTTTGATTTAACAACACTTAACTAAGAGAAGACACCGTCATTGTCCATTTTCTTGCAGGCCGAAAGGTCAATATTTTCTTGTGCTTCTTGACAAGAGACGTGAGTAACTTTAATGCTTAAAGACTTTGCGTTTTCTAAATTATGATGCTGAATCCTGATGCCTTGCTGATCGACTGATGTCCTGAGGACGAAGACTGGCTTTGCTTGCTGATCCACATGGATTATAGGTATTATGAATTAGACTGTTGACTACTATGCATATTTGCTTTTTCTGGTGTTAGTTAAGGATCCTCACTAATGAAATTATTCTAATAGGGAAACGGCTTGATTAATTTCTCTGCTGAAGTCTAATGTATGTAATCACTTTGACGCAGCAGACTTTGTTATTGATTTGCACCATAACATTAGAATGTGTTGTAGTAAAGCTTTGATTGGATTACGTGTCTTCTGCCGCTTTGAACAGCCAGTATTGTTTCTGTATGCGTTTCATTTTATTTTGAGATTAATCTACATGACGCTAGCATTGCTAATATAGAGAAATACAAATTGTAAACTGTACTAAAAGGTGTGGTTATTCATGAGTGAAAGGTCATGGTGTGTGACAATTACTGACTATTGATTATTACTGTTACTGATTGCTGCTGATTCTTGATAGTGTATTGGTTATTGATTATGTACTGGAGCTTATGGTAAGAACATTTTAAGGTGCATCGACCTATTCGCGTCCCCTTGCAACTTTCCTTAAGGTCAGACGCGCTAACAGAGATGGTATCAGAGGTAATGGATAGTCTCCTTAAGAGCTTATCATAGATGTACGGCACAGGGTAACAGGTGTCAACAGTGTTGGTAAAGAGAGAGGTGAAGGTTCATCTCCTTAAGAGCCCATGACAGATGTCCAGAGATAGTAACGGAGGTGAAGGTTCATTATTATTGAGATCTGGATTTTATTTTTCAATTATGCGAACTGGAGAGGCAATGATGTTCCCTTAAGCCCAGGAATGACTTTCCCAGAATCCTGGATCCTGCTAATGGTTGTTTGAGGGTGTTCTCGGCGTTCTAGTGACAGTGTGAATGAAGTAGGTTGCATCTGCACAGCTTATGCAAATCACAGGTGAATTGTGAGGGTTCAGGGAGTTTGCATACTACAAATGAAGTTGTAGGAGTGTGCGTGCACAGTTGAGAGTAGGGAAGTTGGCGAACTTCATATGTGTGTGGCGCTTTGTGCTAAAAAATTGTACACATAGTTGTTGATGTACGGACCCTGCGTGGTTCAAGACTCCGGAGTATATTGAAAAGTGTATGAGACACTTGGTTTTATGTTGTAATCTGTCTGGTTTAGTAGGTTGATCGGGCGTAGTCAACAAGTCAGAGTGTGAGTCAAAGTGAGTGAAAGAAAATTTTGACTGAGATTTGGTGAGTCTTATGTGCACCAGGACAGACCCACTGATCAGTAGAGAGTATAATTTGCAGGTTGTATTTTGCTTGTGAATCTGGGAGACCAAGAAAGAAGGAGTAGCTGTTAGAACAACAGCAGTCAGTGAAAAATCCATAGGTGTTCTGAAGCAATTGCGTTACCTTCCTGTAGTAAACCAGCACATTTGGTTTTTGATTTGTGCTCACAGTTTTTGCATTAGTTTCTGTGAATCGGAGTTTGGGAGGACGAACCGCAAGACTATCAGCAGCAGTACGTGTGACATCACTGGAGCCACGCTGGGATAGGTCAGTTAGTGAGAAGCACGTGGATTGGCAGCCGTCCGTGAGAGGCAATTGGTTGAGAAAGTAGGTGAAAGGAACCTTGGGATTAAAAGTCACTTCCTGATTTGATTTTGAACAGCAAAAAGGTCGAAAAGATGACATTTTGCAAAGCTTTAAAGAGTGCCTTAAGGGGAAGATACATATATTAAAACGAGTATATGAGGCTACACCGCCAGAAAATACACCAACCTGCATTGTAATGGAAGAAAAGGGTGTTGCGCCATGTCTTTGGCTAAAGCAATAGTGCAAATTGACAGAGAAGGATAGGAACTTAGCGTTTCCCACAAATGGGACACTCAACTTAAGGGTTTTGGAGCATTTAAGATGGTGCTCTATGAATTGAAGCCCCTTCCGAGACCAGCGCAGTTTGAGGCATTAGCGATTTGGGAGCTAGTACCCAGACCTCAACAGCAACACAAATTCAAGAGGAAGATGAGAAAGGCAGAAAAGATGTTGCCGGAGGCTAGATGGGGCAGTGATCAGAGAGTATGGAGACTTTGCATGGAATTAAGTTGTTTACTGCAATTACGCAGAACAATGAGAAGGAAGGAAGGAAAGCTACTAGGAAAACTAACAGAAGTCCATCCGAAAGTAGGGAGGCTAGAAATTCCAACGGTGGAGAAGGAATCAGATAATGATGAGTTTATTACACAGTTATTGAGAAATCGCCCACCCCCATACACAGCACATGACAGTGGTCCAAGTACCAGTGCTGATCCGACAGCCCGACGCAGGCTTATGGGACAGTGAGTCCGATGCAGGTTAATGCTAGCCTGACACAGAATGCAATGCAGAGTGGTCTTAAAGTGCCTACTACTCCTGCAGTGCAAGATCAGGTGCAACTGCCACAGGTTCAGAGAATTTATCCTGATGTGCCCATTATGGAAACAACTTCAAACTTAATGGTTCCTACCAAACGGGTTTTCCAGAGACCGGTGTTGGTCCAGACTGAACCAACTCCACTTTTACTGCCCCAAGTGCAGCCATAGGTAATGCCAAGATTTACTTCAGTAACCGGGACACACTCCGATATGACTCCGTTGATGAATCAGAATATGGGAGTTACTCTCCCACAGAGCTAGAGCCAGAACAGCACCAGATGCTGTATCATTACCTATTACTGTTGGTTCAGCCGCACCCTTATTTGCACAGAAGAAGCCTACTGTAGGTGAACAGGGAGCATGTCTCAGAGTAAGATGAGGGGAGGACATAGTGAAAATGTTCAGATAGTCTCTCCTGTGGGACAGACTCTTGACAAATCAACATCATTGTTAGACCGTAGTCCATTTGTAGCACTTCCAGATACTATGGTAGGGTCAAACATTAGCCAGAGTTTGAAATTGTTGACACCGCAGACTCAGAATGCATTTGCACAGCAGGTGCCAACAGTCCAAGCAAGTAACATTTCGCTGCAAGGATTGACAGCTCAGCAGTTGACTGAATGGTTAGACAAGCTGAATACCCCGCAGAGTGCTCCTAGAGAGGAGTGTTTGAATTATGCCAGGTTAAGTATGAAAGCGGGTGAACTAATTGAGGAACTATCGGGGTGAACAGGTTAGAATTCTACACAGTCCGAGTTGAAATATTTGTGTCCAAAGACTGGGAAGGAAGTGAGCAATGTGAATCAGAAACAGCAGACTTGGCAGAGAAGTACGGCATAGAAATAGAGAAAACGAAGCATTTGAAAAGGAGTTACAATTAGATTTTGAGGGTAAAGGTTTTGAACACGAGATCTGTCAGAATGAAGGCACACCTTAGGGAATTGATTCAAAGTGCCCAGACCTGTGGAGCATTAGACAAATGGGAAGGCAGATGGGTAAGGAAAAGAGACAAGAGAAAAGGGGATTCTGTGGAGCTGACTACAATTGTGCAACAGGATAAAGGTCCAGTGAAACGTTTACCAATGAGAGAGATTCCAGGAGGACATTATCATGTCCCGTGGAGCAGAAGTGACATTCTATTGTTTAGAAATGATTATCCAAAATTGAGAGAGAAACCAGTAGAGTGGTATCAGCAGAAGGACAGGTTTGGGAAACTCGGAAAGTGCCTTTAGGAGGACTTAAAACACATTACTAGAGAAAGTGGTTCCAGCTGATCTGTGGACAAGTGAACCGGAGAGAGACAAGAATACATGTCCATCATCTCCTGAGGTAATGAATTATTATTATAAGGTGATTGAATTTTTGAAAATGAGAATTTCACCCAAGAATATTGATTGGCAGATTATTGACAGGGCAGCTCAGGAACCAAAGGAGTTGATACATGCGTATAATGAGATTGCTGCAGGCGTTCAAGCATTACAGTGGTACAGAAACAATTGAGGCGAAAGACAAGTTCCACTTCGTGTTCTGATTTGTGGAAGGGTTGAGACCGGAGATTAGCGAGATGATTAAGAGTCAATTTGATTTGCTGGCAAGCAAAGCCGATTGAGGTGTTGCAGTATGCAAAATACTGTGGTGATGACTGAATTGAAGCAGAAAAAGCTGAAAGAGAAGGCGATGGTGATGCAGATTAAAGCAGCTCAGACGGGAGTGCAAGGGAATTTTCTTCAACCGTTACTGCAGCAGCAGCAGGGGAACATTATGTTCCAGCCCCACATGAGAGGTAGAGGTCGTGGAGGGTATATGTCTCGTGGTCCAGACTTAGGTACTGTAGAGGTTCAGAATGATGTGCAGGGAATGAAGAAGTTATTGCCATGTCACGCTTGTGGAGCCGTTGGACATTGGAAACAGGAATATCCAATGATAGCGCCGGAAGGTGTCGTTCAGCAGAGTAATGAACACACTTCATTCCAAAATGTGAGAGGGCCGAGGGCGAGAGGTCCTAATCCAAATTTTCAGAATAATGGGAATCAAGCACAGAATTTTGAGCCCACAAGGCAGGTGAAAATGCCACATGTACAAAAGACACAGTTGCAGCCAATGCAACAGCAGGTTCCCATGGTACCTAGACAGCAAATTCAAATACCTCAAGCCCCAATTGAACAGCAACAGATGATGCTTTCTCAGCAGGTCAGAGGTCACAGGTTTAACCAAAGTAGTAACAGTGCATCAATTCCCGTTACACAGTGAGAATAGACTAACTGATGACTGGATGAGAGACAGTTCAGATGAGGAGCTGTGTGTGCTTGCAACTTCCTTAGAAGTAGATCAAAGAGGTCCCTAGGTGAAAGTAAAGGTTAGGGGTCACAGGGTTTCTTTCTTGGTTGACAGGGGAGCTACACGTTCTACAGTGATAAGTGCAGAAGTTCCAAATTTGCCCCTTTAAGGTACAACAGTTCAGATTGTAGGAGTAGAGACCCAATATCTGTCCAACCCAATTACAGAACCTGTTCAGGTTAAAATTGGCAATTTTCAGGGATTTCACAAATTCGTAGTCTACGATCCAAGTCCGGTATCCCTACTGGGAAGAGACTTGCTGTGTAAAACAAAGTGTTCAATTACTTGTTCAAATGATGGAATTGAGGTTCAGGAGAATGGGGATGATTAAGATGACCAAGCGCCAGAAACAGAAGGTGAAACTATAAATGAGGTGTACCCTTCTGATTGAATTTTTCCCGATGTTCACTGTGAAAGTGCTTTATCCTGATTTGCATGAAACGGTTAAGGAGAAAGTGTGGGATTTGACAAGAAAAGAAGTAGGTCTGATAGAGGGAGTTGAGCCAGTTAAAGTTACTGTAAAGCCGAACGTTGTTTTCCTCAGCTTCCACAGTACCACATGCCGCAAGATGTCCTTATGAAGGTTGCCCAGATAATTGCAGACTTTGTACAGCAAGGGGTTTGAAGGAAGTACTGAGCAGTCCATGTAATTCACTGATAATGGGTTTGCAAAAGCCCTGTGGGAAAGTTCAAATTGTCCAGGATTTGAGAAAAATGATTGTGGTCAAATGTTGTCCCGTGGTGCCAAATCCAGCTATGATAATGTTTCATTTTCCATGTGATGCCGAGTAGTTTGCGGTCTTTGATTTGTCACAAGCCTTCTTTTCTGTGCCTCTTCATGAGGATAGTCAATTTCTCTTTTGTTTCAAATTTCTGGATTGAGTTTATTGCTGGTGCAGAATTCCTCATGGGTTTTCAGAGTCACCTTCCATACGCAATGAGATCTTGCAAAAGAATTTCGAGTTGTTGGAATTGCCTTTCCAATCGACCTTGGTGCAGTACATTGATTACTTGCTGACTGAGCTCAAAACAAGGGACGAGTGTAAGTATGATACGATTGCCCTGTTGAACCATTTGGGAAAGAATGGTCACAAAGTGTCTCCGCTTAAATTGCAATACTGTCAAAAAGTAGTGAAAAACTTGGGTCACCAGATTGACAAGGGATCAAGAAAAATATCCAGAGAACGAATTACAGCCATAGTGCAGATAAATCCACTGACCTCACAGAGAGATATCAGGATGTTTTATGGGATGGTAGGTTATTGTCATCAATGGATTCCAAATTTTTCAGTCATTTCGAGACCATTGCAGAAGCTGACTCATAAGGCAGTCACTGATCCTAGTGTTAGACCAGGCTGGAATGAAGCATTCACTAAATTCAGAGAGTCTGTGCAAGGCTCCAGCGTTGGGTATGCCCAACTACACAAAACCTTTCACATTGTTTTGTCATGGGCATGATGCATGTTCTTGGTCTGTCTTGACACAGGTCCATGGAGGTGTAAATCACCCAGCAGCATATTTTTCAGCTACTTTGAACCCAGTTGCAGAAGCCTTACATGGTTATTTGCGCGCACTTGCAGCAGTTGGTCAAAGCCTTACTCAGTGTGAAGGCATTGTGATGGGACATCCCGACTGAACTGGTCCCTCACTCTATTGAGATTCTACTTACAAGGACGAAAACCCAATATTTGACTGGTGCGAGGTTGACCAGACATGAAACAAGTATTTTAGGGTCACCAAATGTGTCATTGAAAAGATGTACAGTGCTGAACCACTCAAAGACAAGAGGGAACTGTTATCTGAAGATGATGAAACCTGTAGAAGCTATGCACTGAAAGTAATTAACACCTTGGAGAAATTGAAAATGTTACAGAATAATGCTGACAGGGAAGAAAAACGTTCAAGGAGCAAAATGAAATGTGTGCAAAGACTAGATGAATTGTGCGTTTCAGAAGATGGTCAATTGGTCTTGCCAAATAGTCTTGTCTCAAATGGCTAAGTACTATCATGGTCAAGAACATATTGGGAGGGATGCAATGATTTCATTGTTCAAACATGGTTGGTTTAACCCAAGGTTTAGACAAGTTGCTAAATCAGTTTGCCACTGCTTTGTCATTTGCCAACAGTTGAACACGGGGAAAGGGACAGTGGTTAATTTGAGCTACACTGGAAGAGCAGGAGGCCTATTCAGCAGGATGCAGATGGATTTTATTGAGATGCCTGTGTGTGGAGGTTTGAGATGTGTTGGTGATTGTTTGCATTTTTTGTCACTGGATTAAAGCTTACCCTACACAAAGAAATGTTAGTCTCACAAGAGCTAAACTACTGCTTAGGGAACTGATACTGCGTTTCGGGTTTCCGATCTCTTTAGAATCAGATAGGGGAAGTCACTTCAACGATGAAGTAATTAAATTGATGTGTGCAGCATTGAACACTGAGCAGAAGTTGCATTGTAGTTATCGCCCTGAAGCATCAGGACTAGTGGAACAGAGGAATGGTACCTTGAAGTCCGGAGTTGCAAAGATGTGTGCGTCCACGAATTTAAAATGGACTGATGCATTGCCTTTAGTGTTGATGACAATGAGAAACACACCCGACAGGAAGACAGGATTGTTGCTGCATGAAATCCTTATGGGCCGAGCTATGAGGTTGCCAGCGGTGCCTGCAAATGCACTTGTCAACATTACAGATGATATGGTGTTTGACTACTGAAAAGCTCTGGCTGATGTGGTTTGCTCTTTCTCTCAGCAGGTGGAAGACACTACATTGCCACTGATCCATGACCCAGGGCACAATCTGAGAGCTGGAGACTGGGTTGTGGTCTGGAAACACGTGAGGAAAACGTGTTTGGAGCCTCTTTGGAAGGGACCATGTCAGGTAATTCTGACAACTACCATAGCTGTGAAGTGTGCTGGAATTCCGAACTCGATTCATGTCCACTTGATCATGAGGAAGAGTTGTTGAGAGGACCAACAACAGTGAAACAAGTCTCGGGCCAGAAAGAAAACAAAGGGGAACTGAGACAAGATCTGAGCCCGCTAAGGACGGTTCAGTCACTCCTGCTAGAGACTAAGGAGAAGACATCCAGGAGGTTGATGGAGAGCCTATCTCAACTGAGGCAGCAGGAAAGCCTAGTCAGAGGAGGGCTTTCCCAGAAGGCGGCGATCAGCCAGCGATCTGGAGAGACAAACAGAGCAATTGCCAGACCCAGAGGGGAAAGGAGTTGAGGTGGATCAAAGCTATTGTGATCTGGCTCCTCCTGAACTGATTGCAGGTCCGTCAAGAGAAAACACTGCAGAACAAGGAGAAGGTTCAAGATCGACTGAAGAGAACACTGACAAAAAAGGTCCACTGAAAGGAGATAAGTGGCCAGAGTTGCAATTAGAAAGGGAAAAGGAAGTGGTTGTTGAGGCAACATCGACAAAGAACTAGATACAACAAGGAGAGAAGATCTAAGTGAAGGAGAATTGAATGATAATCGAAAGTTGAAAAGAAAGAGAATAGCAAGTAGAAGATACACAGGTCCTGAATGGGATAAGCATCTACGAGTGGCATCAAGAATTTTTGCCTTGATAGAGACATTCCGGGTCAGTATTTTGGCACTGGAAGGAAGCTGATGAACTGAACTGTTGAAACAATCTGAGAGAAATGTTTTGAGAAAAGGAGACTGTTGGAAGTAACCGGCAGAGACATTGATAACCTGATTTGATTTTTGAAATCTGATTTTGACAAGCTGCTTACCGATTTTGACAAGGGATCCTGGAAGTAAGACGGAAGGCTGTAAATAATTGCTGAAAGAAGAATTGTTTTCGATTTATTTTTTTGCTGCATTTTTCCTAAATCATCTTCTGCTTTCCGATTCTTTACAGGTCATAGGTAACATTAGCCAGCAGAGTAGGAATACTAGGCGCTGTAAATATACAAGTATTGGTTTGGCGATTATGTGTGGGATATGGTTTGTGGTGGTGTTGGTGGGTATGTCTGTTTTTGATAAGAATGAAGCCAACCATACTTCTGCTTTTGATACAACTACTGCACTAACAGCAATAGAGGTTTAGGTTAGATGAGAAATATTTGAATGAGGATACTAATGCGCAAGGAGAACTTTCTTCTAATGTCTTCTATTGCTTATTGAGTATGTTGAGACAATGGATGCATGGAACTGTGTGTATGTAGATTCCTTCATCAGTTGAGGAAGGAGTTACATATCACAGCTTGCCATTAACCTATGGAATAAGTTGTAGTCTGCTGCTAACTAGATTTTATAACCAGGAGTACATTCAGTACTTTTATTCAAACTATAAAAAGGTGTTTTGCATTTGACCTTATATTTAGGTATTGGCGTAGAGTAGCCAGGCATAATGATACAGTAATAGTTAGAGTTTCTTTGAACCTACATTGACGTTTGGCACAGTTTATGCGCACAGGAATAATCTGACATGCTTGCTTACACCTTTAGAGAAAAGCTTCTTAGATCACACAGAAGACATGAGAAAGGCATTGAAGAATTTAGAAAAAGGCTTAGAGAAAAGGTCTTGAAGGAATGATTATGCTTATAGTGCAATTAAAACGCAAGGGAAATTAGCTTTAGATGTGCAACACGTACGGAAACTTTGTATATACAGGCCTAAATCACGCACTGACACTTCATTTGTGGGAACAAGTGAATGTAAGCATGTGTTTTTGTTTCACAGAAAATGGACATTTATGTTGAATGGACAGGACCCAGCGATTCTCAGAATGTATTATATATTTGTGGTCTTAATGCTTATTACAGTCTTCCAAGAGGATGGTATGGTACATGTTATTTGGCAATAGTTTTTACAAAGATTTGTCAAATGGATGATTTGAAGAAGTCTCTGAAAGTGACTGAATTACATCATATGAGACAGAGGAGGGAATCCTCTTCTGGTATAGTGGGAGATATAACTGGAGCAGTGATTCCTTCAGTGGGAGTCATTCTGAATTTGATAAAGATTCAAAAGTTGTCTACTACTGTGGATAACATGCTGACAAATTTTTCAGGGGCCATACTCCTGGATAGATACTGAGTTAGCTGCTGATAGAGCTGTGACTCTTCAGAATCGTCTTGCATTAGACATTATTTCAGCGAAGAAAGGTGCTCTGTAGAATAATTAATTCTAGGCATTGTTGTTCGTGTATTCCTGATAATAGTAGAGAAATCAGAGGCTTAATTACTAATCTGACTAATGAAAGTGCTGATTTGAAAGACTTGAAAGAAACAGGTGTTTGGGAAAAGGTTTTGCTTCAGTGGGAAATTGGCTCAGCAACATTTGGAATAGGTTACTATTGAAAATCTTGCAGGGGATATTAAGTATTGTGGTGTGCCTAACTGGAATATGGGGATTGTGTAGATTATGCAAAAGGATTAAATTGAAGAGGTAAAAGAATAATCAGAGGAGGGAAGAAAATAAAAAGGGAAAAATTGTATAGGGAAAATTCAAAAGGAAACATAAGCATGAGGAGGTTGAATTGACAGAATTTTTGCTGATGCAAAAATTTGTGAGTGGCAGTGTGATGACACATTTAGTCATCAGAGGAGGGATTGCCAGCGCAGGTGTATTAATAAAAGAATTATTGAGCGTTCATGTATTCTGAATAATGGCTTTGTGTAGAAAATATAATGTAGAAAAATAAGGCACGCATTTGAAAATGTGATTACGAAGAGTCGCTGTCAATGTTCACATGGTGTACTTACTAGTAGTTTAATATTGTGAAATGTCAAATATATGTTTGACTGATGTAGTAATAGGTCATATTAAGGGTTATGCATTATGTCCTAGTATTATTGATTGTGAGCCTTATGTTAGCAATTGTCTTGGCCAACCTGCAAGGCCTCATGTCAAAACTGTATTTCTTAAACGTTTAATAAACGGCTGTCCTAGAGAGTTTAACAGCGATTTTCCATTGTTTAAATGTGTTTATAACTGAAGTTTCTCCTAAGAACCGACTGCTAGAAGATTCTGTTCTTGCTAATGTAACATTTTGTGTGTAATGTGTATAAGACAGACTTTCTCAAGAAGAGAACAATGGAGATACTGGCTGGAGTGCAAGCTGCAACAATATTGTTACCGTACAAATCGGATGATGAGGACATTGCAGGACAACCAATCAACGACTTGAACTGGGTAATGGTAGAATTCATAGATTTGGAATTTTATTTTTATTGGACAAAGTGTAAACATGCGATTAATCAACCAATGGGGATTTGGGAAGTAGTTTTACTAGTTTTGATATAAAAACACTACACTGAGAGAAGACACAGTTATTGTCCATTTTCTTGCTGGCCGAAAGGTCAATTTTTCTTGTGCGTCCTAACAAGAGATGTGCTTAACTTCAATGCTTGAAGACTTTGCATTTTCTAAATTTTGATGCTGAATCCTAATGCCTTGCTGATCGACTGATGTCCTGAGGACGAAGATTGGCTCTGCTTGCTGATTCACATGGAGGATAGGTATTATAAATTAGACTGTTGACTACTATGCATATCCGTTTTTTCTTTCTAGATTCCAACTGCACTGTTTTGACAGAGCCATAGTTAGATATTTTTCCAAATTTGTGTTACTAAATTGTTTTGCATTAAGCCCAACATGCGGATGCTAATCTGGTGTTAATTAAGGATCCTCACTAAAGAAATTATGCTAATACGGAAAAGGCTTGATGAATTTCTCAGCTGAATTTGAATGTATGTAATCACTATGACGCAGTTGAATTGGTTATTGATTTGCACCATACCATTAGCATGTGTTGTAGTTCAAGCTTTGATTAGACTGCGTTTCTTCTGCCGCTTTGGACAGCCAGTATTGTTTCTGTATGTGTTTCATTTGATTTTGGGATTAATCTACATGACATTAGCATTGTTAATATAGGAAAATAAATATGACTAAAAGGTGTGGTTATTCAGGACATTGTGTACTGGTTACTGATTATGTACTGGAGCTATGGTAAGAATATCCTAACTGCGAGTCAAAAGGTTCATTGATCTATTTGCGTCCTCTTGTAAGTTTACTTATTAAAAGGTCAGACGCACTAACAGCACCGAAGTCTGAATCAGCGTCTTACGACATTGTTCCTGCTCCGGATCATCCGGAATGAGGATGGGGCTCGCACCACCGGTGGGCACCAGCAGAGCGTCGACATCGGGAACAATGCGGGAAGAGGCCAACTGTGCGGACTCAGCGTCGTTCCAGATCCAGTAGTCCTCAACGGCGCCGAAGCTGCCGGCGTGGAATCCGATGGGGCTCCTGCCGATCCTGCAGGGCCTGAAGGCACGCCAGTTGGGTTACCCCACTCAAGTACAAGGTGCATGGCATTGTAAACCTCAGAGCTGAGGTTGCTCCGGCACCCGGAAAAGGAGGGGTGTCCTCGAAATTCTGCCCTGGCATCGATTCCTGTGGAACAGTGTCTAGAACGTCAACGTTCCTGATATGGCTCATGGCAACGTCGGAGTCTTCTTGGACTTCTTTTAGTGCCTATTCCCAGAGTGCCAGTAGGACGTAGAGTGCGAAAAAGTGGAGTTAAGGCTCCTGGAAGGGTCCTGCAATCTCCTCCTCAAATCAGGACCATGACCTCCTAGGAGTTGTGCCAACTGAAGTCGACTGCCGGCCCGCCATGAGCTTTAGAGACCACTCTCTCAAAGATTTCAGAGCCATGACCAGGCAATCGGAACACAACTGAGTCATGGTCTCTGGTGAGGCACCAGAGACACACCTGATGGGGGTCCGTCACTGACGTGGCACAATGACATGCACCACACTGCTTGAACTCTGTTTCTCAAAGTCATCTCGCACAGACTTCAGAATCGACAAAAAGTAGAAAAAGGCCTTACAAAAGAGACAGAGGGTAGCTCTGACCTGCACTTAACGAGGAAGGAAAAGAACTGACGTACATGCGGCAGGTGGTGCCTTTATAGGTGACCTTGACATCACGGACGGCACCAACGACACCAAACGGATCCCAACGACGTTTTCCAAAATAGTATAACAATTTAAAATATGCAAGTACGATTTTGAACCCTCCGTTCTTAAAAAAAAGAAAAACACCCCCCCCCCCACACACACACACCAAGATCAGAGTAAGATTGTGTATTTAACACGCTAGTGCACATTTAGCACTAAGCCAATGGTTTCTAATTAGCAACCAACCCTCGCCTACACTTGATTCAAATTCAATACTTAAATCCCACCACGAAATCAAGCAGCTGATTGCAAACTACAGTCATCAATCCCTAATAAAAACGTACCAAACTGCAGCTCAGTAACACGATTTTCGCCATGGCTGTTGAAATGCAGTGCTTGGCTCACTGGTATTTGAGGGTGATAGTTTGAACAGCAGACATACAGGAATATTAAGGAGATGCAAAATATGTACTGAAACTTAAATACCAAGAGCCAGCAAATACATGTTATAAAGAGGGTGCACAAAATTGCTATTGTACTTAAATGTGAGGTTTGGGCAATGTTGATGTCGCGGTGAACATCAATCCCTGTTAAAGTGATGTAGACTGACATGTAATTGTCAAAAAAACAGATCTTCCGGGGAAATATATTATGAAAGGCGGTCTAGAAGATGTGGATAAAACGGCGATTTACGTATGGCAAAACTCAAAAGAAACCAGTATACTGCCATTTCAGTGCCCAACAGTTGGCCACGTACTGTCAAATATGCATGGTATGGAATGGCAAGGAAACATTTAGGCATCACCAGCAAATATATGGCTGGAAAAGCAAAGAACAAGCAAATAGATGCACAAGTGTTGCTTCCATGCACTGCATCATTAAAGCCAGACCTTTTGGCATTGCCAAAACCTGGCTGCTTTAAAAAATGAAAGCCAATACAAACGGATTACTTTAGCAAAAATGGGTCAGTATTTAAAGACAGGAAAGGGCATGCAATTGTCAGGCTCTTTGCCTCTGGTAGTATTCCACCTCTTGAATCCCCCTTCAAGCTTGCAATACACAAGCAAGGTAACTGAGGTCGTTTCTTGACATTAAAATAATGCAATCATTCTAAAGTCGGAGGTTCATATCATGGCAACGGATACTCAAACTTTCATTAGTCAGTCGGTGAAATAACTGCAATAAATTATGAAATACGATTATTTATTTACAGCTCTTAGAAATGGCACGTGTGTGGGATTAGGTGCCACATAAAAAACATGCTACTACTAAAAAAATGAATGCCTACACAAGTAGAAAAAAACTGAAAACAAAAAATAACTAGAGAATAAAAATAGGGCTTAAATTAACACCATTGCCATGCAAACATGTTTGTCCTTCAAAACTTCTCACACTGGTGTGTTTGCATACATTTTGTGCAGGGAAATTTAAATAACAGGTGAGCAAAAGTAAGTAAACTTACATATTTTCCTTTCACATTACATTTCAAGAATCATTGATTCAATGTTCACAAATGTTCGCCTCCACTTCAAAACCTTGTCCCTACATCTGTAGGTGGGGTGTAAACAACTGGCCTCTATTTTTGTCAGCCATAGAGCTAGCGTAGAAAAACCAACTGTCCAGAATGTGTACAAATAAAGACATGGGAAGGCTATTCTCATTGCCCTCATGCAGTAAATGCCGTTACCAGTCACACTTTATTTAAACCCCCCCCCCCCAGGCCCCTTGAAAAAAGGACTTTCAGAAGTACTCCGGGGAGTGACAGACACACCCCACTTTGGTAACCAGGAGTACCAGTTTAGATTGGGCAGTCAACGTCGTGTGCCTCACACAGAACAAAAAAAATGTCCCCTCCACAAAGGTCCAGTTTTGTTTGTTTATCCAACTTCCTGAGCCAGCAGCAGTATAAGCTGGATGAGCTTGAACTTTGAGGGGCACTCACTTGGCATTGTAGCCATACTGAAGTGTCCTAGATAACTAGATAGTTAACAGTGTTTGGTCTACTCTGTCAGCAGCACAGATGGGGGAGGGCAGTCATGAGTAATGTACTTCAGTCCCAACACCCTCCCCTTCCATCACTGACTTTTCACTTCAGAGTGTAGTTTTGTGTTTGGTAGAAGTATGGGAAGCCTGTACTATTCTAATCTACATTACTTTTTAGCACTGGCTTGAGAATACACTTTAACCTTATGTGATCAATTTAAAAAAAAAAAAAACAAGCTTGCAGAGTCCTACTGAGAGAAGGGATTAGGCTCCACCCATACGTTGGTCCCCTGTAGTATAAGATTTGATTGGGGCACATTTATGGGCTTTCACTAAAAAGACTGATTGTTTCACACTTTGTGGCAAAGCTAATATACTCTTTATAGTAGGATTGAGTTGAGCGTAAGGCAAGCCAATGATCACGGCTACTGACCTGATTTGTTATTATGAAATGTTATGATAAAAGGCATTAGGTGACATTTATTGTGAAAAGCATACATATTAAATTCAGTAGGCATTTAAATGTGGATTTTTATTATTGTATGTTAAAGAATTCAGGTAGATATTTTTTAGTTGACATCCCAGATTACTTGGCAAGGGTTTTAGTGTTGATGACCCAGTGTGACAAACAGTGGATAAAGAGATTTCCTCCAATGATCATGACTATAGGCCTGATCAGTTTATAAAAGGTTATGATAAAGGCACTAGGCATGATATATTGATTGTGAAAATCAAACGTCAAAATCAAGTCATTTAAGTGTGGATTGTTCTCTGTATTAAAGCCTACTGATAGATTCTGTTACATGAAATGTCATTAACTTTGCAAGGAAGGATTTTGATATTGGTTCCTGCCTCTGACAAACGCTTAGGGTAGATGGTCTGCATTGGAAAGTTCTTGTAAGAGTCTTCTTAGCTCTATGCCCGTTATCTTGTAACAAAAAAATTAAATGATTAAATATATACTCCACATAAATATATATGCAAAAAAAATATATGGCGGGACGGTGGGTTAGCTCTGTTCTGCCATTGGTATGTCTGAGTACCATTTACACTCCGTTTGCATTCATAAATGATAATGTATGGGGTAACGGTCCAGTACATATCAGTCATTGGCTCCCTTTCCAGAGAATGGCAGCATTTTGTGATCATGGTAACATCCACCTGAAACGGAGTGTTCATCAGCATCACTGCTGGTTAGCCAGGCCTTCAAATTTGCATTTTCTTGTTGTATGGTGCTTATTTTCTAGTTTCACCTTTATATTTTAAATTTTTTTTTAAGACAGTACTATAGCAGGTAGGAACAGAAGGTTGCTTGTGTGCCACTTAACTGCAAAGCACATAATCCCATGTGGCCACTTTTTCTAAAAATGAAATCTTATGGAATGTGGTTGTCCAACGTGTATAATTGTTTTACCATTTCAATACGGTCAACTCATTAGTTCTAAAAGTAGTACCCATGCTGGAACTTTAACACAACGACAGACTATAGTAAATCTGCAAGACGGTCTCCTGCTGCTAGGTTTAGCTTTGTTATTGCAAGCACATGCCCACCAGGTTTAGGAGGCAGCAGGTTTTCTTTTTTCTACTTGTATTGTTTTAGCTTGTATATGTTGGTGAGCATGTGCATTTAATGTGGTTGTGTCACAGGATGAATGCAAGAACGAGTGAGCAGATGGATAAATGGATGCATGAGTTATCAAGTGCATGTATGAGGGCGTGAGTATCTAAACTCATCAGTGATCCAAAAAGGCACGAGTATTCATAATCCAGGCCTGCTGGCATGCCAATGCTTGTTTAACTCCGTTTACACAATGCAGACACTTCTGAAACATCACAAAAATAAGAAAGGCAACTATTATAGAGCATTTACAGACATACTTCAAGTAAGAATTTTGTAATAATGCAAATTGTGCTATCCTGGAGAAGAAAGCTTTTTTTTTTTTTTTTTTTTTTAAATAAAATGTATTCTTGTTTCACCGAGCAATCGGTACTAAATTCCGAATCCAATGCACCTCATGCAGTGAAATAGAAGCACCCTTAGGAGACAGACCAATTCACCCAAATAGGGCGACTGCGAGACAGTAATATCTGTCTGAGAAGATTACACGATATCAAAGCAATGGCAGAAACGGGCTGTGCCAAAGAAGTCAAATGCCGAAAGGGTCAAAACCGAAGCCGGCTCCGACCTCTACACACGAAACTTTCTTCGCCAGGACCGAAAAAAATAAAAATAAAATACACATATGCTGCCTCACGTAAGTATTACTGTTATGCTTATGTTGTTCGTGCATCCTATTACTTAAGAGCACTGAGGCTAAGAGACCAGTGTTGATGTGCTAGGTGCTTTAGTATTATTACAAAGAAGGTGGATAGGTTATGGCATCCTCAATTTATTAACTCACTGACCAATTCGGGCCCCTAGGTAAAAGCCCTACGAATCAAACTGACTTAGTGAATTGCTTAGTCTGTTTAAAAAAAAAAAAAAAAAAAAAAAAAAAAGCAGCATGCAGCAAACATGTCTATAGTAATAATAATAATGGACACGTCTTTCAGGGTATGCAAGTGGAAATGATCTGGCTGCGATACGTGCTTGTGAAATGGTGAGCCTGGACAAAATTTATAATGTAGATCCAGAGTTTGTGGGTATCCCTGTTATAAAGCAGCGTCTCTGAGACAACGTATAATATAGTGAAGGGGAAGAAATGTAGCAGTTGGAGAGGAGGATCAGCCCCCACCACTGGATTGACTATTTGATGATTAAGCGATAGACAAGACACAAGAGTGCACCAGATACATAATAGTTGAGGGGGGTCAGTATGTAAGGGTTTGAAAGGTCGCAATTTGGTTGCATCTAAAGTGAAGGGAGCGGCAAAGATGGCAAGTTCTGTTCAAGACTGGTGTCCAAAGTTGGAGCTTCCCACCACCTGCAGGCGTGCAGATTCTTATGGTATATGGCAGGGGTTATACAGGATTTGACATGATCAAAAGTGCACTGGGAATAGGTGGTATTAAATATAGCAGAGAATGTCTGCGTCAAAGATATAAGGGGTAAGTCAGGAAGTAGTTACCATGATTTAGGATTTTAGAAGTTCCATTGATATTTATAGCTGGGTAGTGAGATTGTAAAGGTACTATAGAGGTGACTGATGCCTACGTGAATGACGAAGGATTACCGGTTGTGGGGCACGATGTTCACGAAAAGGTTAAGCTTGTAGCAGACAGAGTAGATATGCAAGCAGCAGGCATTAGCGTGCGTGCAACAGAGCCAGAAAACCAAAGTAATAGAGGGACGGTGGGGCATTAAGGCGGTGTCTTTGTTCATTAAGAGGCACTATAGAATTAGTTCTCATCGAATTGCTAGGGCCATTTCTTGTGCTGACAACAGACCTGGAACAAGGCAATGGCACATCACTTTGTAGCGATCTGGAGACCAGTTGGGAACCGTCAGTCGAGTGGGGTCGAAAGAAAAAAAACTTCCCCGCACCTGCACTTTTAAACCTTTTCTTGGTTTTGCAAGTTCATCCATGCGCAGAGTTGGAGCCCTCTAGTTCAGTGGGTGCAAACAAAGCAAACCGACTCAAAGCTGTCTTTGCATGCACTGGGAGCGAAGGGAGGTAATGCCTGTTCTCACTAACCTCGAAGCAGGTACAAACTTTTGGCGGACTCATGTTAACTGCTGTCTCTGGGTTAAGAACCTGAGGCCAAATGTCCGAAAACTTTTTCCCATAGACACAGAAAGGGTAAAAACCTTTACTACATCTGGCCCCTGGTGTATTGCAACAGAATATTCAACCGAAGCTGCTCTTTAATGTCCCTAGTACATCTTAAATTAGTGGTAAACTGGCGTCAATTGATGCTAATTGCGGAAAAAAGTAGCAAGTTTCTATAGGAAAAAGAAAAGAACTTGACTGTTAACAACACGATACGGATTTTACAGTAAACTTTGGGAAACTTGCATTAAAAAAAAGTATCCTGCGTTTGTACACAGAGGCAATTAAATCACTAAAAATTACATCAAGTGGTAAGTCTCATTTTAGAGAATTCGAGTGAGATGTGTTGTAGGGCTAAGAAAGGCAGCAATAAGGAAAACCGGGATACAGCGTACCTGTCGGACCTAAGTGGTGTCGTTCATTTCCGGCGGACAGTAGGAAGCAACTTAAATGATGCTGGCCTCCCAGCGCGGAAGTGACCAATACGGAAGCGACATGTTTTGAAGGCCAGCAGCTAAAGAACAAAAGCTTGAAAGGGCATCATGTGATCCTAAACTGGAACGAAGTAATGTGACGTGGTAGTGTGTAGGGAGTTAAGACGAGTTGATAAACCAGATCCACTAGCAATGTTTTGAAGAGACCTGAGAGGACCAGCAAGGTGGACATCCTGACTGCAGTTAGATTGTGACAGTTTAGTCAGTGCGAGGCACCGAGTGACGGGAAGAGACACTGAAGGAAAAAATGATCTCCAGAGCTCTGACAACTGGCCAGTAAGAGGATAAGTGTTGCACTATTCACGGCGTCCGGGAAGCACATTCATGTCCGTCACTAGGCAGCCCATGAGGCAACTATGGGATTATCATCATGGGTCACAATAAAAAAAAAAAAAATACAGTGCTCCCAGCACGCGATAGCAATGACTAGGTACGAAAGCAGCAGAGGGGCGCGTAACGGAGCCTCCCCAAGGCGGGCCTCTGCTTCTGCTCCCACAGTCTCGAAGCAGTAGGGAGATGCCGTCCAGATAACGCTGAGTGAGGCAGGCCGCTACACAGTTAGTCGCGGAGGCCGCAGAGCCTGGAACCACCTTGGAGCAGTGCATGAAGGCTGCGGCGGCCACCGCCGGCATTCACGAACCGCACCTACGCCAGCCACGTAAATCACTTCCTGGCACTGGAGGGGGAAGGGTTGTTCAAATCAGGGGGCCGCCGCGCGTCTTGGGGAGGTGGGGGATAGCTGGGGCATCCGACACCGGCCTTACAGCGCACGGGAAACAACGGGGCCAGCGCCCCTTGGGGTAGAAACTCTCCTCAGCCCCTGGATACAGTAAAAGCGACGTAAACCCTTCTTCCCCTCCTGAAAGCAAGCGCAGAGGAGGACACTAGATCAGACTGAAAATCCCCATAGATGGAAGACTGTACCGCAGACACCTGTCACTGCACAGTCATGGCCTCCTTTTATAACGCCCCCCCTGTCAAACATCCCCCACTCCTGATGTGCGCAGGATGCCTGCCCCCTTTCTCCGCCACATTCAGACCTTCCAGAACATTCTGCGCGCTGCTTGCCGCAGGCCCGTTATTCGGCGCATCGCTAGCCGCCCCCCCTTCCCTTCTAACCGTTATGTCCTTGAAGAGGCCCCCGGGCGTCGATGCCCATACGTATTTGGCGTCCACGTAACCCACAATGGCGGCCTCCTGGCAGCTGCCGTCTGCCATCAAGTTATCCACGTAGCCCTGCCAGCCTGACATCTTCCCGCGGAGAGGGTGCTGGGGACTGGCCTGTGAATCCCGGGGCGGACGGGCTCCTGCGGCGCTGACGTGGGGGCGACGCGGGCTGCGGGCACAGTCAGCGGTTGGGACAGCACGTCCGGCAGCAGTCTAGGCTCCGGCAGGAAGGATCGGGCACTGCCCGGCTCAGTAGCCCCCACCCTCCCCTTTCTCCCAGATCCCTCCGCCTGCCACCGCAACCTCCAACCAGGGCGGAGGGATACAGACTAATCACCGCCTCCACGTGCGCGCACATCCTGCAGTTCCAAAGGGAAACCGTTAGGTAGACAATAAACGGCCATGATAATCCACGAGTGGGCCGTGCCGCGCCTGCATGACGGAGGGGGCTGTGTTAAGGACGCCGCGAGGCTACTGCACGCGAGCAGGACGGTCTTCGAGTGGGTAGTCCAGGTTTATCTGTAGAGGCGAGCTAATTAGTCTGGCTAAACCTCAACTGCAAGATAGACTGAACAAAAGACCCGAGCACTCGCGAAGCAGAAAATATTCAGTAGTCTTCCCCCTTCCACACTTCCCTCGTCTTCACCCTATCTCCAGACCGGGTCGAAAGCTGTTAATCCCGCGTAGTAAATTCCTGAGCGGCTTTAGGCAGTCTTTCTGTTACATCCGAGGCGCAACTGTGAGACAGAACACACATTTTTTTTGTTAATTTTATGTAATTATTTGTATCAGTAGTCGCGCAGTACCCCTTAAAAATCTATATCACAATGGCGCGCCCAGATATTGGGTGGCTTGGGGCGGTATGAACCTCTAATTAACTAGGTAGTATGTTCCCATCATCACTCAAACATACGGTCATTAAGAAAAGGATCGACTCAAAAAAGGAGCTCAGGGGAAGTACATTAGAAAAATCACAAATGTTTATTAAAGTGCGACTTATAAATTAGGAAAAATGCAGCGGTAGTCTCGTTTAAAAACTACGTCATTTGCAAGGAAGACTCAATTATAGAGCAGCAAAAAGGTAAAACTAGAAATAGATTTACTTTCAGATATGCAGCGAAAAAGTGAGCAGCATCCCTTGGAAGCCCCGTAAGGATCTCGAACAGGTTTCTGTCTCCCTGCCAAATCCGGGGGTTTATATTTCGTTTTCTTGCATTGTCAAGAACAAACTCTGAAAAGTCAGCATGGTATGGTAACTGCTCTTAAATCACATTTAAAACGTCACAATCCTATCCCTTTACCGCTAGCCCACTAAATGAACAGTGACTCAAGCTCATTCTGACCTAATATAGTCCAGAGGTGTCAGAACAAACTGGTTACATAAACAACAGACACGTGAATCAATGGAATACAGTGTGGTAGCAGGAAGAACCTTGGAGAAATTTACAAAATATCTATTTTAGTAGGTTAGGCAGTTCTTTGAGAACGATATTGTCAAACAAAGCATACAGTGCATATCTTGCTGCATAGTGTGTCAAGCAGGGAATATAAACAAAGAATGAACATTATGGTATGGCATCCACCTTAGAAAGCACACTAAACACATCACAATGATTTATTTTCAAGTCTAATAGCACCATGTCAGTATAAATGTGAATTCAAGTTCACATTTATAGTTGCTCTGCACACTATTATTAATGAAAAGTTTTATTTAAATGGACAAAACGTTTTCATTTTATCCTTTCTGATGACTGCATCATCACCAAAACCCCCAAACTATTTACAAATACAATTGGCCTCACACTATGGGGGTTATTACAACTTTGGAGGAGGTGTTAATCCGTCCCAAATGTGACGGATATACCACCAGCCGTATTACGAGTTCCATAGGATATAATGGACTCGTAATACGGCTGGTGGTATATCCGTCACTTTACCGTCACTTTTGGGACGGATTAACACCTCCTCCAAAGTTGTAATAACCCCCTATGTCTCTTACATCTTGGTTCTTCCAGCATCTTAAGTTGATCATATACTTGACCTTTGGCATCCTCCATCTCGCTCCTTTTCCACTTAAATGTCATCACCTTCTTTTTGCACTCACAATTTGACCCTGATTTTGAAATTATGTTTTTTAGGGAAGTTATAGAAGAGGAACAGCATAATTGCACAAATTATCACAATAATGATAGGAGTTAACACAACATGCAGCATGTCCTCTCCTCAAACCATTCACCAACCTTTCTAAAACCCTTTCCACTCTCACCAAACCATGAATCGACTGACTCTCAAAAGCCATACTTTTCAAAAGTTCTAACTTCACAAGAAACATTAGTGATGTTATTGACATATACATTAATACATTTACTGTTATCTGGGATGAAGGCGCAGCACACTCTCACCGTCAGAACCCTGACAACTTCTTGCTCCTTTGCAAGAATGCTATCTAGCTCAAGGCAGTTTTGCATAACCATTGCATAAGTTAAGTCATTTATCTGGGCTAGTGCACCAGCACTATAAAAAGCAATGTGATATACAAGTGTAATCTTCTAATTTTTACATCATTCGGAGCCACTCCAATAGATAGAATTATAGCCCCAACACATCTAATGCTGTTTGCCCAAATCCTTGTTTCACTCTCTTCAAAACAACTGCAATACCCATCTCATTAACATGGTAAACTTTCAGGAATGCCAAAGCCAGGTAGAAACTCCCTACACAAATATGGGGGTGATCAAAGTAAGCTGTTTTACCACACATGTAATAAAATCCTCTAAATCGTGCCTCTTAATTAATTAGAAACTTACTATTAACATGATTCCTTTCACACTCACTTTTCCAGCAAACTCCATTGACTTATTTCTGTAGGTTTATGACACACTATACATAATTCAGCCTTTTTTTTTCTCATGCTCCAATACTAATCTTGGATGCAAATGTTAATTTCTAAACTTCTCTTAAACTCTGATCTGTTCTCTGATTTCTCTCTCCTCTTTCCAATTTTTTGAAATTTTTACTCTTCTCCCATTATATTTCTTAACAAATTTACGTCCCTCTTTACTCAAACTACAAATATGCTATATTCTTTTTAGTTTGGGTAGTATCGAAGTTAGGTTGTGCAATTCTCTTTAAATATTTAGAATAAGTCATGCACTTCCCAGAGTCTTCAGAAACAGGAAGTACTTCCAGCGAAGCATTGAAATCTGACAGACAGGGCAACAGCTTGCTTATGAAAAATACTAACAACTGGTAGTGCATTGCACCTTCTACTGCAAAGGAAGGAAGAAATCCGCAAACCAAAAGTTTCACTAAACCTATTCTCTATGTGTTAATGTCAGATGTTCTACTTTGTAATGTATTGTAGTTGATTCAGTGTGTGAAGGATATACATATCCAACCAGAGAAATGAGACATAACATCAAGCAAAGTAAGACTATTAATCATATTATCAAAGAGATTATACCAAACATTTGATAGCTTTTGCTGTATGCCATCTTCTATAGAGGAAAAACAAGAGGAATCCAAAAAGGCAGGAATCAAAAAACAACAATTCAGGAATTAATTTTAATAATTCAGTTTATAGGTTCCTGCCTCTTTTCTTCAAATGGATCCTTAGATTAAAAAAAAATAATAATGATTTCTTGCAAAGTTCAAAATGTTAGTTTCAATAATTTATCGGAATTAACAAGAATTCTATGTGTTTTTTCTTCTGGTGCTTGTTCAAAAAATGAAATGACAGCAATTTCTTATATCGTCACCAAACTCTTCTTCGGACACTGCAACTTAATAAATCCATTCACGTGATGGTACTGTCTGTCTCTCTCCTGTTGATCTTTTGACTATGGGAGATTCATTATCACTAATCTCAGAATCAATATGAATTGTAGAGCAAAAACATCTGGCCTTTTCAAACTTGTCTTGGCACAGCTTAGCAAGTTTAGATTTAATAGTGCGGTTCCTTTTCTGAACGAGAACTGATGTTTTTGGCCAATAACTGCAGTGGAACTTCTGGCTATTTGCAAAGCAGTTCTCAACGGTGTTAGAACCTCTAATGTGGACTACACATCATGTAACAACTCGTTTTTTAATGTCCACAACTGAAGAGTTGCAAGGATTACCAATCACCTCTTGCAAAATGCCCTGCTCAAAATTTTTTTAATAACAGGCTTCATTCCCTCCTGGGTTTCTCTTGATGGTTTGTATTGTCGATTTCTGGGGTAACTAGCGTCTAGTTTAACCTGTATTTTGACTGATTCTGCACTTTATATCAATCTTATTTCTCACTTGTAAATCCTATACCTCTTCTTTCACAATGTGTTGTAAGTCAAGAGGCAGTTAATCTTTTGTAAGAGATAGAAACAGATTAACTTTTGACTCTTATGACTTTATATTAAAAATTGTATCTTCATCCTGGATTTAATTTGTATCACCATCCGGTGTGCAATAAATCAGTGGTTCCCAACCTTTTGACTTTTGTGGCCTCTCACTTTACCATTACTGGAACCCGGGGACCCCCACTGAATCATTAATTGGGATCTGGGGACCCCCCACTGAGTCATTACTGGAAGCTGGGGATCTAATCTGTTAATATTATTTAACTTTCTGAGTAGTCGCGGACCCCCCAAGAAGGATTTGTGGACCCCCAGGGGTTCCTGGACCACAGGTTGGGAACCACTGCAATAAATCATACAATTCATCTTGCAAAGCAAGTCTCTGCTAAGTAAATTAATACAACTTGAATCACGCACTATGAATTGGTGACTGTTCTCCATTGACCCTATTTTAACTTTGTTCGTAATCTGTTTATTGCTAATTCATACAACTTGGGCTTCTCTTCCAGAGAGGGGTAGGGTTTGACCTCAATGTAACGAACCATGGAGTAGGTAGCACCAGTACTGATTAAAAATTAGACAAGGTGGATATTAACCTCATCATCTATGTATGGGCCACTCCACTCTGGTCTACTTCTGGGTCTGCACCAAGCATGCAGTCCTTATCCTCCCCTTGGACCCTGTCATTGTGAATTTGTCACATCTAGTGGAAACTGAGGGAAATCATTACTCAGAATCTGTGGACTCTTCTGATACCCAGGGTTATATGGCATATTGTTTCTCACGTTTTTCTACAACACTGGAGCCACAGGCATACTCATATGGAAATCACCCTGATATTGACAATTTCTTATATGTGTGTTGGGACTGGCGTAGCAAACTGTGCCTACATCTTATTTGCATTCTGCTGCATTTAAAAAACAAGGTGCTTTTGGATTTGGTCTTGATTCTGTCTACACTCGCACTTACAGTGCCTAATGTTTCAGCAGATGTGGAAAATAGTGCTCTTCTACAACAAATTGATAACATTAGTTCCAGAATTGTTCACAAACCTCCAACCATGACCTTGAGCCTGTATTTGCACCATATCACTCCTCGTTTTCACACCTTGCGTTCCTTGTGTCCCACTCACATTACAGTTTTTAGCTGGAATTAAATCTGTGTCAGAATTCGTGCATACTTTAGCATCTCATCGATAATCTTGGTCTACGAGGACATTGAGAACTAAGCTCAAGATGTGAACCCAAAACAAAAGTCGATACAAATATGCTAATGCCTTCTCTTTCTGGATGTTTTCAACTCCACTATATTTAGTATAAATTTGCATGAGCCTCTTATAATAAGCATGCACTGACTTTTGGCTCCTGTGTAGTGCTCATTATCTTGGCCCAATCACATCTTTCTTCGGGACCTTCTTTTCCAAATGCTCTAACACTGATCTATGTTTTTCCATAACCAAATGAGCTGGAGTATTATTGGTGGACCTCTCACTTGTTCTTGAGTCTCCAAGTGACAACCATTTTGCATTCTGCACACAAATCGCAAGAATAACACCTTTAAACAATGCATCCAGATTAATCCAAAGTGCCTTTAAAATTGTCACCAGTCTGTGACTTGCTTATACCATTTATCAGGCTCCTCTGTCAGTCTTGAAAAATGTGTGGGTTAAAACATTGAGATCCCACCTGGACCAAGGAATATGCACGTAATTCCCTCTTCATACTTCTCGTAACAGAAATTCTATCTCATATTCTGGTTCAGGATCACTCTGTTATGACTTGCGCATCTTGCACTCTCTGCAGCACCTGGCACTTTCCTTCTGTTGTCCTGGAAGACAGCATTGACCAAACCCCCACCCTTCGGGCCTCCCTCCCATTTACTGTTTCATCTGCTTAGTTACATAAATGACCCCTGGCCCTCCACTTCACTTCCTGTTCATAAAGGTTTGATTGATCCCACTGGGCCCTTCCTTCGACTTCCACTCCTTCTGCAAGGTGCTTGTCGTTTGCAAGGGAGTTTTCTTTCTTTACGAACCGTGCCTCAAGCAAACGTGGGAGTATTGCATCTCTACGATTTCATTTTCACCAGCTCGCTGCTGCTTCCTTGTTTCTTTGCTCTGGGATCCTCTGTGCACGTGGGGGGAGGAGGAGGAGTGAGTCATAGAGCCGCAAGCCACAGACGCCACAGGAGACCGTCCCTAAGGGGCATTTTTATGGTGGACTGAGATGAGGCAAGGCGTGGAGGCCTGAAGCTACTCAGGCAACTGTAGCAGCCTGGCTCTGGTTTGGCTTGGTTTGTCGCCTGCTGTTTGCCATGTGCTGCTGCCGACTTTGGCTCTAAAAGAACAGATTTGAAATCAGCAAGCCCCCACCCTTGACTTAGTAAAACCAAATCTTGTATACTTAATCCCACCCGATCACCCGTTTGCCCAATTGTCTGACTGCCTTCTATGAAGCCATGTGGATCGCAGCCCACGCCACACACTTACTGGCTATGTCTGTAGCTGTTAGGGAGGACCAGTCTCTTTAGCAGAGGGTGCTTATATCTTGAGGAATAGAGAAGCAGTGCCAAGTAGCACCGGAGGTAAACCATCTGTAGCCCGGGTCTTCCCCCAGCAGCAGCAGGGCTGCTGTTGCACCCTTAGCCAGGCATGCAAATCTACCAAATCAACTGATCTCTTTGTAAGCTAACAGGAGGGGACACAGCAGTCCAAAGCCCAAGTTTGAACTAAGGTGCACACAGTGACAGCCGCAGCCGCAGCGAGGGGCAGTGAGCTAGGACTTGCTGCACGGTTGAGTCCCAGTGTGCAAAGTGGCCCGACTAGGATTGGTTGCAGGTCGCGCCTTGGTATGGTCCCCCCGCCTGCACGCGTCCGCTGCGAGCCTTACCAACTCTAGTTGGATTTACTGTGTTTCCCTGTCTGGTGTTTCCCGCTGAGGAGGGTAATTACGCCAGGAAAGACCACAAGAGAGCAGCCACCAGTGGGGCCTGTGGCCTAGGTGACAGGCTAGGCTGCGGGGGTTGCAGCAGGCACTGGCTGAGTGAAGACCAGGCTGCGGGGGTTGCAGCAGGCACTGGCTGAGTGAAGAGAAGTTCAGCTCCTGCATCTGCTGGCACAAAACACTATCCACAAATACCTTGCAAGGGCAGACTCGGAAAACACCTCAGCGGGCAACACTTGGCAGCTAAAGCAAATCAATGAATTACCCTCTGCAACAATTAGCTCTGCCTCTGAATCACCTGCAATAGCAGAGATGGTGGCAAAGAAGAGTAAGTGTGCAGAAAACTCCCTGAACTCAAGTGCACCCCTAGAGGTCAAAAAGATCATAGACCTCTCTTCATTGATGACCGTAGGAGACATGAGCCCAAGGGTCCCCAATAGTGACCACATACAGATTGGCCAAGCAAACATTTTAAATGGGGCAGTCCCTGTTGGGCCATTGAGAAGGCAGGAAATAGCGGCCCAGATTCACCAATCGGCTAAACAGCAGTTTGACAACTCACAGTGTATGGAAATCGAGAGATACAATTGGAAATGTTCCACCCCCTTAGACAATTGCAAGGGGACATGGAGGATTTTACACCATTCCCACAAGCTGGGTTTCACTGGTTTCTTGGGGGCTTCACAGCTCCCACGCTTTGGAATCCTGTAAAAACGCACATTGGAATTATCTGGCGTGGTGAACTCTGTAAGCTCAGAGGGGACAGGGCCTAGAGGAGCATCAGGGCTACACCCCTAAGGGATTACCCCCACAGTACATCTCAAGCAGTGAAGGTGAACATGATTCCTTCATAAATATCACCAATTCCTTTTTACTAGCTGCAGGCAAGGCTGTCACTTGGCAGTCACACAAACTAGAACTCCAAGTGGAGCTCACACAAATGCTTGCCCATATCGTGCTTACGCTTGATAAGAAACTGGATATGCTCAATCAGAAGTTAGACTTCTGGGTGAACAGACACAAGGCAAAAGACAGAGTGGTTGACAACGCCTTAATAGATAAGTTAGCTTCCTTGCCAGAGCTGCCAAATCTACGCAGCCCAGCGCAAGGCATGGAGATACCTCTCCTCGAGACAGTTGAGGACACAGATCATGCAGGCAGTGAATCAGTCACAGGCTCCGTTGGGAGCCAGCCCAAGTAGAATCAGAGGAGCAGTGTAGCCCAAAAGCTATACCATTCATAGAGCCATTAAGCAAAGGGGCAAATAGCAAGGACAGGCAAAGTGGCATTAGCAAGAATTCACAGAATGTACCTTGATTTCCTATTAGTCAGCTGGGCATGCTCTGCATAAACACAGAGGGCAGCGAGAATTTGCAATGAGAAGAACATGAAATGGAACAGAATAGAGCAAGTTCCCATGTGAGTGCAGCATGTATGCCCTCAACAATAAATAATGTGATGGAGAGGTCACCAGAGGCCATGAATGTCAGGCCACTCCCAGTGGCAGAGAATGAAAAATAGCAAAAGGAAAATTCACAGTAGTCAAAACAGAATGTATAGTCAATCACAAAGATCAAATATCACAATGACCAAGAGGGCGCAGGGTGATGATAACAGAGTAGAGGAATTGGATACTTATCTAATTTTTCACTCAAAGATAGTGCCAAAGGAGACCCATAAACAGACCCCACAAGAAGATCAAGGTATAAATGCCCCTGGAAGCGCCCTGGCATGAACAAGCATCAATCCGACTCTGCCCACAAAGGCATAAGAAAAAGAGAAGGACAACCAATGTATGGATATGGATGGGGTTCAGCAAATGTCCTTCTCACAGGTTGTGGCCTCTAACACCCAAGGCAATGCCCCTGTGCAATGGAGCTCTCCCTATAGCGAAGACCAAAGAGAGCAGTCCTGGGAAACATGGGTGAATAACCCACAACTAGTAATAACAACTAGGGTAGCGCAACAAGATCATCTAACCTCACGATAAACAAAGGAGCAGCCTGACTAGGATGATGGAGAATCAATAACGATCTATTTTCCCCATCACGTCCCACAGCTGACGAAGAAGAGAATGGACACCTACTAGTACCCACATCAGCAACATTATTTTTCACTCCGGAATTTGGGATATTGTAAACAGGTCAAATATCTTACATCTTCTAAGTAACATACCCTCACTATCGTACCTTACTTCAGAACATCTTCAACTAATAAAGTTTAAAACCCTTTCTTAGATCAGTCGCAGAGAATCCACATTAACAGAGTGGGTGGACAGATATCGCTAACGTTAAAAACACTGTAATGAAAAACAAGAAATTCAAGGAATGGGGCATCCTCATCAACCAGCCAGTGATGGAAAACCATCCCCATGTCTTAACAAAGAGGCACAATGCTTCCCTGAAGCAAAAGGGAGCCTACAGCATACTTAGAGGAACAAAGCAAATAACTACTAATGCATGGGAAAAAAAGCTCACAGATCACCCGACGAGTAACCAGGAAGATAGGCCAGTAATTGGCTCTACAACCACTAATACCCCCACAACAAAAAATTTAACTGGGGGTGCTCCCAGCCGCC
This sequence comes from Pleurodeles waltl, assembly GCF_031143425.1. NCBI lineage: Eukaryota > Metazoa > Chordata > Amphibia > Caudata > Salamandridae > Pleurodeles > Pleurodeles waltl. Next base: position 172,792,448 of record NC_090450.1, on the reverse strand, counting down.
CTCACAAACAAGGGTCAGCTGAATCCCTAGCAGCAGGGGAAACACCAAAAAGGAGGTCAGATCAACTATCAAAATAATAAATGGGAACATGGCAGGCTTAAATATCTTGTGTGACAATAACGACACCCCTGAACACAGGACATCCTATGCTTTCAAGAAACATAGAGTATTGTGCCCAGCCCCATCCTGGGTACCATGCAATCCATATAGTAGCACAGAGGAGCAATCTGTCTGGGAGACCTACCATATTTGTGAAACTTGACCTGCAGCTAAAAGCCAGGGAACTATAAAGCCTCACCCATTACGTACAGGCACTTGAACTTGGTACTCGAAAAAACAAAAAGAGGGGCAGAAAAGTGGGATATTCGGAGTGAAAACTCCTGGTCCCGTGTGTAAGTATCCCAATAGACAGTCAATCAAAAAAGGTTACACATGGTTCCATATTGTACTGTGGGTTTCAATCAAGTGAAGAGCTCGGTCCCCAGGTAGGAACCGAAGCTTCTCGAAGCAAGAGCCCTCACTCACCATCCGGTGACATGCTTCATCATAGGGCCCGCTCCTCGTCAGGCCGGCACTGCAATGCCTGATGGGCCCCGCGAGGGGGCTCTTTGCCGGAGTTCTTTTGAGAATCAAAAATAGCCGGTCAAGAATAATGAAGTGAAGGATTGGTATATGAAAAAACGGTTAAAAATGCCTAGAGGTAACAACTAATAATATTTAATGCTCGTGTCCATACCTCTGACAAGATTAAAAACCAAGAAAACGGGGAGTCAGTGGAATGATGACCACAAACCCCATTGAAATATAGGTAGGTTTGTTACTAGGTCCTGATGAATCGCATAAGGTAATTCTTCTGTTACAAGCGAGAAACATGTTGACCAATTGTGTAGAGTGACACAGGGGATCCTGTGTGCTCTGTCTCTTAGATGTTATAATTCTCTTTAAGAGACATCATTATACCTACCTATATTTCAATGGGGCCAACCAGGAGGGGACGACAAGGATGTACATCGTAACACACTAGAGGCATGCTTCATGGGAGTTGACTTGAGTGATCAGAAATGCACCTGGGGGGACAAATTAAAAACTCACATTCAGAAATGTCTCAACATTGGAGTACATCTTCATGAGCAAATATCTGGTGAGCAAATGTGAGGCATTCCAAGTTCAAACTAGAACTGAAAGCGACCACAATCTGCTATTAATCATGGTCAATGTGAGCTCCAAGATCCACACAGGCCTCAACCCAGCTGGCAAACCACTTCCAATTAACGCTGGTCCATTGCTAAAAAGAATAAGATGAGGCCCAAGCAGCAAACTGTCATATCAAGAGTGTAAAGCAACATTTACACCTCCCGCCCCTGACCACAAAATGACCCTAGTAGAGAAACACCAGGGGGCCACCATAAGAGAATTGCATGAAGCCTTAACTTCCAACAATGCCCAAATCAAACCTTGCCTGCCTATGAGAGGCATCTCCTTTTCATATCCCTCAAATAAAGAGTTCAAGCATAGTAGAAGGTTCCTGTTCAGTGAGCTCCCTCTGTGAGGTGTGAGGAAATGGCTGCTGCACCGATCGGGGCATTGCCTTGTGCAAGACAAAGTCAGCCACCCACGTATACCAGAGGACGGCTGCAATGAAGTGAGCTGTGGTAATCGCTGTGCTGATCAGGCCAGAACCCATGTGTAGCAAGACAGAGGCAACCCCATGTGCCAGGAGGGGCTGCTGCGACGTGAACTCTAATCAGAACTGTGCCACTTAGGCCAGAGACCGTGTACAGTGAAGACAGCATACACCATGGCGGGCTGCTCTGCAGGCATCTGCTGTGCCGATCTGGTCAGTGCCCGTGTACATTAGTGATGCAGTGACCCTGTGTGCCAGAGGGGGTCACCGGGTCTAGTAAGGTGTGTACGCAGAGCGTCATTGGAGGAGTAAGGTTGAGCAACTCCCACGCATCTACCCCAAGATGAGGGATCAGCACCAAGAACTTCATACCAACACCCCCTCCCCCCCCTTTGCCAGAAAGATCAAAAGACTTACCCTGCAAGGAGGAGCTGTGAGGAGCCTCTGGTTGCTGCAGGTGTGCAACCACATGTGAGGAGCTGGAGGACTGCCAAGCACAGCCCGTCTGGGCCAAGTAAAACAAACTCACCTAAATCAGCTGTTGCTGTTCCAGTGCTCGCGGAGTGGACACGCTGAATGAACTCCGGTCTCTGATCCTACAGGTTTGGGTAAAACTGACTTGGGACCTGTTGTCCCCAGGGGAACTTGCTTGGCATCTGCGCTCGAACACCTCTGACTTTGAAACAAAGTTAGAATGGACTCTTGATTCTAAGACTATTAGTGGGGCTTACCCTTGAAGTTACCAATAGTGAATTGGAATAACCACTATCGCTAGAAGTAAGGAGGGAGTGGATCAGGAATCCGCCTAGGAAACACTAGAGCCCTAACGTCTGAGGACTGTGTAGTTGTCTGTGAATATTGTACTTTTCTTTTGTGTTGTGAGCGATAGAAATAAGATACTTCTCTTTTTGTAAATAAAAGTCAACATTTGGCTGGACAGTGATTTATTGCTTCTGCATGTATTCTGAGTTGTGAGTCTGTGTTCACTACCCTGTATCGACCCCCACACATAAGGAAGCCTTGGACTGTCTGACCACCCTATTCCTGAGAGTCAAGTGCTGAAGGGGTGCTTGGCCCAGGTGCTCAAGATCCACAGTAGGTTGGGCCCCGGAACATCAGGGGTAAAAGGCCTCAACCCCTACAGTTGGGCCCAGTAAATCTTGTGTGCCCTGTGGCCCTCTAACTGGGGTTTTAACACATCCACACAGTGATTTGTGAGTAAAAGTTGAGACGATGAGAGGTCAGAACCGCCTAATTGTGCTGAGTGTAACCAGTCTCCAGCGAAGTAAGAGGGGTTTAGCACATCCTAGCCTTCTAATCAGTTTCCTCCAACCCCAGCCCCCCAGGAGGTGAGCCGCCAACACCCAAGGACTACTCTGTGTTGAGGGTTAAATTCAGGGGGATTAGTGGGCTGTCTTTGCTCCGGCAGAGGCCCTGGTTTTCAGGTGCGTAGAATCTTGATATACTCATGACCACATTCACTTTCTTTCCTGTGTCAATAGTCTTCTTTTTAGAACTAGCTTTCTTCCACCTGTTGCTGTATTTTCTCAAATCCCTCCAATCTTGTTTGTACTTAATTAAATATTTAATAATATGAGCTTGCAGAGTCACTAGTTACATGTGTTGTATTTGTGCTACACCCAGTTCCATTTTGTAAGTTTTCTGCAAGCCCTTTCTTCTGTAAATATCAACTCCAAATTATTCCACTAAATCTACCAGATTATCATGTTCCTCATTTGCACACCTTGCTGCTTCTTTAGGTATTTAAATTCATCTGAATGATATAGTATCTGGCTTAAACCAATTGTTCCCTGCAAAATATCTCCAAATTGGATTTTTTAATTAGCAATCTTATTTTTCCTCTGCTCAGGTTGTGTAATATCTACAGATCCAACAGCAAACACCACTGTATCCGCACCATTTGTGATTCATCCCTTAGGACCAGGTAAAGCTGGCAGTATACCCTCAGGGGTAGTACTTGCAGTACCAAGCAGTATTATTTCTCTTGTACTCATACCTGCTTCACCCACAGCCTTTGTAGTTATTTGTGGTCTCTGTGTGCCATCTTTGTAAGAAGGAGGCCTACAATTCAACAAGTAATTAAAAACAATATCCTCCTTACCTGAATCAATTTCTTTATTTCTAATTTGTAACTTTAAGATTCTTCAATTTTCTTTTTTTTCTGACTCATTAACTATTGCATGGAAATCTTTCACTACTTCTGTCATGTCCTCTCTCTATGTTCTTTTATAAATACCTCACTTGGATTCTAACCACTGGACTCATTGAGATGTTAAACTGCCTCTTCATTTTATTTATTTCTCTATGGCAGTTATATCCCATTCATTCAGTACTTCAAATTGTGTAGGCCTAGGTTGTGGCTTCCACTCACATGTTGCATGTCTCAGGAAATTAAGCTTTCAAATATTAAAGGTACCCTCTAGTGGGAATTGCATTTCATTGTCAGTAGAAGTATACTCATGTCAGTTATTCAACCACATACATCCATAATATCTGACCTCTGTTATTATTTTGAATGCAGGTGAACCTCCCGGAGGAATTATCTGTCCCTCCACAGCAGATACACTCAGAGCTTTAGGCTTTTTCAGTACAGCACCTATTAGTTGCACTCAAAATAATCAAAAAAGCTCTTAAAACATACAGATGAATAATAAACCAATCCCAGAGCAGCTACGGCAAAGATTAAGCAATCACAGTGCGGCTACAATGGCAACCAACCAATGACAATGTTACGTCTCACCAATCCTGGCACAACTCTCAGTGTCAGTCAGCCAATTACAGTGCAGATTCTTTTACCGAGAAGCAGTGAATTGGAAATCAACACAAATATCTTTCCTGACCAGACACACATAAATAAACAAATATTATCTGTCTGCGAAACCTAAACAGGAGAAAAGTAAGAAATTAAATGAAAGGAATCTCACAGTTATTAGGAACAAGACTAGTACTTCAATCGCAAATGCACACTATAGTGGATTCTCTTCCAGGGTAGTCCACCTCTGATTAGTGCATTTACTTCTGCGCATCATAGCGCAAATAGTACCAGTCCAAATGAGGCAAACAAAACCTGAAAGAAAACTTATTAATTAGGAAAAATCCTATCACTTCCACTTTGCAGTCAAGTTCAACAATATTTGAAGATCTTAGAATATGACAAATCAGATTGCTTTAACCAACAGTTAACTGGAAAAATCAATAGCCTCTTTGGAGCAGTTCACAAATACATCAAAATCACAGTAATCAACCCACCAACTGAACAAAGGATCAAAAGCACCAACCCAAATATCTTACATGCAGTGTAGCAATTCATGACTCAACACAAATCTGTACTCAACTATAAATCCCACAATGCGTTTCTAGCATATCCAAACACACTCAATCTTAATAATCATACTGCCCTACTAATTCTCACCATCCGTTTGCTCAGGAAATGCGCTGCAGCACTGGAACTGTGCAAAGAATCCAAATTACAGACTCTTGCGAATGCAGACAAAAACTAGCCTAGGGGCAAAAATTGTATCAGCAGAGATCTTTTATCTGTTGAGCCATCCTTTGCACCACAAACTCTGGGCGCTCTATACATCTAGAACATCTGCATTTCAGTAGGGTGCCCAAATGTTTGGTGGGTCAGGGTCAGTGTCCACCTCAAACCTATGAGGCAATGTGTGTGGAGATTAGTTTCGAAACATCATTTCAAAATGCAGTCAATAAGAAAAGGCCTGACTTACAAAGAGTATTTGAATCCAGTATATTTGAAAACAAAGGTTTCTTTTAAATAATTAAAGTGCAATACAGAAATTAGGAAGATGCAATTGAAGCAGCAATCTCATTTAAAAGCATAGCGTAATTTGCCATGAAGACTCTCTTTTACAGGAACAGCATAAAGAGGAAAATCAGAAACAGACTTATTGCTTGATTAGGATCTTGACGTGATTACCCCCGCCCCGCTGGGCCCAAGTACTCCATCAAGCTGCCGGAGTTCTGACCGCCTTATTTAGATGTAATGCAGCTGACACGCCGGCTGCCTCAGCGGAGAATACTCCATCGCCGTCAAGCTGGCGGGTTCCTGTGGGCCATATTTAGATGTTACAGTTGTGCAGGCATTGTTCTGGTGGCGGACTCCTGACAGAGGGAGTCAGTTGCAGAGGCAATGTACAATACGCAGTGGCTATGGAAAGGATGCCAGTAGCACACACCCCATCTACTTTAGCCATTTGTGTCCACCTGAATACCACACCACACAACACACTCCATTCACACCATGATCTTTTGCCATTCCATCACAACAGATACATGCATAAACGCAGTGCCGTACATTCTATACACAACGTACACACACACACACACACACACACACTATTGGTACTACACCAACATACAACACAACCATAACTTCCAACACAATGACACACTCATCTACACCAACACACTCACACAAAAGCACACCTATACACATCACAACAACAATCATAACCAAACAACTGCACTCACCTTAATGTTGCACACAGTAAAACATCACACAGCAAACACCAGACCCACATGCAAGTGTCACAGATACAGACACAACCACATCACCCACTCCAGTTCCATCTGCCTCAACCAGCTAATCTACTTCCATTCCTCCCACCCTTACTCCTCCCTTCCAATCCTCCATTTACCTTGCCTTGACATCTTCCACATCCAATCCCACTCTTCCCAAGTAAAAGCTTTGAGATGCCAGATATGTGCCCAATAGATGTCCCTTAATGTGGAGGTAATTCCTGAACTATAGGAAGGAGACAAGTTAAGGGCATCAGTGCCAGGAGAAATTGTATCATCCAAACATTGTTCACTGTCACATATGTGTAACATTGCCAAAGCAATTTACATGAGTTGTAGTACATGTCTTAAGACTTGAGTTAAACTTTCACACAATGCATCCTACATAGTGTATTGCAGTACAATCCATTGTGTTAATGTAATGGAAGTGATGTTTCAGTGAGATACATGTTAGACTTATATTCACAACTGGAAGCACAACTTTTCACTTACAGGTCCCACTGCAAAGCGCGCACATTAACAGTGTTCACAATTATGTTTTTTTTTATTTTGGTGTAAGCATAATTTGGTAATGAATTCACCAAAATTAAACTTGTATTTGTCATCATTTTATGTTTGATGCAGGCGCGTCTCCGTTAATGTATGACACAGATGGTTTACAGACATATGTATCTCACAAGTTGTTTTTAAAAATTGATGTGACATGTAAGTTAACATACTGGTTCTGAGCTAATGTTAAGTAACAGAACAACATTCAACAGTAATATGTAACGCTTAATTTTTAGTCCGTCAACAATGGGGTCGTGTTTCCTTCGTGGTCCAGTGGCAGCAGCAAAGGCAGGACTTGTCCAGTCAGGCCCAGTCGGATACGAAAGTGGAAAAGGTAAAAAAGGTAAGTTTTTACCTCATTTCCCTTCCAGTTCGCCAACTCAGGTGAGGCGGTATCTCAGCCACAGTTGCCTTGATGGGAAGGCACATTGTAGTTGGCTTGGCAGGAAATGTGGCTGGAGTCCCGCTGCAAGCTACTGTTTCCAATGGCGCCATCAATGCAGGTGTAGATTTCTGTCAAAATCGGCTGGTCTCAGGCGGTCTTTCATCAATGGGACTGCCAACATCTAAATATAGTGGGCAGACCGCCAAGGTGGCGGGTGGGATTTCTGATGGAAAACCAAGGGTAGGACTGATTCAGCCAGGATCTAAATCGGGCCCTAAATCTCAAACATGTAGCAAAATCATTGAAAAGTTGGGCAGCATCGCTACTAGCTCAGTAGGGATCTCCAAAGAATCTTTGGCTGAACCCCTAATTCAGGGGTTAATGTAAATTTTTCTTGTATAGATAAGTACAAAATCTGCAAATCATTGCTCTAACAAATTGCATTTTCACATTTAAAAATGTCACATAACCCTATCACTTTAGCACTCACCCACTACATGAATATTGATTCACCCCTACTAACCTAATATTGTCCAGAGGTGTCAGAACAAACTAGTTACAACATAAACCGAAGCATTTGTGAATGTATGCAATATTGTGTGCTAGCAGGAAGAAACTTGGAGAAAGCTACTAAAAGTATCTGCCAGTGAGCTAGACAGTTCTTCAAGAACAATATTGTCATACAAAATAAACAGTGCACATCTTGCTGCATATAGTGTCAGGCAAGAAATATAAACAGAGTATGACCATTAAGATACAGCATCCACTTTAGAAAAGATGGCGCCGAAGCGAAAACTAAAACATGTCATAATGATTTTGTTTCAATAGCTCCAAGCTAGTATACACATGTAAAATCAAGTGTAGATTAGTTGCAATGCATAGTATTATTAATGCACATTTTGATTTAAATGCACAAAAGCTTGTTCAGATCTCTGATCTATTCAAAAGGGTCAAGTCTAAATATGCCTGTTACTAATAAATTCTATTTGTAGGTTTCTTTTTAGATATTTGAATTGTCTGTTAAGAAACTAATCCCTCTACAGATTCAAATCAACGTACAATGAATAGGCATTTCAAAGGTGTCCAACATTTGTCTGGGCGTACATGAGGTATACAGAAAATATATTGAAACGTGTCTAGGGTCTGCACGAGTGGGGCCAAGGAAAATATGGTAATGTCAGGTAAAAGGGCTGCAGTTAGTGTGAAGGCCGTAAGAAGTATTTTAGAGATTGTGACACATTTTAAGGTGACCAATGAAACTGGTATAATGTTGTATGCTCAAGTCAGTTCTCCAGGGTCTGTGACACTTGAGCAACTGGTGGAGATTGTTTTTATGGCACAGAACCTCAATACCCTTCATGCAGTGCAATTTATTTTTATAAAAATATGAGATTTATTATAAATGCTTATTATGCACTATAGTTCAGGTTGCATGAAAACCAAATCTGACTAAGGGGTTTTGGATACTCTTACCTTTTCTTCTGTCCAATTTTTACTATAAATTGGTAAGAATCGCAGATTATAATGGTGTGCAGCTGGCTTGTGAAATGTATGGTTTTAATTTAATTGCTAATGCCCTGATCCTGCCCCCTTCGAACATGCTTTGTCCATATGCTCCTGCTCCCTCCTACCCTTGCTGCTCACATACTACTCCTTGTTCATTCCAAACACTCTTTGACCTCTGTTCTCTGCCTGGTCTGCTCACACATTACCACTCATTACTTTTTCGGTGGCAGAAGTGAGAGGTGGCCCGCTGCTTCTCTTGTTTGAGGTGAGTAAGTTTTTAGGTGAGGCCTATCATTTTATCTGCTCCTGATTACTGTTTCAGAAAGGCTAATAAAAGCCAGTTGCAGAAAACTCACTCTTCAGTGTGCTGATATTGTGGATGCTCCTACTTGGAAACAGGCCCTGGTGTACCTGGCCGTTTCTGCTGGGTTATCCCCAAATGTTTTGCCTTCTTCCTTCCTGTATTTGTTGGCTTTAGGACTCTGGACACTTTACTAGTGCTAGAGTGCATATGCTCTTTGTCTAAAGTGTATTGGTGATTGGTTTCTCCATGATTGGCATGTTTGATGTACTAGTAAGTCCCTAGTATAGTGCCACGGGTGTGCCCAGGGCCTGTAAATCAAATGCTACTAGTGGGCCTGCAGCACTGATTGTGCCACCCACATGAGTAGCCCTGCAAACATGCCTCAGGCCTGCCGTTGCAGTGCCTTTGTGCAGTTTTAAACTGCTATGTCAACCTGGCAAATTCACCCACTTGCCAAGCCCAAACCTTCCCTTTTATTACCTGTAAGTCACTCTGGAGGTAGGCCCAGGGCAGCCCTATGGGCAGGGTGCAGTGTATTTAAAAGGTAGGACATGTGCTAGTGTGTTCTACATGTCCTGATAGTGAAATACTGTTAAATTTGGTTTTCAAACTCACAATTTTAAAATACATCTTTTGGTGAAGTTATTTTTTGAACTGTGAGTTTGAAAACACCACTTTTACAAAGTGGGCATTTTCTTGCTTAACCATTCTGTGCCTCTGTCTGTCTACTGACTACACGTCTGGTCAGTATGACAGTTGGGCTGTTTGAGCATTCTCTCTAGGCAGTCACACAAATAAATGGAGCTGAGCTGAGGTGTGCCCTGCATATCCCGATGGGTCTTCCTGAGCTAGAATAGTGTGAGGAGCTGGCACTTGCACCTGAATGGGGCTGTGCTTGTCCTCTCACAAAGAAGTCTCCAAACCCTGGAGTATGTCTGGGGCCAGTGCAGGGAAAGGCAGAGTCTTGTGCACTACAAAGACTTCCCTTTTAAGTTTGCCTACTTGAAAGATAGAAATGCGTATAAGTATTGGACCTCTGACACCACGTAGTTAGAACACTTCAGGACTGATGGCATTCTGTCATGAAGAAGAACTGGATGCTGTAGGAGGGACTGCCACTCTGCCTGTTGCTTTGTTGTGCTGGCCTGCTGCTCGCTGCTTCTGTCCTGGGAGTGAGAGGACTGGACTTTGTTTTTTACATCCTCCTTCCACAGGTTCTTTATGGCTTGGACTGAGGTTGCCTCCTGTTATGAAGTCTCAGGGCCATTAAAAACTCAATCTGCCAGAACCTGGACTCTCTTGCTGAGAGTCCGGACTTGCCAAGTGGTGCCAGCTCCAGTCCCTGGGACCTTGGAAGTGAATTCTGGTGATCCTACGGAGAAAATTGACACAGCGCCTGTATCGCTGCTGCAGAATCAATGGCCCTGGTGCCAAATTCTTCATCAACAAGGGACCACAGTAAGGAACCAAGGCTGCATGTCCGGAAACCAACGCATCAACTCTCCTGATAGTAAGGAACTGATGCATCACCTTCCCTGGCAGCAAGGTACAGACGTATCGCTTACTTTTTTCGGTGCCTGACCTCCCCTGTGCTTGTTCTCGTCTTTGATTTTTGATGCACCTAAGGTACTTTACCCTAAAACCAGCGCATACAGCTTATTCTTTTAAACGTGATGCCTTGACTTACGTATGTTGGATTTTTGTCATTTTTGTCTTGTTTTACTCTGATAAATATTAGCTATTTTTCTAAACTAGTGGAGAGTCCTTTTGTAGTGTTTTCTCTGTGTTACTGTGTGTGTGTGTGTGTGTGTGTGTACAAATACTTTACACATTGCCTCTGAGATAAGGCGGACTGCTCGCACCAAGCTACCAAGGGGGTGAGCATGGGTTAGCTGTGTGACTCCCTTACCCCGACTAGAGTGAGGGTCCCTACTTGGGCAGGCTGCAAACCACTGCCAGCTAGAGACCCCATCTCTAACAGGCCCATTGCTACCTGCTGTGGATAGTATCACTTTAACCAAAGACTATGCCTAGAGACTGGCTTGAGAGGGACACTTAAAAAGAACCACCCCAAACTGATTCTGAAGGTGGAAACAGAGGGGCCACAACATAGTAAGCCTGCAATAACTGGCACTCGATGTAGCCAGAATGACATGGATGAGTTTGCAAAGGCGTATATATGAAGCTGGAAACAAGGTGGGCTAACTGTTGTATTGGCTAGCCAACAGAGCAGTGGCACACAGGATGATCACTGGGGTGCCAGAAGAATCCCTGGACTTGGTTACTGGCACTGCGCTGATTGCAACAGTATTTGCCACATACTGCTTCTTATATAAGCAGCTGCCAAGTTCCATGTGATAAAAGATCTAACAAACTGGACCTTGAATGCTGAAGACGCATCTATGCTTGAGCACTCCCTCACAGTCGAGGAGGAACTCCTACAGGGCTAATCTTAGACTATAGGCAGGGTAGACACGGGTCCAGCAGGTTTCCATTGGAGTTTTTCAAATGATTCACATCTACAGTAGCTCCATACCTTCTGACCATGTGTGAGTAGGCCAAACAGGAAGGGGCTGTGCCACAAGACATAGAACCAGCCCCAATCCTAATATCACTAAACACTGGGAAACCCCTTAATAATGTGCATCATATTTTCTGATGGATAAAACTACCTGTGGATTTCTCACCTATTGAATTCTCCCAATGCGCCAGGATTCAACTGAAATTTTCTTTCCCAGCATTGCACGTCGACGAGGACCTCACAATTGCCCGACTCCCACGCAACGCCATCTGACGTCATTGAGGCAATAAGAGGTCCTCACCGGCGTGCTGACATCAGTTCCCTTTTTTCTGTGCCTTCGAAGTAACTTTTTTTTCTCCTGGCTCTTGGGGAGCTACTGTTTCTCGGAGGTGATACTTTGTAGAAAAATGTCTCCACCTCAGAAGTCCGGGTTCAAGCCTTTTAGGGAGTGCGGGGCCGTATGTCAGTGACGGACCCGAATAATGACTGCCTGTGGTGCTTGAGCTCCAACAGATGAACCCAAAGGCGCTCAAGGAGCGTGAGGCCAAGCTGTTATTGGCCAAATCAAAAAAGGAGAAACATCAGCATCGGAGGTCATCTTCAAAATCTTCAAGATGACATAAGAGGCGTCGTCGTCATAACTCCGGGAGTCGGCATGATTCCCAACGTCGTTCGGAGAAAGACCGATCCCGTTCGAGATCGCCATCTACTCGGAGTCGTATGACGTGGGAGGTCAGCCCGACAGTGACGCCTCAGCCACAAAGCCGTCAGGCTTCTCCAGCGCCGTTGGTCTTTGAAGTGGTCGAGCCTCACCAGAGCCCTTGCTTCTTGCCTGCGCAGCCCGAGGTGCCTGATCCAGCGCCAATGCCGCAGGGGCATCCAGCGCCGACGCCGCAGGAGTAGCCTGCATTCCCGGCTCCAGGTGCGGATCCGGCGGCATTCTTGAATGCTATGTGCAACATCTTTAGCTCCATGGCCCCTGGCGGTGCACCGGCTGGTCCCTCAGGTCCCTTGGCTGTTGGTTTGGGCGTTCCAGCTCCATACAAGCCGACGCCATTCATGCCCTTCTGTCCAGTAGAGTGTGCTGGTGCAGCGCCGGTGCCTTTGGCATCACCAAGGAGACCTCCAACGCCGGTAGCTTCTGCTGATCCGGTGGTGCCGTTGACTTCGCCACGACTCCAGTCGACGCCGGCGAAGAGTGCTCGCCTTTCCATGGTTCCGGTGTCGGGCGAATCCGAAGATCCATGTCAGCCGAGGTCGTCGACGTCTGCCAATTCCTTATCAACGCCGAGGATAGAGGCCAGGTTGCGCTCGAGAAGGAAGGCTCTGCGGCTATTGGAGGAGCAGGAGTATCGAAGGTAGCTCCTGGATGAAGGAGAGCGATCGCAGAGCCCCTGGGGGTCTTTCAGGGTTTGGACTCTGCAAGCGGTCTCAATACTTCCCCAGAGTGGGATTTGGCTTCTCCTGGGGAGTTTACTGAAGAGGCTGCCTCGTTCCACTCAGTGGTGAGGAAGGCAGCGGACTTCCTAGATCTCTCACTACCCGCAGCTGAGGTGAAAACGAACATCCTCACAGAAGTTTTACATCCTGCTTCAGCTGCTGCAGAGCCACTCCTTCCTTTTAACGAGGCTCTCACAGAACCGATCCTGGAGGTTTGGAGAAAACCGGTGTCTTCGACTGCTGTTAGCATATCAGTGGCTAGGAGATACAGAGTGGCTCCTGGGGACCCAGGTTTCCTCTCTAGGCATCCGACTCTGGAGAGTCTGGTGTTTCAGGCCTCATGCTCCTCGTGCTCAGCTCCTGGATCCTTCCCTGGCGCCCTGTCAGATAGGGAATCAAAAAGGATGGAGCAATCTGCCAAGAAGACTTTTTCTTCATTCAGTATGGCCCTGAAGTCTGCTAACGCCACTTGTGTCTTGGGCAGGTAAATCCATGCCCTGATGGACACGGCCAAGGCTGTGCTGCCTGATTTGCCCCAGGACATGCCGGGTCTTCTGACTGATGTGCAAGCGGCAGCGGCTCAGATCATTCAGTAGGGGCTGGATACATCAGATTCGGTGGCCAGGCCAATGGGAACGTCCATTGCAACCGGGAGACATGAATGGTTGAGATAGTCTGGATTTTCATCGGATGGGCAAACAATCTTTTTAGACTTGGCGTTTGATGGGGACAAGCTGTTTGGTTCTAAAGCTGACTCTGCCTTAGAGCGCTTCAAGGAGAGCGGGGCTACCGCCAAGTCCCTAGGCTTGCAGGCTTCTACCACCACCCCATTCAGATCGTTTAGAAGATTCAGGGGGTTTGGACGAGACTCTTCTTTTCGGGGGAGACCCCAGCCAGCAGGCCAACAACCTTCTATTCTTCCCTATAGGTCCTATAGAGGGCGGGTAGAGTTCGAACCAGAGGAGCCACCCAGCAGCACCCTGCCTCTTCCTCTTCCTTCGGGGGGGGGGGTGGTGCAACAGGGAAAACAGCCTTAGTCCTCCATCCATTGCATCCCATGCATCTCCTGTAGGGGGGAAGGTTGTTTCATTTTCTCCACATGTGAGAGTTGATCACATCGGATTCCTGGGTCATCAATATTGTGGAGAAAGGTTATGCCCTTCCCTTTCGGGAGTTTCATCCTCCCATCCCTCCCCGTACCTCCTTTTGCACGGAAGACCATCTCCTGTTGTTGCAACAGGAAGTTCTAGTCCTTTTGTCGAAAGGTGCAGTGGAGTTGGTTCCAGAACAGGAAAGGGGTCAGGGTTGTTATTCAAGATATTTCCTAATCCCCAAGAAGGATGGTCGGTTGAGGCCTATCCTGGACCTGCGAGTTTTGAACTGGTTCCTCAAGCAGGAGAAGTTCAAAATGCTGACCCTAGCGCAGGTGCTTTTGGCATTGAACGAAGAAGATTGGATGGTGTCTGTCGACTTGCAGGATGCTTACTTCCATATCCCTATTCTCAAGTCACACAGGAAGTATCTCCGGTTTGTGATGGGGTCGCAACACTATCAGTTTGCGGTCCTTCCTTTTGGTCTTTCTTCCGCGCTTCGAGTCTTCATGAAGGTGATGGCGATGGTTGCAGCAGATCTCAGGAGGAAGGGGATAGCGGTATTCCCTTACCAGGACGATTGGTTGATCAAAGCCAAGTCTCCGGAGCTAGTGCTGCATCACCTGCAGATGACAACCCAGTTGTTGGTCGATCTGGGGTTTTCGGTAAACGTGCCCAAATCTCACCTGGAGCCCTCTCAACGCCTCCTGTTCATAGGGGCAGTACTGGACACAACATTGAATCGGTCCTTTCCTCCGCCTCAGCAGATTCAGGACATTCAGGTGTTGATTCCAATGTTTCAAAGTGGAGCGGTCGTTCCAGTCCTAAAGGTCCTTCGTCTGCTCGGTCTGTTTGCTTCATGCATTCTGTTGGTCACTCATGCACGCTGGCACATGAGGGCTCTTCAGTGGTGCCTCCGCAGGCAGTGGTTTCAACACAGAGGGGATCTCGAGGAGTCAATAAAGATCTCCAGAGACACTGCAGCGGATCTACGATGGTGGGCTGTGGACGGCAACCTTTCCTAAGGAAGGCCGTTTTCACTACCTCCTCCAGTGGCCACGGTGATAACGGATGCTTCCACTCTAGGGTGGGGAGCTCATTTGGTGGACCTGGAGATCAAAGGTCGTTGGTCTCCAGTGGAACAGATGTTTCATATAAATCTGTTGGAATTGCAGGCGATACGTTTGGCTCTCAAGGCCTTCCTTCCCTCCCTTCGCGGTCAGTCGGGCCAAGTTCTGACAGACAACACTACCACGAGCTGGTACATCAACAAGCAGGGAGGAGTAGGGTCGTACCTTCTCTGCAGAGAGGCTCTGCGGCTCTGGGCACGGGACCATCGGGTTTACTTAGTAGCAAACCATCTGGCCGGGGTTCTAAACGTACATGCGGACAGTCTCAGTCGGCACTTCTCAGCTGATCACGAGTGGCGTCTCCATCTGGACCTGATCCTTTACATCTTCCGGATGTGGGGATTTCCTCAGGTAGACCTCTTTGCCACTCGGGAGAACGCGCACTGTCCATCGTTCTGCAGCCTCCAGTATCCGGTGCAAGGATCGTTGGGGGACACGATTCAGATGTCCTGGTACGGCCAGTTGCTTTACGCGTTTCCCCCATACCTTTGATTCCTTGGGTTCTGAGGAAGATTCGACAAGACCGGGACCAAGTCATCTTTATAGCTCCGGATTGGCCAAGAAGGGTGTGGTATTCAGACCTTCTCCAACTCTCACTGTGCCCTCCGCTCCGTCTCCCTCACATGGCAGACCTCCTCTCGCAGTTGGAGGGGCAGGTTCTACACCTCCAGAGCCTGCACCTTCGTGCCTGGAGATTGAACGGGGCAATCTGAGTTCCTTTTCTCTCCCGCCAGAAGTGGTGGACGTTATTTTATCGGCCAGGTGACACTCCACCAAATCAATCTATGCTGGCAGATGGGCAAAATTTGTGGCTTGGTGTGGAGAGAACCAAATTGATCCCTTACGTGCCCATTTGTCGGACATATTTCATTATTTGCGTTATCCTTGGCGCGGAGGGGTTGTGTAGTTGCGACTGTTAAGGGCTATTTGTCGGCACTGTCAGCCTTTCAGTGCCTTCCTGATCAACCCTCTTTGTTTAAATCCCCTATAGTTATAAGGTTCTTAAAGGGTCTTACTAATAGGTTTCCTCCCTCTCATTTTATTATGCCTCAATGGGATTTGAATTTAGTTCTCACATTCCTGATGGGTTCACCGTTTGAACCTTTACATTCATGTCCATTAAGGTTATTGGTGTTAAAAACTGTTTTTCTCATAGCCATCACATCAGCTATGCAAGTGAGTGAACTTCAAGCGCTTAGCGTTAAGCCCCCTTTCACTTCTTTTCATGTGGACAAGGTGGTGCTGAGGACCAGGGCGGCTTTCCTACCGAAGGTTGTTACTCCCTTCCATTTAGGCAATCTATAACGCTCTCATCCTTCTACCCTCCTCCCCATCCATCAAAAGAGGAGGAGAGACTGCATCGGCTTGACCCGAAAAGAGCTTTAAGCTTCTACATTGAGAGAATGAGAGATTTCCGAGTGGAAGATCAGCTCTTCATCAGCTACGTGGGGAAGAAGAAAGGCAAGGCCGTCCACAAAAGAACACTATCCAGGTGGGTCATTCTTTGCATAAAGGTATGTTATTCCTTGGCAAAGAAGGTTCCTCCTGTTGGAATAAGAGCTCATGCCACCAGGGCTAAGTCGGCCTCTTCAGCTTTGGCTAGAGGTGTTCCTGTGGCTGATATTTGTTATGCCGCAACTTGGGCTTCCCTCCACACTTTTGCAAAGCATTATTGCTTGGATGGCCATTTTGCATGGTCCGTGCTGCAGGATTTCTTGGTGTGACCATTCAGGCACCCGCCACCAATTGCGGTACTGCTTTGGGTCTCTATTCATTAGGTGAGGAATCCACAGGTAGTTGTATCCATCAGAAGAACAAGTTACTTACCTTCGGTAACGCCTGTTCTGGTGGTTACACTAGCTACCTGTGGATTCCTCACGGTCCCACCTGCCTCCCCGTTGCCTGGTTGGTCTTACCAAGATATCCTAGAGTGTGTATGTATATATGTATATATGGATGTGTATACATGTTAGATGGTATATGCATATATATGTACATATATGTGATGTTATATATATATATATATATACATATATATGTATATATATATATATATATATATTTTTTTTGTTTGTTGATATTTTGCTGTTTACATTTGATTAAATGTTATGTTTTATATTTGATTGATGTATTCATGTCAAGTATGTATTGTCGGTAGTCACCAGTTCGCCTTGAAGGCATGTAAAAAATGGTGAAAACTGACATCAGCACGCCAGCGAGGACCTCTTATTGCCTCGATGATGTCAGATGGCGTCGCGTGGGAGTCGGGCAGTTGTGATGTACTCGTCGACGTTCAGAGCTTGGAAGAAAATTTCCGTCGAATGCTGGCGCATTGGGAGAATTCATTAGGTGAGAAATCATTAGGTGATGAATCCACAGATAACGTTACGGAAGGTAAGTAACTTGTTCATCTTATCTCTCTGATCAATGTTGATACTTAAATTCTTGTGAAGACTCTGGTTAGCTAATTAGTCAAGGTGATTCATTCACTGTGCACTCTAACCAACATGGATTAATGCCTGGTAGAACCAAAAGACATTGAATCAGGCAAGTGCAGATGACCTTAGCTGGAATACGTGAACTGACCTTTTTATGCCCATTAATGCCAGTAGATCTAGAAAAAGTGTTTGACTCCCACAGCTGGAGCTTCTTATGGCAGCCACTAGATAACATGAAATTTGGCCCACTATTTCTAGCTTTCTTAAACTATTATGTAACAATCCACAAGTTCAAATCAGTATTGACTCTACCCCCCTTCCCATTGGCAGAGACACCCATCAAGTATACTCTGTATTCCTTACTATTTGAACTGGCACTAGAGCTGGTGTTGACATTCATTTATGTATATATATGGTATTCTATAGTGTAAACCTAATAAAAAAGCAGCGGAGTGCTGTCCATGGTCAAAGACAAGCATGAAGTCAATGAGCAATAGAAGAGGAAGCTCAGCTGTTTACAGTCAATACATTGTGATGCAGTGTTCTTTAAATAGATGAGTCTTCCCCTCTTTCCTAAATTGGAGCAGTATTGGGGTTGTCTTTTAGATACAGAGATGTTGTTCCAGGACCTGAGTGCATTTACAGAAAAAGCCTGTTGTCTTGTTTTTTTTTTGTAAACCTTCTTAGTCTGCAGTCTAATGGTGTCCTGGCCGAAGGTGTGCCAATATTGCCTATCAGAGATGGTGAGCCTGCCTGCAAGATATGTGGGAGTGCTGGTCATGATGGTTTTGTAAATGACCCAGCTGGCTTGTGCCAAGAAGGGGAGCCAATGGAGTTTCATCAGGATGGGGGTGATGTGACCTGATTTCATCAGGCTCTGGATGAGACATGCTGCAGCACGTAGGATGCATTAACGGGTGCCAGTGTGGAGTCTGGGACGCAAAAGTACGGGGGCTTAAGCCGCAGTTCTGAAGTTGCTTTCTAAAAGAAACTGGTTGACTTTCTTTAGAAGAGAGAGCTGGTAACAGGCCATCTCTTTTTTTTTTTGGGTGAGGTGTTCTTTCAGGGTAAGGCTGGTGTTTAAGGTGAATCCAAGTGAGCTTCATTTTTGAAAGTTGAGGTTTGAAGCTTTCAAGATTTGTGTCATTCAGTTGGGCTTGTACTCTCTTATTTGGACTGAGCTTCGGGTAAGCATTGGGCATCCAGGGCTGGATGATGCACAAGCAGTGTTTGGGGCACTGGATGGCTGAAGCAGAGTTGAATTTCAACTAGAGTTGTATCTCATTGGCATATTGGTGATGCTTGATGATGCTATTTGTGAGTAAGAGTACCAAGTAGCTCAATGTAAAGTTGAAGATGGTTCTGTTATGATGCATGGGCCAGGGGCTTTCAGTGGGGGACTGGGATAGGTGACTTGGAAGGCATGTCTCTTTATACGCTGCTGACTGAATTCATAGATTTATTCAGTAAGGTCTCAATGACCATACACAATCACAATGAATATATTTGTATTCATTGTACTGCTGTGACACATGTCCACCCATGGTTTCCCCAGGCAGCAACTAACAGGGACTGGGGAGGGTAAGACTATGCAAAACACTTCACTCATGGGCCCAGATTCACTCAACCTCCCTAAAAGCCCCAATCCTAACACTTCCATGAGATAACATTATCCAAAACAACCTTTGCAAACGTAACTTTTGAAATAAATCTGTTACAATAACATTGTTTTTCTATGTAGTGTTGTATTGAGAACAAAACATATTTTTATAAGTGCCAAACTTCTGTTACATCTTTTGATCTAATTTAGTTTTTTGTCTGTATATGTTTATATTTACAAATGTATTTCAATCCATAAACCAGTATATATATATATATACCTCCAAACCATATCACTATGCATATGTATGTGCATGTGAATATGTACATATATATCTGGTCTGTTTTCTTTGTTTTTGGTAGGTAAACCATTCAGATCTCCTTTTAAATGTTTTATGTTTCTCTTTCCTGTGTGTATGGGCACGGGGAATGTGAGAGAGGGGAATCCCGCTTTAATGTTACCTTTACTAATTCAATAACTATAGAGCGTAAATGAAGACACAAGGGGGTATATGTCACCAAAATGGGTATTGGGACACAGTTCTTCTTTAGCTTCTATCTAAAGATCTACAGTTTATACATTTTTCTAGATCTGCGAGCTAGAGTGAAGTGATTGACCTCGTAAATAATTTCGTTAGAGAGGTTTACAATTTCTTTTTACCTGAAAGGTATTGTGTTGGAATAACAAAGACATTATCTGAGGACTTTGAGAACTGTTTGCTGTCGGCAAGGAAGCTGTGCTGCATTGGTATTCTGGGTACAAATCAAACATCAGTGTATATGTGCAGAGCAGGACTTAGGCCCTAGGCAATTTCTGCACAACACCATGAATTATTGTGAAATATTGGGATGCGCAGACTACTGTAGGAACGCTGTTCCACTGCAGAGGGTGGATGAGGAGGTGGACAAGATATTGAGCAGGTTGAATGGATCTTCTACTAGTTTTACTGTCTGTGGTCACTTTCCAAACGACTTGCACAAGTACGAATATACGTAGACATGAGGATACTGAACAGAGTTACCCGCCGTGAGAGGAAAATTACACCCATTATGTGTATATTTAATCCACTTAAAGAGTCAATGCCAAACATCAATGGGACTGGCATATAAACATGGGTAATCACAAACATTTTCCCAGGGTCCGAGGGCCGCATTGATGCCAGCAGGAAGGCGGTCAGGCGAGGAGCTTGGGGGCATTAGTGGTAAGGTGGGCATTGGCGAAGCAAAGGATATACATCTAGTGGCTGAATTGAACAATATGAACCAGAAAACCTGTTTAACTTCACTTTCCCTCCTTTTTCTTCATTATCACATATAGCAAGACCTCAAAATGCATGATTTCAGAGTGTATTGTACAAAACCTTCTCCTGTGTTTTATTTAATAAACTATAATTTTGTTAATGTATAATAGGAACCCAGACCACTCAAGGAGTGCACATAACAACTGACGTGCCTCTTTATTTTATTATTGGCGTTGTTGTCAGGGTTGGGGCATGAACTAACGTTTCTAAATTCATGTTTGAAAACTATCACTTTTAAATTGTACTTCTTAATGCACTTATATAATCAGTTGTACTAAGGTGGAAAGGTTCTGCGTGTTAATTAGATTCACTTTTTGAATTATGAAGACTGTCATATGTTTACACTTTTGGTGCAAGTGTTGCTAAAGTTGAGAGAGGATTCTCTAGTTACTTACTTTCTGTAACACCAATTAACCTTGAAATAAATGTGTGCCTGCCTATTGAAATTATTTTTATTGTTAGTTCAGAGTTATGTAAACAAAAGCCCTGTGCTCCTGTTGACCAGGGGGCTGCCCTTAAAGGTCAAGGGAGCTGCACTTTGACTATCAATGATATAAAGAATATCAACACTTCATAAAACAACTCAGAAGTTATACTGTTCCTGGATATGATCAACCTCTGTCTTAAGTTAATTCTCAATTAATTGTGAAACCATCTCCAAACCACTGAGGGAACTTATAGAAAAGTATAGGCCTTGGAGTCACCATTTGAGGAGGTATTCCACAAGATAAAGGACTTATTACATGGAGTGACTGGCCAGCCTTTTTTAAATCCTGCCATATTACAGATTATTCACCCCTACGGATTGGGGCTCATGCACACTTATAAGGAGCTGGAGGGCTTGTTTCTCACTGCTGCAAATTCCAGCAGGAAACTGACCAAGACCTAATAATGGCATTCCTTATTGGAGAACGAGACTTTTGTTCTTCTTTAGGGATGCCATCAGTACCATATCTATATGTACAGGCACCCATACAAACTGATCTCTAACCACACACCATCGATTCATCTGGTCAAGTGTCATCTCCCATTTGCCTTCCAAATGTATTTTCCAAGTACAGGAGTACATTGCAGCTGAGTTTGCGCAAGGATTGATAGTTCTGCTACTAGTTGCTGTACCATTTCATTCTGGCTATACCGGTGGGGGAATAGCAACCAAAGAGCACAAAATCATTATTGTTTTCACAGCCCTACAGGGCAGTCAACCTCAAAGAAATGGCTGATATTAAGAACACCATCATGCAGAATAAGACAGACCTGCCTTCCTATGGAGTGAATGAAAGACACTGTTTAAGGGCTAACAACATTATACTGATGCTGCCTGACAAGAAAACCAAGGCATCTTAAACATTCTCCAAGTAATAGGTCTCCCTGGAAGGACTTGTGCTGGGGGGACAGCACATTGTCAAGCCAGCAGCCCTGAGGCTGAAAATAATTTGATTTATCCACTGTGTTCATCAGAAAATATTGAAAACAAAGGTTGGGATTTCAGTTGCTCACGAAGTACCAAGGGATGTCACAACCAGCAAACGTTAGCGTGGTGGTGGCCTTACAGGCCGCATGTGCCAGGGTACTTGCCCACGTGTACCGCCCAAAGCCTCAACATTGAATGGTGATGCCAAGCAACAGAATGACAATGACCAAAGCAGTTGTTCAAAAGTATACCGCCTATGCAAGAGGCCCGGAAGTAAATTTCAGGTGCCCTTCGAAAGTCATTTGCTGGCAGTATCATACGTGAGGAAAACTAGTAATACTGCCATCAGGGGCACCAGAGTAATAATACAAAACATTTCATGTTTCAAAAAGTGCAGAGGCACCCAGGCTATATCCAAGAATTTGGAAATCGGATGAAAGGAATGTATGGCCCAAAGAGAACATGTCCTTCCTTCTCACATTGTCAGTCAGTAGGAGTGCCAGAGACTCATATGATCCCAGTGACTGGGATGCTAGCTCATTTAAACACCCTTCTCCAAGTGAGATACTGGGTAGGCTCATCCAAAATGTCCCCAGTATCAGAAGTGCAAGGTAGTTACTAAATAAGAATTCTGATTACAAGGCTTTGACAAGTGGCAACTGCTTGTTTCCTCTTGTTTTTACCCTTTTCACTGTGTTGGCTAAATAGGGTTTTCAGGACATGATCACATTCTGTTGTGTGAGGGATGTTATGTTCTTCCCCTAGTACTGCATGTTAATGAAGGATGTGCAGCAGCAGACCCACACACTCGTCAATCAGGACGCTGGGTATGCTGACACACGTAGTTAAAAAGTTTGAACCACTCACATGCAGCAATACTGAGCTCCAAAAGGCTGTGTGTTTGTGCTGTTACATCCTCTGCAGCTGTGCCCACACTCCTGCGCTTGCTAGTTTCCAGTGCCCAAGGCAGCATCCAACACTACCTACAACACATATTTTGTCTTGAACTGAGAAATTACCTAACTCCTTTTGTGACAAAACTATGAGCAGGAATGAATAACAAAGTAAAGTGTATTTAGTGATAGGTGTAAGGCGTTGCTATATGACAGGTATCATAAGATCTGGAAAATTGCCGCCTCTAAAGATAGATTAGTTTGCAGTGTAATGGGCTCAAAAATTCATTCACATACTGAGTTGGGGGGTATGCGTGCGGTGGACTACTTGCCTAGCTCAAAGAGAAGATTTTCGTTATGTTTTGTAGGCTAACTCAGTAGCAGAAAGAACAGATTTATTAGTCATTGGTGTTAATCCGTATCTATTTTGAGTTTTTGATGCTATTTATTTTTTAATCAAAAGTCTTTTGAGATTTTTACACATTCGGCTGTTTTATGCTTAGACAATTGTAATACAGGGTCAAAACTCATGTTATTCCTTATTCCTATTCAAGACACTATACCCATAAGCTGGGTAAGTATAACAACTTAGTCAAATAGTAGACTATTGTGCCTGATTTGAGATCTGTTCTTTATACTGTGTTTTTATAAAAAAAAAATATCCAACTATAACAAAGATAAAAGATGGTCTGTGAGAACCTGAGCAGGACCCTACAGTTATAAAGTAAATCTGTTCCCGCCATCCACATAAGCCTTGTAACACGATCACCAAAGCTGCCAAAAATACATCGAAACAGGGAAGGTCCCACACCTAGATGGTTTTGAACAGTCGCAGCTCACGGAGCGAGGAAGTGGCGGGGCGGTGCACAGGGGGAAGGAGGGGGGAATAATACTTACCTCAGTTGCCGCTGCTACACCGCTCCATCTGCTCCTCTACTGCAGGCACAGGCTTCCAGCCTGCCCTGCGCCAATCCCGACACTGCTCAGAGCAGCTTTAGGATTGGCTAGGAGCGCCCAGCCAGAGTGCTCTGAGGTCGACTAGGAGCCTGTGCATGCTCTCTCCAGCCTGTAAACTGTGTTGCTGGGCTTGAGAGAGTTTACTGCGCATGTGTATTTTGCCAGCCTGAGACAGCCGGCTAAACATACATACACATTCCCGCCTCACTGCTTATCACCCTGTGGCCCCACCCCTTTACCAGAAAACGATAATAAACTCTGTTTATTATCATTTTCTGGTAAAGGTTTTGCAGCTGCTGCTGCTGGCCGGATCCCCAACACTCCTCCGCCCTAAAGGAGGAGCTGCACCTGGTTTTAAAGCCTCTTTTTATCACATGTGGAAAGGAGTAATCCTAACTCTTTAAAATAGCCCTTTGAGCACTATATAAAAACAGGAGCTCTCCAAAGGAAGGAAAGAATCCACTAGAGCCAAAGAATTACCATCATATCTCTCTGATTAATGTAGACTGTAAGACGTATGCAAAAATGCTAACTAACTGAATGGAACCACTCTTTAAGGTACTAATTTACACAACTGAAACTGGATTCATATAAGGTAAATATGCTTCACATAATATAAGATGTTTTAGTCATGCTATAGAGAAAACCAGAATACTGAGCACCCTGAAAATTGCTATGTCACTAGAGGAGGAAAAAAGCTTTTCACAACTTGTATTGGACTTTTCTGCATCAATGCCTAACAGATTTTAGTATGGGCATATATTCAGTTGGATGGTTTTAGCAATATACAACAAACGTGCAGCTAGGGTCAACATCAGTGGAAATCTACCCAACAGTTTCTGTCCCCATCAAGGGACTAGACAGGAGTGCCCCCTATCTCCCTTGCTGTTATAGTTAATAATAGAATTCTGTTAAAGAAAAAAACAAAATAGTTGGTGCTGCATTTAAAACAGGACCACAAAAGGCAGCACACTCTGGTGATGTCCTAACATTTACAGAACACACAGAAAATGCAACCCCTACATATCCGGAACGCTGGGAACATACATAAATATGTTAAAGGTTTAGGCTACATCCTAAACAAAGCCAAAACAGAACTCCTAGCCAACACAGAGCTGAGATGGGAGGAGTTCCAAATAAACTATCTCAGATTACGGTTCCAAACTCATCTTTCTGACTCTATAATACAATAAAAAAGAAAACCCTAAAATTTATCAAACTACCTCTGGATTACTGGACACCCTTGTTTATTACCTGGTGGGGTAGGACTGAAACTATAGCACGACCAGTCAATTTCTTTATTAGTATTTAGTAAACATCTCAAAGAACTTAATAAAATTGATGTGCTCATCTGTGACCTCATCTAGTACTCAAAAAACCATAAGAGCTGCTTACAAATTGAGGCTCCCAAAAGGATGAGAGGGAATCCATCCAGCGGATTTCTGCAGATATCAAGTTGCTTATTTGGTAAGACAGAGTCTCCAGTGAATTATACGTGTTCAGGAAAAACCTTCTCCATGGTTGGAAACCAAACAACTCCCTGAGCCTTATAGTGATTATCACTGTGAATCAAATCAAAATGGTGCAATTCCATCACTCATCAGCAGTACCACCTTAGAATTACAATTTCTGAATGACAAACTCGAAAAGAGAATGAAACACTCCGCACTTTGGTATAACTAATACATCGGATACAAGGAAAACCTCTGTTTTTGGAAGGCTGGGCTAAGGTGAGCTTTCTTCTGATTAAAGACTTGAGAACAAAAATGTTCTTTGACCTTTCTCGTGTATATTCTTCTGGACTCAACCTAGATGACATTAATTTGTACAAATTCCATAAAAGTCCAAAATTACCCTCTACAAAACTCAAACAACTCACACAGCAGATTTTACAGCAAGGAAACCTATTCAAACAAACCATTGCACATCCACAGTTTAGAAAATACTGATCCCCAAAGGACCACTATATAACTGCAAGCAAAATAGGAGAGTGTTTATGACTACTGCTGTTCTTCAATCCAGGCCACAATACCTTTGTACAACATATGGACGGCCGTCATAGCTAACAAAATTGCTCCATCGCATACCTAATGTAGATTTTGGTCCTCCCATAACGTATTCCATTTTGAAACTACACAAATTAGGGTGTATGATGCTGGGCCTTCAAGGCTGACACTGGGGACCTTTATGCACATGTTATTGTAATGCCCTTATGTCAAATTCTGGGATGAGATAAGGCAATGCATATCCAAAATGCTGAACATTGAATGGACCCTAGCCATTTATTTAATCATTGATGCCTTCCCTTCTATTGTATCCTCTTCACTTTGCAAAAGCGATATTGGACACAAAGACCTCTTGATAACCGTGGGTGTTAAAACCTTTCTTTCAGAGTGGAAAAACCTCAAATAAATATAAATACACACATGGGCATGGATCCAATTTACCAGAAGTGTGGATATCTCCCTAAACACATGCCTAAACAAAGTGCAAGAAACAGATTACAACAAAATTGGACCCTTTCTGACAATAACCTAAGCCACTGTGAGAATGCCATGACAGTTGAACCCACTACGTATCCAGATCAACAACAATATGTCCTGATGTAGCCAACCAATCATCCTTAAATATAATTTGTCAATTACCATAGCAAAGATATATGCCCCAGTTTTCTCTGTCTCTCTTCTCCTACCTGTGCCCATCTTTGCCTTTCTCTTATTTATTCCTTCCTGTCATCAACACGTTATATGAATACTACCAATATGGACTCAAGATTCTTCAATTACCTGTTTCACTATAAAGACAACACATATGTTATATGCCTGTAACTGTACAGTCCAATATATTAGCATCATTGAATGGATGAATTTAATTACCTCAAAAAATGCACACAATTGTCACTTTGTATTTCAAGCACACCTATAAGTCTTGCACTTTACCATGTTGCATTGTTTTAATCTAAAGCAATAAAAGATTCTTGAAATTAAAAGAAAGCCTCCCAGATGAATTTGAGGTTGTTGCTTATAGGGCCTGCATGCTCAAGCTCATCCTTTATTGCAAGTGAGCCAATTGGGGTGAACAGAGAAATACCAGTGCACACCACCACCACAAATATAGCTAATGTAGGTGTCCACTCTCTGTTGGTTACTCCTGAATGCTTGTCAAAATGGTAGAGCTGCTACTCCTAAGCTCTCCAAGGTTAGATATAGAGTCCCAATATATATTATGTTGTTGCATGTGCACCACTTTAAATAAGTCTTTTCTGCCCATTTAGAAATGCTTATTTTATTCTAGATTTCTTAAACTTGTAAATGTTCTAACCACCCAACAGGTGCTTCATCAAACAGGTGTAAACAAATGACGTTATCTGGGCTTTACATAGTAAATTATGTAGGTAAAAATCATTCTGAATGCTGATGGAAATCTATGAAGTGGGTGAACACGTTTGTTGGTGAGGGCTTTAAACTGAAAAAAGTGTATTATAAATGAATGATATCTTACAATGTCCAAGTCCTAAATTTCTCATGCTCGTGCTGTATACACACTATGAGCACAAGTTATTTGGCACTTAGACACCATTCTTTTAGAATACACATTTTCGGGGCGGTCCCTGAGTCCCACACCAATAAAATACATTTAAGATATAATCCTTTTATGGAATTAAAAGTCTAGGAAGTGAATTATACATTTCCTACACCTCTGCTATGAGACAGCAGTTGTAGGATGGATTTCAGTTTTAGCAACGCATACCAGAGTCACTACTGGAAGCCGAAACCCTGTCAATGCTACGGCTATAATTTGAACCTCAAAACAGAACCTAAAATGCAGAAACAAGTTTTCATCAAACAAACTCAAATTACTATGGCGGTCATTACAACATTGGCGGTAAAAGGTGCTTACCGCCGTGCAGAAGACCGCCAACACACCGCCGCTGCCACGGAATTCCGCCACAGCTATTATGACCCACATCTTGGAATCCGCCAAAAGTCAGACACCCACACAAGTCCGCCACACCAAAGGTCAGTGATAAACTGGCGAAAACAAAACCGACACCATCACGCCAACAGAAATACACCCACACTATCACGACACACGAATCCACGCAGCGGTCTTTCAACCGCGGTATTCCATTGGCGGTACACACCGCCGCGCTCAAAATATTCACACTCTTACAAAACACAGCCACATTGGACAATTCTAAATACACACACCTGATACACATACACACACCACTTCCACACACCCATTACAATATAAAACACACACCCACATCACCCACAAACCCCCACGACAAAAAATTCAGAAAGAAGGCCAGAGAGAGACACCACCAGCAAAAACAACAGCATCCACAGGCACACAACACCATCACCCACAGGCACACAACACCATCACCCACACAACTTCCACGCACCTAACACAACACACCACTACATATCACCACACCTATCACCACACACTCCACCCCACACATCACCTACACCACCCCATGGCACGGCAAAGACAACCCAGGTTCTCTGAGGAGGAGCTCAGGGTCATGGTGGAGGAAATCGTCTGGGTAGAGCCACAGCTATTCGGATCACAGGTGCAGCACACCTCCATAGCGAGGAAGAAGGAGCTATGGCGAAGAATCGTGGACAGGGTCAACGCAGTGGGACAGCACCCAAGAAATCGGGAGGACATCAGGAAGAGGTGAAACGACCTACGGGGGAAGGTGCGTTCCGGGGTCTCAAGACACCACCTGGCGGTTCAGCGGACTGGCGGTGGACCCCCACCTCCTCCCCCACAACTAACAACATGGGAGGAGCACATCTTGGCGATTCTGCATCCTGAGGGCCTCGCAGGAGTAGGTGGAGGAATGGACTCTGGTAAGTCAAAGCTTTACTATTACATCCCCCACCCTACCTGCATGCTATCACATACCCCCACCCTCACCCTCACCCCCAGCACCCCAACTCCTCACAAATGTCCCAACATCACAAACCACACATCCCAACACCAAGCCCTGCATGCAACAGCAAAGCATGGACACCCATCACCAAAGCATGTCCACTACACATACCCATACACCCCCCTAAACCATCATCACACAAGCTCCCACACAGGAATGCTAGCACTGGGGTACACGGTCACCCACTCATTGCACACCATTACACACACAGATTTAATAAACATCCATTTATATACCCTGCAGGACCCCTACCCAACGTCACCGGACAGGAGGGTCCACACATGTCCACACCACCAACAGAAGAGGCCCACAGTGATGACAGCAACTCTGTCCAACTGGATCTAGATGACCAGCCCGGACCATCGGGGACCTCTGGACAGTCAGTTCCCCTCACACAGGCACAGGCCACCACAAACCTTCCCCCCTCTGGAAACACCAGCACAGTACCCACCCAGTGGGCCCATACCTCCGTCCCCAGGACACGTCAATCAGCTGTGTGTCCACCACTACAGGGAACCCAGGATAACCCACCACCCCAACAACAACAGGGACCTCTGGGCAGTGGTAGTGGGCACACGGTCCAGGGGACGGAGGCACTGGAACACAGGGGAACTGGGAGGGCTGCCGTTCGACAGGGGGCGGACAGGCCAAGGGAACCCACTCTCCACAAGGCCCTCTCCTCCATCCTGGGAGCCTACCACCACTCCCAGGAGACGATGGCCGCGGTACTGGCCAAGTTTCAGGAGACCCAGCGCATGCAGAAGGAACAGTATATGGGCTTCAGGGAGGAACTCAGAACCATCAGCTCCACCCTGGGCACCATCGTAGGGGTGCTGAAGGAACTACTCAACACCAGGAGGGACACTGTGGCACTACAAGGGGCCCCTGACACTAGCATGGACGATGAACTGCCCACCACCTCTGCCGGCGCTAGTGGACAGGACGCCCGCCACAGGGCCACCACACCAGCACCCCACCCCCTGCAAAGGGAAAACCACCCCGCAAACGGTCCCTGAAATCCAGGAACAAGACAGAGAACGATGCCAAGACCCCTGCCAAGAAATGAGACCACCCTGATTGTCATCATACTGTCCCACTTTGTCACCCTGTCCATAATTAAACTGCCCCAGCTCCACTTCCTATGCCCATATGGGCAATGCACCTGTGAGACTAATAGACTGGACACTGCCATGGACACTCCTCCCCCATCACCCCTCACCATTTCACTACCCCCTCCAATTTTGAGCATTTAAATAAACACACCTAAAGCACAAAATGATCTGAAGTCTGTCTGTGATTTCAAAATAGTGTATTAGCAATTACAGTGACAAAATGTTTTTTAAATAGTAATATCAACATACCTATGTCACACAGCTCTAGTCCATGAGGAATGTAAGCAGATGTCACACAGTGGGACCCACATCTGTGAAACCGTAAGGGAAAGTGACAACTCAGTGACCATACACTGGGTGAAAACGACAGACAGGAGAGAGGTAGTAGTGTTAAAGTACATGTACTAGGCAGGATTGTATTCTTACCTGTGTCTCACTGGAAATAATGCTGGATCACTGAGTCCCTGTTGTGCATGTCTTCTTCCTCTGCTTCCTCCTCATCACTGTCCACAGGCTCCACAACTGCAACAACACCGCCATCTGGACCATCCTCCTGTAGAAAAGGCACCTGGTGTCACAAAGCCAAGTTGTGAAGCATACAGCAGGCCACGATGATCTGGCACACCTTCTTTGGTGAGTAGAATAGAGATCCACCTGTCACATGGAGGCACCTGAACCTGGCCTTCAGGAGGCCGAAGGTCCGCTCGATCACCCTCCTAGTTCGCCCATTGGCCTCATTGTAGCGTTCCTCTGCCCTGGTCCTGGGATTCCTCACTGGGGTCAGTAGCCATGACAGGTTGAGGTAACCAGAGTCACCTGCAAATGGTGAGGGGCAACTATTAGACACACACTAACCTGGACGGATAACCCCAGACCCAGACAACCATTCCCACTGACTTGCTTCCAGGTGCTCACCTATTAGCCACACACGGTGCCTCTGGAGTTGACCCATCACATAAGGGATGCTGCTATTCCGCAGGATGTAGGCGTCATTCACTGAGCCAGGGAACATGGCATTCACATGGGAGATGTACTGGTCTGCCAAACATACCATCTGTACATTCATAGAATGATAACTCTTCCGGTTTCTGTACACCTGTTCACTCCAGTGGGGGTGGACCAAAGCCACATGGGTACCATCAATGGCACCTATGATGTTGGGGATATGTCCCTGGGCATAGAAATCACCGTTCACTGTAGGCAAATCCTCCACCTGAGGGAAAACGATGTAGCTCTGCATGTGTTTCAGAAGGGCAGACAACACTCTGGACAATACGTTGGAAAACATAGGCTGGGACATCCCTGATGTCATGGCCACAGTTGTTTGAAAAGAGCCACTTGCAAGGAAATGGAGCACTGACAGCACCTGCACTTGAGGGGGGATTCCTGTGGGATGGCGGATTGCTGACATCAGGTCTGGCTCCAACTGGGTACACAGTTCCTGGATTGTGGCACGGTCAAGCCTGTAGGTGATTATCAAATGTCGCTCCTCCTTTGTCGACAGGTCCACCAACGGCCGGTATACCGGAGGATGCCGCCATCTCCTCACATGTCCCAGCGGACGGTGCCTATGAAGGACAACAGCAAGCACAGAGTCAAACAACTCAGAGGTACGTACCCACAGTTTACCCAGAACCCCAATCATACACAAAAGGTGGCCTGTATGTGTGTTGAGACTAGGCCTAGGTATGTGTGACGCAGTTGAAAATGAAGCCATGTGGGCCCCTGAAATGGAGGCTGCCTGACCTGTAAAGTGGGACAATGGGATGTGAGGTAACTGCGCTGGTGTTGTACACCGTCGCGGTAGGCGGTCCAAGACCGCGGCGCAATGCTGCATTGGTTAACATTGGACCCTATGGGTCCCAGGAGCCAATGACGATGTACGCCGGCGGTGACGGTACTCACCGCCGCGGACGTGACCGCCATTTTCTATCTGTTCAATCACTCGATACCTGATCTTCAACAGGAGAGGACCTACACTGCAAGTGCTGCTGTGACCTCGGTCTGGAAGAGACAATGGCTCGTGCATCTGGGGAAAGGGCCCCTGCCTTCACATCGGAGGAGTTGGAGAAGCTCGTGGATGGGGTCCTCCCCTAGTACACGCTACTCTACGGTCCTCCAGACAAACAGGTAAGTACACACGGAGCATGTTGTATGGGCTATGCCTCTGTGGAGATGGCTGGATGTAAGAAGGAAGGGGGCAGAGTGCTGCGTGCATGAAAGACGGTGAATGCATGTGCCACATGGCAAGGGTAGGGATGGGGGCCAATCACTTTGACGGTGCAGTTGGTAATGACTTCTCTTCTTCCCCTGTACATTTCATGTAGGTCAGCGCTCACCAAAAGATAGAAATTTGGCGTGCCATCGCCAAGGACATCCGGACCCTGGGGGTCTACCACAGAAGGAGCACCCACTGCCGTAAAAGATGGGAGGACATTCGCCGCTGGAGCAAGAAGACGGCGGAGGCTCAGCTGGGGATGGCCTCCCAACGTGGGAGGGGTGCCCGTCGCACCATGACCCCCCTGATGTTCAGGATCCTGGCGGTGGCCTACCCGGAGTTGGATGGGCGCTTGAGGGCATCACAGCAGAAACAAGGGGGTGAGTACATTCTCATTATGCTGACTTTGCGCGCAGTAGAGTTGTCTGGGTGGGGGAGGAGTGCTGTGGGTTTCCCTAGGCCAGGGCGAGTTCCGTAGGCAAGGCTTCTCCGTAAGGCAGGCCATGTGGCACCCCAGCCCACCTCTGTAGAGTGCCAAGTACAGCTATTCATGCCCCTCTGTCATCTGTGTGAAGATGTCGTCCATAGCCTTGTAGGCCATTTCCCAGGAATTGAACAGTGGAGCCCAAGAGCGCGGCGTAGTGCAGGGGGCTTCTGTGTCAGTCTTGTCCGCCAACAGTAGTGGTAATCCATGCACTCAACGTGTCTTTCTTCTGTCGTCCCCCCCCTTTTTGTGGTCTCCCTGTTCTTGTGTGCATTAGCATCATCAGGCAGAGGAGCAGTGGCACCGGAGCACGAGGGAGCTGCATCCCACATGGCCCTGGAGGGCGACACAACGGAGTCAGAAGCCACCAGTGGGACGGAGGGCGAGGGGAGCTCCACGGCGGGGACAGGAGCTGACACCAGCGACACGGACTCGTCCTCTGATGGGAGCTCCCTTGTGGTGGTGGCAACATCTGTGCCCCCCACATCTACAGGTACAGCCGCAACCCCCCCCCCCCCCACCAGCACCGCCCTCCCAGCAGCCCCTCAGCCTTTGCCCCATGCCCGCTCACCCAGGAGGGTGGGCATCACCTTCGCCCCAGGCACCTCAGGCCCTGCCCCTGTCACCCCTGCTGCCCTCAGTGAGGAGGCCATTGACCTCCTCAGGTCCCTCACTGTTGGGCAGTCTACCATTTTGAATGCCATCCAGGGTGTAGAAAGGCAGTTTCAATAAACTAATGCATTCCTGGAGGGCATTCATTCTGGTCA
The DNA here is from genome assembly GCF_031143425.1 of Pleurodeles waltl. Classification (NCBI taxonomy): domain Eukaryota; kingdom Metazoa; phylum Chordata; class Amphibia; order Caudata; family Salamandridae; genus Pleurodeles; species Pleurodeles waltl. The sequence continues at coordinate 172,759,207 of NC_090450.1, read as the reverse complement.
GGCGGCCCTTCACCGAGCTTTTCAAACTCTGGCCTCAGCACTGATGGCAGCCATTGTCCCCGTCTCTAGCTTCCCCCCCTCCAACTTCCTCCACCCAGACCCAATCCCCTGTACCTCTGCCTATCCCAAGCACACCATCAGACCAGCCTGCACACACGTCAACACACAAGGGAAGCTCAGGCAAACATAAGCACCACACATCCCACAGGCACTCACGCAAGCAACACACACATGCAGACACACCTCCACTGTGTCCCCCTCCTCGTCGTCTCCCTCCCAGTCTCGTCTACACTCACACCTGCATGCACTACCTCTACAGCCACTATGTCCCTCACCAGCACACCCACCAGCACACCCCGCTCACGTGCAGTCACCACCCCCACTACCATTCACACATCCCCTGTGTCCTCTCCCAGTGTGTCTGTGACGCTCCCTCCCAAGATACACAAACGCAGGCACACACCCACCCAACAGCCATCCACCTCACAACAGCCTCCAGCGCATGCACCTTCACCCAAAGTCACCAAATGTACACCTCCTACTACAACCACCTCTTCCTCCACTCCCAAACCCCCTCCAGCTACCCGTCCCAGTGTGTCCAAAAAACTTTTCCTGTCCAGCCTTGACCTTTTTCCCTCACCTCCCCCACCCCGTCCATCTCATAGGTCCCGAAGTAGCACCTCAGCCACAACATCTCCAGGACCAGTGGTGCCTGTAGTCACCGGTATGTGGAGTGCACCGACCACCAGGACAGCCAGTGTGGCACGGAGCCACAGCACAGACAGTCCCCCACCTGTGAAGCATCAGAAGTTGGCCAGTGCCCGGCGGGAGAGGGGGAAGACTCCAGCCACCAAAGCTGCTCCCAGGGGTCCTGTTGGGAGTGTGGAGTCAGCTGTGACACCTTCCAAGGTGGGGAAGGGCCACAAGAAACCCGGCAAGTCTGGGAAGAGCTGCACGACGGAGAAGACCGCCATCGTCTCCGCTGCCCAGGAGGCCACCGCCAGCCCCAGCCCAGCTGCCCAGGAGGCCACCGCCAGCCCCAGCCCAGCTGCCCAGGAGGCCACCGCCAGCCCCAGCACAGCTGCCCAGGAGGCCACCGCCAGCAGCAGCCCGGCTGCCCAGGAGGCCACCCCCAGCCCAGCTGCCCAGGAGGCCACCACCAGCCCCAGCCCAGCTGCCCAGGAGGCCACCGCCAGCCCCAGCACAGCTGCCCAGGAGGCCACCGCCAGCCCCAGCACAGCTGCCCAGGAGGCCACCGCCAGCCCCAGCACAGCTGCCCAGGAGGCAACGGCCAGCAGCAGCCCAGCTGCCCAGGAGGTCACCGCCAGCCCCAGCCCAGCTGCCCAGGAGGCCACCGCCAGCCCCAGCACAGCTGCCCAGGAGGTCACCGCCAGCAGCAGCCCTGCTGATCCATGAAGGACCGCCAGCACCAGCCCCGCTGGGCCAGGAAGGACCGCCAGCACAAACCCCGCTGAACAGGGCACCGCCAACTCAAGCACCGCTGAACAGGGCACCGCCAACTCAAGCACCGCTGAACAGGGCACCGCCAACTCAAGCGCTGCTGAACAGGTCACCGCCAAATCAAGCACAGCTAGCCCATGAGCGGCAGGGGCACTGACGCAACTGGGTCCGTCATGGGGTGAGTGATGCACTCTGGGCACCAGTCCCCCTCCAGAACCAGTGGAGACATCCATCCACTACCTCTGTCCTTCACAGGATGAAGCACTCTGGGCACCAGTCCCCCTCCAGAACCAGTGGAGACATCCATCCACTACCTCTGTCCTTCACAGGAAGAAGCACTCTGGGCACCATGCCCCCTCCAGAACCAGTGGAGACTGTTATCCACTTGAGAGACTGTGGCTTTGCACTCCCCAGGATATGGTAGTGGGCAACCCACCCACTGTATAGACTTGAGAGACTGTGGCTTTGCACTCCCCAGAATTGAACAGTGGGCAAACCACCCACTGTAGAGACTTGAGAGACTGTGGCTTTGCACTCCCCAGGATTGAACAGTGGGCATGTGGCCCCCTCGTGGATTTGGAGTCGTGCACACAAGCAGCTGAGGTGCCCCCCTTTCCCTCCCCCTGAGGTGCCTGTTTTCTTGCTGTCTGATTTCCCTGCAGTGTTCTCTCCGTCATGGTCGGGGATCTTGTGTGGGCCTCGCCCATACCGTGTGGTCCCAGTGTTCCACGGACTTTCTTTGTGCAGTACCTGGACTACTACGCCTGGTATATATTTTGTTAATGGTGTATATATATATTTCTGCCTACTTGTCTGTAATATATTCCGATGGTTACACTCATTTTCTTTGGTCTTTGCATTCTTCCGGGTGGGTTTGGGGGGTGTAACTGTGATGTATTGATATGCATTAGTGTGTGTGTTGTAGTGGGTGAGGGTGGGGGTGGGGGTGTTGCGTGTGTGTGTCCCTGTTTTTTCCCTCCTCCCTCCCCTGTGTCGTAGGTGCAGTACTCACCGTGGTCTTCGCCGCTGGCGTTCGTGCTCCTGGTAGAGGAGCAGGAAGACTATCGCAGGTAGGATTTGGAGTTCCGGTTCCATGGTGTCCTCGTTCCTCGTGGAGTGTGTAGAGGTGAGTGTTTTCCCTTCGAAATTCCTGTTTCCGCCGTGTTTTTGTCCGCGGTGTATCCGCCCCGGAAAAGGTGGCGGATTGGCCTGTCATAATAGTGTGGGCGGTATATTGTCTTCCGCCTGTCTGTTGGCGGTGACCGCCAAGCTGTTTGTTTGTACTGCCGTGGCGGTCGGAGTGTTAAAGTGGCTGTCTTTGTTGGCGGTTTCTGCCATGGTCGTAATTGCTATTGTTTTACCGCCGGCCTGTTGGCGGTCTTACCGCCGCTTTAACACCGTCCGCCAGGGTTGTAATGACCACCTATGAGTTTTATGTAGTTCACAAACAAAAAAAATAATATCGAAAATTACATTTTTATGTGAATGTTGGGGCATTTCAATGTAGTTTTATTTCTAAAATACTATGTTCCAGACTTGCATATCCCTTTGTCATTTTCACTCATAATGGGTCTTTTTGTTGGTCTATACCAGAACTTCAACGGAAGCCACCAATTGTCCATTATGGTTGCTGTACTTGAAATGTTCCCGTGAATAAACATAAGGGTACAAAGTTAATTTTTATCCTCCAATTTCAAATTACTTCAGCTTTACAGAGTGTTTTAAAATTTTCAGTTTTCAATTTTGCTGTTTTATGGGTATATTACTTAATTAATCTATTACTATTGGTGCTGTAAAGTAGGGTTAGTCGAAACAGAACCAGGTTCCAGTAGCTATTTCTGACCCAGGGACATATGCTGCATTTTTACTGGTGTCATGTGCCTTCACCAGGACATAATTCAGCATCATCCATACATTGTCTGCATTGCTTTCAGAGCAGACATCTGCAGACAGATAGGTGGTTTCCTTGTTTTCATCTCCAGTCCAAAACCAAGTCCTGAATTAAACGGCCATCAGCCATTCTTTTGTCGAAGTATCATCTTGGCTGGGAGTCATACAGAGCCTAATACCTAGATACCAATGCAATGAAGTAAACAAATGCACACAACTTATCACTTCACAAGTACTTTAGGGAAACTATGACTTGGAGGCAGGTTTTTGACTTTGTTCAGTCCCCCCTATGCAAGGGATGTGCCTCCACTGCATGCTAAACGTATCTGAATGTATGAGTAATTACCCAAATAATGATTCAAATGGCACCTGATATTTTTTGTATTTAATTTTATTACAATAGTACACATTTCATTGTAGAGTGTCAGAACGCTTTACATTACACACAGAGGCACAACAAATCATACAAGTGTGTAAATCAGTTACATAAGACAATGAGCAGTATAATGGGTAGGTTATACACATCATCCATAATTTATAGACATATTCTAAAAGTGAATGGGCAGAAAATACACAAAGTCAGGATATAAAACGTAATGTAGCAATTGTGGTTGTCTATACTAACAACATATTGAAAAAAAAAATAATACGAATCTCAACCCATGTCTTATAGACTGCATGAAGCTCCTTAATATTGGTAAATAAACTACTGTGCTACAATAGAAGGATTGCAACTTATGAATTGGAAATAACAAAATGATCTCAGTATCGAAAATAGTAGCCCACTTACCTATCTTTATAAAATAAAAATCTGTAATCTGCATGTTACATGATGTGCTTTGCAGCAGGCACATTAATCCTCTGTGCAACCATATGACGTGTGTGGTTTATCCAGTAAAAACTACCTGGATAAAACTGAGAACTCTACCAGAACCACTATTATAATCCCCTCACAATTGAGAGGAAAACAAATATACCTGCAGCAGGTTTCTTAACCCTGTAAGATATTTACAATGCAGCATCTTGGTGGCCAATTAAGTAAGCTAGAACAGATTTACTGTCACGTATGTCCTTGTTGCCAATTTCTTTGCAGCAGATGTTCCACTTATTAAGCTCCACCCTTCATGACTCTATCCCTCCTTTCCAGTTCCAGCACTGGTTAATATCTAATTGCTGAACAGTCACGGTATCCCTCAGTAGACCTAACACACCTCAGGTTAAGAACTGCTGGCCTAAAGCTAATCTTGCATCCCAATCCCGACCTTTATTTAGCTTCCATTTGTTTTGGCTGGAACATGGTGCAAAGTGAGTGTGAAGTGACAGGAATTTCATAGAAAGATGTTGATGCTTGTTAAACACTCAGTTGAATATATTTAATATGCTCAAATTAGGAGAATCACTACAGATATTAAAAAAAGAAACGAAAAAGGAGGTGAAAAGGTATTGGAGGGTTGTATGTAATGAGGCATAATAATAATAGAACATCTGTCATCCCACTGCCTGGGCATGAAGCATAGGTGTGAGTTTTTTAGGTAGGCACATATTATATTGTATAGAATTATATAAATCAATCACAATAAATGATCATACAAGGAAAAAACTAAAACTAAAACTGCAACTAAAAGATAAAAGGTATCTAGAAAATAATTAGACTGCAGAAATTCAAAAATGGGCTTTCTCATAATATTAATTACTAATGGTAATATTATATTGAAGCACATGTTCCATAAAATACCTATATTCAATTATTTCCTAAAAAGTATAACTTGATAACTACACTAATAAGAGCATTTCGTAGTAATCTTAAAACAAGCAGTGACTATCTAAAAGCAGTCGGTAACTCTCGATGCAGAGACATAATATAGGTAATGTTTAAACATTTAATTAAACATGAGGAAAAAATGATGTGGTTGCTCTGTAAAAAAAAAAAAAAAAGTGAGAAGATGAGTTGGAGTCATGAGATTATGTTTTAGTCCATGGCTGCGTACCATGTCTGCCAATGGTGTCATGTAGGTGTTGAACAGGGTAGGGCTGAGGGAGAATCCCTGGGAACGCTGCAGATGTTGTTCTTGGGTTTTGAAGTATAGGGAGGTAAGCAGACTCTTGAGTGCTGCCTGTGAGGGAGGCGAGAATCCATTTGAAGGCATTGCTCTGACTCCCAATGTGGTGGAGCCTTGTGATGAGGGCGTGGTGGGAGACTGTGTCAAAAGCTGCAGAGAGGGTGAGGAGGATTACGGCTGCTTTCTCTCAGTGGTCGAGGAGTGCTCTGATGTCATTGGTTGTGGTGATCGGGGCGGTCTTGGTGCTGCGGTTGGCGCAGAAACCTGCTTGGGAGGCATTCAGTAGTTTATGGCCCTCATCATGAGTCTAGCAGTCCTGAGACTGCCAGACTCGCTGTGGCGGTCCAACCGCTGCGGTCGTGGCTGTCCAGGCACCTCATTACGACCACCGCCAGTCGGGGCGATCTCGGCGGTTGTAATCCGCCAGGGTGGCGCTACATGCATTGCCGCTCTGGGGATTATGACACCCCAATCCGCCAGCCTTTTATGGACTGCGATGGAAAGGCTGGCAGAATGGGGGCATCTGGCACCCCTTGGCATGGGCAGTGCAGGGTCCCCCATGGATAGCCTGGTCACGCTTTCCACTGCCCAAATTACAGGCAGTGGAAAGCACGGTGGGTGCTGCTGCACCTGCTGCACCGCCACATTGCCACCAGCTCAATTACGAACCAGCATCAATGTTAAAGCCATGTTTCCCGTTGGGCTGGCGGGCAAAAAATGCTGTTTCCGGCCCAGCAGGAAACTTGTAATAGGGCCGGTGGTGTTCTGGCCGCACTGGCAGTCAGATGGCAGTACGAGTTTGGCAGGTGGCGGAGGCCGCCTACCAAACTCGTAATGAGGGTCTTTGTTCTTCTAGGTGTTCGGAGAGCTGGTTGACGGCTCTTTCTAGTACTTTGGCGGGTAAGGGTACCAGTGAGTTCAGGCAGTGGTTCTTGAGCTTGCAAGGGTCGACGGACTTATTTCTCAGGAGTGGTTTTACCTCTGTGTGCTTCCATGCGTCGGGAATGGTGGCTGTCGTGATGGAGGTGCTGAGGATGGAGGTGAGGGTGCTACCAATCAAACTCTGTCCCAAGTTGAAAATGTAGTGTGAACAAGATTGGGATGTAAAGCAGCCTGAATCTCAAATATATATTTTTTATGCTAGAATTAAAATTGGAATTGAGATATAACTTTGAGGGAGTTGTAAGTGTCTTGAACTAAGTATGTATGTTTTGTATGCAGTAGAAAATGTTAAAACACTAATAAATGATGTGTCCTTAGTTTTCTTGCAGATTAGTTACCTGCGACTTCATTAGCTGAGATTTGACAAAGAAGGCAATGAAGGCAGATTATATTTGTCAATGATTGAATCAATTGCTTTCTCAGTTGGATTTCTGGTAAACTGATTATTAGCTTTAACTTAAGAGAAGATTCGTTTCCTAAGGCTGCCTTAAGCTTCCATATTGCAGTCACAGATGTAATTCAAGACAGCCATACTATGTAAAGCTTTTAAGAAAGGTAATCCAAATTCTAATGTGATGCACAAATGTGGAGGGTTGACTGTCTTAATTAAATAGGTGTGGGTTTATAAGGGCTGCAGGGTTTAGGCCATTTCATTGAAATTGTTCAGGAGACAAGCAATTAGAGAAGGCAGTGAAGCTGGCTTCTGTAGTAGGAAGAGTCTATCTATCTTTCATTTATTTATTTATTTATTATTTTTATATTTAAAGATAAGATAAACAAGTACATATAAGTCCATTTAGTATCATCCATACTAAATGTTCAGTATGGATCACCAAAGTCCTTTATAACACCATTCATCTCATAAATTAAACATGCAATTAATCTTGTTCCCATTGTGCCATAATTCCCCAGATTTCATGGAATTGTTATTCTTCTGATCGTTGACAGCACTCTCCGGTTGAAAAATAATACCACTATCTATCCTACCACTGAATTTGTAAATGTTATTAGTGGAAGAAACTGACTTTAAAAATAGTGGGCAGATGCAGCATTGTTAAAATGACCATACTTCCAACATTTCTTTCAGTTTCTATTTATGCAGAGTCCATAATTCCAGGTGGAAATTCTTGATGATAAGGACTATGACGAGGAAGACGGATGAAATAATCATATGAGGATGAAAACAATAAAACCCATTTCACATGGATTTAATTATTTCACAATGTGAATGTACAGTCTTCAAGGTCAATGAGACAGCCCCATAGGTGGTGGACATGTGCCAATGCCAACACCTCTCGATAGAGCTCTGCATTCTGTCATAGCTACAAGAATGTATATCGTTTTTTATCTAAACAATATTTACTGTATGAAATGTGAAGAAACGTGGTGTGTGCAAATTTCACATTCTTGTTAAATTGAATGTAGTAGCACATGGAAAGTTTGAATTTCTGGAACGAGGACAGATACTATGAGGAGTTTAAATTCAAGCGGGACAAAGCTTAGATACACCCACAGGAAAGGGATGGGCTGGGCTGTAAATGGGCCGGGTCCCCCTGGGTCTCAGATCTAGCAGTAATTACAAACTGACATTGAAACTGGCCTCTCAAGAGTCCTAAATTCATGTGCTAACTTTATAGACAAAAACACTGATTGATCTGATTGATTTCAGAACAATGGCTGTTTTGCTAATCCACATCAGTTCCTCTTTATATTTCACATTTGACTTAGGGCTTGATTTAGAACTTGGTGGGTGGGTTACTCAGTCACAAGGGTGACGGATGTCCCACTGCAGAAATGTAAATCCCTTTGGTTATAATGGGATTGGGATTTTAGCGGACAGGACATCCGTCACAGTTGCAACGGAGTAATCTGTCCTCAAAGTTCTAAATCTGGACCTTAATCTTGATTCCCCACAGTTTTTCTTTTTTCCAGATGTCTTCTTTCTGACGTTTTGCCGTGCAGCTTATTGCTCTTGTAGAGTGGCAACTGTGGACTAAGTTGCCTTTAGGTGTCCGTGTGGGTTGAGGTTGTGGGTGCTTAAATTGGGCCATGCTTGAGGGCTCTGGAGTTCAGGCTGAAAGTACTTCAGATTTCTCTCAGTGCCTGTTGGTGGACAATAAATATACTCTGAATAAACGCTCATCCAAACCTTGGGCTCTCCACAGATTGCACAGATCAATGATCAGGTGAGCCAATTTGAATTATGAGTCTATGCAAAAAGTAAGGAGACACACAGCTGTTGATGTATTGACAAGGAGAACATTAAAGATAATGCTGTGCTTATAGGTGAGTGGTTGTGTTGTGTGTAAGGGGATGGTGAAGAGAAGGAGATACAAGGAACTACAAGCAGAAGAGAGTGAAAAGAGGGTTATGAATAGGTAACGGTCCACGAGTTTTGAATTAATTATTGAAAACTGATCCTTAGTGCAATAAGGACAAAATCAGTGAATGTGAGGGCCGGGGCCAGATGTGGCTAAAAAGAAGAAAATAGGTTCCAACAATTTAGTTCCACTTTCACTTTAACTAACTGCAGATCACAAAACACACACCTAAAATGAAAAAAATGCAAGTTGAACTAAACAGTGGGAAATGCACTATTTTATGTTAAGAAGCCTCTACGGGTAATTCAACCTCTGCAAATGTCTGTGTGTGTGTGTCACCCAAGAGCCACAGAATTAAAAAACTACATTTTTTTGTGTCAGGAAGTCTCAGCCTGTGCACTGTAAATATGTAAGATTTTACTATATACTTTTATAACAAGCAGACAGACTGTTTCTAGTGCAAAGATTTTTACGTGTGCGAGTTAAAAGCACATACTCCATAATCCGGCCGATAACACCCTTAAATCACCTGTCAAAAAGAATAAATCTGTGCCATCATGACGCTTCAAGTGACCATCAATTAAAACCAGGACTTGCTCCGAAGCAGCTTTTACGTTTGTTGATTTAACTAATTGCACACATTTAACATTTCTTTTAGTTAGCAGGTATCCTTACAAAAACACTTGGTTCGTTTTACCTCCCTGTCTCACATTTGGCTCTACAGCACAGGATATTCTCCGTCCTTTTCAGCCAAGGCAAGTCAACTGTTGGCATTAACCGTGCCGGGACGGTTGCTTTCCAACAAAAAGTAGGGAAACTGTTTTTGTTAAATTAAGGTATGTGCATGTTGTTTCCCACAGAACCCATTCACTTCGACCTCTGCAGAGGAAAGATATTAGATTAAAAATATGTAGATGGGGCATTTCCGAAAGATGGGAGAAAAAGGTCGTAGGTGTCTAACAGACTGCAGAGAGGTGTGAGGGGACGAACAGGCATGGCTATTACTCATTTAAGTGGTACTGCTAATGGGTTTTGGCAAAACCAGTAGGTTTGGCTTGTTTTAGGTGCATGCCCATTACTGTGCCATACATTTGGATGCAATAAAATAAAGTTCACAGAGAGGCAGTGCCTCTCTGAAAGGATTCCTAATTACTCTTCTTAGGCCGTACCTCATTTAGAGACTCCACACTTTTTTTATCCCTCGTAAAGCTGTAGGGGCAAGAGAATGTTGTAATGTCAGGTTCAAAGGAACTTGTAAAGGGCACCCAATAGTTGCCCTTCCAATCTTTGGATCTCTTGCGTCAACAGTCAATGAATACCACAGCAATATTTTGACTTATAGGTGGTTTTAGATAGCACAAATGTGGTCAAAAGGCTTAGTGTGCTCTACATTCAGAACAATGTAGTAACAATTTAATATATATATATTTATATATATATAAAGAAACACGAGATAGCAAAGCTATAAATGATATCTGACGTAATACCTTTGTGGGCCATGATGTGCTGATGCGTAGAAAACTTTACATGTTAAAAAGCAGTGTAGGAAATTAGGGGGATTCATTTGGATCCTGGATTCAGCAGTTATTACTGAGCCAGGCTTGGAATCTGTCTGGACCCAGTGAAATGTGCTGAATTAGTCTTGATGTGGTTTGCCAACATGCATGTGTTTGCAGGCCATCTCTCCCCCACAACCCTCTCCTGGTTGCTTGTACCCACCCACCTCCCATTGTCTGTTGTCTTGCTGCTTCCTCCTGCTGACTGTAATGTTCCAAGTCCTCTCCTCCCACTGTCCTAAACAGTAGCTTGCCACCGCCTTGCTCCTCTTGTTGCCTGTGTTCACCCACCCTCACTACCATAACAAAAAAATTGCGCATCCACTCTGGCCGTGTCAGTGCTTTTTTTTTCAAACTTTTTGTTTAAAAAAGTGCTATTAGAGGTTCAGTGTAGACCGCGTCATTGCACTTTTTTCTTTTTTTTTACTTTGTCATGCTGCACAGCATAACTAAAAAAACATTGACAATGCCAGTTGTTCTTGCATAGGCAAAACCTATTTGCTTTGCCAATGCTTGTTATTTGATTATTAGCCTAGCTGGGGGTATCTGGCGTCTAGGTGCCAACCTGATGGAGGGAATAGAGATACATAGCTTGTTATCACTTCACATGTATTTAAGAGAAGCTATGATTTGAAGGCAGGTTTCTGATTTTGTACAGCACCTGTATCTAAGATATAGGCATGCACTGTAAGAATATCAGATGTAGCTGTCTGCACAAGTAATTATACAAATAATGGTTTAAATACCAGTTATTAATTTACTTTTTAGATCATTCTTTTATAGCACTTTTCATCCTACTGTAGGGTGCCACTGTGCTTTAAACCACACAAGGACAATAAATCATACAAGTGCATAAATGAATGTACAATTAATGTTAGCTAAGCCAATGTGGGTTATAAGGTATAGGAGTCACATATCCCTTAAATTGATTAGCACAATATGTTAAGAGTGCATGGTCAGAAGAAACACACAAAGTCAGAATTTAAAATGTAACACCATGGTTGGGGTTGTCAGTACTAGCAAAAGGAACTCTATCTCCAAAGCAGTAACCCACTTACCTATCCACGTAAAATACAAATCTGTGATCTGCATGTTACACTATTTGCTTTGCCACAGACATGTTAATGCTTTATGCTCTATAGCAGTCAGAACTCTCACTGGACTAGACTGTAAGTAAACAAAATACCTCTCTCCGGGAAGTGCATTACCCACACAAGTTATTTGATAGTGATTGTCATCCCCTGAATATTTCTGGACACCAAATATTTCTGCGGCAGGTGTCTTAACCCAGTAAGGTATTTTACAATGCAGCCTCTTTGTGACCAATTAAATAATTTGGCACATTTGCCCATGTTCCAATTTCTTTGCTGCAGGGTGTTTTTTTAAAACAAAAAGTGTAAATTGACTGTCAGACTCCTCTTTTCATTCATCCGTTATTCCCGACTGCACTCCCTTTCCAATGCCACACTTCAACCCCAGTTCATGGATTCCGGATTACATTTTTTTTGCATTTCCACTGCTGACTAGAAATGTTTCATCAACTTTGCTGTAACACGAGCCATAGGTGCTGGAAGTAGGGATGCTGGGGGTGCTCCAGCATCCCCAAAATAACCATGCTGAGGTTCAGAAGGTGAACCAGCAATAAATATGCCTTTATATGTTATTGTATCATATTTGCTGTGCATTCAGAGACGGGGTCAAATGTCAGACTGTCTCCTGACAAATTTCTGCTCATTCTTTTAACATGTAGATTGTTTTTTTTATTTTATTTTTTACTTTTTCTCATTGCAAAATGACCGGATTTTGTAAAGCAAACAATGTGACAATCTTACTGGTGAGAAAGGAAGGACTGTATGTAGGATGTCATTTGTGTTCCAACATGCAAAAACAATTAAATACCCATAAACAAACTGTACACATTTTTCAAAATATTAGAAGTAGTAAGCACAAGAGGATCAAAACGAGTCCATACACTACGTGGCAATGCCCCGTGGACGTCAATTCACTAAAATGCCCGGGGTAGCAGAAGTTACATCACATGCTATTTTAACTTTACTTTCACTCACACACCTGCTTACACATACATTCAATAATGCACACATTTTTTTTTTTTTTTACATAAGCACACGCACACCTGCAAGCATGTACACAACATACATTAAAAGGTGTTTTTTTATTTACCTCAGCTACCATGGAGGGTCATAGACTCATAGTCCAGCTAACTGTACTCCATTTTTATTTCAATATTAGTGAATAATACATCATTCACTATTATCGTAATAAAACAACTGATTGAAAACATGGAAGTGGATCACCAAGTGACGTCCATAAGGAGAGGCCAGGGGTTGCAAGGGGCAAGCTGGGCGTCGCTGCTGCGACCCCTGGTGACTCCTAAATGACGTCCATGCAGTGCGCAACTGACAAATATTCGCTGAAACGTGACACATATTATCATTTATGCGCAATATAGGTTTTATCACTAGACTATGTCCGTACACATTAAGTGACCATTTCAATAGAGCATTTGTGAGCTGTCTATACATGCCATTAAACCATACATGCCAACACACCTGATTCAGGCGGGAGACTCCCTATTTTTGAAGCCGAATATGCCTTTATTTTAGCTGTCTTCCGCCTGAAATTGCCTTTGCTTCAATAGAAGTCAATAGGGGAATTATAATCTCCCGATTAGATTCTTTTTTTTAAATCTCCCACTTCTTACCGCTACTAAAATGTTGGCATGTAGGATAAACTACCAGGCTATGCTTTGGTAATCGATTTGTAACAGTGTGCTCCGAAACGTAGCACCAGCTATGGACTACCTTCTTACCACGTCCCTGCTGAATAGGCATTAGTTATGTTCTACATTTTGTGTGATGCTTCGCTTTTTCAGAGTCCCTGTGCGTGCAAGGATGCATTGATGGCAGCATCCCCACTCTGAAAATTGACCAGCGCCACTGGTAGGTAGAGCAGGGAGAAAGTATTAGTGGAAAGTTCAGGAGCCGCAGCATTTCCGTTGTTTTTGTCGCCGAAGCCGGAGTGAAGTTTCCACTCCATACATTTCACGTTTCTTCAGAGTGAAAGCGTTAAGCAAATGGGTATGGCGTGAATACCCTGCTAACGGTTTCTTTCTCCGTCGTGGCTAAACGTGGGGGGAGAGCAGGCAGCGGCAGCTCGCCCTGCTCAGCCATCGGAGGGCGGGGAGGGAGGGAGGTCGCGGTTCTTGCAGCAGCAGGGCCGCTTCCTGTTACTATAACAACCTCGGCCGCTTCCAGCAGCAGGCCTCGGGGCAGAGAGCGCCTGCGTGAGCCCGTGCGTCCGAGGTGAAACAATCTCCTTACAAGTGCATGAGCTCCCACAAGGCGCGCTTCTGCCAAACTCCCTTCACTAATGACGAACGCTGCATTCCTTTTCTTTCCAAATTTGGAATCGTCGTCAACTCTTTTGGGAATTCCAAATTACAACATAAATATGAGGAACCGAGAGCCGCCGATCTCGGCGTACGCCGTTTTTTTTCTCCATCAACTTTCCGGTAATCGCATTCATGCTCACAGTCTGGGCCACTGTAAGGCCACATTATGCGGCACAATGCAGCATATTTTTGATGGTATTTATTAATTTGTAATGCCTACACACGGCAATACTGTTGACAAAGATTTCACTGCAATAGAACCAACCAAATACAGAAATAAACAACTGAAAGATGACCACTTAACCTTTGTGAAGGGCCTGCTACTTTGCACAAACACTCTAGGAGTATCTGGTATCAAGAGTAAAGCCAGAAAAATAAACTAATCCATACTTTGAACCATGCCCCAAATAGCTCTGAGAAAGCAGGAGAGGAAACAACAATTGTTCAGACTGCTGCCCCTAAGGACATTTTGAAAATCTTTAAATATCCTTGCTTTTTTGCCATCCTTTTCATAGTTTTTGTACTTCGTCCTCTCAATGCTTTCAGTAATTTTTCACCCGCCCATCCATTCATTCTTTCTTGCTCCATTCTTTGTCTTTTTCTTTCCTTTCCTTTCCATTTCACCTACCACCCTTCCTTGCCATTCCACCATTAGCCTGTTCATGTGTGCAAGATGGAGGTGGGGATTTTTACCCAGGCAGTGTGTATTACTGAGGCTTAGTAAGTAAGCTCTAAGGAAGAGACCTAGATACTGAAGTGTTGAAAGAGGAGACAGGCTCCCCTTAGAAATTTAAGTAGGTCCCTTTGCAGCATGAAGCTGCTGATTAGTCTTTATCAGCAATGCCATTTGGTAGATGATGGGTGTGGAGGGTGGGGCTGCAGCTGCTTTTTTGCACTGTAAGTGGTCATTTAAGAAGGGCATTATTTGGTCTCTTTCTTGATCACTATTCAAAGTTATTGTTGATAGCCAAGTGCAGAAAACTCCCACCTCTTTTTGTGGGTACTCAAAACTGCAGCAGACCCTGCTATGAGTAGCAGCACGCTACACAAAGGCTGTGTCTGGAAGGCAGCCTGGAAAGAACATATGAAAGTAGAACCAACCCAAGCCGGTTCTGAGAGTGCAGACAGAGACTCCACACCCCTTGCCTGCTTTATCTATTTAAAAGGGGGAACTGAGGACCCACTTGTTGTTCCTTTTCCAAATTATCTTTCAACAAGGATCGGTGTGCTCTGTAGAGTACTAGAAGATTGCTGTGTAACCAGAACTGATGTATGCCTCACAAGCAGCTGCTCAGAGGTAGGGCACAGCACTTGTGGTCTGACGTGGTAGAAAGACATGCACACATACAATGGTGCATTTCTGTGCCATTTAAGCTTAAATTAATAGTAACAAACTGTGCAAGTGACATTCCTTCAGAGTAACAACATACAACTAGGACCCAAAAACACTTATTTTTATTGAATTGTGAAGCCCATACTCAGAGTAACGTTTTGTAGCCACTGCATTTCAAGGAACAACAGAGCATGCTCATCGGGAGCAGAATTTTGTATCCCTGCAATTCCTGTACGTGGCTTCTGCTGCACATCCTCTCCTTTCCTCAAGGAAGACTGTGCCCACAGCACTAAGAAGGTGACGCCACCCAATGAATAATACGTTTGCCATGGAATGAGACATAAAACCCCCAAATTGTTCAGTAAAAGTGCTACCAAAAGAGCTGTGGAATTTGAAGTTTTTCATTTGTCATTACACAAGCAATACAATTGTCCTCCTGGGTTTATAATGTAGCAAAATGAATGTAATAATGTACTTATATACAAGACACAACATCATCTCATGGCAGAAATGAAGTTGATATATATAAGAAATTAAATTATCTGTATTAACCATAGCATTATGTCAGTGTTTGACTTGAAATTATCTCGTAACGCACAAAATTGCTATATTTAGAGGGGGAACAATTCTCCGTTTTAAATATAAAAATTTCCCAAACAATTAAAATGCCAGAAGCTCTGTATTAATGGGTCTGTAGCATGTATGAATTTGCTCAAAATTAGCATTCATATTGACCTAGGAGCACATAATGCACCCTCATTCATGCCATGAAATTGCTTTAAACTTATGAGGAAAAAGTTTTTCAGAGTTAAGGCTTCACTGTAATAGAAACTCAAACGTGGGCTAACTTTAGACAGCTAGACCACAGATACCTATTTCTGTGACATTTTATTGTATCACGTGAATAGGCTTGTATTTTCATGTCCCATCAGATTAAAAATCCAATCCACCTTTGCAGAGAAAAACAACTTTCACAGATTGCTCTGAACAAAGTGTACTCATTCAAGGCCAAACCTAGATGTCCCAGAGAAACCACATACTATGTATCCATTTCTTTTCCATATGTAAACATTTGCTTGTGAAAAACTCTATGTAGTAGAATTATGAGAAAACTAATTTTGTGTCTTTTTTGCCATATTCTAATTGGTTTAGAATTTGGGAAACATATTATTATACTGAGTCTTTAATATCCTTTCTTCAGTACCCTAAAATATAGTGTGATTTATTGCTGTAATAGAAAGCACCTTTCCCTTACATTAGAAGGCAAATTTATGCCAGAGTTTTCTCTAATTTATGCACTGCATTTTACTGATCTGAACTTTACGGAGTTCTTGATTGATGCTGTCCGTCATTCAGCTTATATTTTGATTTATTGACTAAATGGATTTTGACTAGTGTGAACTAACTTCTGTATGCCTAAAATAAAAACATCGGGCTTGGCAGTGAAAAGTACAACGGGGCTGTCCATGGGGGCCCCTGCACTGCCCATGCCAAGTGCAAGGGCAGTGCAGGGGCCCCTGGCTCCCCGTCTCCCCCAGTCTTTGCATGGCAGTGGGACCGCCATGCAAAAGCTGGCGGAGAGGGGACTCGTAATCCCCAGGACAGTGCTACTTGCAGCGCTGCCCTGGCTGATTAAGACCGCCAGCACCGCCACGGTCATAATATGGAGGCCGGACCACTGCTTTGGCGGCGATCTGACCTCCATCGTGAGTCTGGCGGTCCCAGGACCGCCAGACTCGTAATGAGGCCCTATAGTGTCTGTCATTCTTGTAGGACCTAATGTGGTAGACATTTCTGCTACATGAATTTTAAATGCTTGATTCCTTAAAAGAAATGAGTTCAGCAGGGAGCTCCGTTGTCAGTCTAGGGACTACACAGCTTCTCATCCATTCCAGAAAGCGCAGAGTGGAGATTTAAAAAAGGGGTGCAGATGTTCTCACTTATAGCCGCTATTCTTTAATACAGTGTTAAAGGAGGGTCCAAAAAGTGGAAAGTCTGAATCACACAACATATTCTGGGTCCTCTCCTCAGATCAAGTAGTAAAGGATTGTTATATATCTCACAAATAGGTAACTGCAGATTAGTAGTGAGGCTTCTTCGAATAAAGGATGCCAATCTATGTAATACATTTTCTGAAACCAACATGAAATGAGTGCATATATCTAAAAGTAATTTAAAAATGCTTCAATCAGTGACAGGTGATTGGATTACTCCTAGACCTACTTCCTTGCTTTGATTCATAACAAATTAGTCTTCCTGTCTCCATCAGACACCAATCACCAATGTTCCTTTTGAATAAAAGCCCCTCTGTCTGCCACCTCCACAAGGATGCAAACAAGTTCAATACTAAGAAACAACTCAGTTGCTCCATACTGGGTGCACAGGAGTACCTCTGAATTAAAGCAAGAGAGTAGGAATAGGAGCGATGGAACTATCAGTAGGTCATTGAAGCATTACCTGCACATTCCTCCCTCACTTGAATTCAGGACAAATGAGACAAAAGCAAGAGAAGAATGACAACTGAGTTGCATGCTTGTGGAATCAGAATTTATTTTCATTATTGATATGTCCCTCTTACTTCATAGAGGAGAGAACTTTATAACCAAGGACATTATCAAACACATCTCCATCTGTGCCTCATAAAGGTTGAGGGAGTAGCCCAGTTAGCTGCTCTACACATATCCGATATTGAGGCACCCTGTAATTCTGCTATTGTAGGAGGCATGCTATGTATGATTCATTTCTGTATTCCAGGAATTGGGCCTCAGCCATTACTCCACATGCCATGGAAATCAATGACCTGATCTGTCTACTCAGGGAAGTAGTTGGCCTCTCCCTTTTTCTTAATGTCCCAGAATTAATAGAGCCTCTGTCTCCCTGAAGGGTACCATTATTTGTATACAAATAAGGAGATCCCTCCTTACATCTAAACAGTACAATCTACTTTCCTCATCGTAGGAGGGAGAGGGAGAAAATTCTCAAAGAATGATTTTTTTGTTCTGTGTAAAAGGCAAACTATGTTTTAGCTGTGAATGAAGGGACTGGAATCAAAACAACTCTCTTTTCGTAGGCCTTACCCCTAGACTCTAGATAGTAAGCCACTTTTCATATCTTAAATTACTCCAAGAGCTTCCGAAGGCTCTTATTGCTGCCCATTGGACCTTCGGAGTTGTTACTGTCAAGTCCAACCTCGACTCCTGCTGTAAAAAGCCAATGATCAGAATCAAACTGGCAGAATTAGGATCTACCTCTCTCTTTGTACACTAATGTGAGAAGATCTTCTCGAAGCCTGGACCATGCAAGCGTCCCCTGTGGTAGCACTGGGAAATTGAAAGGAGACGGAACTACAAGCAACCTCCACTCTTGCTACTTCTCCGATACTTACAACAGAGCAAATATGGTGCAGTCATCAGTATCTACACCCATTTTCTCCTCATTCCTACAAGAAAATGTTTTATCAAAGGAAAAGGAGGAAAGGCATATATTAGACCCCAAAGCCAAGAACATGTCGGCCCATCTGTTGCATATGTCTGGTCGTTCCTCCCCCTCGAACAGACTCTCTGAAGCTTGGCATTCTCTGGAGAGGTGAACAGATCTAAGACTACCTATTCCCAATGAAGAGTGAGAAGATTGATTAGTGTTGGATGAAGGGTGAAGTCTAGGGGTGAAGGAATTTCCTTGCATGTGCCCTAACTTTGAACATCCCGTGGCTGTGAATGGTCATCAAATCTGATAGGTTTAAGTCCAGATAAGTCTGATAGGTCTAAGTTCAGCTAAAATAGTGTAAGTGATCTGGTTCAGTCTATGGGATTTGGTTCCCCCTCTGATTGTTGATGTAAGCTTTGCTTGCCGTATTGTCTGCGAACCAGGACCACATTTCCAGTGATTTGGTGTTCGAATGTCAAGAGAACCACATGCACTACTTTCAGCTCTGTCCAGTTAGAGGGGATCTGTGTGAAATTGAGTGACTAAAAGCCATCAGCCTGTTGACTTTCTAGTCAGGCGTCGTTCTGAGAGGCTGGCCTCCGTGGTTATGACCACCAGAGCCAGGAGAGCGAAATAACTTCCCCTCATAAGGTGATCCTGAATCAACCGCCAGCTGAGGTCTCTTCTTGCCATGTCAACTAATTCTGAGAGGCAGATTCGGTGAACCTGGAGACCAATTGCCCAAGATACACTTCAAGATCATGTGTAGGTGAAATCTAGCCAATGGAAAATAGTTGAGGATAAATCACCAATAGAAGGCCTTCGGCTGTCTGTGTTTCAGGAGTTGTTGAATGTGAGTCTGAAGCTTCTACAATCTCTTTTTGGGCAGTCAAACCAACCCCAGTTGTGTTCGAAATCGAGCCCCTATAAATTTTTTTTTGAGAAGGAACAAGGGAAGAGTTTTCCCAATTAATAAGGCACCTGTGCACCAGAAGTACTGTCAAACCCCATTTTATGTGCAACAATAGCAGCTCTTTTCTTGAAGACTGAAGAAGCTAATCTTTAAGGTAGGGGTGTAGAATATCCCTTCGTAATGGAGCTTTGCCACTAGAGGTGTGAACACTTTTGTAACAAACCCTCAGTGAGGATTTTAACCTGAAGGGAAAGATGCAGTTTTGAAAATTTGGCATCTCCAACTTCAAACTCTTATCTCTGATGTGCAGGCCCGATGGACACATGCACATAGGTGTCTTGCAGATCTAGTGATACCAAAAAATCTCCTGGTCGAATACTAAGAATTATTGACTGCATGGTTATCATGCAGAGGTGAACTGATCTGATCCATTAATTCATCCATTTCAGATCTAGCACAAGGCGGAACGCTCCTGACAGCTTCTGCACCAGAAATAGTATGGAGTATGTCTGCTTTCCTAATTCTGTTTTTTTCCACTATGTACAACACCCATTGATTTGTGGCATTTTTCAACACAAAAGTGTTGAATTCTGCCACCCACTGGAAGTAAATTGACTGATCCCTAATTGTCAGAATCTCTTCTTAATCCTCTCTGCTTGGCAACATCCTTTTTTTGAGATCCTCCTTTTGGGGAAGCGTTGGTGATCTCTCCCAAAACCTTTTGCCACTTGACTTCCTTTTGAAAGGCAGGGCATGCATGCAGTCCTTGAACACTTTTGAAATCATAATAATCAACTGATATTGGAAAAGCATTTGCTTCTCAAACAGGAGCTTAAGAAGGGACGTTTTCTCAGCTAGATCCACTTTCCAGTCTCATCCAAAGACTTCTCCTGGCTGCGACCAGTGTGCAAGATGACATAGCTGAGGCTTTAATTACATTTGAGGAAATGTCAGCTAAAAATCTGAACAGTTGTTACATTCCAGCCAATAAGTCCAAACACTCGTAAACCCTCCTGAATAGCAACTTCCAATTTATCAAAGTCTTGAACCGAAGACTGGGTGGAATAGGTTACATAGATGCTTTCAAGGCCACCAGTTTCTTTGCTTCACAAGCCTTTTGCAAGCTTGAATCCACCTTTTTATCGATAGAATCAGAAAGTGTGCAGTGCTCAGGATTAATTGAACTTTTTCCAATTAAAGTGGCAAGAATTGCATCACTCGTGGGAGAATGGGGAAAAACATAATCTCCCTCTAGCAAATAAAGTTTCTGCTAGCCCCGTGGGACTTAAACCTTTTCAAGGTCCTTCTATTCGCCCATCACCATGTCTTTAAGCTGCCAATGGAAAGACATTGACAACATTGATGATTCTGCATACTGTGCACATACCCCCTTCAGCCAGGGATGGAGGAAATCCCAAATTGCTCCTGACATATGAGAGGGTCTCCCACATCATCTCCTCTTGTCACACATTTGTCAGAAGAAGTTGATGGTGTGCCCACATTAGATAATGAAGAACCTTAGTTATGCAGCAAGGCTGGAGTCTTAGAGCCCTTGAAGTCATAATCAGACTGCGTCCACAGAGCCCTGGAAACAGCCTTAGAAACAGCTGCCTGAGGTACGGCCTGAATATCATCCTTAGTCATGAGTAGCAGGAGCCCCTTGGAAGACCTTTATTCTCTTCCAGTGTAGGTCGTCTGGCCGGAATTGGACCTTCTTCATCCAAGGGAGATGTAGAGTAATGAACACATCTCCTATTGGCTGACTTCTCCTCCATTGTGACCAAGGAATAGAGCCACTACCTTAAAGGCGGGTTAAATTAAAATGGCAGGGCTAACCATGTGCACCAACCAAAGAGCATTAGCAGACAGATCATTAGAGGGGCTAATATGTAGACACACCAAACAAATTTAGGCAATTGATGTTAAAAGAAGGCATAAACCTGTGTCCAAAGTGGTCTACTTACCACCCAGTTCCCATAAAGAATGATTACCGCTGTCTGCATAGGCGACAGCTCTGCAAGCGACCCCTGGCCCGGAAGCGCAGCCTAAGCTGCCATGGACCTTTGGACTCCATCACAGCGTATTTGGTTGCTCCAAGTTCCACCTCCTTGCAGCCAAAAAGAGAGAATCAATGCCACTTTAAGTCTCTGACAAGTCTGCTCTGTTCCTCCCGGACACACCAGAACATTGTAGTGCAAGCAATACTTTGGTCTTCATGGCTTCGCAGGAAGGACAATCATGCATCCTGACGAGACAAAAGAAAACAGGAGGACGTGGTGGGGGATGGGTTTTTATTCAAAAGGAGCACCTTTGATTGGTGTTGAATTGAAGCAAGAAGTCCAAAGAGGGCCCCTTCCCTTTTTCGAATGAGTTACCACTTCAATGGTTTGCAACTGGAATTAGTGTTGCGAAACATTGATACACAGGATACAGATTCTGTATTTGGAAGGGGCACCTCAAATACTCCCCTATCCAGTCGCAATCCCATTTCAGGAGTTGGTAAAACCCTACTGACTCCTCAATAGGATTGATAATACAAAAATCTTTTTTTTGCGGCCACAATCTGATTCTGAATGTTTATTTTTTGTACATAAATTCAGTTTATTGTGAGTTTTTCAAAGGTACATAAGACAGATAGAGTACAATCTAGCGGCTTTATGCAACATGTTAGCAGTAGATTTTGTGCCTGATAAAACAGGCTGAGCAACAGTACATTTTATACAAAGAAATACAACATGAAAAAGGGGGGGGGAAACAAGAGAAGGAGCTACTGCATGTCCTGAGTTGGGGCCATCTGGCATAAGTTGATAGTGTGCGACAAATGTACACGTGATGTAATTGTCCATTGCCAGTTGGAGGTCTCATGAACGGGTGATCTGTGGAAAGGTGTTTATGGAGAGTGTATGTCTGTGGCTTGCAAATGGATAGGAATCACATTGGAAGGGGGTTGAAGGAGTAGGGATTAGGCCGCTCTAAATATCTGGACGATATCTCTTTTGCTGCTGGTGTGAGATGTACTGGTGGCAGGGTCATTTTCTCCCTAGAGGATGTGTTTAAAGTCCCTTGGTGCGGGTGATTGAGGGAAGGGGAGGGATAAGTGGTTTGCCAATTAGTGCAATGGTCAATAGAATAGTTGTAGGGTGGGTAGACGGGCGGTTGGAAAATTAAGTATTCCAGGTAAGACGTGGTTTATGAGGGGTTGCCATTGCCGCCTTAATCTTTTTCCTGAGAGTTTGAGTCATGTGCTCCATTGCTAAAGTATGTCATAGTCTCATCAACCAGGATGCAATGGGCGGAGCTTTAGGGGATTTCCAAGCAAGAGTGATAGCCTGCTTTGCCACTCCCATCATTTGTTGTGTCAGATACCAATCTGTGTGTGTCATTGCATGTAAGGTTGGAGGGAGAAGTCCCAGAATGATTGTATGGTAATCCATGGGAATAGGATACCCTGGAGTATCATTTATATGGCTGAGGGCCTCCTTTCAAAATATGGTTATTTGTGGGCATGACCACCATATAGTTTGGAAGTCTCCTGGGGTCACGCCGCATCTCCAGCACTTGGGAGGCTGTGCAGGATAAAATGGTGTGCAGGGTGGGGGTTAGTACCATTGTATCATACGTTTCTAGGCAGTTTCTCCTTGGGAAATACTGCAGAATATCGGAGGGATGTCATACCATATGGATTCCCACTGCTTCCAGGTAATGCCTTGTGTATTAGTGGAGACTATTGCCTTTGGTATAGATGGCTTGGGACAATGTGAGATTGTTGGAGGAAGTGATAAGTTTTTAGAGATCAGGCCGCGAGTGCTCTCAAGATTTCGAACCAATGTTTCAAAAGGGGTGAATGAGCAAGTGGCAGCCTCCAAGTTATTGGGGTATATTGCACAATGCCATAACTGAATGTATTGCAAGCAAGTTGTTTCAGGGAGGTGAAATTCCTTTTTGTGTTGCTCAAAGGTTTAACGGTATTTCCATGGAAAAGGTCCTATAAAGTTCCACTGTCACTTTTAATCCAGTCCGGGAATGAGTCTTGCAGAAGTGCGTGCATGAAGTTTGGGTTGTGGGAGATGGGTGTGTTTGGGGAAGAGAATGTGGTATGGTTTCTGCACACTGCAGTTTTGTCCCAAATTTAGTACGGGATCATTTGTATAGATCCTTCAAGGTTTTCCTACAGAAAATAACAGCTAAAATAAAAAAATATTTAAATTGAGGTGAAAATAATTTCTGCCCACGTTTTCTTCCATAACTTTTTCCAGCTATGGAAGATTTTTGAAAGCAATAATCATTACATCTGCACGACTCTTCTGGTTGCAGGGATATATAGGGTTCATCAAGAACCGTAGGTACCCAGAGCCAATACATGAGCTGCACCTTAAAAACGGTGCTTTTTGGAACGTGCCTAACTGTGGATTTTGGCCTCTATCTCAGCCGGCACCTAGGGTAACCCATCAAACCTGTGCATTTTTTAAAACTAGACACCTAGGGGAATTCAGAATGGGGTGGCCTGTGGGGCTCACACCAGGTTCTGTTGCCCATAATCGTTTGCAAAACTCAAAATTTGCCAAAAAAACACTTTTTCCTCAAATTTCCCTGTTAGAAAGTTCTGGAATCTGAGAGTAGCCACAAATTTCTTTCCACCCATCATTCCCCCAGGTCTCCCAATAAAAATTATACCTCACTTGTGTTGGTAGGTCTAGTGCCCGCGACAGGAAACGCCCCAAAACCCAACATGGACATTTCTATTGAAAACTGACGCGTTTTTTGGAAAGTGCCTAGCTGTGGGTTGTGGTTTCTAGCTCAGCCGGCACCTAGGAAAATCTAGCAAACCTGGACATTTCTGAAAATTAGACACCTAGGGGAACCCAGGATGGGGTAACTTGTGGCACTTTCACCAAGTTCTGTTACCCAAAATCCTTAACAAACCTTAAAATTTGGCCAAAAAACACTGTTTCCTCACACTTCGGTGCTGCAAAGTTCTTGAATCTGAGGGGAGCCACAAACTTCCTTCTACCCAGCACTCCCCCATATCTCCTGATAAAAATGGTACATCACTTGTGTGGGTAGGCCTAGTGCCCGTGACAGGAAATGCCCCAAAACACTACGTGGACACATTAAAATTATCAATTACAAAAGTACCTGTTTTTGTAGGGGGGGCACCTGCATTTTTGGTCCTGGGCTCAGCAGCCATCTATGGAAACCTACCAAACCCAGACATTTCTGAAAACTAGACACTGAGGGAGTCCAAGGAGGTGTGACTTGCGTGGATCCCCAGTGTTTTCTTACCCAGAATCCTCAGCAAACCTCAAATTTAGTTAAAAATCACATTTTCCCCACATTTCTGTGTGGGATCACCGCACCAGCACAAATGTCCTACCACCCAACGTTCCCCTCAGTCTCCCGAAAAAAATGATGCCTCACTTATGTAGGTGGGCCAAGTGCCTCTGACGGGGAAGAGCCAAAAACATTTCGAATTTGAGGGGGAACCAACGTGGGTCCAAAAGGGAAAAAAAAGAAAAGTTTTAGTCTTGCAAGTGGGGCAGAATTTTTATTGGCATAGATGCGATAGTGCTAGGTGGTAGTAATTTTGTGGATTCCTGCAGATTCTGGAAGGTTCCATCACAAAAATGTGCGGAAAATGTGTGATATCAAGTAAAGTTGGAGGTTTGCAGGGCATTGTGGATAAGAAAATGGTGGGGGTGCATGTGAAGCACACCACCATTGAATCACCGAGATGTTTAGTTTTCAGATGTGTCTAGGTCTCATAGATTTTTCTACATGGCAGCGTCCCAAAGTCCAAAAAGTGCAGCCATCACCATTCCAAGTGGGACGATTTTGAGAGTTAGCCAGGCTCTCATGGCCCACATGTAAAACCAAACCCAAAATAATCAAATGTCCTCTGTCTTGCTGTTGAGATAAGATGATAAGATTCTTCAGTGTGCGGGGAGAGAGCTGAAAGACTGTCACCCCCTTCATTTGTGGTCGTGGCATAACCATGCCCATACTGGTGGGTAGCCATCACCCCACTATGTTTTTTTTTTTTTTAATTCCCTGGCATCTAGTAGGCTTTCTGACCCCTGCCCGGGGGGTTGATTGGGGTAATTGCCCCACCTGCCCACCGGTGGGCAGAACAACTTTGCCTCCATTGATTTGGGGTGGGTGTATAGCCATACCCCCACCCTCTTTTTTTTAAAACAAATCTTCACTAGTGTCTAGTGGGCTTTCTGCCCCACTTGTGGACAGATGAGCCTTGCAAAAATAGGCCGATCTGCCCCCAAGGGGGGCAGAAATGGCCAACAGTAATGTGCCCCCATGGGTAGCGACCCTTGCCCAAGGGGCTGCCCCCAAACAAAATACGCACACACACCAATCCCTGGTGCCTAGTTGGTTTCTGCCCCCCTTGGGTGCAGATAGGCCTAATAGAAATAGGCTGATCTGCCCCCAAGGGGGGCAGAAATGGCCTAAAATAATTTGTTCCCCATAGGAGTGACCCTTGCCTAAGGGGTCGCTCCCCATCTATAAAACAATTTTAAAAATAGCAGAAAAAGGAGACAGAACTTTGGTACAAAGGGCAGCGAAGAGACCATTAGTGACAACTTAGGGGACTACTCTTACTGTATGCTTGGACAGCTGTGCAGGTCTTATTGCAAGTGGATGCTGTCAGGTCGCTGATGTCAAGAGTTGTCTTCTTAGTCTCTGTACTTGAGATAGGAGATATCTTGAGAGCTTCTGTGGATAGATCCTCACTCAGCCGGTTCTGCTTAGTTGCAAATTGCTACCCATTATAATAGATGAGAGAAGGTGATGGATCCCCAGGCCAAGGTGGTCAACCAGTTGAGAGTGATGCCCTTGCAAAGGTGTGCGAGGTCCAGGGATACACAACAAGAAGCAGAATCTTACAATCAAGTTTGCACAAGTATCATGCTTGAAAGGCCTCTCACAATTGGCTGCACGGGGTTTTCTACCTCGTGTGTCTGTGTTAATAGTGGATTCCTTGTGCCTCTTACTGCTAGATATTGTCGAGTGTTGGAGTTGGAGTGTGCACAGTAGGTTTATTCTGAGGGTTTACTGGGTGTCTGGTGATTGCAGCGATGATAGGTTGCGAGGCGTGTTTTTACAGTTCCTCACCCTCTGTCTTCATTGTATATGAAACAAACGACTCCACTCAATTATTATGTAATTATATTCATTGTGTATAGCTATATTTATACAAACAATGTTTTAACTGATAAAAATGCGCATGGTACTACGTTGCCCCTAGTTGTTCATTATTTAACTTCATACATTAGTTATTCCATTATAAATAACTCTGAAGAATCCTGCTTTGTTATATTAAGCCTCAAGCTAAGTTGGATATAAAACATATACCAACTGAGCTCCAATATGACGGAGTGATTGTGCACTGTAATTCTTCTAGGTACACTTCAATTCTTCTAGTAGCTACACCCAACATGCTGTGAAGAATATGCATATACCTGGGCTAATGACTGTCTTATTCTTTAAAAAAAATAAAGTTATTTTTCTTGGGGTCAATGGTTCTTCATCAAAATTATAAATCCAGTCAAAATATTTGATCGCTTTCCCATCTGCAGGTTCACAATTTATATTCCTCTGTTTACCTCAACAATAAATGAAGGTTTTGCTTCAAGAATAATGGAACTTTTACAAGAGGACCCAGCATGGTATCTTGAGTTGATGACGTATACATCGGAGATGATGCTTTAAAAGAGAACCTGCAATGGGAAGAATTGCCAATATTCTGGTCAAAGCCAGTTACAAACAACATTTTAGAAAATCTGAAAACTGCACTTCCAAATTACATTTTTCGGATATGAATTGTTCAGTGAGACAAAAATGTTAGTACCCGACTGCCTAGAAAATATGTCACACTAGAACCTCCAAATACACTGCACAAGCTTCAGGCCCTAATGGGATTCTTTAACTTCAGACCCAAATATTTGCCACAATACGCAGAAAAACATTAAACCATTGTATGCGTTAATTTCGCCCACTTTCCAGAAGCAGACTTGAAGAAAAAGCACACTAAACCTATTCGGGAATTACATACAGGCAGGTATGTGAGAAGTTAAATAATTGCAGACTAGAAATAACACATGTAATTTACTTTATTTGTATATATTTAGACAGGAGTGGTCTGTAGCACTTCAGGGTGCACCTGTAGAAAAAAAAGAGTGACAGAAGCACAATCAACCATCACTAAACTCAGTGCAGGGAAAGAAGATCGTTACAAAATTACACATATTGACTTTGAAAACTGCGGCTAAGGATAACATTCCTATTCCAGAGCCTTTCATGTGCAATTGGTGCAGTGGGAAACCATGCAAACTGCATTAGATGTACAGTTTCTGTACGATGGAGCAGCAACGAATCAGGTGTTCTTTCAATACCAACAAGCTGCCCCACATACTCCTCATACATTGCCTTTTTAAAACCTATCACACAGTCTTCTCTATGGATGGTAAGCTCAGCCTGCTATAGGCATGAAACATAAATATTGAGCTGCTTCTGCAGCAGTTCGGGATAAATTTGTAGGGTGCGCATTGAAGCCCCCACACTCTTATACTGAAATGGATTCCTCTACGGCAATTTCTGAATTAGAAATCATTTTATCTACTTGCAAAATAAGCGACCCTAAGGTTCCTACACTAATCATCTTAGACTCGGTTTTATGCTCTCAAAGTTTTAATGAACAGTGGAACAAAATGTTTTTTAAAGAAGAGAAGGGAAAGCCAATTTGGAATGGGTAGGTCTGTTGCAAAGTAGCCTGTTCTTTGTATGTTTGCTACGCACTGTGGTGTAAATTAGTGTTGGTATTCACATCATGGAAAATGCTGCAGTGGATCTGGCATAAAAACTGACGTATTCGCCTGTAAAGCGGCTGCTACAACTAGGTCACTATCTAAAATTGACCGAAATGTTACATTAGCTATATAGGCAATTTTAACTAAGTAAAATCCAGCAAAAAATGTCCTAGTTAACTATACATATCCTCTGGGACCCAGGTGTACACCTTTGATTTGAAGTCGTTGAATCTGATATGGGTAAACTCCCAATGGGAAAGGCAGGAAGGATATATACAGGGCTGTCGATGAAGGACTGGTCTTGGCCCATCCAGGGACGTACAATCAAAACCCTATGCCTTTGTTTTCCTTTTCTGTGCTCTTTAGGAGACAATCTGTTTTTGCTAGACAAACCCAAGTGGCAGTTCTGCACCTCGGTCACAGTGGGATAAGGAGAGAGGTTTATTATGTAAAAAGTGTTCATGCTACATTCTTTGAGATGAGCACTTCACGCAGATAATGATGGACTGCTGTGAACTGTGACTAGTATGCAGCCCTGCTGACACCAACCTCCATCCTGCAAATGAATATAACCTGTACACGCACACCGGCATCCTAACACATAAGACAAAGGTATGGGGGTTAGTCTATTGCAACTGATCTAGCAGAAAAATACTCCAGCTGTGCTCTCTTTAGTATAGTATTAAATACTGATAGGAGTAAGCCAACATTAGTAACAATTAACATGGTTGAATTGTTTATATTGTTCACAATTATAACAACAGTGATTAGAAGAACATGTCTCATCTTTCTAATAATTGGAGCTCATGCTTTCGTTGCAAGAAGATGATCCTTTAAATAAATGTTTGAAAATGCATTTTCGTATTTTTATTGTGTTTACCTTTCGTAAGCAAAGGAAAGCGTTAGGTCTGTTTCCACAGATTCCTTGGAGATCAGCATGCCATGTTAAAGTTTGCTAATAACATCTATTACCCTGGTCAGTTTAGAGGTTTTGATCTGGAACTGTGAGCTAGCCAAAACAAACCAGCAATTACTCATTTTATACATAGACTAAGGTGGTCAAAACACTGACCACCAGCGTCCCCGGATCCCCGCCAGCCGCATTATGAACATTCCTGGGGGCCAGCGGGTGGAAACATTGTTTCCACCCGCTGGCCCACAGGAATGCCTGGCCAGGACATTGACGGCAGCTCCAATGCCTCTGTGCGGCGGGTGCAGCTGCACCTGTTGCGCAGGACGGGCAGTGATCTGCCAAGTGCAATGGGCAGTGCAGGGGCCCCCAGGGGTGCCCCGGTGCACCCCTTCTGCCAGCCTTTCCCTGGCGGGGAAGCTCGCCAGGGAAAGTCTGGAGGCTGAGGAATCATTATCCGAGGGGCAGCACCGCTGCCCTGTCGGATAATGATTCCGACCATTCTCCAGGCTGCCAGACGGAGGCAGCCTGGCGGTGAGTGAGGGCTGCCGATGGCGGCCCTCAAGGTGTTCTTTATGTGGCGGTGTGGCCCGCCGCCAACTTCATAATGGCCACCTAAGTCTCTATATTATGAAGCTTTTGTTGTTATATACACAGTCCTACTAACCTTGTAGGACTTGCATAACACAAGGACAAGGCTAAACCCGCTCTAACAAAGCAAAAGGTAGTCATTGCTGCCAAAACAAATCAGACCTTCTTCTTTAGTAAGTCCTAAGCAAGTACCTCTCAGTAAGGTCTAGTAGCTTTTCAAGATAGTTTATTTAGACCATATAGGCCCCCTTTCTCAACAAACTAATCGGTTTGGATGCTGTTGATTCTTTCACCAGAATTCTGTAGGTATGGCTCAAATGTTCTGCCACCACTCAAGGCTTTGAAGAATAGCTTTCTGTTTCTTGCATAGTAAGACCCAAGCAAGTAACTCTCACTAAGGTCTCATAGCTTTTCAAGATAGTTTATTTAGACCATAAAGGCCCCTTTCTCAAAAAACAAAAAGTTTTTGTATGGTGTTGATCCTTAAACCAGAATTTTGTAGGTATTGCGCGAATGCACTGCCGCCACTCGTGGCTTTGAAGAATAGCTTTCTGTTTCTTGCAGTGATGAAAGAAGTTCATGTTTTTCACTTAGACAGTGAATCAGCATTTTTTGTAAGAGATTTAACTGAGCCTCTGCTTATTGTGGGAGGTACAACTAGAGGATTCTCACATGGATTTCTTCAGAAAACAAATAGAATAATTGCACATGCATACAAAATGTTATAGAAAGCTATGACCTTTTTGGCCAAGGCTTATTCTTCTACCCTACTTTATATGATCTAAACAATGCCTGAAACAATACGTAAAAGCTCATATCCAATATCCTTTGAATTCCAAAGGATGTCCAAGACTTATCCAGTGGGCCACCGTCCCAACAAAGCAGCACCATAATGTGTTATAAGACCTTCAATAAGCTATTGTCTGAATCAGAGGACACTACAAATGGCCTTCAAATCTACTGAAGGTGCTGACTGTACTCCGAAGGTGGGGGAACTCTTTCATGAGAAGATTAATGAAAAACTTCCATAGGATCCCAAATACAGCTAACCAAGTCCTGTGCGTGGTGCAGGGCACAAAACTGTTATTTTTCCACCATTACCTGGGTTTAACCATAATCAGCAGGCAGTGAAGTCTAACCATGTGGCCTCTTATCTTTAGATGGCCCCCAACACTATGACATAGTCTGTTCTCTCCCAACATTATTTGCCTCTCTGTGAAATGACATTGCCACAAGAATCAGCAAATCCCCTAGCTCTAGCAACCACTCACAGGTATTACACCTCAGAATCTTCTTTTCATTCAAGTAACCATGATCACCCTGAGGGTAATGTGTAGACTAACCCAAACATGTGTGATCCCTTTTCATGTTTTCACAAGACAGCATCTCTGTTCACTTACAAGCACCAGTATAATTCAGCCACTGCAGCATACCAGATTGACATTGCTTGTGTATCACCTCAGCACGTATCTACAACCACACTGAAAATGTGCCTAAATTACAATTTCAGAGATCACATTTGTTTTGTTGATTAGAACTGTGATTTTACTATACAACTGGTGCATGGCCATTATATGGTGGATGATCCAATTCCAGTTACATTTCTCTTGTAAACTCCAATCATATTGTTCATCTCACTTTTTTCAGAGAGATATGTTGCTAGTAAAAATGACTGCTGTCCACAAAAGGATGTCGTCTATTGGGCAAACGTAAAGTGAAATATTTAAAGCCCAATAGAGGTTGTGCAGGGACTGTATATTACTCTCAATTATATTGTGTCTTGATGACCATATTCAAATCTGTGGGACATTGATGCTACTAAGCAAATTATGGATACCTTATGAGTGTCAAAGTCCACTCACCTGAAGAACCTTGTTTCGCGGGAACGAAGATAGTCCACCCACTACCCACTGAGACTAGCCCACAACACTTTATTTCAACTAAAGTGTTGCAGAATAACCTTGGGGAAAAGACGATTGGGTTGGAGAGAGCGAGAGAGATAGAAGGAACGATGTGTACTTCTGTGACCAGGCAACCTGGGACTTAGGTTCCTCTATGGGTTCTGCATCTTAATGTTGTGTTCCACTGACAAATCTGGCTTTAATGAGGATTTCATGAGCATTCATGCAGAGAGCCTGCAGACTAAGGAAAAACATGAAAGTACAGTGTTGCACAGTATAGTGGACTTCAATGATTCTGTGACAATCAACAACGCGTAAACTATTTAGTTGTACAATCTATGTGCTAAACTAGCTCAAAGTTCACTCACCAGAGCTGGCTACTGAGAGACCATGATGATTGCTTTGACAGGGAAATACTCTTTCTGGCTAAAACGTCCTAGTTCCCTCATAGGAGTGCAAACCAAAGTTGGCCTTAAAGTCAATAAGTGCCTTATTTTAAGGCATGGGGTTAGTCCTGTCCTTCGGTCCTGAAGGATTTCTCATGATTTGTTAGATTGTCTTTAGTAATGTCTGGATTAAAAAGGATGCAGTGAGCTGACCTTTTCTTTTTGTTGCATAGACCTTGGAGTCCCAATTGTGGATTCATGTTTTCTTTTTTGCCTTTGTGGCTAGTCAGGGAAATTGACATGTCATTGACTGGAGGAGATGCTATGGTTCTAGAGAAGACGCCAGCGGACGCCGGGATGTTGCCTAGGAAGCTGAGGAGGAGAAATCAAGGACATGATCCTTCTTCCAGGTAAGCATTTGACCAAGCAGGAACTGGGTGCTAGGGCAAGATTTTTATAGGGCATGTCCAAAGATGGCTGACAAATCTTGTGAGAGCTCGAGATCTTGCGAGATCTAGAGTCCCATTTATTTCACATGTCAAGTGGAAAGAGGCTTATAAAGAAGTAGGTGTGGGCATTTGTGGGATTATTCTGACAGGTTCTTTTGGCTTTTAAAACATTCTCCAGAATGCTTCAGAATGATGAAACCCTATATATGGATGATAGATGTATGCTGTGGAAGGTATGTACTGGGTTGTGGAAGGATGGCTTAGGGGGTCACTTCACAGCACCTGCCTGATTTTGCCTTGGCAAAAAGTGCATGAAGCACAATTTGTAACAGTAATCCCCCTCAAAGGTTAACTGACAGGTCATGGTTTGGTTGGATTACATTCATAGAATTGTTGAACCACACGTGGGGCATGATTGTGGTTTGCAAGTTCCCAAGGTCTATCGTCGGGGTAATCCTTTCAGTCCACTAAATAAAATAGATGTCCTTCCTGACTTGTGGAGTCTTTCCAAATCTGTTGTAACTTTTGGAGGTGGATTCCCACTGGAGGGACCTGCTGAGCTTCCTGAGACTATACAATTGGCATTACCCTGGAGAGATAATCATAATTACAACAAAATGGAGACATTCCAATTGCTAAGGTGTTATTGTTATATCTACATTTGCCACAGGCAAGGCTTGAATCCAGCTACTGGTTACTGTACACAATAAACACAGAATGTACTGTTCCATGGATTGATTTCTTGGTTCCGTTTGTCCATCAGTCTGTGGATGGTAGGCTGATGACCAACAGAGGTTGAAACATATGGATGGTGCCAAAATATGGACACGGATTGAGGTCTTTAGTCAGAAATTATGTTTGAAGGTAATCCACGAGGCCTCATTTCATGCTGGATGAATGTATCTACCAGTTCTGTGGATGTGGCCAATTTAGTAAGAGGAATAAAGTAGGTTGTTTTGGAGAACAAATCTACCACCACTAAACTGGTTGTGAAACCTTGGTTTTTGGGAGATCAATGACAAACTCCATACTGATGGAGTGCCAGGGACTTGAAGGCGTAGGCTTCAGATGTAGCAACCCGGGCCAGTGGACTATGCAGATCTTTATTTCAGGCACCTGTGGGACTGGATGGTACAATGGTCTGCACATGCCTAGTCAGGCTGTCCCACACAGTTCTTTTGTTTTAGACTCCCTATGATGGCCTACCAATGAGGAGGAATGTATCCACTGCAAATCCTTTTTCCTTAGAGTGGGGGTAGGGCTAAATAATTTGTTTGTGTGATGTAAGAACCCATCCTTGATTGAATGAACTGGGTCGGATAGCCAATCTTGCAAATCTATCCTCTTTTGTTCTTCCTGTACTTGAGTGCAGAAGTCTTTGGTTGCGCAACTAGCAATTATTCTGCCAGTGAATGATTCTTTTGGCGGAGGGGGTTTGGTCATGTTGAGATGTTGTGTAAATACATGATAGAGCATCTGCTTTAGCCTATTTCACCCTGGGGTGAGTTATGTTTGTTAAAGAATAAAACCCATCTAATCTGACATGGAGTAAAGGTCCTGGCTGATCAGAAAAACTAGAGGTTCTTGTGGTCTGAATAAAATGTTTCGGTGTGACGAGCCCCCCACAAATAATGCTGCCACTCCTGGAAGGCTAAATTGATAGCCAAGATCTCTTGTTTGGCTATTGTGTAGTTCTATTGAGCTGGTAATAACTTTTTAGATAAAAAGGCTATTGAGTACATTTGGCCAGTATTCTACCCCACCCACGCATATTGGGAGGCATCAGCCTCAATGTATTAGGGTAAGTTAGAATCAGGATGTCTCAGTATGGGAGCTGATGTGAATTTTTCTTTCAGCAGTTCAAACGCTTGCTGTGCTTCTGACTAACAGTGAATGGGGGCCCCTTTCTTTAGCAATCTAGTGATTGAACTTATGATTTTGGAGAAATTAGTGATAACTTGGCGATAGAAGTTGCCATATTCTAGCAAAGCTTGTTCGTCCTTTACAGAGGTGGGAGCTGGTCAATTGAAGATTGTCTCCACCTTTTTAAAATCCATCTGTATTCCGGTTGGTGATAATATGGATGATAGGTAGTCTACTTGGGTCATATGAAACATGCATTTGTCTTATTTTGCGAAAAAAAGATGTTCGCTCAGTTTTTGCCCCTTCGTGTTTTACATGGTTTTGTTCATCTTGTGAATAAAATAAGAATGTCATCAAAGATTTATTAAAGGACACTTTCCTTTCCCTTATTTCATGCACATCCTGTGATCAAGTACAAAGATAGATCAAGCATTTTCCAATGCAACAGAAGTTTGAAAAACCCTGGGTTTTAGCTGTTGGGGAGGGTCACTCGATGCTAGTGAACACTATGGTGGACTGGAGAATTCCCTGCCATGAACTTGCCAACCATTGAGGCAGAAGTGCCAAATATCAGTGCTCCAATGTGTCCATTCTCTGTGGAGTATTCCAGTACTTCAAAGTTCCAAACTTGCATACTCTGTGCATCATGTATTGTCATATACAACCTACTCTTCACTGGTAAATGTAAGTCTTGCCTGATAATGTAAACCCCAACATACTCTGAGACTACCAGTGACCATGACAAGGTGGTGATGTAGTCTAAAGTAACTAAACATCAGATGTGAAGTTGTCTCCATCATGTTGCACTCTTACTCCTTCAAGGTTGAAATGTTGGAGGGAGTAATGCTCCAAACTGTAGTGCTACATAGCTGAACCAGTGCTCTCCCGAGGTGAAAGGCTGTATTGTGTTATAGTTTTAAGTGACAGGTAGTAGCCTCATGCACTTTTTGAGAGGACATACTAGGACCTTAGGTCAACCAATGAGGAAAGGCAGCAGTCCCAACTTCATCACATAGTTGGATTGGGTAAGTGAGACTGCTGATCCCACCCCACTCTGTGACGAGGTGTCACTGATTGACACTCGCCCTGAGTGCTTCAGGACTTAAACCTGAAGCACCCAGGTCGAAGTCAATGGGTGACGCTTCCCTCGTCACCCGTGGGAGGGCCTCGAGGCACCTTTGCTGAGGCGAGGAGGTCACACCTACAGGAGCTGTGACCTCTTCAGCCCAGCAAAGTTCAGCTCATGCAACCTGGAGTCTGCGCAAATTGTGCATGTCTGCTCCTGGCTCCTGACCTGAACATGAAGAGTGTCTGTCAGGCTAACCTTTGAGGGGGAAAAGGTGGGGGGGGGCATGGCCCCTCTGCCCTAAAGGACGAGCCGCTCCTGACCTGTAGCCAAAGTAAGATTCGGATAAATGTGAGGTAAGCCCAATATGCTTATATTTTCGTCACTCCCTGTTTCATTCATATAAATCACAGAACCCGCTTTATCCCAGGTTTTCTCCACTGGAAGCAATAGTAATTGATTGTTTCTCCAGAAGAAGACAGTCAGCCCTCTCTAGGTTGCTTAACTTAGAGCAAATAGGTTGAAAGCATCCATTACTTTCTTCTCACTCCCTTGGCCCGACTTACTTTTATTCTACTTAACACTTCAGGCATTTCATGTCAGATTAAATCATGGGCTCAGATTTATGGGGAAAAAAAGTAAAACTTAACTGGAGTTATGTACAGCTTTTATTGGATTAACTGTATTACGATTTGAAGCCTCTGTTAAAATTCAACACTACATGTAGGGAGACCTAAAAGTCTAGCAAGCGTTTAATGCCAAAATAGGAAAAGGCACAGCACTTAATATGGTGACAATTGTCATTTCAGTCGACCAGAACTCTTGCTCAAAAGATCATCAGGAGCATCTAATTCTGAAGTGTTCACAATTTTGAAAGGTTTGAATGTATTTTTCTTTCAATAGAGATCTATGGAGCATACACTCGTGACAGAAACTGTTACTTCAACAGAACTATCCAGTGAGCAGGAGGCAGAATCTCCCTACAGAAAGCGGGAAGACCTTGATTCAAAACACTCTGCTGAAATATTTTCCTAAAATCCCCTTCTGCCATTATTGAAAGTGAGGTTAAGCTTTACTAGGAGATGCAGGAAATGGGCAGGCTTCCAGGCCTACAGAAATCATGACAGTTGGCATGCGAGGTAAGGCTGGTGAACACTTAAGGCTAATATAAAACAATGTTCAAAGTTAAATATGTAATTTATCATTGCACGTTGTGATATACATATGCAAGGAAACTTTACTGTTTAAGATAACCGGAATACATGGTTATGTTTTCTTACCGCAAATACGGTTTCACGAATATAAAGAACCAAAAGAAAACAATGATACTTATTTCAGGAAAAAATAAGTAAAGTTCAAGATGAACGGTGTTGTAGGGGATTGTATTGGTATTTTAGTGAACTTTCAATCCGTTACGAGGCTCAAAGCGCTTTACCGATCGTTGAGTAAGTGGCTACTTCGTTTGATATGCATGCCCAGTGGCGTATTCTCTGTATTTTGGTCAGTATGGGGAAGGATTTCCGTGTTGTGTGTGATATTTGAGGTGTGCCGACAAACTTGTATCTACATTTAAGCAAGGCATGAAGTGGAAAGATGTTAGGTGCATTTGCATATATGTGACTAGGTAAAATGGTTTGAAAACTGTGCTGGGTTTTTCCAGAATCAGTGACGTGGAGCCCAAGGTTAAAATCATGGTCACCAAAGTAGTGGGTCTAAGGTCCAAGGATTTTCTAAAGACATCACAGTAGTGGGTAGTGGGTCTGTTGGATTATCTCAGAAGTGAAAATGTTGCAACCCTATGATAACTATAAACATCACAGTAGTGGGTCCGTGGTGTTTAATGAGTCTACCCAGAGATGGGGAGGTGTAGCTCTAATGAATGTGTGATAGCGAGGAAATCGGCAAGGAAGGCAATAGTGGTAGTTCTTTGGAAAGGAAGTGATAATTAAATGTAAGATAGTCGGTGGTAAGGCAGGAGCAAAAAGGGGTTGATAGGATAGAAATGAAAGGGGAGTGGTTCTGACCTTAAGCCCTTGCCAGCCCACATGGGTGGTGACACAGTCAGATGGTCTTAACCTCTTCGCCATTTACCTGGACTTTC
Organism: Pleurodeles waltl; assembly: GCF_031143425.1. Lineage (NCBI taxonomy): Eukaryota > Metazoa > Chordata > Amphibia > Caudata > Salamandridae > Pleurodeles > Pleurodeles waltl. The sequence goes on along the minus strand of NC_090450.1, from coordinate 172,721,807 downwards.
AGGTTGGATTTTCAAGGAGAGTATATAAATAAATGTAAAGAGCAAGTGCAAATATCACAGGGTGGTCCTCACAGGTCACTTGAACTCATCTGACAACCTATTGATTGAAAGATAGTATCCAGAAAATATTTTATATCCCTAAATGGTTGCCAAGGAGCTATCCTTAACCACTAGAAGCCTACTTGTCATAGAAAGTGTGGTTGCATTTTGATGTTGTGCTGGAGTGAACAGGGAGGTACTCTTATCTTGTCTTTGGACATGCCACTTAGTGGTATGATGGGTGGGAGGAGAGATAGATAGCAGGTTAAAAAATGTGTTGGCTGGTGACCCTAATTATCGCTCCAGCTCCCTAGAGGTTTCAAGTTTTTTCGGTCCCCAATACTCTGTTTACTGGGGAGGGTGTCTTCTTGAGGTGTCGTGGCTCCAAAGGGTGTATCAAGTTTGTGAGAAGGAGAAGTTGGGGATCCACCTGGTTGACTGTCTACTGTTATCCTAGGTGTTATTAAGAAAGGGAGTGTTTAGTATTGGTCGAGATCTGCGGTAGGGCTATGATTAGAGCCTTCCATTTCACCAGGCTGGAGCGTCAGATCTCAGCTACTATGAATAACAGCTCATCTAGCATTGAATGTTAATAACTTGGACTCTCGGGAGGGTTCAATGGAAACGGTATATCTCACCTTTTAGAAGTAGTACACTTGTTATATCCCACCCTTCTGTAGCAAAATGAAATCATTAAAGATTATTGTAGTTGCTTGCTAGATGGAGGGGAACTGATACCTCTGGCCCAGACGAGAAGCCTGTATCTGTCATCTCAGCAGTTCAGCCCACAAATGGAGATCCCAATAGCATTCGGCCATTTGGGCATACCCTTTTTGTGTCATCTGCACTGGCTCTTTGTGAGGCGCTGCATTAAGGTGATTGTGCTACAGTCAGTTCATAAGGCCATAGCTCCTCTCTACATAGTGGACAGGCTTTGCTCTTATACCCCAGCTTTTAACTCATAATGTCCACTCTTGCAGCCTGGCAGTAATAACTTGGCTCAAGGGCGAGGCAATTCTATTCTGCTGCATGGGGGTAAAGTTTCTACAACTGTTTCAAAAGAAACTGACCATGGCTGACTCAGGATAATTGTTTGATATGCAGAGTGTCCCGGTCGACAACTCGTAAATGATAGTTTTCATGTTTTACCATCTCCTAATGAATTCAGCTTTTTAAAACTTGTTCATGATAGTGTTTATGAATGTTTTCTTTCTGGGTCAGAACAGGTAGCCTTATAGCAGAGCAATTCGGTTGATAACTAGCAAATGATAGTTTACATGTTTTATCATCTTCTCATTAAATCATTTTTTTTAAATTTGTCTATGATATTGCAAATGATTGCTTTCTTTCCGGGTCTGAACAGGCAGCTTTATTAATGACCATAACAAGCCCAATTAGGTTGGTTATCCAATTATCTTAATCAGCTCCCGACAAAATTCTTGCCCCCACCGTTTTCAAGTATTTTAAGAGTTTAGCTTTTCAGGTTTTGCAGCTGGTTATTTTATCATTGGCATTTTATCATGTATTATATTGCCATGGTTTTTATTAATTGAGCAATAAAGATTATCTCTCTATCTATACCCCAGCTTTGGGGCCTTTGGTCATCTAATATGAATTTAATAAAAACCTCTTCATTTATGAAACCCTACACAGCAGGCTGTGTGTTTGGACATCTTTGCAGCAACATTGTGGGCCTCCCTGAACCAGGATTTCTGCCACCAAAACAATCATCTCGTTTCACAAATATTTGAAAACCTGGTTGTCGGTTAACCCTTTGTTAATGTTAAAGGCTCAAATCTCATTATGAGGATCATCAAATTGTACAACAAAGCCATTCTGAAGTCACACAACTTATAACATAAATACAAAATGTATGAATAAATAGCATATGTTGTAGCCTATGGTGCCTGGTTATGGGTGCAAGGGGGTCAAGCCTCATCCAATGGGACACATCCCAAGGACCTAGAGTAAAAGATGCACATTCTTAATCGCTCTTCGACTCATTGAAGGTTGAAACAGTCTCCCAAAAAATCTGGATAGTCTAGTATAGTGCAGGCTTACCAAAAGGTGCAATCCTTTGCGCATGGGCACTGTGAACCACCCACATTAGCAGCTAAAACTGGGTGTGGTTCTTTATGGGCCTCTTTCATCTGCAATTTGCAGATAAAGGCTCATAATTAACACTACAAGGAAAAAAAATGGTTTGATAGAAAAGGGAATGAAGGATGGACAAGAGGATGCATGAGTGGGTGAAAGTATGGATGGATGAGTGGGTGAAAGAATGGGGATGAAAGGATAGATGGATGAGTTGGCAAAAGGGTGGCTAAGTGGGTGAAAGGATGAGCAGGTGAGAGGATGGATGGGTGGATTAAAGGATGGATGTGTGGGAGAGGGAAATGTTTGGCTGGATGGGTTTGTGAATGGATGTGTAGGTGAAAGGATGAGTGGATACAAGGATGGTGGATGAGAGGATTAGATAGATGGGTGGATTTAGGGTTGCAGAGTAAATGGACATCTGATAAGGATTAATGGATGGATGGATGAATTGATGGATGGGCGGGTGAAAGGATGGCAGATTAAGTTAAAACCTAAGAGGATGGATGGACGGGAGGATGAAAGCATGTTAGAGTGAATAGTGGATGAATGGAAGACAGAGTAAATGGAAATCTGAGAAGATGGATGGGTGGATGGTGGGTGACATAAATGACAAAGTAAATGGAAGTCTGAGATGGAAGGATGGCGGAGTAAATAGAAAACTGATATGACGGATGCATAGGTAGGGGCGAGGATGGAAGAGTAAATGGATATTTAAGAGGATGGGTGGATGGATGGCATAATAAATTGATTTCTGAGTGTTTGGCTGGAGATGAAAAGGTAATCTGAGAGGATGGATGGATGGATGGATAAAGGCAATTAATGGATGAAAGGCTTGTTGATGGATGGGTAAGTCAAATGAATGATGTATGGGTGGGATGGATGTATGCATACATGATGGATGTGTGAATGAATTGATGGATGAAATGGCCAATGGATAGATGGAATGGTGAAAGATTGAATGATGGATCAAATAATAAATGGATGACAGAATGTACAACATGGAAATCAAGGGTAGATGGAAGGCTGATAGGATGAATGGATATTAAGAGCAAAGGGAGCTGTTCTAGGGAGGTTCAAGCTCACTTGTTTAGTTTTCTTCGTGCCATCAGAGCTTTGGCTCCAAGTGGGTGGTATTTTAATTTTCGTGCTACTCTCTTGCCTTTAAGGATCCCACTTGTCGTCAAGCCTCGTGTCATAGATGTTGTCATGTTTGATCACAGTCACCTGGATGTTGGGTCTTGTGAGTTCTAGGCAGGCTTTGTTCCATGTTTCACCCTCCTTGCAGATCCCGGTCAGCTGAATGTTGTGGTCCTCTTTCAGTGACGGACAGCTACACTCCATTTTTGGGCAGTCCAGTAATAACCTCTTCCAGGCACCATATGGCTACAGAGATCCTCTAGTGTCCTAGATGAGCTCCCAGCCTCTGAGAGAGGCCAGCTTCCAAAGTTGTTGTCCTCATTGGATGAGTTTCCCAGTCGGTCACATACAACCTCTTCGGAAGTCCGAACAAATATAAGTGTCTCTGGAGGGCAACTGTCATCCAGATCTGGGAAGCACTGGAGCTAAACCTTGGCCACCCAAAAGATATGCCCTGCTCAATACCATCATTTTTCAACCAAGACGGACAGAAGGGGCTGCACCAAAAGTCCAAAGAGATATGAGTCAAAGAAAACCGATGCAGACTTCTCTAGCGGATATCATTTGTTTCAAGACAGTTTCAATTCCAGCATAAAGGGCATGGTCACTGAAGACCACAGCGAGGTGAATCAAAGAAAAGACATTGTAGAAAGCCCAGCGCAGGGTTGAGCTGTCACTATGCCGGTTTTGGAGATCAAGCTGTCCAGGCAGCCAAAGACGTTTAGGCCAATTAGTTTTTCTCAGAGCCCTGGCTTTGTAGGATCTAATTACGGACTCCACAGACCTTCCAGGACGCCTGCTTGTATTACAGGGGACAACAACAGTACGAGCTCACATGCACAAAATGCATTCTGAAAGGTGATCACTAACTTGTCTTGGAATCATCATGTATCCACAGAGAATAATATTCAGAACAGAGACATCTATACATATAATAAACAGTATAAACACACCACCCACCACATCTTGCAGGAGTCCATGAAAACTAGCATACTTAAACGAGATGGACTGCAACACCTTCTCAGATATCTTGGGCATGAATCAGTATTTACACTGCAACCATCTGGGGCCTTTCACTTTGCTTCTTGTACACCATGGGGTGATAGACCTCTGTTACAGCCAAGGTTTTGATTCTTTAATACCCACCTGTTCAGCCCGTGGGCTTTCACCTGCTTCCCTTCATGACATGTTAGTTGAGTTAAACTGTTCGTCAGTGTGCAGATCCTTTTAGCAATTGACTCTCAAAATTAAGAAAAAGAGACCACTAAACATCCTGAAGAGAGATTATTCCGTTCATAAAAAAATATTATAATCTGAAGAGTCAGATGGAAGTGAAAAGATGGCAATGGAAAATGGAGAGGGAGGACGAGACAGAAAGAGACCCGGACGTCAATTAGTGAAGGGCAGGGATTCTAGCTTCTGTCCCCGGCTTGTCCTTTGGTACCGCTGGCAATGCATTAGCCACGCATAGTCGCAGGGGTCATGAAGGCAGCAACAGGAAGCGAAAAGGCCCTATTTACTTTGTGTAGTTTCCAATCTCGGCTACTTTTGCCCCTCAGTAGCAAAATAGGGTGTTGTTGAGGGGCCACCGTGAGACAACAAGTGAACCCTGTAATATCATAGGGTGACAAAGGATGCTCGATGCCAGTACTGCTACAAATGGCATTTTGTTGAATAGATGTCTATGAATACATGAAAGCTAGCAAATCAGGGACATAGAGTGAAGGAGTAGAAAACAGACTATAGATTGGTCAACCAATCTCTCATTTCTCATCGTTAGTTCACTTATTTTCTGGAAACAAAATTAAGTTTCTGATGGATACAACTACCTGTGAATTCCTCACCTAATGAATACTCCCATGGCGCCAGCATTCGACGGAAATCTTCTTACTAGTCTCTGCACGTCGACGAAGACGTCACTCTAGCCCACGCGACGCCGTCTGACGTCATACAGGCAATAAGAGGTCCTCGACGACGTGCGGACGTCAGTTCCCTTTTTTCTGTGCATTCGAAACGGTTATCTTCGAGGGAGCAACTGTTACTTTTGTGGTTACAGTGTATTTTTGCTGCGTAGTCTTTCGCTGTGGTAATAATGTCGCAGAGAAAGTCTGGATTCAAGCCTTGTCGTGAGTGTGGAGGCAAGATGTCGGTGACGGATCCTCATTCCGATTGCCTTTGGTGTTTGAGCTCCGACCACGACGTCTCGACTTGTGATTCATGCCAGCACATGAATCCAAAGGCCCTCAAGGAACGTGAGGCGAAGCTGTTTATGGCGAAATCGAAGGAGAAGCATCACAAGAAGTCTTCTTCTCCAAGACATCGGCGTCATCGAGACTCCCGGCGCCGTAGAGAATCTCGGCGTCATTCAAAGGAGACTCGTTCCAGGTCTTCGGATCGGCGCTGAAGGACATGGGAGATCAGTCCCACGGTTACGCCGCATCCTTCGACGCCGTTGCCCTCTCCGGCGTCTCCAACTTCACCTGGACAGGCGTCGGTGATTGAGGTATTGGAGCCTCAGGTGTTTTCTCCGGCGTTGCAGACGTCGAGGCCGGCGTCGGGGTCGCCTCCGAGACAGGCACCCCAGTATCCGGCTTTTCCCACCCCTGGAGCCCATAGTTCCGCATTCTTGAATGCGATGTATGCCATCTTCCAACAGATGGCTCCAGGGGGTGCTCCGGCTGGGCCTTTGGCCTTTTCATTGGGTGATCCTGCGCCTCTTCGGCCGGCACCCTTTATGCCCTTTCTCCCTTTTGGGAACGTGGGCTCGGCGCCAGTGTCGGCGCCGGTGGCCGCTCCGGTGGCTTCAGAGGGATTGGCCCCGGGGATTTCCATCCCGTCGACGTCGGGATTTCAGCCTGTGACTCCGGTGGGTCCATCTGCTTCGACTGCTCTTTTGTCGGCGCCGAAGTTACCTGTGGTGCCGGACGCGGCGTCAGTGGCTTCTGAAGATCGGCGCCGATCTTCGACTTCGGCGGAGGCATTGTCGACTCCGCGTATTGAACAACGGCTTCATTCGAGGAGACGTGCTCTCCGTGTATTAGAGGAGCAGGAGTACCAACGAGCCCTGGAGGAAGGAGAGCTAGAGGACTCGGGTGATGGGCTGCGTGGTCTGGAGTCGGCCAGTGGGCTGGACACTTCCCCTGAGTGGGATCTTTCGTCCCCGGGAGAATACACTGAGGATGCTGCTTGCTTTCATGCAGTGGTACGGAAGGCAGCTAGTTTTTTGGACCTGCCTTTGCCGGTGGTGGAGGCTAAACAAAACCTTCTAACAGAGGTGCTACATCCGGCCTCAGCTGCGGCGGAGCCTCTTTTGCCATTTAATGACGCTCTGCTGGATCCGGTGTTAGAGGTGTGGAAGAGGCCGGCATCTTCCCCAGCAGTTCACAGAGCCGTGGCCAGGAGGTATCGGGTGGCTCCGACTGACCCTGGTTTTCTGTCTAGGCACCCTACGCCGGAGAGCTTGGTGGTGCAGGCCTCCTGTTCATCCAAGTCAGCGGCTGGTTCTTTCCCGACGGTGCCTGGGGACAGAGATTCAAAGAAACTAGAGGCGCAGTCCAAGAAGATTTTTTCGTCCTGCAGTCTGGCGTTGAAGGCCACCAACGCAACCTGTATCCTGGGGAGGTATATTCTTGCTCTGATGGATGACATTTCCTCATCATTTACAGAGCTTCCCCAGGGTCTTTTGGATGTTGTTTCAAATGCCCAGGCTGCTGCGACCCAGATTATCCAGACGGGACTGGATACGACCGACTCGGTAGCCAGAGCAATGGGCACAACTGTGGTGGCAAGGAGACAGGCCTGGCTCCGTAACTCGGGCTTTTCTGCGGATGTACAGTCCACATTGTTGGATCTCCCGTTTGATGGGGACAAACTGTTTGGAGCCAAGGCTGATTCGGCCTTGGAACGTTTTAAGGAGAGCAGGGCCACGGCTAAGTCGTTAGGGCTCCAAGCTCCTTCTTCCACGGCCTCTTCCAGATTTTTCAGGAGGTTTCGTGGATTTGGGCGTGGCTCTTCCTCCTCTTCCTTTCGGGGAAGATATCAGCAACCTGCCTCTTCCCATCCCTATAGATCTTTTAGGGGGAGAGGTAGGGTCCGCACCAGAGGAGCCTCTCAGCAGCACTCTGCCTCTTCCTCATCCTCTGGCGCGGTGCAGCAGGGGAAGCAGCCTTAGGCTTCCACCATTTCCCACTCACTCCTCTCCTGTAGGGGGAAGATTACAGCATTTTCTCACCAAATGGAAGACTGTTACAACGGACACTTGGGTTCTCAGTATTGTGGGAAAAGGCTACACCCTTCCCTTTCGGGAGTTCCCGCCCCTCATCCCGCCCCGCCCTTCTTATTGTTCAGAAGAACACCTCCTGCTGCTAGAACAGGAGGTACAAGCCCTCCTTTCAAAGGGCGCGGTGGAGTTGGTCCCAGAGCAGGAAAGGGGTCGAGGATGTTACTCAAGGTATTTCCTGATTCCCAAGAAGGATGGTCGTTTGAGACCAATCCTGGACCTGAGGATCTTGAATTGGTTCCTCAAGCAGGAAAAGTTCAAGATGCTGACCCTAGCACAGGTGCTTTTGGCGTTGAACAAGGAAGACTGTATGGTGTCTGTCGACTTGCAGGATGCTTATTTTCATATCCCGATACTCAAGTCACACAGGAAGTATCTCTGGTTTGTGGTGGGATCGCAGCACTATCAGTTTGCGGTCCTTCCGTTTGGTCTTACTTCAGCACCTCGAGTCTTCACGAAGGTGATGTCGGTGGTTGCGGCAGAACTCAGAAGGAAGGGGATAGCAGTATTCCCTTACTTGGACGACTGGTTGATCAAAGCCAAGTCCCCGGAGCTTGTGTCGCATCATCTGCAGTCAACAACTCAGTTGTTGTTCGACCTGGGTTTTTCGGTGAACGAGCCCAAATCTCACCTAGAGCCCTCTCAGCGCCTCCTGTTCATAGGGGCAGTACTGGATACAACATTGGGTCGGGCCTTTCCTCCGCCTCAGCGGATTCAAGATATTCAGGATTTGGTTCCAATGTTTCGAAATGGAGCGGTAGTTCCAGTCCTCAAGGTCCTTCGTCTGCTCGGTCTGTTTGCCTCCTGCATTCTGTTGGTCACGCATGCTCGCTGGCACATGAGGGCTCTTCAGTGGTGCCTCCGAAGGCAGTGGTCTCAACACAAAGGGGATCTAGAGGGTACTGTCAAGATCTCCAGAGATGCTGCTGTGGATTTGAAGTGGTGGATTGCAAGCAACAATCTTTCACAAGGAAAGCCGTTCCAGCAGTCGCCACCAGTGGCCACGGTCATAACGGATGCTTCCACTCTAGGGTGGGGAGCTCATCTGGGGGATCTGGAGATCAAAGGTCTTTGGTCTCCAGAGGAACAGATGTTTCACATCAATCTGTTAGAGTTACGGGCTGTACGTCTGGCTCTCAAGGCCTTCCTCCCTTCCCTTCGTGGTCAGTCGGTACAGGTCCTAACGGACAATACTACCACGATGTGGTACATAAACAAGCAGGGAGGAGTGGGGTCGTACCTTCTCTGCAGAGAAGCTCTTCGACTATGGTCCTGGGCAAAGGACCATCAGATTTGCTTGATAGCAAACCATCTGGCCGGAGTCTTGAACGTGCGTGCGGACAGTCTCAGTCGCCAATTCTCGGCAGACCACGAGTGGCGTCTCCATCCAGATCAAGTCCGTTTAATCTTCCAGAGGTGGGGGTTTCCTCGGGTAGATCTGTTTGCCACTCGAGAGAACGCGCATTGTCCGTTATTCTGCAGCCTCCAGTATCCGATGCAGGGAGCGTTGGGGGACGCGTTTCAAATAACCTGGTGCGGCCAGTTGCTTTACGCGTTTCCTCCCATACCCTTGATTCCTCGAGTATTGAGGAAGATTCGCCAGGACCGGGCTCTAGTCATCCTAATAGCTCCGGATTGGCCAAGGAGGGTATGGTACTCCGACCTTCTCCAACTCTCAATGTGCCCTCCGCTCCGTCTCCCTTTCAGGGCAGACCTCCTCTCGCAGTCGCAGGGGCAGGTTCTACACCCCAACCTCCAGAGTCTGCACCTACATGCCTGGAGATTGAACGGGGCAACCTGAGTTCCTTCTCTCTCCCGCCTGAGGTAGTGGATGTTATATTAGCGGCCAGGCGACACTCCACTAAATCTATCTACGCTAATAGATGGTCTAAATTTGTTGCGTAGTGTGGAGAGAGGCAGATTGATCCTTTGCATGCTCATCTATCGGACGTTTTGTCTTTTGCTCTGTCTCTAGCGCAGAAAGGTTGTGCAGTGGCTACCATTAAGGGTTATTTATCGGCCTTGTCAGCCTTCATATGTCTTCCAGACCAACCATCTTTATTTAAATCCCCTATTGTTATCAGATTCTTGAAAGGTCTTCTAAATAAATATCCTCCAAAGCCATTCGTTATGCCGCAATGGGATTTGTCCTTGGTCCTGACTTTCCTTATGGGGTCCCCTTTTGAACCTATGCATTCTTGCCCCTTAAGGTATTTGGTTTTAAAAACAGTCTTCCTGATAGCTATAACATCAGCAAGGAGAGTGAGTGAGTTGCAGGCCTTATCAGTAAAGCCCCCTTATACAACTTTTTATGGGGATAAGGTGGTGTTGAGGACCAAGGCTGCTTTCCTCCCGAAGGTTGTTTCACGTTTCCATTTGGCTCAGGCAATTACTTTGTCCACGTTCTATCCTCCGCCTCATCCTTCCAAAGAGGAAGAAAGACTGCACCGTCTGGACCCAAAGAGGGCGTTGAGCTTCTTTATTGATAGAACAAAGGATTTCAGGCTGGAGGATCAGCTGTTTATTGGATACGTGGGCAAGAGGAGAGGAAAGGCAGTCCACAAGAGAACACTATCCAGGTGGATTGTTCTTTGCATTAAAATCTGTTACTCTTTGGCAAAGAAGGATCCTCCTGAGGGCATTAGAGCTCATTCCACCAGAGCTAAGTCGGCCACTTCGGCCTTGGCCAGAGGTGTTCCTGTGGTCGACATCTGCAAGGCCGCAACTTGGTCGTCCCTTCACACTTTTGCAAAACATTACTGTTTGGATTCTGAGGTTAGAAGGGACGGCCATTTTGCACGGTCAGTGCTGCAGGATTTCTTGGTTTGACCATTTAGGCACCCACCGCCGGGCGTGGTACTGCTTTGGGACTCTATTCATTAGGTGAGGAATCCACAGGTAGTTGTATCCATCAGAAGAACGAGTTACTTACCTTCGGTAACGACTTTTCTGGTGGATACATTAGCTACCTGTGGATTCCTCACGGTCCCACCCGCCTCCCCGTTGCCTTTCTGGTCTTACCAAGTAATCCTTGAGTACGCTCCTCTTGGTCTTTGAGGGTGCAATAGATGTTGTATATATTATATTTATATATATGTATATATCTTTGTGTATATACTTGATGTGTATATATAATTTAAAAAAAAAAAAAAAAAAAAAAAAGAGAGAGTTATATATATATATAAAAGATTTACAGTTATTCATGCAATGTTGTGTATTTTTACAATGTAATGGGATGTTGCCTTGCTCTTTCATTGCATTGCCTGGTTGTTCTCATGCACGTAAAAAATGATTGGTACTGACGTCCGCACGTCGTCGAGAACCTCTTATTGCCTGTATGACGTCAGACGGCGTCGCGTGGGCTAGAGTGACGTCCTCGTCGACGTGCAGATACTAGTAACAAGATTTCCGTCGAATGCTGGCGCCATGGGAGTATTCATTAGGTGAGGAATCCACAGGTAGCTAATGTATCCACCAGAAAAGTCGTTACCGAAGGTAAGTAACTCGTTCTTCTTGTTGAAAAGATCCAAAACTTACGTCCAGTTTACTTCACAGCAATGTACAATTCAGGCTATTTCTGCATTTTCATACGAAAATGGTACCCACCTGTTTTTGCTTCGAACTACTGAGAACTAATCAATCTTTAAAATGGTTATACATGCAAAAACATTTTACTGCCCAGAATATGTATGATTTCTAGACAGGAGTGATGCTGCTACTCCATCATTGAAATGTTATTCACATTCGCAGTGCCAAGCTATCTGTCTTGTGAAAACTGATGTAACCAAGCTCTGGCAACCCCAGTAAGTCTGACCTTATCAATCTGGCGCTGTTGCTGCTTTTTTATTTTTATTGAAAATATATGTTGTAAAAAGAAGAAAACATGAGGGCACCTAAACTTGGAGGTCATTTGCTTGCAATACAAATTATAAAAATAACCTTTTGCATTTAATCTTAATAACACAGTACAGATGCTTCTTGGCAGGTATAGGTATGTGAACCCTTTTTAGTTTTACAGCACATTGCCGGAAAATAGGATTCTTTCTGGTGCAAAGAAGTTACCGTTGTCTTCAAATACCTATAATTTGAAATGTAGTTTAAACAGACAAAGATGATTAAAACACCCCAAAAAAATTATTAAGAATGATATAACAAAAAACTGTGGTAAAGTAAAATATTGAGCCAGCCCCCTTAGAACCGAAGTGTGTTCTTTTTTTCGGCTGATGTCCACACGTGACCAGAAATTAGTGCCATCATTCAGTGCAAGAGAGCAACTGCTTGAAGTGGGATGACCAGTTGCCCCTGCTCCATGCTGTGGTGGGCAGAAGCAAAATGTGAACAACAGCTGAATAGACCAATGGATAAAGAGGGCTTACTGAAGCCCCTCTAAAGAAGCACTTATGTATGTATTTTAATTTGTTTTTTTTATTACATAGGGTTGTCTAATCTCTAATGCTGTCTCTAGGCCAGACCTAAACATGTCGTTTGTTGAAACACCACAGAAACTTCCCGGTCAATTTTATGTTTATTTCCGAGGACACTGGAATGTCTCCTACCATTCAGCAGTGTGACTATTTATTCGTGCTTGGATTCGATTCAAGAAAGCCTCATGCTAAAGCAGGAGCTTAGATAAACTATGTTGTCCTGCCCTTGTGTGTCAGGCAGAGCATTCAACCCTGTGAGGCTGTTGCTTATGAAATCTGTTAGTTAAGTAGACTTTCTATTTGTAAAAATGCAGGGAGTGAGAAATTTTAAAACGCCCTGATTTACAGAAATATATTTATGTTCATGTGGTTAAGCCGACCGACAACCCACAACAGGCCTTCTTTTAGCAATCTACCATAAATTTAGCTTCTTTCCTTTCCACAAAATGACCAGTTTCAGCTGCGATCCCTCCAAAACATTTATCTTACGGCTATTGGGTGAAAAGTTCACGCTGGATCTGAATTTTCTTGTAAAAAAATGCTGGATGCAGTTTTGACACGCTGAGAGCTAGTTAGTTCTCTGTGCGATTCTTTTTTCATAGAATTGTATTAGTTTTGATATGTTTAAGAGCAAACCAAAAAATACACTTTTGCGTTACAGTCTGTGTTTAACAACAGTAACATAACTTCACTCGCCGTCAGCTGTGGAAGGCAGTAAATACCACACCACGCTGTGTGATTCTTGCAGGCGTAGCAGGCTTGAGGAATCCATTGTTTCTCTCTGCTGACCTAGTGCCTGGAAGGGAAGGTTCCTAGTGGTGTCATTTACATTATAAATGTGTAAGCCACACACTATGGCTTCAGTGTGGCGGACATTACTGCCCCAGGGATGGTGTAACTTCCTGATGGGATAAAAGACTGCAGATGGCAAGAAAGCTGTCCCACCCCGCCCCTGTTTGACTTTTTTGATCTGTACTGTATTTTTCCTGCAGTCTCTGAGAACCCTCGATGTGCTTATGATTGTGTTGACGTTCACCAAAGGATAGGGTGACCAGATGTCCCGGATTTCCCCGGACAGGTCCGGTTTTTAGAGAACTGTCCCGACGCTTCTCTTAATTTTAAACAAATGTCCCGGTTTTTGGGACAAAGGTCAGATTATTAAATACATGTCCCGGTTGTTGGGCCGAGAGTCAGATCATTTAGGGAAACATAAGTGAATGAGCCTACAAAGTATGAAATATTTGAAGTAATTTATCTGTTACCGTCAGACAACAGAGTCCTCTGACTGCTCCTAGCAGAGAGACGGGGTGGGGAGCAGAGAGAGGTGGGTGGGGACGGGTTGGGGGTGCAGGGTGGTAAGTCAAGCCATAGCTAATTTTATATATGTAGTCTTGTAAATGTGTGTGTGTGTGCATGTTTATATATATATATATGTTTACATATATATATATATATAACACACACAAGTATAGGCACACATTCACAAAGCTATGCAAAAAAACGGGACAGGCCAGATAAAAGTGAGAGTAAAGTCTTTAGTCCTTCTTTTATGTCTCACCTGTCCCGGTTTTTGCTCCTCAAAATCTGGTCACCCTACCAAAGGAGTCCCATGCTCTGCGGCCTTGAGGACCACCCAAATTGTACCCTGGCCTTAGGATGGCTCAAGGGGGGAACAGTAGCAACTGTTTGCAATACCCCTCCAACAACTGCTACATCAAGTTATTTATCAAATAATGAAGTTGAGCCTGCTTATTTGATATGTTCTGGCAGGTAACCTTAGCCACAACTACGCATCTCCTTAAACCCAAAAAATGGCCTGCATCACTTTTGTGACTTTACCCCCACAAAAGCTTCTGGCAAGCATACCCCTGCCCAAAGTGAATGAAGCCTGTTAACCCCTTTAGTTGATAAGTGGCAGTTGATTCTAGTGGAGTGCACGGTGCTGTTCATGCGTGTCACTGGTGTGGTGCAATCACCCTGGCCTCCCTTATAAAATGCTCGCAGGCCCCCATGTAACCTGTTGAGTCAAACATAGCTGGTGTCCACGCTTTCTGCTGTGTGTGAACGGTGTTACCGATTACTTTTGAATCCTCTCCATCAGTGTTCCCTATTTTGTGATATGTCAGTTTCCACAACGTTGCTACAGAGCGGTCTGTTTAAGTTTTTTTTTTTTTTTTTTTTTTTTTACCAACGTGTAGTCCCAGGTTAGCTGTGCACTGGTGGTTGTCGGAATGTGTGTTGTATACTTGTTCATTCAGCTGGAGGGTGTGTTCTGTTCTTCAGTTTGTTCATTTGGGAATGTGTGTTCCAGATGCAGCATACATTTTGCAGGACAGGCAAATGCGCCCTGGGAGACTTACAGTGGTTAGTTTGAGCCGTTGGTTGCTGGTGGGGCCGACTGGCACTCATTTTTGGGGACCAGCACTTATTTTTACTCATCAAACTTTCCCCCAGAGCTAGAGAGAGAAAAACAAAAAAAGGGAAAAAGAAGGTGGACGAGAAAGACGGAGAATTAGTTACAAAGGTAGAAAGCAGGGATGAAAAAAAACCTGCAAGAGTGAGATAAGAAGGAAGTGTATGTCTGGTGGTGGTTTAAAGAGGCATGTGGTGGAGTCGTGACTATGCATGCCTGCCATTCAGCACTCCTGACATTTAGACACACCAGTTGCCAGCTTCTAAGCAAAACCTTCGGTGAAGCACTTACTTCAAATAAAGCACTGGAGATTTCTAATCTACACAAAGAACATTCACACCAGAAGTTGGATCCACCAGAAAGGCTCTTCACTGTGTATGAAGTTTGGCAAGTCCTTTCAGCAAAACAACATTACAAGTTCATCATTTCACTTAAAGAACAACATCTTTTAAATTGACAAAATGGAGACTTTGCCCACTTTCAATTTATTCAAGTATGCATTCTAGTTCTAAACGAAAGCTCACTGGTCCAAACAAGTGCATACACAGGCCAGGCAAATGCAAATGAAAACAAACCACATGGAAACATCTAGTGTCCCCAAAATTATGAACAACCATTGGCAATGCCAATAGGTCTGGCTTAGGAATTAAAGTGCCTTTTGTGTCACTGATGGCTGTAGACACTCAAGAGGTCATTGTATGCACGTTCTCACTCATTGGTTCTCTCATGCTTCCATTCATCAATCCACTGACTCATTCTTCCATGTACCCTATGACAAAGCGACAATAAAACACACACACACACACACTCAACAAGATATGCAAGACAAATTAAAAGAATACAAGTAGAAAAAGATACAGCATGCTGACTTCTAAACAGTGTGCCAGTGTTTGCAAGAACAATACTAAATGTAGCAGTTTTCAAAGCTAATGTAAATTGTCTATTGTTTTCAAGTTCATGCATTGCTGCAACATTTAGAACCCACAATTCGGCCACATTGGAATGGTAAAACAATGATACACTACGGAAAACAGCATTCCATAATGATCTCTGTCACTTCCTCCTATCTTTGTAGCTTACACAAGAACATACCACACACAGAGTTCGTGGTTAAAATCTTTACTCATCAGCGTGCAGCATTCAACTTAACTTTCAATATCCCAATAACCATTAAAGACAACACCTTGACACCTCCCAGATGGATTACAGAATTTCCTTTATAAGTCTGCTCCTAGTAGTTTACAGTTTTAAGACACTACAATCTCCTGGTTTAGCTGAAGTGCCACATGGAAAGCGGCGCACTGCAGCTGAAATGAGCAACAAGCAAGAAACCTGTTAGCACTGCCAGGAGAGCTGTAGTATCCTCTCAAGAAACATTAAAATAAAAAGACAACAAGCAAATAAATGAAAGGGGAGCATTAAAAGGAGAAAAGTGAAAACTAAAGGACTGTCCACCCAGCCCTGATACTGAAGTTCGCTCATTTTCAGGTGGATATACCCATGTGCTAAATAAATGCCATCATTCATAGGGCAAATGAGACAATGACTGATGTATATTGAACCATTACCCCATGCAGTTCGCTGTCATGCATGGAAGCAGAATGTAAATGACAGACAGAACAGTGTGGACACATATGCGCTCTATGTTTCTATATGGACATATATCTATATACATGAATGCATGTATTATTTAATGATTTTTATTACAAGATCCTGTCAGATATCTGAAGAGAGATTATAGCAATAATTTGTACAGTGAAGTAAGAGGCAGTAACTAACACCAAATCCATTCTCTACAAAGTTAATCAGACAAAAAAAAAGTAGAGGTTTGTGGTCTGTCTGAACAATAAAGTGAGTACCAAACAGGTATGGCCTCAATTTTTTCAGTGCCCTGACCACAGCAAAGGCCTCCCTCTCTATGGCAGACCAACGCTTTTCTCCAGGGGTCAACCTTCTGCTGATAAAAGCAACTGGTTTATCCTGGCCCTCAGAATTCAGTTGTGATATGACTGCCCCTACCCCTAATTCAGATGTATCAGTTTGAACAATGAATTTCTTGGAGTAACATGGGCTTTCTAGGACAGGTGCAGAGCACGTGGCCTGTTTGAGCTCCTCAAAAGCTTTCTGACAGCTAGCTGTCCATAACACCTTCTTAGGCATTTTCTTGCTTGTGAAATCATTAAGAGGGGCTGCTATGGAGCCATAATTCTTGATGAATCTCCTGTAATACCCTGCGAGGCCCAAAAAGGCTATCACCTGGGTCTGAGTTGTAGGGGGAACCCAATCCATAATTGTCTGGATTTTCCCCTGTAGTGGTGCAATCTGTTCTCCACCTACCAGGTGGCCCAGATAAACCACTTTCCCCTGCCCTATCTGGCACTTTGAGGCCTTGATAGTGAGGCCTGCCTTTTGCAGGGCCTCCACAACTTTCCAAAGGTGGACCAGGTGCTCATCCCAGGTTGAGCTAAAGACAGCAATATCATCAAGATATGCTGCACTGAAAGCCTCCAACCCTTGCAGGACTGTGTTCACCAACCTCTGAAAGTGTCAGGTGCATTTTTCAAACCAAAGGACATTACTGTGAATTGGTAGTGACCTCCTATAGTAGAAAATGCAGTCTTTGGTTTAGCATCTCCTGCCAATCTGATCTGCCAATACCCTGCAGTCAGATCAAAAGTGCTAAGATACTTGGCAGAAACCAGTATATCAATGAGCTCATCTGCCCTGGGTATAGGGTGAGCATCAGTTTTTGTTACCTGATTGAGCCCTCTGTAATCTACACAAAACATCATCTCTCTCTCTTTCCATCTTTGGTGTGAGGTTTTTGTACAAGCACCACTGGGCTAGCCCATGGGCTTTCAGAAGGTTCAATCACCCCCAAATCCAACATTTTCTGCACCTCTTGTTTAATGCAGTCTCTGACATGGTCAGGCTGCCTATAAATTGTACTTTTGACAGGCAGGCTGTCTCCAGTGTCAATTGTGTGTTCACACCAGGATGTAGTACCTGATACCAGTGAAAAGAGGTCTGAAAATTGACTTAAGAGATTGATGCAGTTGTCTTTCTGTTCTGCAGTCAGACAATCTGCTAAAACTACTCCCTCCACTAAGACATCTGCATCAGTGGTGGAGAAGAGATCAGGGAGAGGGTCACTCTCTTCTTCCTGTCCCTCATCTGTTGCCATGAGCAGGTTGAGATCAGCCCTGTCATAGTAGGGTTTTAGGCGGTTGACATGAATCACCCTAAGGGGACTCCTGGCAGTGCCCAGGTCTACCAAACAGGTAACCTCACCCTTTTTCTCAACAATTAGATGGGGTCCACTCCACTTGTCTTGGAGTGCTCTTGGTGCCACAGGCTCCAATACCCACACCTTCTGTCCTGGGTGTTACTGGATCAGAACAGCCTTCTGGTCATGCCATTGCTTTTGCAGCTCCTGGCTGGCCTGAAGGTCTTTAATGGCCTTTTTCATGTACTCAGCCATTCTGGATCTTAGGCCATGTACATAATCCACTATGTCTTGTTTAGGAGCTTTTAAAGGTTGTTCCCAACCCTCCTTCACAAGAGTAAGTGGACCTCTTACAGGGTGCCCAAAGAGGAGTTCAAAGGGGCTGAAGCCCACTCCTTTTTGGGGTACCTCCCTATAAGCAAAAAGGAGGCAAGGTAACAGGACAATCCATCTCCTTCTGAGTTTTTCAGAGAGTCCCATTATCATTCCTTTGAGAGTTTTATTAAACCTCCCAACGAGACCATTTGTTTGTGGATGATAAGGGGTGGTGAACTTGTAGGTAACACCACACTCCTTCCACATTGCTTTTAAGTATGCAGACATGAAGTTGCTACCTCTGTCTGATACTACCTCTTTAGGAAAATCCACACTGGAAAAGATTCCCAGGAGGGCCTTTGCCACAGCAGGAGCTGTAGTGGTCCTTAAATGTATGGTTTCAGGATATCTTGTGGCATGGTCCACTACCACCAAGATAAATCTATTGCCTGAAGCAGTAGGAGGGTCAAGGGGGCCAACTATGTCGACCCCTACCCTTTCAAAGGGCACCCCAACCACTGGAAGTGGACTTAGAGGGGCCTTTGGAATGCCACCAGTCTTGCCACTGACTTGGCAGGTCACACAAGACTTACAAAAATCTTTGGAGTCCTCTGACATATGAGGCCAGTGAAACAAGGGGACAAGTCTTTCCCAAGTTTTCGTCTGGCCCAAATGTGCAGCCAATTGAATGTCATGTGCTAGAGTTAGAAGAAACTCTCTGTACTGCAGGGGAATGACCAATCTCCTGGCTGCTCCAGGTATTGGGTCCCTTGACTCTGTGTACAAGAGGTTATCTTCCCAGTATACTCTATGGCTGTCACTGACATCCCCATTTTGCTGTTTGATAGCTTGCTGTCTGAGACCCTCTAATGTGAGACAGGTTTGCTGTGCCACACTCAGCTCTTCCCTGGCAGGCCCCCCTACACCCAAAAGCTCAGCAGTGTCTCCTGCCAGCTCCTCTGGTGTAGGTTCTGCACAAGGAGGAAATTCCTCTTCCTCAGAAGGGGAATCATCTGTAGAGGGAGGGATAATGGGTAGGGATTTACCCTTTTTACCCCTAGCTTTAGGGAACACTTGGTCCATAGTTCCAGGATCCAAGTCACCCTGTCCTTTTTGCTTTTTGGCCTGAGCCCTGGTTAAAGCAAAAATATGCCCGGAATGCCCAGCATTGCTGCATGGGACTCCAACTC
Source organism: Pleurodeles waltl (assembly GCF_031143425.1). NCBI lineage: Eukaryota > Metazoa > Chordata > Amphibia > Caudata > Salamandridae > Pleurodeles > Pleurodeles waltl. Next base: position 172,702,687 of record NC_090450.1, on the reverse strand, counting down.
CACTTCTGCCCAAACTGATGTCTCTAAATCATTCCCTAGTAGACAGTCTACAAGAAAATATGAGGCAACCACAACTTTCTTTGGACCAGTAACCCCCTCCCAGTTGAGATTCACAACAGCCATGGGGTGGCTAAGAGTGTTGTTATGAGCGTCTGTCACTTGGTACTGCTGACCAAGTAGGTGTTGCTCATGGTGGACCAGTTTTTCTATCACCATAGTTACACTGGCTCCTGTGTCCCTGTAGGCCTGAACCTCAACACCATTTATTAGGGGAAGTTGCTTGTACTTATCCATATTAAGGGGACAAGCAACCAAGGTGGCAAAATCAATGCCACCATCAGAGACTAAAACAGCCTCTGTGGTCTCCCTAACAAGACCAACCCCAACTATATTGCCAATAGTGAGCCCAGCTACACCCTTGGATTGGCTATTAGTAGTAGATTTCCCACCACCACTGCTATTACTAGGGGCACTAGAATTTGCAGCAGGGGTTGTGGTGGAGGAGGTTTGGTGTTTTTCTTTGGACAACTGGAATCAGTTGCCCAATGGCCTTTGACTTTACACAAATAACACCAAGGCATTTTAGGTTAATTATTAGAAGAGGATTTGGACCCACCACTCCAGAGGATTTTTTGTGGGCCTGATGAAGACTCAGAATGTTTACTTTTGTCCCCATCCCTCTTCTTGCCAACCTTATCACCCCCTGTATGAACTTTTCTGTTCACCTTTGTTCTGACCCACTTGTCCGCCTTCTTTCCCAATCCTTGAGGAGAGGTCAGATCCGAGTCCACTAGGTATTGGTGCAACAAGTCAGACACACAGTTGTTCAGAATATGCTCTCTCAGAATAAGATTGTACAGGCTTTCATAGTCAGATACCATACTGCCATGTAACCACCCTTCCAAGGCCTTCACTGAACAGTCCACAAAATCTGTCCAGTCTTGAGACAACTCTTTTCTGGTGTCTCTGAACTTAATCCTGTATTGTTCAGTGGTTAAGCCAAATCCATCCAAGAGTGCATCTTTCAAAACTTTGTAGTTGTTGGCTTCACTTTCTCTAACAGTAAGGAGCCTATCCCTACCCTTTCCAGTGAAAGATAGCCACAAAATAGCAACCCACTGCCTTTGAGGGACCAACTGTACCATACAGGCCCTCTCAAGTGCAGCAAACCACTTGGTAATGCCATCCCCCTCCTTGTAAAGGGGGACTATCTTGTGCAGATTCTTGCTCTCTAACAGGATTGCTATCAGGAATACTGCTGCTGCCACCATGGGGAACTAACCCCAACCTCTGTCTTTCCCTCTCAATGTCTATGGATTCCATATCTAAGGCCAGCTGCTGCTGTTTAAGCTTATGTCTGGTCTCTTCAACCCTCAACTTTTTGAGTTCCCTTTCTAACAAGTTATCCTCAGGGTGGGTGGGTTGTTAATGCTTTGACACGGACGACATGTGGGAAATTTCAGAGGGGGACCTGTCCCTAACTGTCTGGACCCTGGTAACCTGGCCTCTAGGGATAAAGGATACCCTACTGTTATGGGAACCCTTATCACTACCAGCATCACTAGGTGCCCTGCAAGGGGGCATACCCTTGTCATAACCCTCCCCAGCTTCTCCAGGGAACTCCTCTGAATCAGACTGGGATGCTTCTCCCTTTTCTAACCTCTCATTTGATGGTCCAGACTGGTTCTACAACAAGCATGTTAAAAATAAACTCTTTTGTAGGGTTCTTTCCTGTACTTAAACCTCTATCCAGGCAGAGACCCCTTAAACTCTTGTAGTTCAAACTCTCATAGGTTGCGTTAACAGTTTTTTGAGAGTGGAATCTACAACAGACATGATAGTAAAGGTTTAAGGATAGTGAGAAAAGAGAAAAAGTTTTAGAACTTTTGAAAGCACAGAAAAAAAACTTTTTCTAACTTTTAGAAAACTTTAGAAGTTTTCAGAAACTTTTCAGAACTTTGTAAAAAGTTTTAAGATAGAGAAGCAAACTTTTTGGGTTAAGGGGACATACACTGAAATGTGTGGTATATGATTGTCTTATGAAAAGTAAAAAATGACAAAGTGGTAAAGCAGTTGCAAGTGCTTATCCCACCGCTGCACCACCAATGTAGGAGGCTGGCCTGGCTTATAGTGGGTACCCTGTGGTACTTACGCCTTGTGCCAGGTCAGTTATCCCTTATTAGTAGAATAGAGGTGTTTCTAGCAGCTTAGGCTGATAGAAGGTAGCTATGGCAAGGCAGCTTAGGCTGAACTAGAAGACATGCAAAGCTCCTACTACACCACTTATATCATATGCACAATATCACAAGAAAACACAATACACAGAGTTACTAAAAATAAAGGTACTTTATTTTTATGACAGTATGCCACAAGTATCTCAGTGAGCACCCTCAGTAAGAAGGTAAGTAATATAGACAAGTTATATGTACACAAACCCAAAACAGGTAAGTAAGAGTTAGAAAAGTAATGCAAACAGTGTAGAATTACAATAGGTTGCAATAGGCAAACATAGGTCTAGGGGCAACACAAACCATATACTCCAAAAGTGGAATGCGAATCACGAATGGACCCCAGACCTATAGGAGCTTGTAGAGGGTCACTGGGACTGTAAGAAAACAGTCAGGGTGTCCAAGATACCCAACCCCAAGACCCTGAAAAGTAGGAGTAAAGTACACCTACTACCCCAAGAGGACACAATAGTTGTGATAGGGGGATTCTGCAAGAACAACAAACACCAGCAAGGCACTGAAGGTGGATTCCTGAACCTGAGGACCTGCAAGGCAAGGGACCAAGTCCAAGAGTCGTGATAGTGTCCGGGGGGGGGGGCAGGAGCCCAGAAAACCCCAGATGAAGGTGCAAGGAAGCTGCCTCTGGGTGGAAGAAGCTTGGAGTTCTGCAACAACGAAGAGGAGTAGGAACTTCTCCTTTGGATGGAAGATGTCCCACGTCGCGATGAAGGTTGCAGAAGTGTTCCCACGCAGATATACCGCAAACAAGCCTTGCTAGCTGCAAGGGTCGCGGTAGAGGTTTTTGGATGCTGCTGGGGACCAGGAAGGACCAGGATGTTGCCCCTTGGAGGAGGAGAAAGAGGGGGCGCTCAGCACCTCAGAGAGCCCCCCACAGAAGCAGGCAGCACCCACAGAAGTACCCAAACAGGCACTTAGAAAATTTGTGAACCAGAGCTCGCTCAGAGTCACAAAGGAGGGTCCCACGACGCCGGAGGTCAACTCAGAGGGTTGAGCATGGCAGGACGGAGTGCTGGGGACCCAGGCTAGGCTGTGCATGAAGGAAATCCTGGAAGAGTGCACAGGAGCTGGAGCAGCTGCAAATCACGCAGTACACAGATTTGGAGTCTAGCTTGGGGAGGCAAGGACTTACCTCCACCAAACTTGGACTGAAGGATCACTGGACTGTGGGAGTCACTTGGATAGAGTTCCTGTGTTCCAGGGACCACGCTCGTCAGGATGAGAGGGGACCCAGAGGACCGGTGATGCAGTCTTTTGGTGCCTGCGTTAGCAGGGGGGCGATTCCATCGACCCACTGGAGATTTCTTCTTGGCTTCCAGTGCAGGGTGAAGGCAGGGGACCCCCAGAGCATGCACCACCAGGAAACAGTCGAGAAAGCCAGCAGGATGAGGCGCTACAATGTTGCTGGTAGTCATCTTGCTACTTTGTTGCGGTTTTGCAGGCGTCCTGGAGCAGCCAGTGGTCGATCCTTGGTAGAAGTCGAAGAGGGAGATGCAGAGGAACTCTGGTGAGCTCTTGCATTCGTTGTCGGAAGAATTCCCCAGAGTAGAGACCCTAAATAGCCAGAAAAGGAGGTTTGGCTACCAAGAAAGGAGGATTGGCTACCAAGAAAGGTAAGAGCTATCAGAGGGGGTCTCTGCCGTCACCTGCTGCCACTGGCAGTCTAGTGTGCCCCCAACACCTCTGTTTCCAGGATGGCAGAGGTCTGGGACACACTGGAGGAGCTCTGGGCACCTCCCCTGGGAGGTACTGGTCAGAATAGTGGTCACTCCACTTTCCTTTGTCCAGTTTCACACCAGAGCAGAGCTGGGGGATCCCTGAACTGGTGTAGACTGGCTTATGCAGAGATGGGCACCATCTGTGCCCATCAAAGCATTTCCAGAGGCTGGGGGAGGCTACTCCTCCCCAGCCCTTCACACCTATTTACAAAGGGAGAGGGTGTAACACCCTCTCTCAGAGGAAATCCTTTGTTCTGCCTTCCTGGGCCAGGGCTGCCTGGACCCCAGGAGGGCAGAATCCTGTCTGAGGAAACCCCGGAACGGCAGTTTGGCAGTACCTGGGTTCTGTGCTGGAGTCCCGGGGGATCATAGAATTGTCCCCCCAATACCAGAATGGTATTGGAGGGACAATTCCATGATCTTAGACATGTTACATGGCCATGTTCGGAGTTACCATTGTGACGCTATACATAGGCAGTGACCTATGTATAGTGCACACGTGTAATGGTGTCCCCGCACTCACAAAGTCCTGGGAATTTGCCCTGAACGATATGGGGGCACCTTGGCTAGTGCCAGGATGCCTACACACTAAGTAACTTGGCACCCAACCTTCACCAGGTGAAGGTTAGACATATAGGTGACTTGTAAGTTACTTATGTGCAGTGAAAAATGGATGTGAAATAATGTGGACGTTATTTCAATCAGGCTGCAGTGGCAGGCCTGGGTAAGAATTGTCTGAGCTCCCTATGGGTGGCAAAAGAAATACTGCAGCCCATAGGGATCTCCTGGAACCCCAATACCCTGGGTACCTAAGTACCATATACAAGGGAATTATATGGGTGTACCAGTGTGCCAAAGAGAATTGGTAAATTTAGTCACTAGCCTGCAGTGACAAATTTAGAAAGCAGAGAGAGCATAAACACTGAGGTTCTGGTTAGCAGAGCCTCAGTGATACACTTAGGCACCACACAGGGAACACATACAGGGCACATACTATGAGTACTGGGGTCCTGCCTAGCAGGATCCCAGTGACACAGGGGCTAAAACATACATACATACAGTGAAAAGGGGGGTAACATGATAGGCAAGATGGTACTTTCCTACAGAAGCACTTTAGTTTTTCCAGATTTATTGTTAGTTTGTTCTTGTTACAATAATCCCCAAAGGTTTTTAACTTCCTCTGCAAGCATATTTCTGTCGAGCCATAATCACTAGGTCGTCTGCATAGAGAAGACAGCTTACGTGTACCCCATTCATTTTAGGCCTAAAGCTTTTAGGTGGGCCTAAAAGTTTTGGTAGGCGTGCTAGAAAAACAGAATGGGTGCCGAAACACAACCTTGTGTAAGGCCATTCTTAATGTCTATTCTCCTTGAGAGAGGCCAATCACATCTAATTCCCTTTGGCCCCAATTATCTCTGTGCAATTCTTATTGGATTAAAAGCAGGTCGGGTGGGATATCATAACTTTTTAAAGCTTGCCATAACAATACCTGATCAACAGTATCAAACGTGGAGCGGATATTGACAAAGCAGCAATATAACCCTCAGTGTTGCTCTCTAGATTTTTTAGCAATGACCCATATAGTAAAGCTGTGATCTGCTGTAGAGTGTCCCTGCTTAAAACCACCTTGTTCTATAGAGATTATCACATTTGTTTCTGCCCACTCTTTCAATATCCCCACGAGAATCTTGGAGAAGCTTTTCTGCTGACATTTAACAAGTTTATTTACCTGTAGCTACCAGGAGCAGCAGTATCACCTTTTTTGTATAAGGGTTTAATCACCATTCCCTTCCAACTATCTGGAAAGCTTTCTGTTGGTAACATTTTTTGGAACAGAGGGTGGCACAGGCTGGACCACCGACCTATATTTGTTTTATTATTGTTGCCGGCAGGTTGTCAGGGCCAGCTGCTGTTGTAAGCTTTAGTGACTCGGTTGTCTTCTTGATTATCCCAAAGGAAAACTGCCCCTTTATTTCCTAAATTAAATAAAACGTAGCCGGTCACTGAGTGGTTACTAGGTTTTTATTGTATATTTCTTCCAGGTATTCGACCCATGCTTCTTCTCCTAACTAAGCATTTAAACTTCTCCTCGTTCCTTCCTAGGCCATATTGTACGGGTTCCCAGATTTTGTTTAATTCTTATATGTTTAGACTCTTTTCCTACAACCCTGAGTTGGTTTTTGCCCACATTATTCCGTGAGCACCTTGTATGTCTTTCTAATGTCCTTATCCTCCTTTTTAAATATCTACATTCACAATCAAACCAAATGTTCCTTGTTTGTTTCTCTAACGTATTTATGCCTAATTTCTTCTTAAATGCCTTTAGGTCAACCTTTAAACATGCTACAGCTTCGTTAATTATGTCCTCATGCCATGTAATAAATTATGGTAGTATTCTGATCTCCATATATTTATTAATTAAGTATTTTTATCGGATTTAGATGTTTCTCTGAAATACTTGTGCATAAACGTCTCTGGCAGCAAGTTTTTAGGGTGGAGCACTTGCTTACTCTTGAAAGCAGTACCTAATTTTACTGTTGTGCTTAGTGGATAGTGGTCACTCCCTTCAATCTGCAATGTTTCAAACTTCTCAATGTGGCTAAAGGTGACGGAGTGTCAAATGGAGAGGGTGCCAAAAGAAAACAATTTTAGTCTTGGATCGAGTGGTTAATAAGAAGAAAGAGATTATGAGAGATGCTGATTAAGAGACTCAGATAACGAAGGGAAGAAACATTATATGTAAGAATTATCTGCATTAGAATGTGCTTTAAAAACAGAAAATGAAATAAACAAAGCAAAATGGTTACTATAGAGCAAGGGTAAGAGTGTGCCTTATGCAGAAGTCATTTGAATGTCAAAATATCTAGCAATACTGTAGGAAGCAAGAAACGTAAGAAGAGCAGAGTGACCATCATGTCAAAAACTGCTTGAAAATCAAACGTCAGCAAATAAAGGTGTTTCGTCATTGAGTCACAAGAGCAATGGTTGGACAGAAAAAGACAGGCAATTGCATGAAATAGGAAAAGCTGAGAATTGTGGATGTACAATTTTCTGATGAATGTCAGAATATCTACACCAAGGTATTGATAATATTGACTCCAGGATATTGACTCCCACAATTTTATGAAGGTAAATACAGGTAATTCTAGGTTTACTATTATTAACTCTATGTGTACCTTACCATTTTCTCCTAATATATGCACTTTACAATATATCTTCAAGGTAACTTGATGTGAAATTAGCTTCAGAAGCACCACTCATAAACGTTACTTTTGAGGATTTTCATTTAAAAAGCACTTCTGGAGTTTTTCTCCTTTAATTTGAGTTTTCAGGATTTCAGGTAGGCATATATCAAATCCTGTTATCTATTCGTCTTTTCAAAGAAGATAAAGCAGTACAATACAGATGGGTTAAGCTAATCGCATTTACAGTGTAATGACACTATGAAACTTCACTTGCATAAACTATAAAAGTAATACTTTTGTAATATAACAATGTAAGCTGATTTACATGCATGCAGAGATATCTGTTCCTCACTCTTTCACTATGCATTTATTTTTCCTCAGTTTTCTTTCTCCTCAGAATTAAGAGTTCTTAGAAAGAGGCAGAATGATAGCGTTGAGCGCAATATATCATTAAAATCATGAACTTCTTTATGGGAACCTTCACAGGACTGTAAATTCAATGTGAGCATATGTCTTACAGTATGTGATTAGTTCCCGGAGATTAATGTTTTTCTTTGCCCCAGAACCCTCATAGATTATTGCAGTTCCTCAATCACTAGGAACACATTTGCATCTCAAACGTTCAAATAACTATGCAGATTTCCAGGAACATCTCCAGCAATTAACCATTTTATAGGCCAGGTTCATTCTGTAGATTAAAATACTTCAACATACCACTCCATAGAGTGAAACACATAGATGTGGCTCAGTGAATAATTGCATACAGAATCCAGAAGATCAGAGTTCTAATTACAGTATTGCCGTTTTACCAAATTGTGTGATACTGGCTTTGGTCCTAAGCATGGCCAAATCATATTATATTTCTTATATGCAAGAACTGTGGATGCCTAGCTATAATAATATAGCACCAGTGTTTAATTAGGCAAGACTGTCCAAATGGGATAGGAACACTCCCAGGTTGTAAATGACTGGGGTGTACACAGGGGGCAGAGTACAGAAGTGAAGATGAGCGCCCAAGTTCACTGTGATTGATAATTATCTGGCAGTACTCTCCTCTTTGGATAAAATCGCACAATTGTTTGCTAGATGTTGTTTTTTTAAATGGACTGTGTATGTGAAAGGTTACAAGAAGCATACCTGTTGGATTTGTTTGGGGTGATAAGGTTCTGTCATTTTTATTCCATTGAAATGTACTGTTGCCAATTCTTGGATTTTAATGTATAAAAATAAGTACATAGAAACGGTGATAGTAGAGTTCAGTCACAATATAAGTAATTTGTTTGTGGTATCATACTAAATTTAGACATCGTCATGAGTTCTAAGGTGAATTTAATTTGGGATAAATTAAAGATCCTCTGCTAAAAGTTGATGAACCGAGTTTCTCTCATGATGTTCACCTGAAATAATGGAAGATGCCCTAGAAGCTAAGATGAGTGTATTTCTTTTCTAATAAATTCACAAATATCTTTCTCAGTGTGAGGCAATTGTCCAGCATGCTGGGTATAAAAATGTATTTCCAACAGCAGCAGCAGTCAGTCATTTGATTCTGTTACATGACATGGAGGCTTGATATGGGGCTTTTAAGTTTCTGTTAGTGCTTGTCAGCAGGAAAGGCAATGCAATGCCCACGTCTACCACGAACTTCAACTCCCATGAGTGTTGTACTGAACATTTATAAACCAAGTAATCCACAAAAACCCACAAATGACAATCCGGTAAGCCCATAACTGTAGTGACAAGCTCCTCCCCTTCTTTTCTTATTTGCTGCTGGTCAGTTAGTTTCATCTGCATTGTTTTCCTTATTAGGATTATGGTTTCCTGGCAGAATTTGGTGTAACATTTTGTGGTTGTGCTGATTTGTGGATTAGGTTGCCCTGGGGTTATCTTTTGGGTTAGCTCATCTGGTGAGTCTCCGCAGTTCATAATGGCTGAACTTTGCTGGTGCTTTATTTGTTAAACAAGCAGCACTCCTCTCTCACATTGGAGTGGTCATATGTACAATCTGGGCTGTTTGCCAGCAAACTGCCTAGTTGAGGTTTTGTGTCGTGGTCATGGTGCTTCCCACCACAGTGCCACCTAGTGGCCTTGAAACCTCTCTGCAGCTGGTCTTTAATTTGTTTATATTGTGGACTCCACCTAGTGGGCTGGCAACCTCTGAGCAGCCTGCCTGCACTTTAAAGCACTGTCAGCAGAGTTCTGTCCCAATTCTTTTTTTTCGATGCAGCAATACAGCCAGTCCGCAGGTTGCTCCAAACTTTAGCCTATAAACAAGGTTAAAGCGCATTACTCCTAAAACCTTCCGACTCCCACCATCCACAATTTCAGCCAGTTTCCTGGGAGTGTGCTGGGCATACTTTGCTGTCAATTATTACAAATCTCATTGTTTTTTTCAGCACCCATTACGCCGACCACTAGTGTGCCATAACCTTGTGGAATGAGATCGATCAAAGTGAGTCAAGACCCGACTCTATTGACATAGACTCTGAGAACTGTGACTCTGCTCTGGTTTGCAGTTTCAAAGGGGCCATGTTGTCATTGGTCAACAACACAGTACATTGAGCGCTGGCTGAATCACTAAAACACCTGAAAGAGACTTTGGAGAGATTGTCTCAGTATGTGGTATGCCCTTTGAGCCTTTATTCTGGGGTCCCCAGGCAGAACCCAGTGGGAGTTGGTTCTATTATGTTGTAATGTTGATGTGTGGATAAAGTTAAGCAGGAGAGCGCAGCAGGAGACTGGGAACAATAAATGGTCCCTCGAGGTGGATCTGTGCAGTCAGATTAAGCAGATTGAGATTCCTTTAGCGGGCACCATGTAGGAATTCTGCGGCCCCAATGTAAAAGTATGTATAAAGTCCTGAAAGGATGTTTGAACCTGAAAGGTACAAAATATGTGATCAGATATTGAAAAAATATATGATGGCAGTAATAGTACAAAATATATAAGCTTCCTAAAATGTCCCCTTCTAACTTTAGCACCCACTTTTAACTTGTGGACTCCCACACTTCCTGAAAAGCATGATATCCGGGCATCCTCCTAGCTGCACTTTGCAACACCCAGCTTGAGACAAGCCGAACAGGTCAGTACTGGCCCATGTCTTGTTTCTCCTGTACAATATGCCCTTACTCATTATTTAGTTTGTAAGTGTTTGTTATTGGACATTAATTCAGAATCATATTCTTTTGTGGTAATGTTGATGTGCTCTTATCTCACAATATGTACTTGTGATTGATCATATCTCTGATCACTTGTGTTAGATTTGAAGCTAGGATGTTTGTATGGCCCATTAACTCATACAGACCATTGTCACCAATATGTTAACATTTCTATAAGTCAAGCTATAACTTGGCTGTGCAACTTCTACCCCACTGCTGTTGTTTTATAACTGGCATAATGTGATCCACACTGCTGGTGGGAAGGCACAGACTCCCAAGGTGAGGGAAGATGCATCCCAGACCAATTTGATTGGCACGATCACTTCAAATGGGATGTGGGCCAGAGGGTGACTTCATCACCTTACTGATCAGAGGGTCCTATCTAGGAAGGTGGCCTGGCACCTGCATGGAAGGCTGAGAAAGTCCTTGGAAAAAGAAGTAAGAAGTACATTGAGAATTGACTGTCCTCACCCAGATATACTGGTCAAGATAGCAGTGACACCAGAAGTAGTTATGAAATGACGTATGTTAATGTCAAAGTATGCCAGAGTTCCCAAAATGGGGATCACCTTCTCCATTGGTCCAAGAAGGGAATCTATAGAGTAGTTTTCAAGTTTATTTTATTTATGTTTCGGAGCTCCGAGGAGATCCACATACAAAACAAATCATAGACCTAAATACACCATATACTAATTTTATAAAACCTTACAATTCCTGAAATTCATTGTGGCATACACAGTATCAAATTACTATCCCACAGTACATAACCAACTCAATACAAGTTTAAAAAACTATTTAAAAAAATTACAAAGAACAATTCATTAGGGGGATCAATAAGTAACTGCAATGCTACCAAGGAGGAATGTAGGGACAGCTTCAGACAAATAGGCCACAACCAATTACAGTGATACAGTAAAAGAGCTGGACAGAAAAATAACACATGACTTAAATATTGATAGCCATTATGGCAGAAGCTGCATACTTCAGAGGATCTATCCCCTTTAGATGTGAATCAATTTAAAGGCCTAACCGCAACAAGATCCAAAATCACCTGACCCTATAGGACAAGTCGAGGTATTACAGGAGGTAAGTTTTCTTAATAGTGCCCTTTAATTTTTATTTTAAAAAACCCCAAACATTTAGCAATCTATAAACTCCACTGCATAAAGTAGAGTGACAGGGATTTTAGCCCAATAGACATCTAAAAAATGGAAAAACATTTTTCTGCCTGAAGCCCCATACTGTGCACCAAAACCCTTGGCCTGAGACTGAGCTTTGCACATGTAATTTAAGATATGATCATTGTCACTCAAATTGCTGCACATTATTTTCCCTAAGAAAGCATTTACATGCATGCAGAGATATCTGTTCCTCACTCTTTCACTATGCATTTATTTTTCCTCAGTTTTCTTTCTCCTCAGAATTAAGAGTTCTTAGAAAGAGGCAGAATAAATTAAATCAACTATTTTTAAATCGCCCAACAGGAGGACCCAAAAAACAAGTAATCCAAGATGGCCTTCTACATTAGAGATTTATAGATATTCTGTGCGGGGAAATCAGATGGCAATCTCTCATTTGCTATTAAGCAGTCATTAATTCTCAATTGGTCAAGAAGGATCTTATCTCTCTTGTCAGTTCTAGATTTGGGAGGAAAATTCAATGCTTTCTCTTTTTCTGCTCAACAAAATATATTAAAAGCATGATTGGAGATTTAGCAATTTAGGTCTGTGTTGCATTGTATGTACATGTTTATTTATTAGGATACTCATATATATGTAAGGTGGTTGCTTGGTTCTACTAAGCTTCATAATAGAATCTTAGAATGTGGTAGTTATGGCTTGTTGTCAATAGGTCGATTGTGACTTCTCTCCCTGCTAGCTCCAAATAACTGACAAAGCTCGACCCAATGCGCTCCCATGAGAACAAGCCAGAACTATGGCATTCTAAGATTCTATAATGAAGCTTAGTAGGACCAAGCAATCACCTTACATATATATGAGTATCTTAATAAATAAACATGTACGTACATTACAATGTATCCTCCTACCTTTATACACTACTATATCTTATGCAGAATATTCAAGCAAGGGGTCCATAGCATTAAGTTAAAACAACAGTTCACTAAAGGTTATTTTTTTTTTTGACAGTAGCTAAAAAAACTGGGTTAACATAACAAATTTATGTAACATAATCCTTCAAATACAATGGAGCTCTTCTTTGCCTTTGAGCTTTTATATTACCTGAATACAAATCCCCTCCTTCTGCAGGTGCCTCTTCTCCAGCTTTGTCACCCTCAGGTGGAGAAAGTACACTATCTGCTTCTGGGACAGAAATGTATTCAGGAGCCTGACTGTCATAAACACAATAATCCTCAGGAGCCTGACTGTAAAGATCACAATCATCCACTATTCAATAGCCCCCACTCTCATCCTTCTTCTCAGAATATTCATGCATCTCTTTCCCTAAGTCAAACTTTGCCACTCTCCTGAGATTCCACTTCTCGCCATTATTTAACACCACATGCCACCTGTGCACTTCTTTGCTTAATCTTTACTAATTTAATCTTCACCCAGTCATGCGGCAGAATTCTTGGATTAGTCTCCATCAAACCAGTACCATCTCTCCCATCGCCATCAACATTGCCATTTAAGACGGCTTCCTTGTCAGCTTTCAAGAGAGCTTTTAACCAAAATGGCATCAATGTTGTGTTGAGTGTCTACCCCACACCAACCAAATTGGAGTGGTATTTACTGAGGCAATCTCTGATGTGCGGTATGACAAAACCAAATCAGCAATCACCAATTGAATTGCTCCTTTGACCACTCTGTTGGCCCTTTTCACATTTTATTTGCCTGTGTGTTGTACAGAGCAGGGTGTGAATGTTTCACACCAGACACCACCAACAACTTTTCATTTCATAGGATGTTAACCGTGTGCCACTGTCTGTTATTAAACACTCCGGAAAACCTTCATCTTTGAAAATATCTGCAAGGGCACCTATTGTTGCCGCCATTGTTATTTCTTGCATAAAACTGACAACCAACCGCCTAGAATATACATCTAACAACACCATAATAAACCTCTGGTCATATCTAACTCTGTCAATAGGGCCAATGGAATTGGCACACACTGTATGCCAGGCCTGTCTTGGATTAATTATAGGTCCAAAGTTTGACTGCCTTCCCACGCTCAACCTATTCTCCCCTTCTATACATTCTCTACACCTCTCCACCCAATACACAACATCTTCATCCATTCCTGGCCACCATATCTCTACCCTGAGATGTTTCTTAGTCATGGTCTGCCCCAAATGACTTTCATGGGTTATACCACACAATTTTTTCCTTACACCCATAGGTGGAATAATTCTCTCACCTCGTACTAACACATTATCACCCACCAGAGATAACTCATCTACCACCTTGCCATAAGTATGTAATGCCTTAGGTAAAGTACTTTTTCTCCTTCCACCTTTCTGCCTACACCACTCAAAACTTCATCTTGCAACATAGCTTGACTCCAGTCTTCACTAATTACAGGACCTCACAGACCATCTCGCTACATCGTCCACACTGGCTACAGCTCCTTTGTTCTCAGTCCTACTCACAGCTTCTTCATCGACCGTTTCCTAATCTAAAGGCAGGTGTGACAGACAGTCTTCCTGTACATTTTCCCATCCTGGTATGTATTCTAAAGTGTAGTTATACTCTTGTAGTCTAGCAGCCAATCTAGCAAGTTTGGCAGAACCCTTGCCGGCCCTGCCAGGGATAGTTTTTTCATCAGAGGGTTTATGATCTGTTCGTAGCTTAATTTGACTACCCCACACATAGGTACTAAAATACTCAATCCCACATTTTGCTGCCATCGACTCCTTCTCAATGACAGAATAATGACATCCAGTATCTGTCAATGACCATGATGTGAAAGCCACGTTTTTTTCCATAGAGTCTTGAATTGGAGAAAGGACTCCTGTACCACATGCACACACATCTACAGTGACTACCGACTTAGATCTGGTGTCAAATGGTGCACGAATGCCAGCCTCAAAAACCTCTTTCTTGATGTTTTCAAAACTTTGTTGTTGTGATACTGCTCAAGAGAAGCGTATCTCTTTTCATAACATAGCTTTGAGATTTCCAGTTTTTGATGCAAAGTTTTTTACAAATTTCAAGTAATACTCAACTCCAAGAAAGATCTTAACTGATGTTTGTCCTGTGGTGCAGGCGCCAACTTGATGGCAGCCAACAGACACTTCTAAGGTTGAATTTTATCAGATGACAACGTGTGGCCAAGATAGTCAATTTCTCTCTTTTAGAGTTAGACCAGACTTTGATATTCTGCCTAGAACTTGCTTCAGTGTGCAATTGTGACTCTCCACTGTATCTTCAAAGATTAATATGTCATCTTTGAAATAAAAGACACTGCTTATACCTCTGAACACATCTGCTATACCTCTTTGGGAGACACTGGCTGCTGAGCATAACCCAAAAGGCATTTTTGTGAATTGGAATGTGCCTTCCATGGTTATGAATGCAGTCAGTGGCTTGGACTCCTTGTGTAACTTAATCTGTTAATACACATGTCGTCAATCGAATTTGGAGAAATACCTCCCACCCTCAAGCATTGAAATGAGTCTGTTGAAATTAGGGAGAGGAAAATTATCTGTCACCACATTTTGGTTTAAACTCCTCAAATCCACACAACACCTGAGTTTTCCGTCAGCTCTGTTCACCACTGGAGAGATCCAGTTTGAGGCTTCTACTGGCTCTATCACTCCACTTGCTAGCATTTCATCTAACATTTTCCAGACTTCTTCTCTAACCACAATAAGCATTCTGCTTATTTTGTGCTGCGCTGGGACCATCCATGGGGGGGACTACCAATCCTGACCCTCTTGTTTCTCCGCAATCCATTGGAAAATCCCTTGTGAACTCAAATGCCTCAAAACAAATGCAGTCCGATGACAGATCATGAGACAACATCACATGACACTGCAATCACCTCGGTATCTCTCATAAAAGTGGCCCGGCCCAAATGCGGCCAACATTGGAGGAGTGTGGGGAGCCAAGTAGGTGTAAGGGAGGACAATGTCCCTTTATGAAGTAAGTGAGGGGGGTTGTTCACTTTAGCTGGCAACCAGAGACCATCTGCCCTTTATACGAAGAGGAATACGCTCACTTTCTCTTTATTCCCACAGAGTGTGACTACAGGGATCGCCCAACCCCGTTACCTCATGAAGCCTTACTAAATGTAGGATATGTAGTTCATAAGAATACTCCACTCCTGATATACACCTGTGTGTACATGCTGGGAACTATCTGCAAATGTATGTTGCTTTTATTTACCTTTTCTGTTTCAGAGACCCTAACGAGGAAAAGATCCACTATGGTCTGTATGTTTGCATGCTTCATGATGTCTGTGTGAACTAATATTTAAAGTTGGTGTGACCAACTACAAACCATAGGGATTCTACGAATACTTTTTGTCCTGAAAAAAGCCTACTGACCCTTGGTGGCACTAGATATAGGATGAAACATGTCAACCCATTGATGTTAGGGGTTATCATACCCACTGAACACCCCACTGTTTTTATTCTCACCAAAGGACGTTTATAGTAAACAGGATTTAGAATCCTGAAGGCGATTTTAACTTGCACTTGTTATCCCTTAGTAAACGAGCTCCCCTTACAAACTGTGTTGAGCCCCCCCACTCACACTAGATGTAGTGGGTGAGCATCCAATGATGAACCATGATTCTGGTGGTTGGTAGCTGTGGGTGCGGATCCTACTAATATATCCATGAGATGCCAGGATAGCACAGATTTAGCTGGGTGCAGATCCTTTATCATCTTGAGGTATATTGGAACCAGTCAACTGACCTCTTAGACTTAAAGAGATCACAACTTAATAGGTTAACCCTCTCTTGTGTAATTATTGGACATATTCAGGGAGGCTGAAGGTTGCCCCTATTGAGCTTCTCACTCCTCCCGTTGGTTATTTATGTATTTTGTGGAAGCCTTGATTTGTAGTGGTAAGTATTTCACGGAAGTATTTTTTTCTAGGGTATCTTTCCAGATGTTTTACTGTTGTGATGTGTTGTAGATGAATTCGAGAAGACCGACTGAGCAATCAGGAGGTAGAAGGTCTAGAGGAGTAGTTACAAAGATTTGGTTCTATTGTGGTTTGTGGTTACATGAAAGTGGAAAAGGAGAATGCCAATGCAGTACTTCTTCAAACAAAGAAAAGAGCAGGGACTTGTTCATACAGTTATGAGATAACAGGACTGTTCATTGGATCGACTTTTGCAGATGTTCACCATGTTTATGAATATTTACTACACTACTCATTTGAATTGTAATTCATGTTACTGGTTTGATTATTGCATTGTCTTTGCTTCTGATGAATAGTGAAGGTAAGTTAAAACCCTAATATTCATTTTTGTTTATTGTATATATACTTTCCTAAATGTTATCCAAAAAATGTTAATGCCCAGTGTTCTACTGCAACTTCACAACAGAATTGTGATGAACAGCTAGAGTGCTAACATTCTATTAACATGACAAATCAAGGCACACCTGCATGCCATGTTGTTGGAATAGGAGCTAAAGAATTTAAAACATGTCCTAAGGAGGAGAATGAAGTAAAGAGACAACATGATGAGTTTCATTTTGTCATTGAAAATATGAATAGTCATTTAGATAGCTAGAATGAGGGGAAATTTTCTATAAATTCTCAAATACCCTCCTCAACCATGTAAGGAAAAGAGTCTGGCATTGAGAGAAACATGTTCTTCTTACATCAGCAGCAAACTGTCAGTTGACCCCCAGTTTGCTACGTTAGCTACAGCATGGTGTTCTAATGAACAACTGGAGTGCTACAGTCTGTATTCAAGACAAAAGTGAGGAGCTCATAAATGCCACTTTGCCATTGAATTTTTAAGCCTTTCTTGTGGAGCTGGCTGAAGTAACTGAGAACTGAGGTGTTAATGCAAATATTTACCCAGCCATTTAGTACATTTGAGGGGAAGTATGTTTTTTATTTTTATTTGTGTTGAAACATTTTTAAAAGGGCTGAAAACAGCTAATGAGAGTGATGCCAATTTAAGTCCAGGATCCCCTTTCCACATATGTTTACTCAGACTATCCATAGTCTGTATCCTTTAATACCACTCGCTTTTAAAATAGTAACATTTTGGGAGACAGTAAAGGCCTTTTTTAATCTTATATTTACATATTTGAAAGTAGATGTTGGCTGGGTAGGAAACTATTTTAAACAAATAGATCTGTGAGCAATGAAACACTCTGAGTTTCTGTTTGGGCACATTTTGTCTGGTTAGTCTTTTTCACTTCCTCTTGTCAGTTGTCACAGCTCCCTTCATAAATGTACACTGGCTTCTAATTAGTTTCTTTTTTAATTAAAAATGGGAAATAATAAAACACATTTATACATATATATGATCTGTACAGCATGTTACTCTGTATAGCCTATAAATGGTTGTATTCAAGCTTTAGTAATTCAAACACATTTTTACATATGTAATATCAGACCAAAATGAGACTCCTGTTTTAAAACACAGTGAAGACTGTCATGGTCTACACAATATTCTCAGACTCCAATCAAATTAAGTTTGTAATACAAACCAATGGAAAGGGATGTTTCTGGGGACTTGTTTGTTCCAGAAATGTGTAGCATCAGAGACAAGGTAGTTTTTCACATACATATTTAGTGTTCTGCATAGGAAAGTTAATATTCTCAAAGCTGTCTTCTCCAGCAGCATGTCTTCCCGTGCAGGCATCACCAGTGAGCTAGGTTAACAATCTAGTTCTTTATAGAGAACTCTGTGACATTCACAATCAACTTTTAAGGGAAAGAGACACAGTGATGTGTGGGCTAAAACTGTAATGAGGCTTGTCTCAGGTCCTACCTATGAATCGCCTGCTGTAGATGTTGGTTGGCTATGAGCCAGCCACAAAGCATCATTTTTAGTAGTGTACAGCCATTTGTTTTACAATGAGATGTAGAACACTGGAATGTTGGGAACGTCATTGAAGACAGTGGAATGGCAGAGGGTAAATAATGACTGGATGCCAACCCAGTATTAAATTACAGCATTATGTCCTAGTCAAAGGACATACTGGTTGTTAAAGCCCCTGTCCCCGAGTTTTAGGCCCAAGCTGTAGACTATGCCTATAAAGCGGGGAAGGGCCTTTAACTAATCGTACTGCCAAGGTAGAAAGGCTGTAATTACATAGGACTATGCAATTGAGGGTAAAATATTCTATTTTAAAAGAGGAGCAACAGAAAGACATGTTGCAGCAGAAAGCCTGTATCCACCACTGTAGGCCCTGTACTACTCCATTGCCTTGAATGAACAACCCAAAATTTAATTGTTCTAAATCTTGGTATAACACCGGGTTAATGTCCTCAAAATGTTCTCCTAAAATCAAATGTTGTTATGTTATGTTGGTGATTTAGCTTTTGCTTTAAACCACCTAAAGTCTGGTTGAGTTGAAGACAGTTTCTCTATCTTTAAAAGAATATTTTATTATTTAGAATTCTTACATGGAAATGGAAATCTATAGTGCTTTCTAGTTTTCCAGAAGGGACATACCCAACCTATATTGTATGTGCTGAACAGCATGATAAAAAAGATCATAATTACTACACTTACCTAGCCGCTATATTCCAATGTAAGTCTAGGTAAGTAGATGGGACAGTACTAATATGTGCTTTTTTGATGTTATAATTGCAGGTGATGTAGTGGATGCAATATTATAGTTGGTAGGAATAATTAACCTCAGTGTAGTGGCATACAAATCCCAGAGGGTCCATGTGTGAAGTGCTTATGCAGTACTGATTTTTTAACTTATTTACTGCCACTGGAGTGCTTCCAAACGTAGAAAAACGGCACATTAGAAAGTGCTTGGGCTATATTCTAATCCATCGTTTTTTGCCCACCATGCCACCTCTGACAGGAATCAATAATGCATATCAGACTGGTCCTGTTCCAATAGAGACAGTTCAGCCGAACTGCAAGCCTCAGTCTTTTCTGAAAATGAACACAAGCCACCTGTCTGGTTTTGGCTGTTTGGAGCTCATTAGTGATGTGCATCCTGAGTCTGAGTAGACGAACGGGCACTGCACCCAGGTCTTGGCTTATCCATGGTAGAACCCAATCACATAGGGAATCTCTCTAAGAAAAATAAAAAAGCAATGGATGAACTGTTCCATTTGGTGCTGGACAAACTGTTATGATCTGTGCTTATGTTGCACCACCCAGTGTGCCACAACTGCAATAGTCCAAAATTGCATCTGCTACATTTATTCAGAGGAAAAAAGTCTGCCAATGGCCTGAAGCATCAGTGCTGCCTGGTGAAAGTCTTTTTGTTTCTGGAGGATGCACTATGCATTAGTGCCACAGCACAAATTACATTTCGCATGAATCTGCTCAACTCTCACCTTGTTTGAAAATGGTGGCAGCAATTTGTAACATGCCAGATGGATATTTCTTCATGATTTACAGCTTTATTGCTAGGCAATCAAGATACCTGCAACAACCAAGACCTTTGTTTCTAAAACCTGCGAAAGATTTGGAGAATATATTTTCGTTGGAAGTACATATGGAAATGGAAGCTGAACTCAGAGAAGTGTTCTAAGAATTTGAGTTATGATTGGAAATACACTTTGATAGTTTAAGGTACGGATTCTGAATTATGTTGGATAAATATATAACTGTGTATCTATTATCACAGCTTAGTTACATGAGGAAGCACAAATAGACTGTCTTCAATTTAATAAAATATTGAAAGGTTCCCTGTTAACTTAAACTAGTTTAAGGTTATGATAGGTGTTTAGGGAATAAACTAATTGGTATTAATGTGAGGCATATTCTATTTTTTCAGGAATGCCAGAATTCCACTTCAACTCAGAGACTCTGAAACAGAAATATCCTGAAGAAATATAATTTCCTTAGAAAGGAACAGATGGATTAACATATTAATAAAATATCAAAGGTATTCCTGTTGTCTTTAGGTAGCCACAACAACTCATACATAGATATCAGTGCCATGCAGATTAAACAATTAAAGTGATGATATCCAAGATCTCTGTTTTCTGTCTTATTCCATTCCCCTTTCCTCACATTAAACTTACATATTGCTTCTTGTGCATGGTTGGCAGAGGATACAGAAAAATGCAGAAACATTAATTGCTCCTAAAGGATCCTGGTGGCAAGGTTTGTGCTTTCAGATACAAAGTCTGATTTGCATATGGTTGGACTCTGTCACGAGTGGCATAGTGGGCCAGAAAACAATAGAATGGAAAGCAGACCCAAATAAGTATCAGTGACTGATATTAATTTAGACATTACATGCATTACATTTTTGTTTTCCTTTCTGAGACACCCTAAGTTCAATGGTTATGTCTAGATGTGGTCCCATGTTCACTGGCCTACTGGACTCAAGCTGCACCTTGTAATAGGCCTCAAGAAAACAACAGAAGGCCTACTCTGGTCAACACATGAAGTAGAAAACAAATGTGCAGAAGTTTATATGATACGTGAAAAGTACAGGCCTCGGTTTGAATACAGTGGTCACGTAGGGATGCAGAGACAGAAAGGAGAATGAGGAGAGAGGCCAGGTGCAGGTTAAAAGCAGTCACAGTCCGACTTCGCATGCCATAGATAATTTAGAAGGACGCATACACAGAGGAGAGACTGAGCCACTTTCTGATACCAGGGTTAGGAGAAGGGGTAAATCATGACAGGCTGAAAGGGAGACACGGCACTAGATGTTTGTGTTTCAAGGTTGGCAGGGAGTGGGAGACAGACCGTAAAACTTCAGAGTCTAGTAGACGTGTAGGGAGGACATATTGATAGAGTGCAAAGGGTAGGGTCAAAGGACACTGTGTATGTAGGAAGATATATATGTATTATATCTGTTATAACCATATTTTTGTAACACGCAGTCAGATAGTCAGATAGTGTTTAAAGAATTATGGTCTTTGTTAATTGTAAATGGTATGAAGGTGGTGGAACTTAGGTGCCCACCAAGAGTATAAAAACCGTTGTCTGTAAGAGCTGAGTTGAGTGTGGCTTCAGTTACAGAACTGTGCTGTACTCCCAGCCGTATTTTATTTACTTATAAATATACTCAATTATTATCAGAATTGTGTCACTTCTTTATTTCTGATAAAAACTCAACTACATTTTGGCGAGCCAGTCAGGAGCCCGCTACATCCTCAAGCACTGGAAGGGACAATTAGTGTCCATTAGGTATTCCGGTTAGCTACGGAGGGTGAGAGTAGAGAGCGGTGTGAATCAGGTAATGTGTTCAGTCTGACAGGAGGCAAAGGGATGACCAAGTGGTCGGTGTCCTTGACTTTACCCGGAGCACAGTTAGACCTTTCGTTGAAAACTTGAAAAAGTGTAATAATAATGACTAAAATATGTGATGTTAACAATGTGTAATAAGGACGATAAAAAGAATGTGATTTTTCTTAATCATAGTGGGCGAATTGTAGAGAAAAGGCAAGGATTGTCTCCCGAGGTTATAAAATCTGAAATAAGTGAGGAAGAGAGTACAAGATCTTTGTCATATTTTTGATAGCCCGATAGAAAAACTTGAAGTGTCCTGGGAGTGGGGAAATGTCAGTGCAAATAAAACTGGAGAATTAAATTTAGATGATATCAAGATTAATCGAGATAAATAAATAAAAAAACTCTTATCATGAAGAGCACTATCCATGTGAGCAAGCCCTAGCTACAGCAGCATTTGCAGTTCAGAAGAGTACTACAATCATGACGGATCACCTTTAACACTGTATGTAGAGCATGCGGTATTCGCTATTTTGCAAAGAGGCAAAAGCACTCTCACGACTCAGAGAGTATCTGGGTACGAAGTAATACTTTCATTACCATCTTTGCAGGTGGTTAGATATCATACAGTTAATCCAGTGACATTCTTTGCGCATCCAGTTTCAGACGACAAACAAGTACATGACTGTGCCAATTATGTGCCAGAAGAAGAGAGTAAGGTGGGAGAAGATCCCATCCCAGGGAGCGTGCTGCACTTTGTGGTTGGATCCTCTTTCATAGACCAGGAAACAGGGATTAGACATTCAGGAGCAGCAGTTGTAAAAGCCGAACAGCAGGGGTCGTCTGATACATTGCAGATAGTGAGTCAAGTATCATTACCCTCTCATTTTTCAGCGCAAGCTGCGTAATTAGTGGCTATTATTGAAGCATTGCAACATGCTGAGGGGTTAGAAGTTTTGATTTATTCAGATTCAGCATATGTTACTACTACTTTGCATTCGAGCATCCATATGTGGGAGAGAAGAGGATTTTTTTAATCTGATGGGTCTCCAGTGATGCGCAAAGATTTATTGGCAAAACTGATACATGCTTTAACCTTACCATCTAAGGTGGCACCTACAAACAAGCAAGACCTTGTCTCTAGGGGTAATGCTTTGGCAGACTGGGCAGCCAAGGAGGCAGCTAAAACATCTCCAAATTATAGAGAATCAGAAGAGAACACATTGGAAATGATAAGCAGGCAACAGAATGATACTGAGTTACCACCCTTGTACACTGAGACAGCACAATTACATTTACGTGAGTTGCAGGAACAGGCCCCACTACATGAAAGGGAATTGTGGGAACAGCAGGGATGTATACAATCACCAACAGATTTCATCTATAGAAAGAAAAGTACTGGGAAACCGGTAGCGCCACAAGTTTTGTTGTGTACAGCGCTGGAGCAACTGCATCTCCCTGTGCATACGGCTAAAGAATATCTTTTAGCTACGTTGCAGGCAGATTGCTTAGCCCACATTTATCAGAACTGATTACAATGTATATTGCTGAATGTGCAGTATGCCAACAATACAGCCCAAGACCTATACTGAAAGTTATTACATCAACAGTCCCCCGCCCAACAGGTCCATTTAAAAATCTACATTTAGATTTTGTTGACATGAACGATAGATGTAACAATTACAGGTACTTGATAGTCATGGTCTGTCCATTTTCAAGGTGGATCGAGGCAGGACCATGTGTACATAATGATGCTAAAGCAGCAGATCATTTTTTGATTCGAGAAGTAATACCTAGATGGGGAATTGCAGAAACAATCTGCTCAGATAATGGCAGCCATTTTGTTAACGCCCTTTTTCAACACATTTGCACCTCTCTGGGGATAAAGCATAAATTGTCATCTGTCTATCATCCCCGAAGTAATGGTATAGTGGAACGCCTTAACGGCCTGTTAAAAAACTAAATAAGTAAACTGTGTGCTACATTGCATAAGAACTGGTTCTACTGCCTTCCATTAGCTTTGTATGCTCTTAGAAATCAGCCAGGAAGTGATCATTACCTGACACCGCATCAGATAGTGACAGGACGCCCTATGCCGACTCCTTTAACGATAGCAAGGAAAAAGACAGATGCTCATAAAACTGCTGACGTTTTGGGGGAGGAAATGAGTGGGTATTTGTCTCAGTTGCTGAAATCTGTGAAATTCTTCTCTAAACAGGTGAAGCAGCAGCAGAGGTGCACCACCGCAGCCCAGCAGATTACTCCAATTCCTGTGGGTCAACCCGTTTGTGTATGAAACTTTGTGAGGCGATGGAAGGACAGCAAGTTTGAGGGGCCTTATTTGGTCATCCAGAGCACCCCAACTGCAGTGAAAGTTTAGGGCAGGAAACCTTGGATACATTTGTCGGACATTCGACTGGCCCCTGCTTTGTGTCAAACATCGTCATTGGTACAGGAACTTTTTGAGGAGAGTGAACAAAAGGAGAAATAATTTTTTTCTTTTTCAAAGAGCGAGCTGAGCACCATATTAGCTCAGCCAACATACTTTTTTGGGCCGTTCTAGTATTTGTTTGTTTGGTTTGAAGTGGTATTCTAGTTCATGTATAGTATCAAAATTAAATGTTGTGCGTTTAAAAAGGGAGACATATAAATATAAGAATATGTCTCATGTTATACACCATAGGTTGTCCGATAACATGTGGTATCAGCATATGACAGAAGTAGGGATGCAAAGTACCAATGAGTCTTGTTTAGTATGTTCTTTAATTCCACATGCTAGTGATTCAGATAGATTACATTCATCTAAAGAAGTATCTTCTAATGTTACACCGTTTCTGCTCCATCTTTTCCTATGTAGAATGAGGGCACGGATGCAACCTTCACAAGTGCAGCAGGGAAAATTTTTTGTAAACATCACACAATATGAGAAAGAGATAGCTGACGTAACGAATGTTCTGACTGACCATAAGGAAATAGAAATAAAAATAGAAGCAATGACAAGGACAGGAGCTTTAAGGTACAAGGGGATAGGTGGAAGGACAGAATACTATGACAAGGATTCCTAGGGGTATCACGATCTACTCTTTTATGCAAGGACTACTCAGCAACCCCTAAGCCCTATGACTGTCAGGAGAGACCTTATCTTAGGGTAAATGGTTCAGTATATGTCCATGGTCAATAGCACTATGGAGCAGAATTTGGATGTAGAGCTCTCTCCTTATGGAGAGGGAGTGGAAATAACATTAACACACAACAGGATTGTCAGGCTATATGGGATGAGAATATACAAAGTTTAACCTGGGTAGAAACGCATTCAATTCTTTGAGTGGGTCGAGCACCTAGTGTTTTCTCCTTATGTTTTAAGGGAAATGGAACAGTTTCAGTAGGGACAAATGTCAACTGCGTCACCACAAGATATAATTATGATATGCAATCGGGCACCTCCAGTTTAATGGATTATTATTGGCAGTGTGGAGAATGGCTATATACGCGACTTCCTGCAGGATGGAATGGTCTCTGTTACTTTGTTACTGTGCACACCCCCTCCTTAGTGATTCCAGGAGTGGATATTTCAAAGTTACACGATCATCCTATGAGCCATCCAATGACTTTGTTACACCATCATCGGAGGAGAAGAGCTGCTGAATACTTTGGCACTGCAACATGGGCAGATGTTCCACAAGAATATCAATTGTTCAATGATGCCCAGTTGTTTTTTGGAAGCATCCTCCAATTCATTCAGGCTAAAGCCACTGCTCGTTGGTTGCATAAAACCCGTTGGGAACTGATGAAAGCCTTCAATACAACGGAAGATGGTTTCAATGCAATCAAAGAAGAGCTACGGGCAGTGAGAGTGATGCTTATGCAACATAGTTTTGTGTTAGACTTGATGACGGCAATGGAGGGTGGGGTTTGTGCCAAGATTGGTACGGCGTGCTGGTCATGTGTGCTGGCTAACAATGCAGATAATGGGACAATAACAGAGGCTATACAGACTTTGCACAATCTGCAGAAGCAAATGGTAGAAGAGGGGAGAGCCTCCAACAAGTGGTTTCCAGGGTTGTTTTTGTGGATGCCGTCCTGGTTACCTGGATTGCTTAAAGGACTTTGTCCAATTCTTGTGATGTTCCTATTGATATATTGTCTTGTTCAGGTTATTGTAGGGTGCTGTAAAACCGGTAGTTAGAAGCTGGGAGGGAAGTTTACTAATAGGGTAGTTAATAAAGTGTGGAAGGAGAAGCAGAACGCACACACTGAGATAGGTACACTGGGTAGGAAAGGTGAGCAAGTAGTAAAACTTCAACTAGAGGGGGGAATGTAATAGACTTCAAGAAAACGACAGAAGGCCTACTCTGGTCAACACACGAAGTAGAAAACAAATGTGCAGAAGTGTACATGATACATGAACAGTAGTTTGAATACAATGGTCACATAGGGATGCAGGGACAGAAAGGAGAAGGGAGGCCAGGTGCAGGGTAAAAGCAGTCACAGTCCGACTTCGCATGCCATAGATTATTTAGAAGGACGCATACACAGAGGAGAGTCTGAGCCACTTTCTGATACCAGGGTTAGGAGAAGGGGTAAATGATGACAGTCTGAAAGGTAGGCACAGCACTAGATGTTTGTGTCTCAAGGTTTCAAGGTTGGCAGGGAGTGGGAGACAGGCCGTAAAATTTCAGAGTCTAGTTGATGTGTAGGGGGGACATAGTGATAGAGTTCAAAGGGTAGAATCAAATGACACTTTGTATGTAGGAAGATATATATATGTATTATATCTGTTATAACTGTATTTTTGTAACAAGCATTCAGATAGTGTTTAAAGAATTATGGTCTTTGTTAATTGTAAATATTATGAAGAAGGTGGAACTTAGGTACCCACCAAGAGTATAAAAAAACGCTGGTTGTAAGAGCTGAGTTGAGTGTGGCTTCAGTTACAGAACTGTGCTGTACTCCCGGACGTATTCTATTTACTTATAATTATACTCAGTTATTATCAGAATTGTGTAACTTCTTTATTTCTAATAAAACCTCGACTACAGCCTCTCTGATGAGGGCCAAATATGCCTAAATTAGTCTGGAGCTTCTTATGTTGCCATCTGAAGGGGGACCTGGCCTTTGGTCTGGACTGTTTCTATTGGAGCAGGACCAAATCTGATTAGCATATGACTCATCTCAGTCTAAAGCGGCTTCGTTGGAAAAACAATAATGACATCCGGGAATGCAGCCCTGGGTATTACCTGTGGCTGATAATAATTCACCTTTTACTTGTTAGGTCTGGCTTGATAGAGAAGCTGTCTAGAAAACTATTGTTAGCAGTTTTTTTAAGTGTACGTGAAGTGGGTTCTTGCTCCACCTAGAAGAGTACTTCCCTCGCATCTCATGCTATTGCCTTTTTTTAATCAGTCCTCCTTTGGAAAGCACTTCTACTGGAACACATGAGGGAATATTTTAATCTGAAAAGTTCACTAAATTGTTGTCACATTCAAATTGTATCTCCTATCTGCATTCTGCACAGAAAGCAATCGTTTTTGTTGCTCCTTTTTGCCAGTCCTCCTTTGGAAAGCACTTCTACTGGAACACATGAGGGACTATTTTAATCTGAAAAGTACACTAAATTATTGTCACATTCAATTTTTTTATCTCCTTTCTGAATTCTGCACAGAAAGCAATCGTTTTTGTTGCTCCTTTTTTGCCAGCATTGTCGAAGTTAATAGGTATGGTATTGACGTGCATGCAGCCCATGCAAATAGCCTTTGTGAACGCCTGCGTTTACATTTGTTATCACATTAAAGCCAGACCTAATTACTTTGTCAACGCTCTTTTTTTTTTTTTTTTTTTTTAGTGAGCATCTGATAGCACAAGGGTGATACGTGTATTCCTGTTCCTCCCACGCTAATTTGAGGATTATAAAAACCAGAATGGAAAGAAAACGTCTGGCCTGGATAACGCACATCTGGTCCTAGGAAACGAGATCTTTGAGTCTCGCGGTGTTCGTTTAGCAGACCTTACACTATTTTAGCATCTGGAGATTGGGTGGAAAGAGGGGGTGCGGGGAGGAAAGATGGGTATGTATGGTGTGCGAGTGCTAAAAAATGAGCGGGTGTGCTACAATGATACCTTGACTATAGGGCCAAACCATTTGCTGGCCCTGGCAGTTTACCCCTTCAATGCCAATTGGGAACTCTACAAATCAAGAGGGGTTCGGATTGCCTAGTCACTAGCTAGGAGCCTCGTTCGAGCATTAAACACCAAAATTTAAACGCTGCATGACAAAAATAGACAAGCATGTGTTGTCAGTTCTTAAAGGACACTCTAGGAGCGATGGGGGAGTGGAAGCCGCTAAACTAATTGTAATTCTTGAGTGGTATGCATGTTAAATTAAAACACTTCGCTTTCTTGTACTGTGCAATTAGCACTGGCGGTGGGGGTTGCATCGACGATTGCCAGCTCTGCCCTTTTGTGCTTGGCACCTTTGTTCTAAATTAGTCATGCCGAGAGCTTCTACTTCAGCCGCAGATGAGTCAGCTGCTCCGAACCGAGCCGAGCAAAGGTAATGCCTCACACCGAAGGGATGATGTCATCGCGGAGGGAGTGGTTTCACCAATCAAATGGTTTATAGTTGCAAAAGTCTGCGCGCTTTCACGTCCTGTCTCAATGTGTTCATTTGGAAAGGCGTTCTTATTGGCTAAAGGCTATATTTTCTGAAAGTGAAATTCTTTGCTTAGCCAACCAATTCGAGGGGTTATTTTAAGGCACATTATTTGTCAGACAAAGCCTTTGTTCTGGTGCCACAACTGTGTTCTCTAACCAGCACATATCAAAGCTCATTTAAGCTACATCTCAGTAAATTAGCTGTACACCCTCTCAAACAAAAGTAACAAAATTCCTGCCACGTCTTCTATCAGGTTTACATATTTTTAAATCAGTGGTGTCTACAAGAGGTGATCATGAAGATTGTGTGTGTGTGTATATATATAAATATATATATATTTTTTCCCCCTGAAAAAAACAAAGGTTACAAGGACCTTATAGTTAGTTCACGGTTTACCCACACAAAACCATAGAAATTCAGCAGTTATAGTTATACTTATAGGTATACTTATATTAAGAAACTATAACTCATGCCCTAAAGTTACTTAACAGCACAAATGATAGTTTCTACAGATAAGTATAACTATAATATAACTAAATATAACTACATTATTTCTATAGTTTTGTGCGGGTAAATCATCAATCTAAATATAATGCCCCTATAACCTTTGCTTTTTTCAGTTAACGTTTATGTTTTTTTTTTTTTAACACAAAGTAATATATAAATACTGTACATCAATACAACCACCTTTAGCTGTGCACAGCACGGGTTGACCGCAGGGACAGGCCTATGGCCAGGCCCCATGGCCAACCCCAACACAAGCACCCAACCCATGCTGCGCACAGGTTTTGGCCACGCGCAGCAGTGGTATGGTGTCTGAGTTGGTGAGTTTTTTGTTTTTTTTACCATTGGGCTTCAGATTGGCGGGTAGCTGTGGATACCCGTGGGTACCGGCGGATCCTTAGCACGTACCTGCAGACCCATGGAGGATCCGCATCCTTAGAGATCTATATTTATTCTTCCTTTAATAACGCCAAAGCTACTTAACGTTTTTACACTGCATTACAATAAGGTCTCTTTCTGGACCAAGAGTTAGCTTTTTACCAAATTTGGTGTAATTCCATCCAGCGGTTCAGGCAGTAGTCGTGTCTAAAATCCCTATGGGAAGTTTCATAGGGAAAAAACATTTTGGGTCCCCCCTCTTTCTCTGTCTCTGCTTGAGGAATCTCCATGAAACTTTCCACACAGCAGCTAAAGTGACTTGCTTGCTAGTTTTCCAAATTTTGTGAAGATTTCTCAAATGGCGCCAAAGTTATAGGCAAAACAAAAAATGCTTTTCCTATGAAATCTAGGTCCCAACAGTAGCTACTTGCTGGCTATCACCAGTAGGTATATATATACACCAAACCTTCTGACTAACTCCACATCCTTATGGCTCTTATTACAAAAAGGTGACCATTATGACTTCTTGGACCATCAAAATCTACTGCTTAGTACTACACTTATTGGTAAAGAACCCAATGACTCATTTAGTCTAGTTTTTGTATAAATGCACATCTCCAATTTCTTCATAATTGGCGACTAATGATGCACTCAGTCACCGATTATAAGGAAAAGATGCCAGAAGTAAACTATTATAAGTTATTGCAGTCAGATCTGATGCCACAGCGCCTGCTGTTAGAGACAGCAGCTGAGGTGTGTGGTTGGCCGGGTATAAGGACGACACAAAGCTCTAGGTTGGATTTCGAATGTGCTTTATTGAAGAATATTGTGGAGTGAAGAATAGATCTTTCTCAGTTCTAGTATTATTTCCTGGATAGCTTCTTTTTCATTTCCCTGGATCTTCACCTCGTCTGTGGTCTTTTCCTCTCTTTCAGGACTCCCAGGAAGCGCATGTGTGAAGAAGAACAAGAGAAGTATTGGTAAGTATTTTCTTCTCTATCTGTCTCTTTTCCTTTTCTACACCTTCTTTTCCTTCCTCCTCTGTCTTTCATATGTTGCCCTCTCTCTTCCTCTCTCTGTTCCAGTTGTAACTGTGTACTCTGTTTCTCTCTTTCTGTTGTCTGTTTCGCCTATAGGATTCTGTGTCCCTCTTCTTTCGCTACTATTTTCCGCTATACTGTCTTTCTCTTAAATCTCGTAGCCTCTACGTTTCTCTTTCTGAACCTCTCTGTCTTTCATGGATTTCTTCCTCTTACAGCTCCTTCTCCTTGCGGTGCTTCTGATTAGTTGGTTTTCCGCTGAGGCCCTTCCTCCCGGTGCTGCAGCTACTGTGTTGCTTTATACGGTAACAGTTTTATGCCCCTGGGTGTTCTTTTATGGAGGGTATGCTCTTAAAAGTGCCCTTATTTCCTTCTCCTTTTTGTTATCCCCGCCACCCACTCCCCCTTGCTTTTATTTCCCTGCTCCTTCCGTCCTCCCGCCCCTCTGGTTCCCCTCAGTTTGGTAGGGAAACGCACCTGAGTGTGCCACACTTCTCCAGAAGCGTGGCGGGGTTTCCGCGTTCTGCCTCCCGGGTCACCGCAGAGTTCGTTCGTCCGCCTGCTTCCTCCTCGTCTTCTTCTTTCCTTCGGTGAGTTTTCTGCTCTTCAACGATGACGCTCTCCTCTTCCTCCTGGTCACGCGCCTCTCGTCTTCGGGACGCCGGCTTTTCTTCCTTTCTGGATCCCGCGGTTCCGCTTCCTGTTCCCTGCATCACGGCCGTCAGGGACAGCTGATTGGTTCCTGCCACAGGACGTTCCCGAGCACCTGGGGCAGCATCAGCACCAGTCGATGTTTTGTGCGGGCTTTCTCCGGTCGGCCCGTCACAAGGTGAAAGGCAGGTCAGGTCACGGAGCATAATTAGAGTAGCTGTTTAAAGCAACAAAACCAGAACTTTGCTTTTCTTTCTTATCTTCTATAATAATACTTTATAGTGACAAGCAGAGGGAATATGTTTAGTTTTTGCACTTCTTACTGAACAGCTAGAATCTTTCTGCAGTTTTTATACATTCCAAGCTCCGCATAATTTTTTTATAACAAACTGACTTGTATTGAACTGCCTTTAATATCTTTATACAACAAATATCCATCAGGTTTTAATTTTGCACTAGAAGTTTTATTTTTATTCTTCATACTTGCAAACATGCTCAGTCTTTCATACGAAAGAACTGCACATCATGGTTTTAAGTGGTTATTGGGAAAGGTGTATGTGTGGCCATGTATTATATGGGATACAGTATCCACTGGCTTACATGATAAGGATATTCCATGTCACTTCAGACTTCCATAACCTTATAAAGGAACTCACCCTTCTGCCTCATTCCTCTCTATGGTTATGGAACTCCTCTGTTACTTCCAATATCCTTATACACAAGGCTCCCTGCCCCCAGCAACACCACTGCTTTGTGTGTTATTTGTAAATGCATTCTGTTCCCACAGCGTTGTTTTTTTCCAAATTTTCAGTTATCTAATGAATTGATGAGTTTACTGGTTTGCATGTGTTTGTGACACAGTGTTGTGCACATCAAGGCTATATTTAGGGTATATCTTTTTACTAAGGTGAATTTATTGTCTATTCAATTATTTGTAATCAGTTGCAGCCAGTAATTTGAGCAAGGGACAGGGTGGGCGGGCCACACATGCACACACACTCACACCCATGCATTCACACGCATACACGCATTGACCCACTGTTCACAATAATATACACAAGCACTCACACACCATTTTCAGCACCCATTCAAAAATATGCAGCAAGCATAAAAAAAAAAAAACTTACCGGGCCGCAGGAGGGAGCTTGATGGTTCCTGACGATTGGGACTTCTGCCTCTTCTCATTGGCTGACCTTGCTATGAGTCAACGAAAGAGAGGAGGGGGCAGTCCCTTACTCGTCGGATCAGTGAGACTGCTGACCCCAAACCACTCTGTGACGAACGTCACTCATGGACGCTTGGCCCTGAGGACTTCAGGGCTTAAAACTGAAGTGCTCTGGGTCCTTCATCAGGAGGGCCACCAAGCGCTTTGCTGGGCTGAGAAGTTCATGCCCACAGGGCTGTGACCTTCTGAGCCTGCAAAGTTCAGCGCAGTCAGACAGACAGGAGCCTGCACCTTTAGCTCAAGGACAATGCCTGGCTGCCTGGCCTAAACATGAGGTGTGTCTGTCAGGCTGACCTTTGTTCAGCTGGACACATGCTCATCATGTTTGAAAAAAAGTGAGGTCACGGGGGACCTCCACCCTTAAGAATGGGCCACTGCTGTTTGTAATAATAAATAATGTTTACATAAAATATATTTTTGGGTATAGTTTTTTATACTTTACGTCTGTGATTTGTAAGCGCTCTAAATAACAGCACTCACTTTACCCAATTTATGCTACTCAGTTTAACGACCTCTGAAGGATGGAAGGTTAAGTCTGCTGTGTTGGATTCAAACTCATGAATTTTAGATCACCAATTTTTCAGTAGTGAATGTTCAGCATACTGAGACGTCCTTTCAGGTCGGAAATATACCTGCGAGTGTTTTGGCTACAGAAAGTATGCACAACTGTAGAGGAAGACCGAAAAAGAGGCAGAAACAGGCAAAGATCATTGATAAAGGTGAGTTGTCAGTGTGATATCTTCATGGTATGTGACTGTGACTTTTCTTACTCACCATATCTCCCAACGTGGATGCACTGTGATGTATGCTGGACCATGTTTGGATCAAATCTTCAAATTCTATGCATCCCAGCCGGCATCTCCATATAGGTCATTCTGCACCCTTGCAATTATATCCCTCTGAACCGCGTCCATTAACCGAGGAATCAGGGTGCTTTTTCAACCGTGTTAAGGGAATAAAGCTGTATACACGTGCTGCAATATAATACAGTATGATACAATTCAATGTGTACTAGCTGAGTAAAAGAAAAAAACCTAATATGGTTGTGATTTTGCAGTTTGGGAATGTAAACAATATTTCTAAAAAATGTCTCTCAAATTGAGCATCGAAATCATCATCAAAATTCGTATTTAAAGTAACAGAAACTAAAACAAAACATTACATTTTAAATCAAGTACAAATACGTTGATTAAACAAATTTTACACTGGAGAAAGCAAATATTTTTAACAATTAATCTAGCCAATGTTAGAAAAAGCATTAACACAATTCAAACACATTATGAAATCCTTAAAACATTTTTAAATAATCTTTGTGCTAGATGAGTTTGCAATTATAATGAAAACAAGCGGTATTTAATTAGCAAATGTTAAGAACTATTCGCCATTCTTCCAAGAATAAAACAGAAAGCCTTAGTCTACCTAAGTTAAATGAGGCACTGATTGTAATTTTTCTTTGAGCATTCAATGCGAGTACGTGTGTTTTCCGGGTCTCTCCCTTGTGTATAGCCTCCTCCCCACCGAACTCTCACACACCCTACCCAGAGCACTCTGTGTTGCTACCTCCTGTCCCACTTGATCTCTCCCTAGAGTGCATCTTTTTTAACAGTCATGGCCTTACCTCCTGAGCTCCATGTTGGTCCTTTCTCCATCCAACCTTTCCATTGCCGCATCCTCCTTGGCTTGCTTTATTTTTTAATCAATTACCCCCCACTCCAATCCCCGGTCTGTTACTCCCCAGCCTGCTCTCTACAGCTTCCCTCTTGCCTGCTCCATTGTTGTTCCCTCATCCCTTACCGTGCAGTAATTAAACAATACATATATATTTTTGGGAGGACCCATTAGCTACTATTTGCTGCTGGGCTGCTCCGCTTTTACAAAATGCTTTCACACAGATAAAAAAAGAGAAAATTGTGCCCATACAAATCAGTACACGTGTATGAAGTTTGATCCATGTGCACACATATGTCATCATGCATGGATTCATCACAAAAGTATGAAATTGTCCTACTGCTCTTATAATAATCTATGAATTATATAGCACAGTTTAACAAAGTGCTTTACATAGAACATTTTAATAAACAATTATTTTTACCCAATTAATTATGGTACTCATTTCGTTCTCATAATGCGACATGACAAAAACGAACACTATTCAAATTAGGCTTGGGGGTATGCTTGCATAACGTGTCATAAAGTAAATTTATTATCTGTGCATAATGTAACATGGAAATGCAATATACATGAATACTATTCCATTTTGGATCCTGTTCATGTGTAAATAAAACAGGCATTAATAAAATGACTAAGAGTGCATATTGATCAATTCTTAGGGTTGAGTCTGCGTTGCATGCGCTCGCGCATGCGTATCGCAGCGAGACGCTTTAGTTATTAGAAAAGGGCTTGGAGCCCTGTCGACGTCACGTCAGTGTGTTTCATTGGTTCGTGGGCTTGCCTAGTAAAATCTGCTTGCTTTCATTAGTCGAAGGCATGCACACGTCATGCCTTTTCCAGTGGTTAGCCCTCCTCGAGCGCAGCGACCAAGTACAGAAAACATGCGAGGCTCGCTGTTTTCTGTCGGATCGTGGATTACTTTTTCTCTATTTTCCTAGCGGGATTTCGCTTGGCAGAAGTCGAGCGCTTTACACAGTTAATTTCACTTTTTCAGGTTACGTACATAAAAGCACTTTTGCCGATAGATGAAAAGTCGGGTTAGGAGTTTACAACACGATCAGCTCTAACATGAGCAAACGCGAGACCCGTTGCATTGCAAATGCTTGTTTAAACAGGTAGTGTGTGTACATTGTGGAAAATGGTAATGTGTGTATTGTGGCCCATTATATTAACATTTAATGCATGCATTCTTTGAGTCAGCTGACAATGTGAGCTTAGTGGGGCATTGTGGAAACTGATAATGTGTGCATAGCGTACCATCCTTGGACACTACTAATGTGTGCCAAGTATGGCAGTATTGACAATGGTAATGAATACTAAATGAGAACATACGTCTTTCATTTTGTCTTGTCGTGGCAGGCACAATGTAACTAATACTTCTTTGTGTAGCACTCATCCAGCATATGAGTATGTTTCTTTGGTGGCATGCACAATGTGCAGTGGGAGATGTTCCCAGGTGAATCAAAATGATGCCACTTGACTGTACAGCATTAACATTAACCTCTACCGACAAACCCAGGAGTGCCACACAAGGACTTTGTAGAACACCAGTGGGGAAACTACGCTTACAATCCATATTACCTTTTTTTGCCAGGTCTATCAACATCGGTGAAGGCAATTCGAGAGACATTTGTCCATTGCAGACAAATACAGTGAGTGTGTAACAGGAGATTGCCAAGAACAGGATAAAAAGTTTTTGATTTGAACTTTACATTATTCAGCATCTTTAGGTGCCACTTGAATATTTCGGCTGGTGAGTCCCACGGGACCTTTCTTTATTCGACTTGGGACTGAGGCAGAGGCGTAACTCATGATCCAATGGCCTCGGCGGTGCAGGGGGACCCCAACTTTTCAAGGCACCCCAAAACCTTAGGGGCTCCCATTCAGTTTCCCCTCATCGCATGCTGCAGTGCTGCCTGGGGTGGGGGGATGGGGTTGGGGCTCTGAAATCCCCCCCCCCCACACACATATATATATGTACATGTATATGGCCAGCGGTGTGGCACTGTTTTTCCTGCCCGGGGCCATTTCAGGGTTGCTGGTTATGTAAAAGTCCCCGACGGTAATTAATCTTGTGATTTTCAGAAGCAATTCTCATGCACAATGCCGAGCAAGGCGCTTTGACATGGCGACCTGCATTACACTGCATTTTTGCAGAACATGTTTCCGCCACTTCCTGATCGTTTTTGTAATTTTATTTTTTATAGTTCTGTACGTACTAATCATTATTAGGTCGCTATGAGTTTTAGGAATGGGACTAATCATACATATTCCTTAATCCAACACAAACAACCCAATGGAGAATGGAAGAGTCATTATTTCTTTACACTTGCTTTTGAAATTACAGATTTCACAGTGACACAGTTCTGAAAATAGAGACATTTCAATTCAGCGCAGACATCTGTGTTGGTTTGAATATTGCCTCACTTTGACCTTTAATTTACAGTCAGGCAGCTACAGAATGAGAGTAATCTACTTTTGGCAGTCCCCAGTGGATGTGAGAATTCAACAAGAGTTAAAAATATATATGTGGTAGAGCCAGAGGGATGCAATATGAGTTATGTGACATCTACAGCCGGAGAATAAATCTCTTGCTGGCTAGTACCTTTGATTACTTTGCAGACAGCAGCTTCAACCGAGTTGGTTTTAAATGGAACTATGTGCTTAGTTTATACTTTATTTCCTTTGTTCTTTTTTTCACATCCCGTTTACTGATATCAATGCGTGGAGAATAGTCACAATTTATTGAGTATTTCGTGTCCACATATATCTGGAAATATTCAACTTAGAATGGAGAAGTGTATAGATAAACCTAATTGTGCTTAGGTACTATGGTAGTACTCTGGCCTAGACTCTGAGTGGACGGAAGTTGCCACTTGGGCAGGCCTCTTTTTAGGCTGAGCACAGCAACTGCAAGCTCTTCTTTTCCAACTTGTTGGTATGTATCTGGGCTTTTAACAACGCCCACCTCACACCCATCACTATCACTTGTTCCTGGGCTTACCCTTCAAAAATCCTTTGATGGCACTGGTAAGTGGTTTATGTTTGTCCCTCCATGGGGCGAGTTTGTAACCACCTTGGCCATTGCCCGTGTTACATGGCTAATTGCACTTTTACCAATACATTTGACTGCGAGCGAACTTCTTTTTCCTTTTGTGTGTTTCTTCACACTGATGATCATGGCGGCCGTGGTGCTGTGAATCGTCTCGCTTATGTGAAAATCTTTTAATTTTATTTTTCAGTTTATGTGGCAAGAAAAGTCTGGTTAGGAGTCTACAACGCTAATAGCTCTACCTCGAGCAAACGTGAGACCCATTGCATTACAAATGCTTGTTTCACATCGGTTGGAATTCAGAGTTTTGAGGAGTTTACTGCACCTGATAAGTGGGTGCAATAAAGTC
This sequence comes from Pleurodeles waltl, assembly GCF_031143425.1. NCBI lineage: Eukaryota > Metazoa > Chordata > Amphibia > Caudata > Salamandridae > Pleurodeles > Pleurodeles waltl. The sequence goes on along the minus strand of NC_090450.1, from coordinate 172,665,548 downwards.
TGCAATCTTCTTTAAATTTCGGCAGGTCAAAGTACCAAAATCTGCACTTTGTTCCCCAAAAACGTGGAATATGCCCTGTTTTTCACACCTGATAAAATCTGAAACCTTGAAAGTTGGATTTTATCAGCTACATTAAATAGTACCTTGCATAATGGGGACTCGTCATCTGGGCTTCTGTGGTGATTTGTATCTGGGTCACTAAGGTGCTTTCATTTATCAACAGGAGTTAAACACAAACTGGAATTTTTTAAGAACATTGGACCAGACCTACAAGGCATTTTTTCTGGTCGTTTGGGACCAAAAAACACGCTTCTTCAAATTTACTAAATGCAAAATGAGATTCTCTAACTTGTTACCGAATTGCAATTTGTATTTGCGATTTGGTATTTGGAAAGGGCATTCTTTGGGCTTCCCTTCCAAATACTGACTCAGGATGATAGGAATTATTGCTTTGCGACCAATTCAGGTGCAAAATAGTAATACTTTACCTCCGTTTTAAAAGTAGTGGTAACCCATTCACAAATTGGAAGGGGTCCTACTGGTACCCCTTCCACCTTGTGAATGATGAAAAAAAAAATTTTGAGAGCAGGCAGTGGTCCCACAAGCAGCTGTCTACTCTTAAAAAATTAAACTTCAAAGTTTCATTTTTTTCTTTATAAAGCACCGTAAAAAAGCAAAAAAATGTCTTACCTAATTCATAGTATTTAATTTATTTACCTTGGAATGCTGAACCTGTTACCTTCAGATCACTTTCATCCTTTAGATTGCTGCATTTGTCAGTGGAGAGTGCTTATCTTGCTGAACTATCTTGCTCTTTTAGCAGATATGAAAATGGTACTACATTTGATTCTCATCTTTGCCATCATGTCTGTAACCTCTGCAATTGTCCAAACTAAGGTAAATTGGGAACTGACTAGTAGTATGAATACAACTTACATTCAAGACAACCCACCCCCCAAAAAGGCAAAATTGTGCCAAATACTGAAAGCAGCTTAAAACCTAGGGCCTCATTTACAACTTTTTGGCGGAGGGGAGCGCAACAAGGCTTCTTGCTGCGCTGCCCTGCCCTGCGTCAAAAGGAAAGGGAAGGAATGTGCCATATTAATGACACATGGCGCATTTCTGTCCTTTCTGCTGACGCACAAATTGGTGCCTATCGCCAACGCAGGCAGCCTTGCACCATTATGCAAGGGTATCTGCGTTGTTGGCATGATTGGTTTTGTGCAGGATGGGACACCTTCCTGCACAAAAACAATCAATAGAGGCATTTTCCTCTTTTTATGTGTGCTGCAGAATGCAACACACATAGAAAGAGGGAAAAACGAGGGGAAATAAAGTTATTTCTCCTTGTTACGCCTACCCTGGGGAGGCACACAATTGTGATGCATTCCCAGGTTTACAGATTTCTGTAAATCTGGGAATGTGTCAAAACCCATGGGTACTGCATGGGAAAACCCACCTCGGTGCCGATGGAATGTCTCCTTGATATATAGTAAGGCAACGCAGCGCTTTGCATTGCTTTTACTTACTCCATATCTGTGAGGTCATACAACGTCACACAGGGTGGCTTTGCGTCGGAACATAGATATGATTGAGAGGCCTGCACCTACGGAGCGTCTAAAAAAGTGACATTCCGGCAGCGCATGGCTCTTGTAAATGAGGCCCCCAGTTTGTGCTTGAAATTCGAAAGGGCACTTACATAGCTTCCAGGTGATCTAACTCACCATAGGGCAGAAAGCGAGGGAATATGAAAATCATCTTTAATAAGAACACAACTTGGGTGTTGTGGCCACCAATTCAATAATAATCGAAGAGGCATAAGTATATATGTTTCTCAATTAATGCTTCAATGAAGCCTGTATAGGTTACATAGGCGATATTGTCTTCTATGGCCCATTTTATTGAAATCTATACTGTAGTTGAATTAAACGGTTCTTGTCCAATATGTAGTTTCCCACATAAAATAATATGCCATTTCACCTGTTTGTTGAGGAAATTCCATTAACTAGAATCTACTTGGTGCAGCATGACCAAAAGAGGTTGATTAGAAGTTAGGGTGTATATGTGTGTAAACAATTTGAGTACGTTATCACATCCCAATCACCACAAGAATAGTAACACACACCCACCCTTGCAAAACATGTGTGCTTGTGAGTGTGTCTGCAAGCACACAAAAGATTATGAGAGGAATGCTTGCAATAAGTCTAACCACTGGCAGTCGCTCAGGTAGCATTCCAACCCATTTTTCTTTTTCCTACCAAGCTCCTTCAGATTAGGTTCAGCCATATGCAAATCAGTCTTAGCTCTGCCCCAGTAGGAACTGTCCAGTCCCAACTGCCAAGCCAGGTTCTCTGAAAGAGCACAAGCCACCCAAGACTGGCTTTGGCCTGATTATATGTGTGTATACCACTGGGAAAAATGGAACTGCACTGCAACAAGTGAGAGACTAAAACCATTGTTACTGGTACCACCACCCACTTTCAAGTCAGGAACCAGGGGCAGTAATTTGATTGTGCAACCAATGTCACAAAGCCAGATAAGGTTGGTTGATGCAGGAAATAGTAGGCCTTCAGCACATACACTGATTGTTTACAGCTTTCGGTGCTGGGCAGCCATGCAACATTGGCAGTATTTCTAGTAACATGAAGGTGGTTACAACTATACCTCTGAGGTGAAAATGCAAAGGTCTAAATGGCACCGATAAAGAGAAGGACAAAAGACCGTTTCACATAAAGTGTGAAGTGCTAGTTTAAGGCATGATCTGTGTCATAGCCGTGGGCTCTCCGGTGTCTTAAGTTGCCGAAGAGCTTGAGCAGCACTAATTTAACACTCTGTGCAAGACAGCTTTGAAAGACTAACAGGCTGGAAGCTGTGTGTTTTACCCATAGTTCCTACGGCATGAAGTTTGAGTGGAAAACATTTGAGGCTGAGACACGCCCTGAGAGAGCAACTCGCTCTGCACCTGATGGTTGGTCAGAGTTCAAGAAAGAGCAATAGACATTTTCCAAGCAGTTGTGCACAGTATATGATCTGAGAATTGGGGCTGCCAACTGCGACAGTCTGGTGATGGAGCTCCTACTTTCGGTACACTTCAAAAGCAAGAGCAGAATGGATCAGCTCGGGGAGCAGCAACAGTGACCACTTGTGATCAGTGGTCGGCTGAGGATGAAGCCTTCCAGCTACATTGAATTTCAGTGGTGTGTCAACCACCATAGAGTAGCCTTCTGACAGAGTGGATGCACACCAACGTGTTTTACTGCTGAGATTTCCTCAGGTCGTTACCACAAAAGTATTAACATTTATTTGTAGAACTCAGAGGGGGACCATATGGAGGGTACCCAAAGTGTTTTGGGGCTTTACACACCCATACCATTTGACACTCATATGGGAGTGTGTAATCACACCAGTGCATGCCATAGATGCTCACCGTCATAATATGTCTCTAGGGCTGCAGATTGACAGAGTGGGGGCCTGAAAAACCAGATGCATTTTGGAGGCATTGATGAGATCGTCACTAAGGGTCTGTCAGACGCACCCTTCCTAAAAGTAGACTTTAAACCCTTCTCAGGAAAGGTTCCTGTACTCCCTGAGAAAAAGTGACCTTCAGATATGCTTTGACAAGGCCAACCAGGTCTTGTGCAACCTGTTCAGGCGTTGTGGGTCAAGAGTCATGATGTTACCACAGAGGAAATCATGAGTAGTTTAGGGAGTGAATGTGATAGCTCTGAGACTGGAGAATGGGAGATCAATCCACTTTGATTGACTAAAATAATGCCTAGGTATGCAAGACCACTAGAACGGCTTCTGTAGTTGGCCTTTTCATAGAGACAAGTACACTCTGCTGATTTGGCTTCAATTCACCTGGAATTGATCCTCCCAAATGCCAACAGCCCACTTCATACTTTTGACCTTAAAGCTAAACTATGGCCAGGCAGTCTTATACTGAGCTCTTTAAGGGAACTGTCCTAGAGGAGGGATATTTTGGAGCCATTTCCAACACTGCTGAAAAAGAACATGAAAAAGTGAGATAAAGGGGCAGTGAGTGTCTGATAGATTGATGAAAGAGGCATGAGTTGGTATCGGGACTACACTGCCTTGGTATGTAGCACACCCAACAATCATTTGCGCTATCAGAGGGCTTCTAAGTAGAACTTTTCCCCCAGTATCCATTCTTCTGTAAATTAAGTGCTGGGCCTAATTCCTCCCCCGGCAATGAGAGAAAGATCATTATGTCAAAAACCTTGGACTATGCACGAATATGGAGCAAGCAAGCCTATACCAACACAAAAGGATGGTGGTCAGAGTGCTGAAACTTTTCAAACACTCACCCCCAGTCACAGACCTGGGTTAAATCCATTGTTCTTTTGCTAACCATGCCTCCCCGTTTTGGACCGAAACATTTGCAAATCAGTCTTGATCCTGCTCCCCATGGAGACAGTCCAGTCTAAACTGCCAGGCCAGGTCCTCCCTGAACCGGAAAAGTATCCTAGGACCTGCTTCGCGGTATCACCCCCTCATCAGCCAGGCTAGCTTGAATCCAGTGATACAGCGAGAAAGGATCCCACGTCTGGGCATACCCTGGCCATTATGGCAACTTTAGCAACACAAAAGTATGATGACCGAATGCTGAAACAATTCAAACACTCACCACCAGTCACAGATCTGGGTTAAATCAATCCTTCTTTCAATCACCATACCAACCCGGTTTGGACCCAGCCATACACATATCAGTCCTGACCCTGCTCCCCACAGGAACAGTCCTGCCTGAGTTGCCAGGCCAGGTCCTCCCTAGACCAGAAACAAGCATCCTGGGACCAGTATTGGGGTAGCACCCCTAATCAGTCAGGCTAGCTTGAATTCAGTGGCACAGCGATCAAGGGATCCACATCTAGGCATACCCTGGAAACTTACGGCAACTTTAGCAAAACAAAAGGAAGATGGATGGAGTGCTAAAACTTTCCAAACTCTCACCCACAGTCACAGATCTGGGTTAAATCCATTGTTCTTTTGCTCACCTTGCAACCCAGTGTGTGCCCAGCCATATGCAAATCAGTCTTGACACTGTTCCCCATGGGAACAGTCCCGCCCAAACTACCAGGCCAGGTCTCCCCTGGACAGGAAACAAGCATCTTTCGACTGGTTTCATTGTATCACACCTCCCTTGCTCGCTGCACCAGTGGATTAATGCTAGCCTGGCTGACGAAGGGTGATACTATGAAACTGGTCCCAGGATGCTTGTGTCCGGTCCAGGGAAGACCTGGCTTGGCAATTTGGACTGGAATGTTCCCATAGGGAGCAAGGTCAAGACTTATTTTCAAATTGCGGAAGCCAAAATGGGGTGATGTGGCAAGCAAAATAACAATGGATTCAAGTTTCAACACCCTGTCCATCATTTTGTTTTGTCTTGTTGCTATGTGCTCCCTAAGTGGCTAAACTATGGCCAGACAGTGGTCCCTACCTCTCTGCACCACTAGATTCAAGCTAGCCTGGCTGATGAGCGGGCGATATCCCGAAACTCGCTCCATGATACTTGTTTCCAGTCCAGGGAGGACCTGGCTTGGCAATTCGGCCGGACTGTTCCCATAGGGAGCAGGGTCAAGACTGATTTGCATATAGCTGGGTCCAAGCTGAGGTGAGGTAGTGAGCAAAAGAACAATGGATTAAACTCAGATCTGTGACTGAGGTGAGTGTTTAAAAGTTTCCATAATTTTATTTTGTGGTATTGCCAGCAAGCCTATAGCCTTACCCCAGGGTTTACACCACAAATGTGGAGAAGTTGGTTCCATAGTGAATTTGTGCTGCAGAACAGAATACCACCAGAATGTTTCTGAGCTAATCAACCAGTAAAGCCACCACTCAATAACCAAGAGTCTGTAAAGGACAACAAAGTTTAGGTGAAGAAAACCCTAAGACTTAAAGAGATGTAGGCTCCAAAATGTGTAGCACACATCACCTTTCCAGGAGGATCAAGTATTCTTGATGGGTCGATTGGGTAGAAAGCAGGTGTTCCTGTATGGGAAAGTTCCAGAAGGCAAATGGATTACTGGAAAATGGAAGCCAATTCACCATCATTTATGAACTTTATTACTGAAGTCACTTCAGACACCAGCTTCAGAATTTGTTGGAAGTATTGTATTTACTTGGCATTTGAGATACCATCTGAGGCTATATTGGCTTCATCAAAATAAAAATCTGCACCTGTAATTGTAGGAGTATATGTTCAACAGTATGCACTCATAGCTACAACCAGAGTCAATGGAAGGTGAAAACACAATATACAAGTGACTAATTCTGCCTCTGATGGAGCTCCAGGAAGAATATACAGGAAATGACTGGTACTCAGTATGATGCCAAGTTGTTAATGCCCCTCTCTGTACCAAGAGGGGTACCTGACAAGAGAAGTAGATGCCAGCCACAAGTAAAAAAATATCAGTAGTTATAACTGTACCCTCTAACCTGAAGCCTGAGAAGCCTCCCCCAAAACAAAATTAGCAGGTGGTGGCGAGAGTACTCAAGCTCAAACAACATCCGGCACATCTACGCATCATAAAAGTCCCTTAGAAAAACAAGTTGGTAGGCAAAGTTGTAGTACAAAGGATGTAATCACTGCTCAAGGGAATACACTGGCAAACCATTCAAAATCTGGTGACAAAAATCACAGCCCAAAAGATCACTTTGGCCAAAGGGCGCAAGATTGCTGAATTCCATTGGACTCCAAATGTGAACCAACCCTTCAGTGAACAATTATAGAAACTTGAATTGAAATCAGCTGAGCTCACCTTTAAAGACTTCCCACTGTCAGAGAAGGAGAGGTTAAGGGAGTCAAGATTCTGCAGAAAATTGACATAATGTCCACCTTTTAATGGGACTTGGGGCAGGCCGATGATGGGAACATCATATCTGCCTTTCTGATGCTTTGCCAGAGAACAATATTAATGACTGGCTCCCACTGATGTAGAAGATGTGCAAGAGCATCCATTTTGACTGCTGACAGATGGAATAAATTGAGAACCAAGAAGTCCATATATCTCCCATATCATTGTCTTCCAGATTTTACATGGATTGTCAACATCTTTATTGATTAACAATGCCAGACCAGTATTCAATGCCCTGATAGGACAACACCTTAGGCTGCCTAACAGGAAGCCAATAGTTGTCTGTACTTGACCTACATAGTGCCTACTACCAGATACTGATGAGCCCTCAAGGCAAAGAAAAACACCTTTAACTGTCCACTAAGATTCTAAAAGTTCAGGATAAGCCTCAAAGTGTATCCAGTCACCTTCAAATGCCTAATGAAAATACTTTGTGAAACATGAATCTCCTCAAGGGGCTAGTGTGCCTAGAGATCATGGTGTTAAGTGGAACACTGGAGTAACATATCACCAGCCTGCTGAAGGGCCAAGATTGATTGAAAACACAAGATTATATATTCACTATCCCACCACTGGACAAGGTGGGGAAAATTACTGTACATTAGGCCTCACCCCCGTCATGGGTGAGGGGGGAACATAAGGCCCCTAATACCCTCCTATCCTCGGGCAAGGAGGTGAGTGTCAAGAAAGGATATTCACCCGTGTCAATTGTTTTGTAGTCTCTTCTGATGTCTATAAACATTGAACCACACTTAAAACAATAAACTTCCTCTGTTCTTGGGCAAGGCAAGAAGGGGAAGGGGGCCATATTCACCCCCCCCACCCTTGGGAAAGACAAAGGAGTATTGCTGTACATTAGATCAGCTACCCTTTGCACATTCAGGCCTTATGGCCCCTAATGCCCCACCACTGGGTAAAGCTGGGGGTCTGTAAGAACACCTCCCATGTCATTTTAAATCACTCCCTGCTGTTCCCAGATAAGTGGAGAAGTTAAAACGAAACTCCCCGCCCCCTTACCCTCACTTGCTGCACTCACTGCAATTTGGAGCATCTATAATATCCCACTGCTTCCACAGATCTCCAGCTGCCACAGTTTTTCAGATATGCAAAGGTTTAATCTCTTCTGTGAACTAGTGGGACAATATTTATGATGCTAAGCTAAAAGTGAAAGTACCTCTCCACACACATATGCACCCTTCTTTCCTCCAACAAACCAACACCTTATGGTATTGATAGAACCAAAGGCCCTGAGTGATGTCCAGGTAACTATTAGGTGGCACCAGTCATGGATGTGGACAGCAACAAGTGTGGAACTGCAAGGTAGCTTCCTTTGTTTTGAAAACTAAGCACTCCTTACCTACTTCAGCTCTCCTAAGTCTGGTTCTCCTCTTCACCTTACTCCTCCTCACATAAGAAACAAAGCCACCAATATGGTAGTTATAGCTAGGTCTGCTTTTCAATAGAAAGAACCTTTATTGTTTGCTAATAACGTTGGCCTCATATGCCAAATCTTCACAAAATTTTCAAAAAAAAAGTGCATCCACCTTAGTTGTTACTTGCCTGGGAAGTTTCAGGGTGATCCATCCAGCAGGGGCTGAGAAAAAAAGAGGATCCTGAATCACAAACTCCCCAAGCATTTTTCATTGACTTCTTTAGACAAGGCTATAGCAACAACTGCTGAATGGAATTACAAATTTGGCAGGAAGCTAGATCTTAGTCCGTAGATTTGGTGTAAATCTGTTCAGTAATGTTTGAGAAATTAAGGGTAAAAAATAATTGTATATTTTGGCAGTTGAGACTGCAAGAGTCTTGAGAGACTCTCGCAGGAGCAACAAGTTAAAAATAGAGCATTCTGATTGGCCCTTGGAGCTTTTTTTCCCTAGGGCCATCTTGCTTCCAAGGGAGTCAGGCTCCAGTGAGAACGAGGGCTCTAACTGGATCACAAAAACATGAGGAAAATGTTGGTGGCATCGATTACAGGACTTGGGACTTAGGGCCTGATTCTAACTTTGGAGGACGGTGTTAAACCGTCCCAAAAGTGGCGGATATACCACCTACCGTATTACGAGTCCATTATATCCTATGGAACTCGTAATACGGTAGGTGGTATATCCGCCACTTTTGGGACGGTTTAACACCGTCCTCCAAAGTTAGAATCAGGCCCTTAGTTCCTTGCCCTGAGGTTAGAAAAAAATTGTGGAAGATGGCAGGTTAGGGATACCCTGACTGCCTTAATCCCCATGGGGGTGCCAGAGAGACCCCCTTCTGGTGCCTAAAAAGAAAAAAGCAGCAAAAATGCATCAATCCTGCTAGACTATTGTGGGAACAAAAACAAAATGTATTCAATGATTACAATCCCCGGGGAGCCCACGAAAGGGGCTGTATTCATGAAGGGAAAGGGGCTGCGTGGCTGCCCTTGGTGATCTTCTAGAGGCCTCAGGGAGCCCACCCATTGGGCCGAAATGTGATTATACGGGATACATCCCCCCTCCCTGAGCCATTAGAGGCCCCAAAGAACCCACCCATGGGGCCAAACAATTTATAAATGGAGAGATGGTATGCGCTGAGCCATTAGAGACCCTAGTGAACCCACCTCCGGGCCAAAATATAACTAAAAGGGGAGGGGGCTGCATGGCACCCTCTGTGAGCCTTTAATAGCCCCGGGGACTCCATCCCCCAGTGCCGGCTCAGACGCTGTGCCCTAGGGAGCCTACTAATAGCAGTTTTCCTGCCTGCATTGGTGCGGGTAGGAAAACTTGTGCTTGATCTCGCTTTCCGGGACCATTTTCAAATCTCCAAACAAGCGGGAGCAAACACCAAGTCCACCATCAGTAGGCAAGGCTTAAAAAAATGCTCCCACCCATGGGGAGCGGACTATAGAGCTGTTTCCCTGCCTGCAGTAATGCAAACCGGGGAAACTGATCTAAATACTGCTGCCGGATCACAAGCTACTCCCTGTGGGAGGGAGCAATGCTGGTTCCTTCTGGATGGGGGGTGTTGGCTGGGACCATGTCGGCCATCGGACTCCCCTGTGGCTCCCAAAAGAATTATGGTTGGTACCCGGGGTGGGCACTAGGGCACCCAACTTTAAACAGGGGATGGGGTCACTGGAGTTAAATTGGCCCTGGGAGGGAGAATGTTGGCGCCCCTCCCCTTAACAAGCACACTGGGAATTAGGGTCCCAGAGTCAAAATCGGCCTGGAGTGGAGGGACACATGTCCCCCCCTCTGATAATAAATCCATGCCCCCGGAAATTGGTTCACTGGGGCCAAAAATGGCCCAGGGAGGGGGGCAGTGTGCCCCTCTCACCTGAAAAAGCACCCCAGACGATGGGGTCCTGAGGCTGAAACCGGGCCAGAGAGGGGGGCTGCTTTCCCCCTCCTCCTGATAATAACACCTGGCTCAGGGGAATGGGGTCCCCAAAGCTGAAATCAGCCAAGGGAGGGGGAGCGTTGTACCGCCGTAACCTAATAACACACTGGGCCCCGGGGATGGGGTCCTCAGGGTGAAATCGGCCTGGGGAGGGGGCCACGTAAACCCCCTCTCCTCTATTTAAAGGAGTTGCCCTGGGGGATGGGGTCCTCACAACCTATCAAGGCTTGGGGAGGGGGGCAATGCGCACCCCCCTCCCCTCTAATAAAAAACAATGTCCCTGGGGATGGAGTCTCCAGTGCCTAATGAGGCTCGGGGGGGGGGGTGTTGCATGATCCCCCACCCCTTTAAAAAAAAAAAGGCCCCGGGTGTCGGATCCCCAGGGCCTAATGAGGCTTGGGGAAGGGGCTCCACAACCCCACTCTCCTTTGAAAAAAAAGAACCTGGGGATGGATTCCCTGGCGCCAGGCCCTGTGGCCAACCTCCTAATGCGCATGGCCGAAGACCTTGTGCAGCATGGGGATGGCTGGATGTGCGGGTTGGCCACGGCCAGGCTCTGTAAACAATCACCTCTGCACACAGCAAAAGGCTGTACATGGTGGGGGTTGGAATTACGTATCATACATAAATTTTACTTTAGGTTAAAAAAAACCTAGAAACTCACTAAAAAAACTAAGGTTAAAGTAATGTTATAGTAAGGTGTGATAAAGTATTCTGTTTTATTTACAAAAAAACCTTAGAAATTCACTCAAAAAAGGTTAAATAAAGTTATAGTTAGGTGAATTTTTCAGTGACAACATTAATTTTTGAACCAAAGAAAACAGAAATTCACCAGTTATAGTTAGCATCACTAACAATAACTAGCGCCCTCACTATGCACCGCTTATGACCTCACATATGACATCACTCAGTACATATTCTATGACATCATTTATGACATCACTGATGACAGCTCACATAAGCAATTCATAGCTGGGGTGCAAGTCATAGTTAGTGCTGCTAACTCTAACTGGTGAAGTTCTGTGTTTTTCTTTTTTGTTCAAAGCATTAATGTTGTCACAGGCAAATTCACGTAACTATAATGTAACTTTAATCTTCGCTTATTTCAATATATATATATATATATATATATATATAGTGTGTGTCCTCCTCAGGTCAGCAGTCAGCATTAAATGGACAGCCACGGCCACTTTCAGTTATCCAGTTCGCGATTTAATGAATCACAAACAGCAACACCCGGGGTGGGGGGGATGTGTGTGTGTGTGTTTTTTAGTTCTCCTTCAGAAATATTCTGGCACTCCAAAGGCTTATATTTAACAACAGTGGAAGCATTTCAACCTCATCTATCCTGCTCATGGCTGTGAACAAGACAGTTGAGGTGGAAACGTGTCAACTTTTTTTACTGTCACACATGTAGATAGATGATTGTTGAATATAAGCTTTTGGATCGCTGTATCTCTTTCGGAGAACAACATATTTGAAAGTAACGGTGTAAACTCTCTAGGCGCACCAGCGCTTCTGAGTGCACTGCCTATATCAGACTGGTTTGGAGTATCTATCTATCTATCTATCTATCTATCTATCTATCTATCTATCTATCTATCTATCTATCTATCTATCTATCTATCTATCTATCTATCTATCTATCGATATATGCACACTCAATAGCGGTCTGCGTATGAAGGAGTAAACTTTTATTAAAGTGTCCTGCTTAAGTAGAGGAAAAAGGTGGAACCACAGTGTTCAAACCAATAAACTGCCCTTTCGACTGAAGAACCTAAACAGAGCTGTCCCTAAAGATTTTTAACCGTGGTCAGAACCCCTCAGTGGAGGATGGTCTGTAAATGGTGCTTCTTGTTTGTTGTGTCTTGTGTGACTGCCCCTCTTGTTTTTTAATTGGTGCCTCCAACCAAGGATTTATTCCCAATGGGTTGAGATAAAAAAAAAATCTTCAACAGCCTCCTCTCATAAACGTCTCCCACTGCCCCACAGACCTGGCAGCCAAATAATGAACTTCTGCGAGAAATGTGAGGCGCCATGAAACCACAAACAGAAGCACAGAAGCTATTTATAACGATGTCTCTGGGCCCATACACGTCTAAAGAAGGGTCCATTTATTATACATCTATTTGTGTATATATATCTATATATATATATATATATACACAGAAAGCTCAACATGTAAAATTCATCGCTGTTTTCATAACACACTCTAATTGTGAAAAACATTACAACGCAGAATTTACAGACCATGCTCCAACTGGATGACATTGTGACATTGAGTGAGACCACCTGCGTGTGGTAGGCAATTTCGAGGACGAAATATCAAATGCTCACAATATTGTGAGTAGAACATCTACGTACAAAATATAGTTCTGGTGAGTGCACACAGAGAGGTAAGGGTTTACTATTCTTAACTCCACGCCTATGTACCTTGAACATACATATGTCACCAAGTATGTGTAAGTGCAGTTAGGTGAAAAAAATGTATACAAACTTTCCTTTCGAGATTTCGCCCCTCAATATTCTGATCACAATATTGTGTCCATTTTGTCCTTGATACCGTCCTACATGCATTTGACCATCAACTTCAGAGTCATTGCAGATTATCTAATATTTCTTCAACCAAAGTACGGTGGAGGTGTACTTGTGAATGGTAACAGTGTTAGCGAGGGGTGGTAACTGTTATCCCTACCTTGTTCCTTGTACCCTGTAGTAGGGAATCACAGAAACACACAGGGAATGTCTAGCAAACTCCCTCACCACCCCTGCCAGGACAAGATTGAGCATGGCTGAGCTGTCTGCACACTGTGCTGGTTTAGGTTCCATGCATCCCAGTACTGCTACAGCCCTGATCCACTGAGACAGGTCACACACATCTGCAGAAGAGCTCACTCATGTTCTCTTAAAGGATCTACTGCCATAGAGGAGCCAGAAACAGCTAACTCTCACATGGAGCTTTACAGGGACAGAGAAGATTTGGGACTCTGGAGGTCAATCAGTCAACAGACATCATGCAATTTTATTTAGACCAGAGGAGGATCTCCTAAACATGCAGTCAAGTTGTCTGCTAACATCCCAGTGACCGTCTGAAAATGAAGAGGGTGTTCAGGTGTTTTTACTTCATGGCCCGTTCAGTGCATTCCATGGTACTTGCTGTTCCTACTGACAGTCACCTCTTGGTAAATGTAAGTCTATGAGAACCCGGTTGCCAAAGGTTCTCTATTTTCCTGCTTGCGAACTTTGAGAGGCGACATCAAGAGAGCAATGGCTGCTTCTGCATAGCCCAGGCTCACATCACTTGAGTACTTCCAGTGAAGCCTGACTCTTCAGATTGCACATTTGTCAATGTCCAACTCCCCCAACACTTGTGGAAAACTGAAATCATGATTCTTCACCATATTATGTGCCCTTCACATTCGATGACCTCGTACCATCTCAGCAAAGACCCACTGATGCAACCTTCTAGAAAAAAGACAGTTTTGTTTTCCTTCCTGCCACCAGCAGGTAAAGAAGGGATCTCACATCAGTGACTCTCAGATCATAGGGATTGGGTAACTACCTACATGGGATAGAAACTTCTAGACTTTGCATGAGAGGCATTCCCATTCATTCTGTTACATCTATGATTCTGATTCCATGGTACCTGAAGATTATTCATGGAATAACGTGGCCCCAGTAACTCCCCCCTGCCTTTATGTTCCTTTCAGCCTTGGACCAGTACAGCAATAGTCCACCCAATCGGAGTGTGACCAAATACTTAAAACCTGGTTGGTGTGGCAATCACTCTCAAGGATGAGCAATAAAGTGGTGTAGGTGAAATAGGATTAGACCTTTTAATTACCGTATCTGTCTCTGCACAAGTTAAAAAAAACGTGCTTGCTGATGCTGTGTTACCTAGTAGAAAGATCGACATGTTTCTGCGCTGAAAGGATTGACAAAGTCATTAGGGCTCGATGCTTACAAAACCCTCAGATGTGCTCATATATATAATGTCAGGTTGCATGCGCACCTCTTCATGGATAGTTCCTCTGTCTTATCATTAAACATGCCCTAAACCTACCATGCAACCACTAAAAAATGTAAGTCTTTTATAGTGCTGAATTGTGCACTTTGTGCAGTTTCTAAGTGGTGTAAAGAGCAATTGTTACTTCTAGTACCCAACCTAATGATGCTCAACACATGTACCTCCAAATAATGAAAGTACGTATTGGCTTTGCTTGAATTTGAACTCGTGTCCAAAAAATGACTCACTGAGCAATCTTGCTAGCATTATGCATTGTGTAGCATGTGCTATATTCTTTCAATGTGCTGCATTCATGTAATACTGATTTATTGTCTCTGCGAACAAACTACACTGCCTTGGAACTGATTGCTGTTACATATGCTTAGAGCCCCATTTTCAAACACAATAACCTCCCTTCACGGGATTTTTTAATGCAGAGATCTCCATTTAGAGGAGTACATTTAACTAATCTGTAAAATGCAATTGCAACATTCACCTCCCTCCCAGGATGATAGATTCGATAGGATATAATATGCATTAATTTTCCTGACCCAGTGAGATAAATTCAGTAAAGCAGTCTGGGAATCTTGTGCTTGTTCTTAAAGAAGTGAACCATGTAGAGAGAACCATGAGTTATGTTCAGCAACTGATTTTATCTTTTTGAGGCTCAGATGGAAGAATAAATCAGGAATGCGGAAAAAGTCTGCTAGCTATGCCTGGTGCTGCAATAAAAATCTGATGAATGTAAGCTGAAATAAAGAGTGTACATTTTATTTATTTATTTTATAACGCTCTTATAATCTGTTCATGTGACCAGTGGAAGCTGTAGAGCGCCAGGAGCACCAGGGAGTGAAGCGAGGGAAGTACAATTGAAGTATTAAAGTCATTCAGGACACTTAGAGAAGGTGGTGGCTCTTAAATTACTTTCAAGAAGCTCTCTGGTTGGGTTTGTTTTGCAGGATGAGTGGAGAGAGCTGCGGAGGGCCGAGCTGTGATGGCGCAGGGATCTGCCTCTGAGCGGTTTCCTTCTAAATGGCCGCAGTGCAGGATGGGTAAGGTAGGCCGAACTTAGGCATGTGATTGGGCAAGATGGGAGTATAATTCAGAGGTAGCCCGAAGCTCAGCCATACACTGTGGACCAGACACATGGGCCACATTGTTCATAGTCAACTTCTAGCTCACAATAAAGAAGAAAGAAGCCTTAAGGTGTATGATGACCTAGTGTATGATATTTTGGTCTACTAACTGACTAATATTTTAATTTTCGAAAAGGGTTATACATTGCAAAATATCTGAAACAACCAGTGAAAATCAAGTGTTGAATTACAGGACATCAGGGCAACACGTGGTCATGAATTCTTTATTTGAGACATTTGATTTAGGGGTAGAGGCAGCTGCATGGAAGGGATTTTCTCAGCAAGGCATTCAAAGAGTGTTCCCACAATGGCATAACATTAGCCCCTGAAGCCCCTCGCAGTGTGAGGGTGTCCCCTTACCATATTACAGAGCTCCTGATTGGGCCTTCATATACTTGGCAGGGTGCCCCCCTCAAGTTTTGTTATGCCACTGTGTTCCCAGTATGGACACTTTCTTCTTTCTAACTTGCTAACACCACGTCCAAACAAGAAGTACCCTGAGATGGTACTAGCTATTATACATTGTTCATACACATCACGGATACAGATTAACAAATGAAAACAGCCCAATTCTTTATCAAGGGTTGTGAGTTACAGCACAGAAAATTAATATGTTCCTTAATGGAAGGTATACGTTTCATTTGGCCTTCATGTAAAGGATAATATGGATTCATTCTCTGAACTGCAAATGCTTGATATATTTTTGCCCGATATTTATCAGTTTGTTATAGGTACTGTTCCACCATTCCGGTCACGAAGGCCAATTGCTGCTGGGCTCGATTAGTAATCTAGATTAAAACAGCGGAGGATGCAATATGATACGTGTGATCAGCTGAGTTCTGCTACTTCATATGTGACAGATGAATTTTGTTATGGGCAGAATTCAGAAAGTAAGATGTCTGTTTAGTGCATAACAGTTTATGATCAGTCAATTTAAGGAATTAAGGTTAATAGATATTATGTGAATCACTTGTTTTCAATATTTTTCTGAATCTGTTTCAAGACGCAGTCTCATAGGTCATGTTCAACCATAACCTTTGTAGTTCCCATGCTCGATTGACACTTTATTTAAAGGATGATGAATGGAGAAGTCTGATTGGTTGGTAGGAGGCAAAACTTATTTGGGATGTATGGGTGAAGTATCCTGAGGCTGATCCTTTGAGTCTTTTGTGTTCAAGATCTAGTGTGGGATATATGTAACACAAAGGTATCCCAAACCTATTCACTATAGGAATGGTGTGAGATGTTCAATACTTCAACTACCAGGTGCCTACCTACATGAGATAGGGGTAATATTGTGGTGTTTTTGGGGTATGGCACCTTTGAAGAATGTCTGATGATAGGGACATGTCCCCTTCGCACACAAATGAGGCTTAGTAATTATATGGTTAGGGCAATACCATTTGTGTGTATCATACCATATAGGTAAGACCGCATATCATCCTCTTAGCTTTACCCTGTTTCACACAAACTGCTAGGGGGAAGGACGAACGCTACTGACTGGCATGTACTAATAGGGGAAAGGGGAACACTACTGATTGTTATGGGTTAAAAGTGAGTCCTGATGGAAGTCTTGGACCCATAGGGACCAATAATCATATGGCTGAAACATGTCGACAACATGATGCTCGGGTGAATAAAATCCAGTGTCATCTGTTTGCTCCTACTTTTAACTGTACCAGTTGAATCCACATTAAATAGATATGGGGCCGCTCAAGCATTTGTGGCCCTTTCTGTGATACCAAAGTGCCCCAGTGGGGCACAAGGCAAGTGCAAACGCCTGTTGCGCCCCAGAGCACTTGTGTAATACAGCCCCTGGTATTCTTTATACCAGGATGAGACCCAATGAAGTCAATAATAGAGTAGATGAGGGTCCTTTTGCATAGTAGGTGGGTACCTGCTAGTTGTAGTCGTAAACATCCCACACAGTTCTTATAAAGAATAGATTAGGGATACCTTAGTGTTACATAATTGACTCAGCAGGTTCTATCCACAGACCATTATCTCTCTTCATATCCCCTGTATGGGATATGTGATCAGTGCACCAGTGTCTAAATGATGTGTGCCACCCAGGGGCACCTTATCAATAAACGGAACCTGGGCAAGTCAAGGCACCTAATTATGTGGATAATCATTTTCAAGGAGAAAACCACTTACAAATAAAATGTAAAGTGAATTCAGGGGCATTTCCTGCATGATTCACCTCAGGCATATAGTCTAGAGCCATACTTGGAGCCACATAGCCTCACCTTTTTAGTTTCTGGAGGACCCTTTGGCTGTTTTACACTGAGTGCCATGGGGGCACAAAGGATGATTATGCCCGCTTTGTGCATCCGGAGGACATTTTGATAATACAATAGGGGCCACGTGCGCTTGTGTCACCTTTTCTGTAATACAGATCTCACCAGCACTGCATGTGCATTAGCTTAATATCAAGAGGGCATTTCTTCATTTGCATTGAGGAATGGTGAACACCACATTTGCTATTGCCCTATTGAACACTAGGGAAGTAATCTTCACAGTCAGAGATGACAATCACAGTTGTACTTTGATTCTTCTAGATCTGTCAGCCACTTTCTATACTGTTGACCACAGAATTCACCTACTCCAATTGGAGACCACATTTGTGCAGATAAAACTCGCTACATTCTTCACAAAATTACAAATGAAATTTGACAAGTAGTGTGCTCCAAGAATCATCACCTTGCCCTCTTGAACACTTAAACGAGGCCCATTCCCATGCATTCATTGTCAAGTGCTGAAATGTCTGGCCCTGATAAATGTGAGTCTGTTTTTACGATCTGAATTCTCTCTCAGGGTACTCCTCCGAACTAGGCCAAGTCTGTCAGATATCTTGAAGTCATCGTCAACACTAGCGTTTATTACAGCAGGTTAGTTTAGTGACGTGTTTTTCTACCTTTGTCACCTTCATGGAATACTTACATTACTTTAATCTCAAAAGCGAACCATCCCAATGCTGCATTCACTCCTGTAGGGTTAGTGACCTGGTCAATCCACAGGTAAGCACAAACGGTGCCCCTTGAATCACCTATGATTTAAAAGGCTCGGACCACATTACTGAGGCTTAATAATCTTTCCAAACACTGGCTACCAAACACTGTTCTACAGAGTAACAAGCCACCCTTTTGTTTTTTTTTTATAATGGGTGTTGGACTTTTTTCCTTATGCAGGGTCATCCCCAATCTTTTTGCCTCCTGCCTCCTATTTTTTCTGACCTGTTGTTGTTGGCTTTAGAACTCTGAGCACATTACCACTGCTAACCAGTGCTAAAGCGCATATGCTTTCTGTGTAAATTGTATTGTTGATTGTTTTTTCCATGATTGGCATATTTGATTTACTGGTAAGTCCCCAGTACAGGGCATTAGAGGTGCCCAGAGCCTGTATATAAAATGCACTAGTGGGCCTGCAGCACTGGTTGTGCCACCCACATTAGTAGCCCTGCAAACATGGCTCAGACCTGCCATTGCAGTGTCTGTGTGTGCAGATTTTAACTGCCAATTCGACTTGGCCAGTGTACTCACTTGCCAGGCCTAAACCTTCCCTTTTCTTACATGTAAGACACCCCCAAGGTAGGCTCTAGGTACCTCCATGGGCAGGGTGCAGTGTATGTTTAAGGCAGGAGTTATATACTAATGTGTTTTATATGTCCTGACAGTGAAATACTGCCAAATTCGTTTTTCACTGTTGCAAGGCCTATCTCTCTCAAAGGTTAACATGGGGGCTGCCTTTAAAAGTGATTAAAGCGTAGATTCCCTTTGGGAGAAGATAGACATGTGGAGTTTGAGGTCTCTGAGCTCACAATTTAAAAACACATCTTTTAGTTAAGTTGATTTTAAGATATTGTGTTTGAAAATGCCACTTTTGGAAAGTGGGCATTTCCTTGCTTAAACCATTCTGTGACTCTGCCTGTTTGTGGATTCACTGTCTTGGTCAGTTTGACAGTTGGGCTGTTTGCGCCTCTCTCTAGACAGTGACACAAAGGGAGCTGGGGTGTAGCCTGCATATCCTGATGAGCCATCTGTGCTAGGAGTAAGGGGAGGAGTTGTCACTTACACCTGAAATGACTGTGCCTGCCCTCACACAATGCAGTCTCCAACCCCCTGGTGTGTGTCTGGGGCCTGGCCTGGGCAAGGCAGGATTTCACAAGTAAGAGAGACTTTCCTTTGAAGTAAGCCTACTACAAGGGCCAAAATGGGTATATAGAAGGGCACCCAAAACCACAGACTCTAGATCACTTCTGGACATCAAGAGGAACCTCTGCCTGGAGAAGAGCTGAGGAGAAGTGCTGCCCTGCCTGTGACGGTGCTTTGTGGAGCTATCCTGCAGTTGCTGCTTCTGCCTGGTGAGAGGGGACAAAGACTGGACTTTGTTGTGCATTCCTGCTTGTGAAAAAATCTCCAAGGGCTTGTCCTGAGCTTGCCTCCTGTTGTTGAAATCTCAGGGCCATCAAAGACTTCCCATGCCCACACCTGGACTCTCTGCTGAGACTCCTGCCCTGCCACGTGGTGCCCTATCCAGTCACTGGGGCCTTGACAGGTGAAGCTGGCAGTCCAAGATTGAAAATCCGCGCACAGACCGCCGGGGAAATTTCCGACGCAACCTCCGAGAGCAGTTGAAGAAACGACGGCTCCACTGCTGAAATTGATGCAGCGCTGCTGAAAGATCGATGGTCGCAGCTGGAGAAACGACGCGCTGCATCGCTGGCGGAGGCTGGTAACATTGCAACCCACATTGCATGGTTTTGCTATCACTGTGCGGTGCAGAAAACCGACACAACGCCTGCCCGGATCAACGCATCGCTCCCCTGCGGGGAGGAAAACAACGCTCGCTGGCCCAACTGGAGAAGGAAAAACAACGCATGATCTCGCTTGCAGGTGCGAAATCAACGCACCTCTTACCTTTTTCGACGCACACTCGCCCGTGCGGGTTATTTTGATGCTACCCAGCTGCTTTTCAACGCTAACAGTGTTTTACCTGTTTACAAAAGGATTTAAGACTCTTATTGCCTTTTAATTAATAACTTGACTTGTGTATGTTGGATTTATGTCGTTTTGGTCTTGTTTTGTTTAGATAAATATTTTCTATTTTTCTAAACCAGTGTTGTGTCATTTTGTAGTGTTTTCATTAAGTTACTTTGTGTGTTGGTACAAATACTTTACACATAGCACTCTGAAGCTAAGCCTGCCTGCTCATGCAAAGCTACCAAGGGGGTGAGCGTGGGTTAGCTGAGGGTGATTCCCTTTACCCTGACTAGAGTGAGGGTCCTTTCTTGGACAGGGGGTAACCTGACTACCAACCAAAGACCCCATTTCTAACAATGGGGATAATTATTGCCTGTGACACACAAGTCCAGAGGTCCAACTGTTCCACAACTGTGGGACCAGACAGCAGAAGAAACCTTCTATTTGGCTTTGTAAATACATGGAACTTTTACTAGTCCTTGGGTTACTGGTAGCGTTTTCAGCTTTTTGCTTTGTCTTGAATTTTGGCACTAATCAAGGAGGACTTAGGTTTTTCAAAAAACTTTACATGATCCATTTCTCTACTGAAGCCAGTGCAGATTATTTAGTACAGGAGGAATATGGGCTATTGCATTCTAGAACCTCGTCATATTGTAGGTGTAGGGAAATGCCTTTTTTGCATGATCACCCCCACTTTTTTGGATTGATGCTGCTGTTTGTTTGACTCTGAGAGTGCACGGAGACCTGCTAATCAGATGTTAGTGCCAGTGTCCTACCCCTTAAAATGTGTATATTGAAATGGCTATCCCCAGTTGGAAAGTACAATTTAGTTATAAGTCCCTAGTATATGCTGCCCAGACTACCATGGGCATGTAAGCCAAAGTGTCCACCTAGAGCAGCAGCACTGCTTGTGCCACCCTGTGTGTGATAAAGTACAAAATGGCTCCCAGCCTGCCACTGCAGTCTGAAAGAGCAGTGGTCACACTGCAAGTTGGACTTTGCCATTTAACTTAATGGCAAAGCCACCACTTCCCTTAATCATATATGTCAGTCTACCATAAGGAAGGTCAACAGAGCCCTAAGGCAGGGAGCTATATATTATTCAGTAAGACATATTTTTATATATATCATAGCAGCAACACTTCTAAATTGTCATTTTGCTGCGGGAGAGTTAATAGTACCATCGGCTAATACAGGGTTACCGGCTGGCACTCCAGCTTGGCTCATTCCTGAATGGTACTACGTAACTGGGTACTGCAAGGTATCAAATTAATCATGGCATTCGGCCAACCTGAAGACCAGGTCGAATTTAATGTCACCATCAAAGTTATGCAACTTTTACAAAGTTTCCATTCTGAGACCCAGCTGGTCCAGTAGCCTTACACAGGCACTGGGCATTGGACAGCTTTCTGCCCTCCTGAGGAGTCATATGAATGACTCCCAGGCTTAAAAATAATAGCAACCTGCTGCAGGGCAGAGGGTACACCCCCTTCACAGGAAGCCACTCTAAAAGGCAAGCTTCAAAGGCAAAACTGCCTTTGTTCAAGTAGTTGACCTGGCAGTGGGAATAGGGAGGGAAGACCAGTGCCTAAACTGGTTTTCCTGTGGGCATGTAGCCCACAGGCTACAAAGGGTGGGCTACCAAGCTCCCAACAGTTGAGGAAGGGTGTAGACATCTTGGGATTGGGCAGAAGAGTGCACTCTGGGATTGTTAGATGCCACACATAGCTGGAAAGTCATCCCCAAGAAGACGGGGAACTGGTAACGCATTGGCTAGTGACCATGTTGTCCCCTCAGGGCACTTTTCTGGGAGAAATATGGCATCTCTGCCACCCTGAACCTCAGATCACATCAGAACTGGAACGAGGAATGAAGTGCATAAAGAGAGGCTGCACCATCTGCTCGATTGCACCTTCTGCACCCTGGGCTAGCAAAGAAAGGACTGTGCCTATGGCTCTTGGCTCTGGGAAAAGCCATGCCATAGCCCCAGACCAAAGGAGTGACTTCAATGGTCCATTGACTGAGCCACTGGAAACAGCTCCAGGGACAAAAGAGCTGAAGTAGCCCAAATCTACAAGTCAATAGCCTTTTCGGATGAATCCTAACTGACTACCGTTGGGTGCACCAAGAGACCAATCCTCAATGGCCAAAAGTTTCACCTGAGTCAGATGGACCCGAGACAGTCATCTGAGTCCAGATTGGTCACCAAAGAGGGACACTAGCATCCACTAAAGGATATCGCTGTGACCACTGTGTTCAGAGACCGTTAGCCCAGCCGCAGCAGCCCTCTACTGTCTCGAAAAGGACTGCGCGGGATCCAGACTCCGTGGCCAAAGTTGCCCCACATGACCCGTGGACCGAAAAAACACCCTAAAAGCACTCCTGTCCACTGCACAGCATCCAGAGCATCTTTGAGCATCTTTTCATCCTGCATCCCCAGCAACAGGATCACTCCATTAAAGTCTATGGTGGTCGTGTTGTAAAGTTTGAAACTTGACTGGAATACGATCTGTTGGCCACATAACTGTCAAGATCTACCCCACTGACCGCCCAGATCCCCATCCTGTCAGATTTGGTTTCTTAAGCTGCTGCAGAGTAGGCAAACTAACTTTTATACACCTTTCACAAGTTTGCAAACCTTTGATTGACCAATGCCTCTTTGCGGTTGAAATTAAAAGTGATAACATCTTTAAAAATCTGTATTTCTGGAACAATTTGGTGGATTTTGCTAATCTTGCACTCTAAAAATTCATAAACATCTACCCTATTTTTATAAATTGGAGTTGCATTTCTTTCATGTTATGTAGCTTTCTTATTTCATTGTTTGTTATTTTCAAATGCTTTACACTAGTTCCTTTGTTCAAGTCTTGCCGCGTGAAGCTATAGCTGCCCAGGGCTGAGCTTAAGCTTGTTCAAATGAGCCAGATTGGAACCAAGACAGTTTTTGAGAGAGTATTCCATGGTAAGGCTGCACAGGGAGTCAATTGGAGATGCAGTGCTTGTCTTTTTAGGTGTGGGCTGCAGGCAGCCTTAGTTGTTTGTTGGCCAGACCTATTGTTTCCAATAAAAATAGAGTGGGCTTTGGTAAGTCATTTGCTCATGAGGGCTTTATTGTCGATCTCTGTTATCTCCTCTTAATTTAATGACTTTCTTCCCTATAGTTGTGTTTGTCCCACCCATGAGCATTTAGATCTTACAGTATTTTGTTGATTGATGATTGACTTGTATCTTTCCACTGCCTATGTTGCTAGCATTCAGAGAAATAGATTTTTTCACTTTCTGCACTCCAGTGGAGTGCATGGGTTTTCTTGCTCAAGCCTTCTTGTGCTGCTTCCTCCTTCACTTTTCTCCCACCCCATTTCATTTCCCATGTTGCTTCTCCCATGCCTGCCTCAAACCGAGCTCATTCTCATTCTCCCTTTGACATCATCTGCCCCCTCACACTTCCCCTGCTGCAGCTTCTAGACCTCCCACTGATAAATGTGAGACTTCCACCAATTACTCTTGTTGTTTTTTTTAAATATTCTCTCAGCCCGCTTCTTTGTTGCTCCCTGCCCCCTCTCTGCTTGTCACCCCCTTTCTCCACCACTCTAAAACTTCTGCTTCTCGTTAAGTATGTTTATCTGCCTCATTATTGGCAAGCACTCATCTTCCAAAGGGTTTTTACACTTTTTAGAATGGCCCCCCATGAGGGCGCGTGCTCAGATATGCATGCCAGACACCAAGAAATGTATTCGTATTATTTGAGCAAAACCATTCAAAGATCGCTACCACAGATGTACATGCATCCACCATGGCTACCTTTAATCACAGTCAAAGATGCCCGCCGTGAATATTCAAGCATTTACAGTAGCTATCTAACTAAAAAGAAACACTGGCAAAGCCAAAAGGTTTCACTGCCAAGACCTATACGTTTTGCCAATACCTATTTCATTTATACAGATGATAGCATAATCAGTAATGTCAAATGCTGCAGAAAGATTTCAGAACGAATCTTATGAACTGAAGAGAAAGAGCAACGGGCAGGGCACAGCAACCCCCCACCCTGTCCCAAAAGAAGCATATGAATCAAAAGTCCCAATGTGCTACTGCCATATACACCTGCTGCCCAATCAGTGTACAATCAATATTTCATAAAGTCTACTGTTGGCAATGCACCATCTATAATATATCAACCACGAGTATCCGGTATTTTCAGTTCTTTTCATTTATTCATGTTCTTCACAATAGGTGCCTATTTGTAAGGCAGTCAGAAAAAACATTTTTCGGAGGAAATTACCATGCCAGATTACAGCTCGGGTAGGCCTGAGACTTGGTTTAGCAATGAATTGATAAAAATCTGTCTGTCTTCCGAAGACATGTGGGTATGCAATCTGAGGCTTGGAGCTCATAGCTGGAGGAGAATGTCAAATAGGACCTGATGATTTACGGTGCTTCTTTAATAAAGTGACTATTTTACTGTTACTGTCAGAATCAATGGAATGCTCTTACTTGAGAAGAAGAGACATTCTTTTGGGTTGCAGGGACGATAGGGACTCACCTCCTATCTCCTTGTTCATTAGTTGGCCCTGTATCCAGCTGAAGATTTTCTGGTAGGGGGCGTGATGGAAACTTGCTGGATATTGGGGGAGTGGTAGGAAGAGTTGTGCTGGTAGTCATGAGGATGAGTTGTTTCTATGGACAGACATATAATTCTGCTTTAGTACAAGAACTTATTATTAAAAGCGTGTCTCAGTAAACAGACTATGCATGCAAGAACATTTTCCCACAACCACCTTACTATTATGCAATGAAAAGAATCTCACCTTTTGGCTGAAAGTGCCTCCTAACTTTACATGTATATGTAAATTGTGGCTGAGTCCATCTGTTTGTGGGGTATTGTCGGCAAAATAGTTGTCTTTTTCAAATTGGTTTCTTTCTGGCAGGCTCAGTGCACCCTATGCTGCCATGATACTAGTGCAATCCAATGGGAGGGCGTGCTTGTGCTGATTTCTGTTTCTTATCAACGCATGCTGCCTAGCACTGTGGCTGGCATTTACCTTTTAATCTTGTCCTTTCTTGTTTCCTATAGGTGTCGAGCTGTCCGGGAGTCAAGGAAGAAAGTTATGGTCTTTGGAAGAAACTACTCGCAGTAAGTAGATTCTCTGAACTTAGGCTCTCTGAGGGGCCGAGGAGGCTTGACCAGACTGTATTCTCAACGTGAAGCGTTGGTTCAAGGGTTGAGCGGGTTTAAATAGGTTATGTCTTTGGTCTGTGATGAGCCATTTAGAATATTCATGATTACTAAGTATGTTTACCATCTGGTGATGAGTCATTTAGAACCATGTGGCTGTTTTTTTGTCACCTTACTGATGAGTCATTCAGGATTTGGTGACAGATGGTTTGTGTTTACTTTATTATGAGTCATTTTGGAATGTTTGTAGGGGAGCTCATTCAGCAGGCTTGATTGGTTCTGCACACGTTTCTTTCATGAGTCATCAGCGTGCTGTGAATCTGATCTAACAGGTGCACTAGGAACAAACAAGTCCAGGCATCATTATATTCTGGAAAACAAACTCTAGGTGTCAAACAGAGTTCAAACAGGGGTGCACCGTGAGACTGTATTCTGGTTATTAATGTGCACCATTAGCTTTTGAGAAAATGTTCAAGCATGGTTCCTGACAGCTACATCAGCTCCAAACTAATTAGAAGTTGGAGAGATTTGATTTGTAGCTTTGGGGTAGTAGTGGTGCAAACCGGTGAGATAGATCAAGCATTTACTCTATAAAGGGGAATCCATTGGACTTTGCAGTATAGACTCTAAACATTTTTTATGAAGGTTGGACTTAAATTTTCACAAAGTATTTGTGAAGTTATCATTATCCTCCTAGTGATTATATGTTACTACAGTCACCTATAAATCAAAACACCCTTTTCTATATATTTCAAGCTTCCTGCCTTTCGCAGCATTCTTGTTTTCTTAGTTGATAATCATACCAGGGCACCTTTGTTATGAAACCCTTGTTAAGGTAACAGTTATGCTTTATAATTTTTTTGATATTTCATCATCACATTTGTGTGTTGGGTATGTTGTTGGATACTTCAGCATAATAAAATGTTCAACATTTCTTTTCAGGTGATCACTTTAATGAATTATCTTCCTTGAGAAGTAAAGAAAATCTGAGGAAGGTATTATTGTTAATATTATTAGGTATTGGTGTAGCTCACAATCTGCCAAAAGGTATCGCAACACAGAGCTTTTTGAAAGTCCAGGGATGACTTTTCTGAAAACAGTACCTATGTTTCCATCACAGACCAGAGTCTGAATCTGTGGAGCAAGATGAGTGATTTTGCATCTCTTTACAATGGAGTATATTGCTCCAAACACAGATGTGTTAATGATCAAAAGAAAAGCAGTGTACAGTAAGGAAATGACCTAAATTAGTCCCAGCTGGGAGCACTGATGAACGATGGTTGGGTTCTACAGATTTCTTTCATTGTTTTTAGGGTTTTATTTTGCTTTGTAGACAAAGTCAAACCTGGAGAGTATCATGAATCATGTTAGCTCCATCTGGCAATAGACCAGGAGCAACATGAGCTATATTCTGAACAAGGAAATTCGAAGGTTTGAGCTTTTCATTATTATATTTATCTGGAGGTCAGATGTTTCAGCTCATTTTCACACAGGTGATCGAGCCAGCTCACTGTTGCAGGTTTACATGAAAGGCAGGCCATTACTGCACATTCTCATGACCCGTGTACATCTAGTCATGTGTAGAGCTACTCCTGAAGCTGGTGTAACTCTCCACTTTTTTGCTAGTCACCATTTCCAAGTGGAGATTTACATATAGGTACAGACTTACATGTCTCAATAACCTCAAATGAGAGAGTAGTGCCTCGTACAGCATAATTTAGTTGCTTTCTCCTGTTGGTGGAGATTTACACAACCAGGAGGGAGATCTCCATATGAAAAACTATTTGGGAAATCTAATGAAGGTGATTATTGTTTAAAAATGTGAACTATTGTAAGATATAATGTAACATTTTAATAATTTAAACTAGTTATAGTTAGTCTGGTACTCATAAAGTAAAAAGTTGCATCACATTAACTCAATTTAATTGTGTGTTAAATAATAATGCAACTATATTTCATTTATAAATATTAAAATGTAAACAATAATTTAAAACAATTACCCTCTCTCATTGTTTTTTAATGATTTTTTTTAGTAAACTTGGTTAAAAGTTATGCATTTAATTAATGTAAATACTTTTTTCTTTAAAAAAAAAGAAGTATTCATTTAATCCACTGCCTCCATTGTTCTATATTGAAGTGTATTGCAGTAACAGTGGTTTGTCATATGTGGTGCTTAGCTTACTCAAAGTTTGGACTGGTGTATACTTAAACCTGTGTTGACACTTTAGGGCAGTTGTACCTTTGAAGAGTATTTTGTGAATTGCAATGGTGTTACTCTTTTGTGGTTGTGTATTTTGTACTAGCATGCTCCTCCCAAACACCTCCTTAGTTGTAACTTAATCCCACTCCTTTTTGAGCAATGATTCCCTACGTTTCCATCACACCTCAGTCTCTCCCATAATTACTACAAAATAGCATACTTAGGAGTGCGGAGAGCTCTAACATCATGGCGGCGAGCACTGTTTAGAAAAGATAGAAAGGGCGCAAATGCCTCTGGCCATTGGTTTGTAACTGCATTTTGTAGAACATGAGCTGTACAACTGCAGTATTAATTTACATACTACACAATGCAGTTTGTAAATTGGGCCCTTTGTTTTCACTTTATTCAAGCAAAGGAAGCTTTCATTAATCTACAAAATAATGTCCTTGTGGCACTTACTGCTATTACGTAGGCTCCAAACTTAAGAGGTGTCACACGTATACATTTGGACCTGGTGCCCACGGACATACACTTATGCAGTGCCACTGGTAGCAGGAGGTGGGTCCTGCACTGCTTTTTTGGATTCTTGACTTAGTTGTAATCATCAGACTTTGACCAAGAGAGAGACTGGCGGGAAAGGGGAGAAAACGGAATAGAAAGGTAGAAAAGCAGTGAGAAAGAGAGTTAAGCAGGTATGAAACAGAACCCGAAAGAGTGAGATTAGGAGACAGGATGTTCTGGGTGGTGGAAGAAAGAGGCATGAGGTGTAATCAAGGCTAGGCGGCCATGGTATGCTCTATCCCCAGATGGGACTGTGGCACGCACTTAGGAGAACATTGGCCACCTCCAGGTATTTTTGTTAAAAATTGAACAGTAACACCTGTACCTGTTGATAAGAGTTCAGGCAACGAGAAACGTGATGCTGCGTGTTTTTTAAAAAAAAGAAACTGGATGTGATCCAGTTAAGGAATGTGGGGGAAGGATCAATATACAAACACACAACATTTCGTTACCCCTATTAATTATTAATATGTCAATCAATTTGCACAACCTCGTAGTTACTCTGGCACCGTGTCATGCAAGCGTCTCGTTGTTACAATAATCACTTTCATGTCCTTGATCACAAGTACATCAGCCCACTCCACCATCAACTGAAATAAATCTGAAGACAAGAAGTATATCCTCGAATCACATGACTTGTAGAGACAAAGAAAACACAAAAATGAAAAAATCATATGTGAACACTATCACCATGATGTGTACATAAACATGGGTTCATTAATTGCATTAAATGACGTAAGAAAGTGTCCAACATTTAAAACACATGTTACACAATTATTCCATGTTTTTGTTATCTCAGAGCAAATAATCTGGTGGCCCTCTAAGCTTGGGGCCTACAGTTAAACAATGCTTGCTTTTTGACCGTCTGACTCCCTAGTGTAAATGGACTATTCTGTCAATATCTGTTTTTGTTACCCCTCACCCTAGTGTAGTATGTGAACACCTTTCGACCTTCCTGGTGTCAGAAAATTGGATAGAGGACGTCTTCAGGGCTCAAAGATTCTATACAGGAAAGCCCACCCCACTGTAGTCCACCGACTGACCTCTGACACACGTGTCGGCTGCTAAACTTCACAACTGGCCACTAGACATTGCATTTAGCTTCTAATATCAAATCTTGAAGATTGTACTATGTAATATTCAGCAAAAGTGTCAATAATTAGATTTGGATATGGACTCTACCTGTTGCATGATACGTGGTCATGTTTTGTCAGTAGGACTGTATGTAAGAAAAGAGAGAAAAGATATTTGACAATAACTTACTTAGTTTGATAAATCGTGTCTATAGACTGTTCTTGATATTTAGTTTGACAACAATGTATTGTATCCTCACAGAAATGTATTTAATATACAATTCAAATTGTGACTAGTGAGATTTTCTTATCTTTTTCAGGGATAGGATAGCAGGTCCTAAGACATGATGGCATATCCGCCGTAGATGCTTGAGAAGAATTTGACTGTGCAAGGTTTGTATTTCATTTGGTCAAGGTGAGCAAACCCAGTTAGTTTGGAGTTAATTATAATGGATCATTCTTCAGGCCCTTTTAATGAATAGTGTGTATTATTGATGCCTTCAAGGTCGAGAGCTATCCAGCCAGAAGATACAATTTGGGTACGTATGCCAAAAGTAAGTGTAGCCCAGAGCTCTTGAATCTGTAAAATGAATGCAGTTGGGAAGCCATTTGGCCCCAGGGCTCGAGAAGATTTGATGTTTTTGAACAAGGTCATTATCTCACTTGGGGTCACATCGAAACTGTTGGGAGCATTTTTGTCAGTTTGAAATGAAACACAAATAATACTGTTGTACAGATCCTTGAAATACAGATTCAAGAGTTGTATGAAATATAAATAGCCGCTTTGCATGTCATTGTGCCAGTTCCTAACAGAGACCAGAAGGTTTTTGAATCCTTTGTTCTTATAGATTCTTTGAGTTTAGTTCATGCCTGATCAAGTCACATAGCTTTGAGCCTTTTGATGGTGGCTTTATACTGGTTTTAGTTGACTTATGCCTTAGTTGTGTTCATTTGAGCAAGGCATGAGCAATGCTTTAATCAGGTATTTCCTATGCTGGTGCTTTGCCTCAAAGAAGAGATGGTGTGATTTAGTCCAGTTTGATGTTGAAGTTCTCGAGCGAAGCATAAAAGATCATGTGGAGGATACCTGAAGAAGAAAGGTTTCCACCAACTGTCTCCAGTCAAGTAATTAGTCGGCCTGCTCCAGTCTAGTGAACAGTAAATACACAGAGGGTAACTCATTGGTAACCAAAAGGACCTGGGTACATCATATAATATAACTACAATGGTCCAAATGGAAAATTTTGACAAAAAAGAAGAAAGGTTTTTTTTCACTAGTATATAACCATGCAGCATCCACTCATGTACTGAGATTCAAATTATATTTTTTTATTTTTAAACCAATAGTATGAAAATCTATACAATTTATTTATACATACAAAATTTGTTAAAATTTGTTGCCCCAGACACTCCCAAGATAGTGTGTGAAAAAGTGCTCTTGCAAGAAAGAGCAGAGAATTCAAAAGACACCTTCCTTTTTATTATTCAAAATATATTCAATAAAGCCTGTCAGTTGACCATTCTACAACCATATTAGGGGTAAAATGTCCAAATCACTATTTCCCCTTGGTGATCACAAAAGAAATGAAGTCCGGGCTCACCTACAATTACCTTCCTTCTTCAACTAGGTGGATCTTCCAGGAGTTAACCAAAAACAATAGTGATTTGGACATTTTACCCCTATGGAATGTGTGATATATATGTGTGATATATATGGTTTATTCCCAACTGGAGTGGCATGACAAGCAAAAAAACAAATGGATTAAACCTAGATCTCTGATTGGGGGTGAACGTTGAATTTGTTCCACATCCTGTCCAGCATCTGTTTTTTTTGTTTTTTGTTTGCATTTCTCACCCTGAGTGGTAAGGGTATGCCCAGACGTCAGTCCTGTGCTTGCTATGCCACCATATTCAAGCTAGCCTGACTGATGAGGGGTGATACCCCAAACTCAGTCCCAGGATGCTTGTTTCTGGTCCAGGGAGGACCTGGCCTGGCAGTTTGGGCTGGACTGTTCCCATGGGAAGCAGGGTCGTGACTGATTTGCATATAGCTGGGTCCAAACTGGAATGGCATGGTGACAAAAATAATGATTGATTAAACCCAGATTTGTGACTGGGGTGAATGTTTGATTTGTCCAGCATTCTGTCCATCATCTGTTCTTTTTGCATTTGTTGCTCTAAGTGGAAAGGTTATACCAAGATGGGGTCCCGTGCTCACTGTGCCCCTGGAGTCAAGCTAGCCTGGCTGATGAGGGGGAGGTACCCCTAAACCGGTCTCATGATGCTTGTTTTGGGTGCAGGAAGGACCTGACCTAGCAGTTTGGGCTGGACTGTTCCTATGGGTAGCGGGGTCAAGACTGATATGTATATGTTTGGGTCCAAACTGGAATGGCATTGCGAGCAAAAAAAATGATTGATTGAAACCCAGATCTGTGTCTGGGGATGACTGTTTGATTTGTTCCGCATTCTGTCCATCATCTGTTCTTTTGAATTTGTGGCCCTAAGTGGGAAGGGTATCCCAGACATGGGTCCTGTGTACACTATGCCACCAGATTCAAGCTTGCCTGGCTCATGAGGGGTAATGCCCCAAAACCAGTCCCAGGATACTTGTTTTTGGTCCAGGGAGGACCTGCCCTGGAAGTTCGGGCTGGACTGTTCCCATGTGGTGTGGGGTCAAGACTGATTTGCATATGGGTGGGTCAAACTCGAATGGCATGTTGAGCAAAAAAAAACTGATGAATTAAACCCAGATCTGTGACTGGGGGTGAATGTTTGATTTGTTCGGCATTCTGTCCATCATCTGTTCTTTTTGCATTTGTCGTCCTAAATGGAAAGGGTGTGCTCAGATGTGGGTTCCGTTCTTGCTATGCCACCAGATTCAAGCTAGCCTGGCTGATGAGGGGGGATACCCTGAAAACCGGTTCCAGGATGCTTGTTTCTTGTCCAGGGAGGACTTGGTCTGGGCGTTTGTGCTAGACTTTCCATGGGAAGCAGGGTCAAAACTGATTTGCAAATGGCTTGGTCCAAACTGAAAAAGCATGGTGAGCAAAAAACTGATGGATTAACCCAGCATCTGTGACTGGGGTGAATGTTTGATTCATTCCGCATTCTGTCCACCATCTTTCGTTTATAGAAAATATATTTCCAGCAAGTCATCAGCTTCCAGGTGGTTGGTCACAATTTCCTTGAATGTTACTCCAACCATTCTTAACCTTTTCTACTATTCTGTTTGGACAAGATATAAGCCTGCATAAGAAGCGTGATAAAACACAGCCTGACACCATGAAATTAGTTTGGGTAATAAAATATGGATTCTTTGACTAAGACCAGTTTTTAAAGGCCCAAAAGTGATATTAAATCTTCATCTACAATTATTGCAGTTGCAAGTGATGCCCTGCAGAAATACAAGGAAAAATACAGATTGCAAGAAAAGAGCTATTAGCTACGTTGCAAAAAATCAAATTAATAAATTCCTTCAATTACTGTGCATTTGTCCACTGTGTGTAAAGTATTGTTTTTCCACAACATGAAGTGATATATGTTGTAGTCTACAGACCTTCTGAACTAGCAGTTATGTATGCACAATTTTGGTTACTTTCTGGTAGTGTTAATGAGGTGTTCAAAAGGAATACCTGGGCCAGAAACTTAGGGCCTCATTTACGAGGAAATGTCGGAGTGCGGTGCTGCCCCAAATTTGGCAGCGCCTCACTCTGACATTTTCAAAACGCAGGGATGTGCCGTATTTACAACAATACGGCGCATCCCTGTGTTTCCGTCTGTGCCGACACTAAATTTGCTGCCTAGCGCCAATGCAGTCACCCTTGCGCCATGGTGCAAGGATGGCTGCATTGCGAGGGAGATTGTTTTTGTGCAGGAAAATGCAGCACACATAGAAAGAGCAAAAAACGAGGAGAAATAAAAGTATTTCTCCTTGTTGCGCCAGGCGTTAGTTTTTGCCGCTGCCTGAGGTTTATGATTTCTCGTAAATCTGAGACAGTGTCAAAAGCAATGCGTGTTGCTGTGGAACACCCACTGCAACACCCATTGTACTCCCCTCTGCCGCATAAAACTGTGTCAGAGGGGCTTATATTTACAAGGCGGCCTTAAGCCATGAAAAGTGGCTTAGCACGTCTTGTAAATATGGCAATGGGCACAGCGCCACCGGAGCGTCGCTGAAAGTTAAGCTCCGTTGGCGCTAGGGGCTCGTAAATGAGCGCTCTAATGCTGCTCAGAACTCAATGACATGAATTGAGAACCCTTTCACTCTCTTACTTTCAGAGAAATGGAGAGGAGGTGATAAATACATCTCATTCCGTATGCAGGCTGCATGTGGGTTTGGGATGCACCAAAGAAGCTGTGTTCTATCTCCACCTTCTCAAGTCCTCAACAGGGCTTCCACTAGTGTGACTTTGGCATTGACTTCCTCTCATGCTCTTTTCTCTCACCTTTTTTCTAATGCTCGTTTAGGTTTTATTTTGTTCCACGTCCACCCAGCACAACCTTACAGCCTTGATGTTGAGAGATGCTGCTTCACACATATCCCTGAAACCCCTTACCCTCAGCACAGGGGCCTGACAGGAAGTAGGAAAACTTCACCCGAATGCAGAGCAGTACCCACAACACGCTGGATGATTTGTGCACACATTTCTAAATACATTTATCCCAAGTGATGCCTCCCGAGCAAAAGCTGCATTACTAAATGTAAGGACTATGCACAGTGTTGTATTTCTGGGATTGTCAGCACTAAAAAAGCAGGTGTTGCATTATAAATATAACCAATGAAATTCAATGTATCTTTCTCAGAAGGTGAAAGGCTGAATTAGCCTTACCAAAACCCAAACTCCTTATCTGCAGATCATAGCACAAGTCAGCATGAGCGTTTAGGATACTCAACCCTCTAACCACTGCTGTTTGATGCTATCTGCGCTGACATTAAAACTTAAAACTGTTCTGTTTTCACCTTCTGACTGGCTCATTTAAGAATTATCTAATGATGTGCACCAATACAACTAGGCATGTAAGGACACATAACAATTCAAATAATTCCAGAACCATTGCCTATGGGTTAACCCTGAAGCACAAAACATAACTTAAAATTCCTTAACATGAGTGCTGGTGTAAGGCATCACAAGACAGCGCATTTTGTTATGTGTCTTCAAACTGCTATAAGCAGATCATAGCTATGCAAATTAGTGAAACAATAATGCACCTTGGAAATAAGTGCTAATAAGACAACGGGGAGAGCGCTGACAGTAAAGAATAGCTGCTGTCGTGAACGCACTGCAGTTTTATGTTTTTAAATGGGAGTAAGCACACTTACTTGCGCACGTACATTCACTTGCGCATGCACACTCACTTGCGCATGCACACACATTTCATGGCCCTAAGTGTGTCAACCACCACCTGCATTCCTCTGGTGACATATAATGCCGACATTTCAAATCTTCTTTAATGTGGAGTCTTAACACTTTCCCTATGCTGATCGCACATCTCTATGAAATACACATTGGAAAAAAGTTTCTGACATGGGCTAGGGCAGAGGATCCCACCCCTGTTGCTACGCCTGATTTACGATTGGATGCCAGGATGCTCTGATTTCCCCTAACATCTCTCATATTAAGAAACATACTGTGCTGATTAAGACATGCGCAATATGTCTGTTAAATGTAATAGAATTGCGCCTGTGTGAGGGGACGTAGCTGAATTACGCCCTCACACATGCGCAGTACTGGCACCCATCTCTAGATTGCCATAAACACGGCAATCAGAAGATTAATGCTTCAGCCCCACCCGCTCCCTCCTGTGATGAGCTAGAGAGCTCTGGACTGCTAGTCACACTGGAAGAATGCATAAAAACAGGATCATGTTTAAATGAACGTGTGTTCGTGTACAGTGCCAGTGAGGAGCGGCTGGCTCTTTTTGTGCGAGAGTCTCAAGTGTGTAGTTCCTGGCAGGTGACAGGGGACTGCCCCTTTTGCTCTTGAGGACGAGCCGCCCCTGGTCAAGCAGCAAAATGATTCAAGAGAAGTTAAGTAAGTGTAAAGAACAAAAGAAAGTACAGCTGCTATCATATTTCAACAGTAGAATCCAGCCTTTTCTAGCTAGAATATTCCCTTACTAATTTAGTAACTGCAACACGTTCCACCCAATTTTCCCCAAACAAATTCAGTGAGGGGCAAGTGGTGTAAAATATGACGCTCTTTGCAATATTTTCTGAGAAATAGAAAGTAGAACTGATGTTCGGATTGAAAAGTTTTCCGCTTGAGGGGAGCATTTCAGGACTTTACCGTCTCTGTTCTTTAAATGCCCAATGGGGTGTTGGGGTTCAGCCGACCATGGAGAGGTCTGATCCCCAAGAGGATTGGGGAAGTGGAGAAGTCCAGTGACTGGTCGTGGTTTTTTTGCCAGGTTTGGGCTGGAATAGAAGCCCATGATATAAAACCAGTGATTTTAATTATCAGCCACCATTTTGTCTTTAAGTGACACGGTGTGTAGTAGTAAGTGATTGGTAGTTTTTTGGAGACATGAATAGTGAGGCATGGCTGACGAGAAAGTAGTGCAGCCTTTGAGGCTCCCGGAGGAGACAGGACCCTTGGACCTGCTGGCAACAGGCATGGAAGGGAAAGGCGGCCACACAGTATGTCGGGCTTTGGATGGGGATGAGGTCACTGTGCTAGCATGCTCACCGCTGCCCAGACCCCGATGCTTGCACAATGTGAGAAGATGGCAGACTCGGGAGAGCACAATATGGCCCCGTTACCCCAAGGATGGCACCTCCTATTATCACCTGTGCAATATTCTGTTAATTAATAAAATTGCTTGCATACATTTACGTGCATCTATGTCACCACTGACTTTGTCACCCATGTTACATACCTCTGAAATGGCATCCTTATTTTTTGTATTCCCAGCTGCCTTCTGTAGTGAACTTGTGGTGGTGCATGCTCAGGTGATCAGTGCCACACTGGACAGTTACAACAAGCTGGTGACACCCACTAAAACTGAAGCCTCTTCACTAATTAGACAAAAAACACACCTCCCACACAAGTGTCCAGTAATTTCACCAAAGGGCATACGTGCCATCGAAACAGGACTTCAAAAGTATAACCCTACGGCATTCCTGCACATAGAGTTATCTACAACTGCTGGTAAGGTAGCCCCGATGCATCCATTGTGGACAACTGTGTGTGATCTAATTCAGTCACTGGCTTGAATCAGGGCTGAGCATCTCAGCTGTACATCCTTCTGAGGTCGGCAAAAAGACTATTATTGGGCTGGGTAATAATACCTAATATGAGAACTTTTAAATGAGACACATCAAGAAATGAGCCATATAAGGGCTAACTTTATTATTACAATAGTTGTTTGAAGTACCACCAGTACTGCATGTTCCCTAGCATGCTAGTATCGATGCCACGCTATGTAATTTTGTAACATGATTTCTAGTGCGTAGGCGTTAGGTAAAATGCATTCTCTTCCCGCTGAGTGAACAGTAGCGCCTAGAGAGGGATAGGCATACTTCACGCACGTGGAACTGGAGCACGAGTGGCTATAGTGCTTCTTGGGGATTTTATTCAGGGTTCCCTACCGTGGTGTGGAACGATGAAGGCAGTGCATCTCATTTCCATAAAAAGAAAGCGAGATCATCAAAAATGAGGTGACATTATTGGCGCCCGTAGGCAGCAGTGATTTGAAGAGAGACCCCACGGCACAATATTCCATTTCCTGTTGCTAGAAAAGCCAAACACAATGTATAAACGGATAAACAGTTTATCCTTTCTTGGCCGGCAAGGAACGGACGTTAGGCCCACCATAGAAATACACACGGCCAGATTTACAAGGCCCTTGCGCCACATTGGCGTATTTTTTTTTCACGCTACTGTGGCTCAAGGAGACAATTTTCCCCGGGCCATATTTACATAGTGGCACAATGCATGCATTGCGCCACTTTGCGACCCCTTGCGCCACATTATACCTGCGTCAGGTATAATGTATGCAAGGGGTGCGTTCCGGCATTCGGAGGCCCATAAAAATATTTTTGGCTTTATTTTTAACGCCTGCTCGGAAAAGGCACTAAATAGACGCACCAATTGAAATCAATGGGCCTCCTTGCACTTTGCTACACTAGCATCCACATTTTTGATGCTAGTGTAGCAAAGCGCCACAATAGCATCAAAAATGTGGACGCTATTGTTCTAACGATCGCCATGGTGCGCCGTATTATAAATATGGTGAACACATGGTGTTGTTAGGTGGGACAAGGATGATGCAAGAAAAGTGGCGCATCAGTACTGATGTGCCACTTTCTTGAAAATCTGGCACTCACTGCTACGCATTAGTGGCGCATTTTGCACGGGCAAAGTGAAATGAAGTCTGTGATGCAATGGGAAGAACACAGTAGCAATAAGACGACGAAAGAGCATGGGAATGTGAATGAAAAAGGAGCGTAAACTGACCTCCACAGCAGGAAATGTGTGAAAGGATGCCTAGACTCAATATCTCATGCACGCCAACCTGTGAGACATGCCCAAAAGAGGGGGTAAAAAACAGTATAATCGGGTGTACATTCAGCAGTGAGGGGTCGCTGAGCTGGATCACAGGGTTGTGTGTGCTGGGGTAGTCTCTGGGCTCAAGTGATGGCTAAGGAAGCTGAGGATGTAAGGACGTGATGCCTGAGAGTTTTCTCCTCAAATGGCCCAGATAGAGAAAGTGGACTATTAGATGAGGTGTTGGCATTAGCCATCTTCAGGCTCTGCTGCTTCTGCTGCAGCAATGTGTGCCTTCACCTCTAGATGGTGGTAGATAAAGAGTCTAGATGATCCTCTTTGCTGATTGGCAGTGTTATAGCCAATCCCTAGGGCCACAGATATTTCCTCTCCACCACAGTTCCTGCACCTTCTAGAGTTTTTCTAAGACACTCTCCAGAGACATAACAATGTGAGACACCCAGCCAGTCCTCCAGTCTATGCCATGCTCAACATCTCCCTGCTACTTGGCCTCGACTAGGCTTGGACCTTAAGGAAAGCATTTTATGACCCGGGATATGACAACAGAGCTCAAACCTCACCCTACAGTGCAATTGGTCGGCTACTAGACCCTTTGGTTGTTGCCCTTAGCAAAGCAGCATGAAAATTCATGTCTGGTGTGGGAATCCAGCCCCATCGACGTGTCCAATACAATGTCACGTTCAAGAAATGATTTGCTGACCACATGTTTTTCATTCAGGCATGAAGTGGGGAGAGCAGAGTGGGGAGAGGTGTACGCTGACCATTTTACAAAAGCAAGAGGTCTGCAGACAGCTAGCTTGTTATAGTAAGACATTTAGGTGATAACACAGAGGCTAGCAACCCAGTTTCCATCAAGAGACCAAAATATGTTTGGAGAACTGTGCAAACTCAGGGGAAAATCTGCTCTGCAAAATTTGTAGTTTGGAGTGGGTTGGCAGTTACAGCCTCGAAAATGATGGATTATAGAGGCTATTGGACTAGGAGTTAAAATTACTCAACATTTTTGATGGGGGTAAGAAGACCTACCGGTCAAGGCAAAGCCACAGAGAGTTTATGGATGAGTAGGCCCTCTATATTTGTGATGGGAATTATTGTGGTACTCTGGGGTTAGGAGCTAAGTAGGCATCGATAAGTAACCATTTAGCAGTAATTGGCCATTGTTCCTCACTTTAACCAAAGTGACTTTGCAGAGGATCTGGTAGTTAAGATTTACCTATTTGCATTTAGTGTAACCTAATGTCTGCAATTAGGTTCATACTCCACAGGAAGTGACAAAAACACAAAAAAAATGTAATAAAGTTGAACAATTAATGTGAAGGGCCAACCAAGATTTACGGCAAACTGCAAAGTCACGTTTGTAATGCAAAATGATGCTAATAAGCAGTAGATGATTGGAGGTAAAGCTCTGCGAGAATATTAGCAGGGATGGGATCTTATGGTCCTTGTATTTTATTGCAACAAAATGGCTGATGAATGTGGCAAGGACAAGTTGAGAGGAAATGAGTTTGTGGTACCACAGTACATATCATCATTTATATCTTACCAGAACTCTGCAGTTGGAGGCCAGAGCTTCAGATGCGTAACAACAGATTCAAAACATTCCAGAGGTGGGTTGTTCAAATGGGAAATGATTTAATTAATAATCTCCATGGTGTCAGGCAAGATGATGTATACATGTGTACATTGAAGGAAAGGAAAAAGAGGGGACTCCGTCACAGACATTTATATTACTGTCAAAGAGGAATAAACAGAACATAGCAGGCAAATATTTTCCAACAGAAGGGCACTTCCAGAAATAGGCCGAGAGGAGGGGTTGACATTAAGAAAAATTGCTCGTGGACAGTAAAAGCAGAGTAGAATCTTTCCAGTGAAGAGGTAAAGAAAAAGCTGTGCAAGAATGTAAGAAGTCCTGAGGTAAATACAGTGGACCATTAGCTCTTAAAAAATAAAGCCTACCTATGGAGACTATGTAGAGCGTGTTTGCCAACAAGGAGCAGAATAATGGTCACACTGAGGTCTAGGGTAACCATGTGTTTGTGCGCCATTACTCATTCACTGCAAAGCAGGACTACGAGATACAGGCATTGTAAATGTCAGCATCTGTGAACTTTCCTCATCAAAATATATTTTGCACCGAAAAGTTGATGTGAGTGCAGTTTCAAATGGCTTGCTTCACTTAGCACCAAACCTCTCAAGATATGCAAAGGTTGCCTAAAAGGGCGGGAACACGCCAATCAGCCCTAGGGAAACATACAAAGCCGGATCAGCTGTAGATAGCATG
The DNA here is from genome assembly GCF_031143425.1 of Pleurodeles waltl. Taxonomy (NCBI): domain Eukaryota; kingdom Metazoa; phylum Chordata; class Amphibia; order Caudata; family Salamandridae; genus Pleurodeles; species Pleurodeles waltl. The sequence continues at coordinate 172,625,382 of NC_090450.1, read as the reverse complement.
ACCCAGCTGTGCGTTAACTGCAAGTCTAAAGTCAAACCAGACGCAAACAACTGGCACACGGAATATGGGGTGATATTCTCATGGGTAACATGTCATTTGTGCGAGTAACCCTTCAGTGGTTGTTAGAGCATAGAATTTTGTACTGGGGCCTGTGCTTTGAGTAAACTATTAGGCAAAACGCTTCTTTTGCACCCTGGCGCAACACTGAGTTGAGCATTGTGCTAAAGCAGCATTTTTTGTGCAAGCATGGCCGATGACATCTCAGCATGTGACTCTTGGTAATTATGGCCCTGCACATTTTTTTTACGGCTGTATTAACATATTGCTTCAGGTTTCCAATCCTACTTGTTCTGCCAGACTTGTTTTTCACTATGTCTGGCCCTGAATGCAGGGAAGTAGCTTGGTCAGTATCATTGAGCAGGTGTGAGCTTCAGGTTTCCCAACAATCACACTGGAACATCTTAAGGGGCAGTGGAAGGAAAGCGGATTGTTAGAGATTCTTAAATCGAAATATTTTTTCAAAATAATCAGCATTTTTTAAGGCCTTCAGAACAGAGACGAGAGAGAGCGTGTGAGAGGTTTTTTCTGTGTGTGCATGTAAAATTCCAGGTTGATATCCGACAGACACCTCACAATCCTCTGCTGAAAGCATTTGTACCCAGCTATTTACTAAATAATTCATTTTTTAAGGGGGGGGGGGTGTTTCACCTCAAACACCTCCCCCCGTGGAGCTACGCCCCTGCCTGAATGAAGCAGCAATACTTACCTTCTTTGACATCCAGGTTTCTCTGTTTTTAAGTGCCAGGGAGGAGGAACATGATAAACAGTATATTGGGTGAGAAAAGTCAACATATGATACAAACTACATCTCATTCTAGTGCATGACATTGGAGCGGACATCATTTAAACACACTAGGTCATGCACATTTTCCTGTAAGAAATACATTGGTGAACATGCAAGTGACGTAGCATTTCTGTACGATGGATCCGTGTTACCTTATGTACTTTTGTGATTCTATTTTAAAAGATCCATTTAAGACGATACCCTCCTATGCCTGTTCTCAACTTCACATCTGCCATTCTGGGAGGGTGAAGCTCAGAAACCGCCATACTGCATGCTGATTATCAAGGCTGAGGGAAAAATTACAAATTAAAGATGCAAGCATTTGCAAATGCAATAGTTTGTATCACGGCTACCCACAGTATGACAGATATTAGTACAATTAAGCTAGGGCCAGTATCTCCTGACTTACCTCCATAATGTTGGGCCAGCATTTTAGAAGTTGTGGTTGCCATTGATGCCCACAATATGATAGTAATTTAAACTGTTGTACAGTATATGCCCACAATGTGGCAAGAATTAGAACAGTGCTGCCAGAACTATGACTGTTCCAGGAGTGTCCACATTATGTCCAGAATATGGCACTAAGTACCACCATTAGGGCAGGCTGAAAAAATGATGAATATGAGGGAGGTACATTTGTGGATGCGTGCAATCTTTAGGTGGTACTCCTGCTCTGAGAAAGTACTTCCCCTCCCCTGGCAACAGTTTTACTCACATTGGCAAGTATGTGAGAATAAACTTTTATATTGGTGTAAACAATCGTTTTGTGAATCCCAAATTTGAATTTACACTCGTAAAACTGGTAATTTGAGTACGTACCTTCAATTTAGGCGTGCACCTGGCTTTGGGAATCAGGCCTTAAGTATTTTTGCCCTTCTTCTAACCTCCAAAGCTCTGGCTTTATATTCTGCTGTGGGCTGCTGGCGGAGAACCCCAGATGAATTCATTCTCTAGTTATCAGCAGCACTAGACCTATTTCGAAATTTGAAGCACTAGCGAGGTGAGATCCCACTTTTCGTGAGAGCCTCACATTAAAACAATAAACTGAAACAGCTGAGCAGGTGTGGATAGGACTCGGAGATGAGGAATGAGTTTGTCGTTTGTAATTGTCAGAGTCCAATCACCTTCCTTTCAGAACTTGATCAAATATTTTATTCTACAATTGCTTTTCCAGCAGAGTTCTACCTGGCGTTAACTAACGCACAGTCGTGTGTGAAGATTTGAAAGGTTTACCTTCTACAATAAAGTTGTATCTGTTCTTCCATTTGAAAGTAAGGAAGGCTTCTCAGTATCATTAGTAACTTGTAATTTCAAGGTTCTTCTGAATGAATTTAATACCAAAAATTAAAGAAGTTGACATTTGCCTTTATTGGAAAACACAAATAAGAGGCCGTTCCAAAGTCCAAGTAAGAATGGTTGAATAGAAACAGAGTAAATCAGTCAATTTAGAAACACAAGGGTGATGTGAAATAATCATAAAACATCACATTTTTTACGGGCCTGAATATCAGCACTCAGCCTATTTCTGAAAACCATACTGGCCACATCTAGGGGAGCTGTTTTGCTATATTCAGGTCATGCCAGTGGGTCTTCTTGAGACTCACTAATATGTGGGGATCCAGAAGTCCCCATTATAGCGAGGGGGGCTGAGGGGGAATAGGCGTAGTGGCGGTGGCGGTAGAACTGGGAAGACATGCAAATAAAACAGTTCCAAGCTAGCAAAGGGGTTACTTAATATTCCCTTCGCTGCAGGCATTTCAGCCCGGCGGAAGAAATTACACTCTGTTCAAGCGGTCAATATTTTTGTCCAATAAGGGCCGTGATATGAAAAAATAGATCAGCCAAAGGCAGAATCATAACTAAGGGCCTGATTTAGAGCTTGGTAGTCATGCAGCACCTGCAAGATGCTCCGTGTGCAGTATTTAGAGAGCATAGGAGGCTATTCGTTACAAATTGGGCAGAGGGGAAATCTGCCACCTCGTGGCAGTTGTCCCACATGTGCCAGTTGTCAGGTAAGGCTCTAAGCGCCCTTACCTAATATCAGCGTGACCCTCAGCTCACAAGTTTGAGTACTGAAGGGAAGCACTTAGGCCTTCGTTATGACTGGCTCAGTAAACAGCTTGAATTTTCCCCACTTCCAGAGATACCTGTATTGGGGCAAATGTTAACTCCACAGCGTGGAGAATCTGTCCCATTAGGAGATGGCCCTGGGGTCTACTACGAAATGAGGGAATACTGGCTGAATTAGTCATTCTGGGCCGAATTCCCAATACTTCGTTTTGGGAAGGGCTTTCACCTGTACCTTTGAGGTGAAAACTAAGAGAACTGCGATGTTCCCACATATCCCGTATCCCTCACATCGAGGCGGCTCTCTTCAACCATTGATCAACTGCCATTTTCAAACGGTTCAACTGCAGCGCGCAGCTTGGAGCAATGAGCCAGCCCATCATTACTTCCCTTCTCTGTCAGCGACACATAAGCACAATGTCCTCACACAAACAAAAAGTATCCCTTGCCAGTGTCAGGGATTTGTGGGCCATTCATTCTGTGGCTTCATTTGTAATATAATATTTTAGTTTTTTGCATCTTCAACTTATTTTCAAATTTGCAAGGGCCTGGCAGTTGCCCAGGGACTGCTACCGGGCCCTCACCTCCACTTTCAGTGGACCTTACTTGCGGCAGCCATCTTTGGACTTGCTTTAATACCATTCCTAAGAGGACATCGAGCCTACGCCTGCATTTATATCTGCATGCTTGAGTGGCCGTCCTGCATGCAGTTTTTTAAAACTTTAATACAAAAATATTTCTAAGATAGCAGTCCCTGTGTGCGCATGTGTGTATGTGCATGCATGTATATCTGCACGTATTGTGGCCATTTGCAAGTAGTTTTGTAAAACTTTATTACAGAAATACTTCTAACATGACCATCTTTATGTGTGCTCGTGTGTACTTTTGCATATATTAATGTTTTTATAATACAATCTAACTTCGCGCTTTTACTTTTTATAAAAACATTCGAAAAGGCAATTTGTCTATAGCCAAATCCAGACCTATGGGCTTTGCCACTGTTTGTTTTTTTAAAAAGTTGACGTTCAGTTAATGACATCGGTGGGTGGATGCAGTGACAACGCCCCCCCTCCCCCCACACACACCATTCTCTGCTAAACCTAGTGCCGAATGCATTAATTCACTTTACAAATGAGACACAGCCCCCTTTTGCAAGTCATTATTAGACTCATAGTGTGCAACCGCAAAAAGCAGCAGCAAAACAAACCATTAAGCGGAAACAGAGATCCAACCTTCACCCCCTTCCACCTCCTGGTTGCAATTTACTCCTTGTAGTTTGTGACTGCCTGTTTCGCGGTCTTAAATCGTGTGTTTTTACGAATTGGAGGCTTTATGATTGCAAAATGGTTTTGTGGGTGGATGGGGATTCCTAAAATATTCAGAAATATGCACATGCAAGTTACGGAATAGACTGCAGTTTCTAACGTGTTTGTATGTTAATAGCTGTAGATTAATCACAGTATTCATAATATTGCCAGCCTCATGCTTTGCCTTTGTTTCTAAGAGCTGCTCCGAAAAAATAGTATCCATTTTATGATCTGTTCTTACTGCTGATTAAGGTTTTCAGACCTCCTTTTCAGTAGACCTACCATCTGTAACAGATGCTTCTAAAAACACTTAAACACAGTAACAGACTTCTCGTAAAAGGTTTGTAGTCTTTACTCTTCGGTGAGTGAATGAGAAGCAAGCCATTGTGCTAAAGCCATAAAAAGAAAATGGTTATATTTATTATTTAATGAGCACAATTACCATCCTCGGTAACCACAAATGGCCTTTTGCTTTCCAGATCATGGTGGAAACCTCACATGTTACTGAAAGCACTACGAATCCGAAGATCCATGCCATGGATATACACAGGGGGCCACACGTGCTCCCACTGTCAGTAGCTCAGGATGTGTTTGTTGTGTGCTTTGCACACGAGTGTTGATGATAAACTGTGCTCAAAGAGAGAATACGAACAAAAAATCAAATCCACTTATTAAGGAGACAGACGAACAATCAATTAATTCGCACACAAGAAATAAGCAGACAAATAATAAAGTATGAGAAACGTGAAATTAGATGAATTTTTCACAGTAAACTTAAAAAATGTCCCCATAATATTTTCCCTTGTACTGCAATACTCCATCTTCTGGGAGCCATAACTCCCCCCTCTTGAATTTCATTGAAATCTGGAGTTGACAACCTTTGCTAAACCTATATAGAACTTGAGCTCTGGCAGGATACTTGTTTTTAGGGCTCACTAGAGCCAGCTTTGTGCTGTTTGAGCTCATATACAACATCAACAGTGATAGGGTTTGAAAACAGAATCTACTATTAGGCCCCTTCCAATGATCTAGAGGTATCAGAGATATTTGGATAGGTCACCTGGCCCACTTATATTGTGGCATGCTTCATCATTTGTGACCTATCCACACCATGGTAGGGCTGATACTACTACAGTGGACTCAGCCGTATTTTGGGAGTTCTTGATAAAGTGGTACTGGATTAAGACACGGGTCTAGATCTAAGAATAATTTAGATATTCCTAAACTATTACTTTATTGGTTGGGTAATCTAGGTATGATTAAAAACAAATTGAACAGTAGATATTGAATGATAGACAATGTGTAACCTATTCACTCCCTATGTCATGTTTTTCTTTTTATATGTATATAGCCACCATGTTTTAGCCTAATCTTTGCCCGTATGGGTCAAACAACCTTTGTCTTTATGGCCCTGTTTCCATGCTGTCTACAAGAACAAATGCATCCTGCTCAGGGGTGATGGGCCAGGTGACCCATCAAAGGCAGCTACTCGTTTGAAGCTTCCCTCTGGGCTAACCCCCCCTAAGTGGCTATCCGGGCAGAAGAGGTGACACCTTGCTGCTGTGGAACTGCCCTTTGTTCGTGAGCCTGGGAGTCCTTTACACGTCTCGACAGGCGGTCAGAAATCTGCCTGAGTGTGCATGCCTTTGTGAGGCTGCTAGACAACCAGAGCACAGAGGGACAACTTTCTAAAAGTTGCCCACCATTAATAGTGACATTAATTTTGACCTGGGCATCCACTCCTATTACCGCCCACAATTAATTCAGTACCTCACATGACCCAGTTTGGTAGCCCCAGTCAAAAGTAAGCTGGATGGGGATGCCACGTGGTAACCCTATATTAACCAATGAGCCTACCGACTTTACCTGCAGCGAAACAACAATTTAGAAGTGTTGCTGCTAAGACATATCATAAAACATATGTCTGAATTAGCAAAATATTGCTCCCTGGCATAGGGCTTGAGTGGCCTTCATTAAGGGATACTTACATATAATGTTAAGGGATAGGGCGGCTTTGCCATAGGTTTAAATGACAAAGTCGAATTGTCAGTGCAAACACTGCCCTTCTAGTCTGCAGTGGCAAGTTGGCAGCCATTTTGACCTTTGTCACACCAAGGGTAGCACAAACAGTGCTACAGCATTGAGTGCACACTCTGCCTTACATGGGTAACATATACTAGGGACTTGAGTAAGCCAGGTCTTGCCAATTGGTTGTATCCAATTCAACATGCAATTTGTATGGGGTTAAAATACTCTTATAGGGGTCTGGTTAGCAGGCCTCAGTGCACTCTTAGAGTCGAAAAAACAGCAGCATCACTCCAAAAATATGGAAGTGAACATACCAAAAGAGGCATTTCCTTACAGGCTGGTTTCTTAAAATTTCTTATCATGGTATTCTACCTTGTGTACACAGTGAACTCATTACTCATATCTGGCGTAAACTGTGCCCTGACTGAGAACCGTGTTATCCTATGATCTGCTCTGAAACAATCACTGAATATTGATCATATTATTCTCCCCAATTATATGCAGTAAAACTAAGAAAACAGCACAGAACTGAACAGCTAGTTACTATTTCTTAGTAGAAGGCAGATATATCTTTACATTTACAGTATAGTCTTGCTGATAAAGAAACTGGTTATGTTAAACTAGGGCCAGTTTCTGAACAATTCTGGATCTTATCAAAGTGTTCACTGTTAATTTATATGTTTCGTAGGGAGGACATCCAGAGTCTTTGTTGAAAATTGCCCTTTTTTGCAGGGTCATCCTCAGACATTTTGCCTTTCTTCTCCTCTTTTTTCTGACCCTGTTTTTGTTGACTATAGGACTCTGTGTACTTTTTCACTGTTGACCAGTACTAAAGTGCATGTGTTCTGTGTTTGAAACATGGTAACATTGCTGTCTCCATAATTGGCATATTTGATTTACTGGTAAGCCCCTAGTAGACGGCACTATGCATGCCCAGTGCCTGTACTAATGCTACCAGTGGGCATGCAGCACTGATTGTGCCACCCACTACAGTAGCCTTTCCAACATGTGTCAGGCCTGCCATTGCAGAGCCTGTGTGTGCAGTTTAAACTGAAAGTTCGACCTGGCAAGTGTACCCACTTGCCAGGCCCAAACCTTCTTTTTTAGGGTTGAGCGCAAAGCGCTCCAATCCTGCTGTAAATTCTCTTTGAGCTTCTAACCACACCCATGTTATGTCAGGCATTTTCATTGGTTTGTGGGCTTGCCTTTTAAAATCTGCTTGCTTTAATTAGTGAACGGCATGCATACGTCATGCCTTTTCCGGTGTTTAGCTCTCCTTCAGCGCACCATCAGCCACTGAAAACATACGAGACTCCGTGTTTTCCGTATGGCTTCTGGGCTACTTTTTATTTTTATTTTGCAGCGCAATTGTGCTGTTTTTTTCCAGTTAATGTGGCAAGAAAAGTCCTGTTAGGAGTTCACAACGCTAACAGCTCTAACTGGACGAAATGCGAGACCCGTTGCATTGTAAATGCTTGTTATTACGCGTAAGTCACTCCTAAGGTACGCCCTTGGGTAGCCTCCAGGGCAGGGTGCAGTGTATTTAAAAAGTTTAACATGTACTTTTAAGTTTAACATGTCCAGGTAGTGAAAAACTTTTAAATGATTTTTTCACTATTGCAAGGACTATTTCTCCCAGAAGCTAACATTGGAGTTGCCTTAAAACATCTTTTAAGTGTAATTTCCAACTGGGAAAAGATAGAAAAGTAAAGTGCAGTGTCTCTGCAAAGTGGTCTTCTTTTCCTCTTTCTTCCAAGTCCAGCGAGTACTGACTATCAAGGCGCCGGGGGTGTCATATTTATCCCAGGAAAGCGCCCCAAGGGGACCACCTGGTCACTAGTTAATAATCTACTGGGTCCCTGCCTACCTAGTGATTAAGTTCCTGTAATGTGTGGCATCTGGCTATCCCAGAATACAAAAAAACCATTCTTGCCCCTTTCAAGATGGCATGACCCTTCTTCCGTTACGAGGAGCAAGGTAGCCCATCCTAGGTGTGTGGCTACCTCAGGGCATAGGCTAGCACTGGGGTTGCCTTAAAACATCTTTTAAGTGTAATTTCTAATTGAGAAAATATAGAAATATGGAGTGTGGTGTCTCTGGACTCACAATCCTAATCACTCTTTGCCTCAGTCTCTCTCTGAATACACATCTGGGTTTAGGTGACAGCTACATTTGTGCATTCTTTCCAGAAAGCCACAAACAGGAAGGGCTGGGTGTGGCAGGAGATACATCGGCATCCATCTGCATACTGATAGTCGTCCTGGGCAGGGAGAGGGAGAGGAAATTCACATTTACATCTAAATAGGCTTTGTCCTGCCCTCACACAAAAGGCCGATTACTCCCTTCTGGTAGTCTGGAGCCAGGGCTAGGTTGAAAGGGAGCCTTGTGCACAGCAGAGAATTCTTTTGAAGTTACCCTAGAGCAACAGCCATTTTTGGTAGAAGTACTGGGCCTTTGACACCATTTATTCAGAACACTTCTAGACTGAGGACACTCTACCAGGAAGAAGGACTGCTGTGCTGTCAGGAGGGACTGCCACTTTGCTGTTTTCTCTGCTGTGTTGGCCTCCTTCCTGTTACTTCTTGCCTGGGAGTGAGAGGACTGGATCTACTCTCTACATCCAGCAATCTATACTTTCTCCAAGGGCCAGACTGAGCTTGCCTCCTGTTTCTGAAGTCTCAGGGATATCAAAGACTTCACCTGCATCTTGCTACCAGCATCAGCTGTGAGTCCTACTCTGCCAAGTGGTGCCTGATCCAGTCCTGGGCCCTTGAAGTGTGAGTGTGGTGCTGCAACACAAGAACTGATTCAACAACAACGCTGCTTTGCCATTGCCATTGCTCGTACCGAAGCCATGGACGCTACTCTCAGACAGGGTGATGCAACACCCTGACTTACAACACAGCCCCGGCATGGCTGACGCAGCACTGATGCATCGGAACCAGTACTCATTGCTTCTGAACATCGATGCATCAATGACTTTGCCTGATCAGGAAACTGCGCAACACATCAACGCATCATCACCGAGCATCGATGCAACAAAGATGCTGTCAGTGGATCTGCTTGACTCTTGCACCCGGCCCACGCTCCATCGTGGTCAGACTGAACTTTTGGGTTTGCCCTGGTCCAGTGCAACTAGATAGCTCTGGTTGGAGCTATTGTCACCTAATTTTGAATTAACCTTTAAAAAATTCATAAGTTGACTTTTGTATGCTGGATTGTTGTCATTTATGTCTTGACTGACGCAGATAAATATTGGCTATTTTTTTAAAACTGGTGTGGAGTCCTTTTGTGGTGTTTTCACTGTGTTTCTGTGTGTGCACAAATACTTCACACATTCACTCTTTACTTTATCCTGGCTGCTCTGTGCCCTACCAAAGGGTGAGAACAGAAAAACTTTTAGTGTGTATCTTACTTGCCCTGACTGGGATTGCGGTACCTACTTGGACAGAGTGCAAACCTCTGCCAACTAGAGACCCAATTTCTAACATTGGTTGCATCGATGAGGATAGGACTTGTATGTGTGCATTTCATACAGTGATTGGTGTACACTACTTCCATACCTCAGACCTAGGTAGATTGTGTAGACTGTTTCTGCAAGGCACTGGATAGTTGGATGAGGGGCAGTAATGTGACAGACTATCAGGGGCTGTACAATTTGATTGCACAAGAGCACATGCTTAGTCTTTTTTTTACAGAGCTGCGCCAGCATGTGATTGATAGTAAGCTCTCCGACCCCAGGGAGCTTGCCAAGGAGATGGACCGCTGGGTCGGCACCAGGAAGGGTGGTTCAGATTCCCCCTAGCAGAGTGAGGGGGAGGTCACAGGAAACCCAGGCAGGTCCCAGGGTAAGAGGGAAGTAAAG